>NC_060119.1:803783951-804445201 GCF_021461395.2 Schistocerca americana
TTTTGTGAGAAAAAGTGGCTGCAGTTCGTAAAGCGGTTCACATCGCGACCTGCACCAGTCGCTCTTTAGCTCGTCTTCTCTCCGATTGCCAAGAAAGCAGTTTTATTTTTTATTTTTTTATTCGCGGTCTTGGCAACTAAAGTGTTCGTATAAGAAGAAATAAACGTTTATTTATTAAAAGGTGGTTTCTCGATAACATGTAACACATTGCTTTCTCATCAGGTCAAACTTCATAAATCTGCTAAATTTTTACAAAATGCTAGAAATTTTGTTTAATATAGACGACTGTTACACCGTAACAGTATTTGGTATCCAAAAGTTTCCCAAATTTGAATTTTTGCGCATAAATGGTTTTGAGAACGCAGAAACACCGCTAGTTGTCTTCCCATGTATCGTTCTTGAATCATTGTGGCAAGTGGCTGAGATCTGAGTGGTTTGGTTAGCTGGTGGTGAGATAATTGTGACTGACGTGTTTCAGTGAGTTTTCATTTTGTGATGGCTGACCCCAAAATTTTATTTAAGCTAGGGAAAACCGCTGCGATAAAATCTGAAGCAAGCTTTTGGAGGCAACGCTTTAGGTCAGACGTAGCCATATGAATAGTAGAAGGGTCTCAAAAACATATGAATATCGACATATGAGGACCGTTCCGATCGGCTGTCAACTGACGTCGCACCATAAAAATTTCAGAAAGTGAGAAGTCTGATTCTACGAGGCTGCAGACGAACAATCCAAGACCTCTGGAACATCTTGGGAGTAGGTTATGCTATAGTTGAAAGCACACTGTCAAAATAACTGAACACGAAAACGAATGCGGCGATTTTTATGCCGCGACTGCTTAAAATCGATCAGTAGCAACTGGTGACGAATTCTCATTTATGGCTATGACCCTGAAATTAAGCAGCAGTCGTCTCAACTGAATACTCCTTCGCCACCTCCGCAGAGTAACATCAAGTCCTCTTTGACCCGTTTCTTAGTTTATATTGACAGAATTGTTAATAGGGAGAACGTCTCTCCTGGTCTGGTAGTAGTGGTGGCAAGTTCCTATGGGACCAAACTGCTGAGGTCATCGGTCCCTAGGCTTACACACTACTTAATCTAACTTTAACTTACGCTAAGGACAACACACACACCCGTGCCCGAGATCACGCGGCTACACTGTGCGGCTCTCCTCGTCGCTACAGAAAGCGCTCTGTAGCGGTGTTCTAAGGTGTTCTGGGGAAGACATAAGGAGAAACCGTCTGCGGGTGTGCCGTATGAACGCTGGGTTCCACGCCATGACAACGCACACTCACATACGGCTTACATTATTCAGGAATTTATGAGAAAAGAACGAGGTGACGATAGTTCTCTACCAATCACATCACCAGTCTTAGCTCCCTGTCACTTTTCCCTCTTCCCCAAGATGAAAAGGGCAAGTTGAAGGGGCGATGATTTAATGCAGTGGAGAAGCTTCAAGCGGAATCACATAGAGGACTGAACACCCTCGCAATGACAGAGTTCCAGGATATAATTAAGAGTGAAAGGAACGTTACAATCGGTGTACTCGCTCTCAAGGATATTACGTTGAAGGTGATGGTACGGAGTTCAAAGTGCTTTGCGTCAACGTTCGAGCCCATTTATGACTGGGTAAATGAATTAACTGAGAAAGTCGCATAATGATCTCTCTATTGGCATAAGATTCCGGCCTAGTCCCCCATTCGGATCTCCGGTAGGGGACTGCCAAGGGGGAGGTGACCACGAAAAAAAGATTGATTAACCAACGAAAGGATAATGTTCTACAAGTGGGGGCGTGGAATATCAGAAATTTGAATGTGATACGTAAACTAGAAAATCTGTAAAGGGAAATGCTCTGGCTCAAACTAGATATAACAGGGGTCAGTGATGTGAAATGGAAAGATGACAAGGATATGTGGTCAGACGAGTATAGGTCAATATCGACAGCAGCAGGAAATGGTGTACCGCCAGGTAGTACTCGTTATGATGAAGAATGCAGTGAAGAGAGTGAGTTACTGTGAACAGTTCAATGACAGGGTTGTTAGCACCAGAATCGACAGCAAACCAGACACTAACAGTTCAGGAATACATGCCGACGTTATAAGCAGAAGATGAAGAGGTAAAGAAAATATATAGGAGGATACTGAAAGGGTAATTCAGTACACAAAGGGAAATGAAAATTTAGTGGTTATGAGAGACTGGAATGCGGTTGTAGAGAAAGGAGTGGGAGAAATTTACGGGGGAATATTGACTTGGTAGTAGGAATGAGAGAGGAGAAAGACTAATTGAGTCCTGCGATACATTTGAGCTACTTACAGTGAATACTCTGTTCAAGAATCACAAGAGAAGCAGATTTACCTGGAAAAGGCTGACAGATACTGGAAGATTCCAGTTACATTACATCATAGTGAGACAGAGATCCGATTACAAGACGTACCCAGGAGCAGATATAGACTCAGATCACAATATAGTAGCGACGAAGAGTAGGCTGAAGCTTAAGACATTAATCAGGAAGAATCAATACGCAAGGAAGTGGGATACGGAAGCACTAAGAAATGACGAGATACACTTGAAGGTCTCTAAGGCTATAGATACAACAATAAGGAATAGCTCAGTAGGCAGTACAGCTGAAGAGGAATTGACACCTCTAAAAAGGATAAAACACAGAAGTTGGAAAGAAAAATTTAGATACCAGGAAGGTAGCTGTGAAGAAACGATGGGTGACAGAAGAAACCCTTCAGCTGATCGACGAAAAAATGTGTTCAGGGAAATTTAGGAATACAAGAATACAAGTCCCTTAGAAATGAAATACATAGGAATTGCAGAGAAGCTAAGGCGAAATGACTGCAGAAAAAAATGCGAAGAAATCGAAAGTGGAAATGATTGTAAGAATGACTGACTTCAGGACGGATGGTAACATTAAAACCTCGATGGGATTTCCACTGTTAAATTCAGAGGAGAGAGCGGATAGGTGGAAAGAGTACATACAAGCCCCCTATGAAATGGAGGACTTGACTGATGACGTGACAGAAGAAGAAACAAATCTATAGCGAATGATAGGGGATCCAGTATTAGAATCGGAATTTAAAAGAGCTTTGCACGACTTACGACAAAAAAGCAGAAGGGATAGATAACATTCCATCGAAGAAGCAATGACGGAAATAAAAGAAAGTTTCAAGAGAGGGATTAAAATTCAAGGTGAAGGGATATCAGCGATAACATTCGATGATGATACTGCTATTCTCAGAGAGAAGGAAGAAGAACTACAGGACCTGTGGCATGGAATGAATAATTTAATCAGTACAGAATATAGACTGAGAGTAAATCGAACGAAGACGAAAGTAAAGAGAAGTAGCAGAGATGGTAACAGCGAGAAACTTAAAATCAGAATTGGGGATCGCGTAATAGACGAAGTTAAGGAACTCTGCTACCTAGGCAGCAAAATAACCTATGATGGGTGGAGCAAGGAGGACATAAAAAGCAGACTAGTACTAGCTAAAGGGCATTCCTGGCGGAAAGAAGCCTAGCGGTATCAAACGTAGTCCTTAATTTGAGGGAGAAATTTCTGAGAATGTGGGTTTGGAGCACTTCATTGTATGGTTGTGAAACACGCACTGTGGGAAAAGCGTAACAAAAGAGAACAGAAGCATTTGAAATGTGGTTATACACAGCAATATAGGAAACTAGATAGATCGATGAAGTAAGAAGTGCAGTGATTCCCCGCGGAATCGAGGAGGAAAGGAATGTATGGAAAACACTGGCAAGAAGAAGGGACAGGATGATAGGACATCTGTTAAGACATCAGGGACATCCGTGGTACTAGAGGGAGCTACAGAGGGTAAAAACTGTAGAGGAAGACAGTCTGGAGTATAACAAGCAAATAATTATGGACTGAGGGTGCAACTGCTCCGCTGCGACGAAAAAATTGGCACAGTAGAGGAATTCGTGAATTTAAACGTGATTGTACGAGCACTGTAGATATGACTCGTTTCGGACGCCATACCAAGGTTTCATAGTAAGACATGATCTATAAAATTCACGATGTCGTCACAGTAAAGCTTTGAAATACACCCGAGTGTTCAATAGTTTGTCCGAAAAAGTGACTGTGTCGTCATGATTTACTATCTGAAAATGGAAAATACAGCAACACTCTTTTATTACGCAACGTCATACACATTCTGCATGCTGAGTTTAAACAAAAACGAAGATAAGACCTCAAACAAATGCACTGGCGTTGGCAAAATATGCCTGGTAATCAATCGGCCTTACGATGGCAAATGTGCACGAGCCAGGATTAAAAATAGCAACCTTCCAAATCTACTCCACAGTCTTGGACCTACCCAATTACACTGTGTTTCTTAACCTTGAGAAATTATTTGTAGGAAAACAACTCTTGTTAAATTAAAGAAGTTATCTGCGAAGCAGACATTTACTATCTGCGGCTGAAAACAAATTTCCTTTCTGAGGGAACGAAAGCTATGGAATTGCTGTAGGCCTCATACAGTGGGCTCAGCGGCGACTAAGTTGAAAATTACTTTTTTTTCAAAAACATTATTTACTGTTGTCTTTATACCCAATTTTTCAATCCTTCCTCGCGTCCATTCATATTTAGCACAAGACAATGCTATTCGACAAAGCTGTGAGGGTAGTATTGTGAAGTGTTCGGTAACTAGAAACAAAATTCACAGACGCCGGATGTGGGTTTCAACGCGATTCGGCCTGAAAATGAGTCCAGAATTTTACGGCTATACCATCTGTCCCCGTGAATGACTCTATAACGACCTCGAGAGATAACTGTGTGGTTGTAAAACGCGCGTCAGCGAGAGGATCAATATCCTTACGGTTCACTAGAGCAATACACACCAGGTAGTACGGTAAATGACAGTGAACACCACGCGAGGCTGTTTAGGCGACAATGAGACAGAAACCGGACGCATAAGGGGTTAGAACGTTGCTCGAATATAACAGTGAGCAATAACAGATCATCGTGCAACGGATAAAAATTAGATTAAATAAACCGCTGTTTACGAAACTTCAAACACCTGAAGGAAGCGACAGATTCAGCGTGCTTTTCGCAGAAGCAGTACATTTCGTTAAGACCTATACGTGCTTATGTTAAAACCATTGCTTTTACAGTGTCTCAGTGGCAACCTCTGAAACAAATATCATCTCACGGCAAAAACAGCAAGCAGCCACAAGGAAGCTCTCATATAGAAGAATGAGTCTTGAATCACACCATGACTATTCTGAGAAAGACTGAACGTTAACCATAACGTACGAGCGTAACAGGTGACAAACTGTTGTGGCCCAGCCAGGTGCTTTATCCTATCAACTGATTACATTAGCACGAAAAACAAGAAGTTTAAAATTTAACGCCCCAGTGACATGAAGTGCATTACATCTGATGGGCAAGAACAGACAAGGAAATTGACCGTGACGGTATTGAAGCACCCATACCAGAATTCGCCTGGGAAGATGCATGGTGACCAAGAAAACCCTAAAATTGATCTAGAGATGGAGATATAGAACCCGTTACTTCTTAATACGACTCGAACATGAGCACAGGAGTACAGACACTTGATTGAACTGGAGAATACGGGCATCAGTTACGTGGAAGTCATGAATGCACAACGATATTTCCTGTGTTAGAAAAACGGTAGATTACAGTTACAAAAAAGTAAGATCAAGGTGCTACGTCCTTTCGATGAGAAGCCCTTTACACACAGTCAAAATTGATCTAGGAAACATAGTTCTTGTGAAACACAACTAGCTCTTTACTCTCACGAAATGTTGAGTGCTATCGACAAGGGATTTCAGGTTGTTTCCGAATTTATGGATTTCCGGAAGGCTTTTGACACTGTACCACAAGCGGCTTGCAGTGAAATTGTGTGTCTATGGAATATCGTCTCGCTTATGTGGCTGGTTTCTTGATTTCCTGTCGGAGAGGTCACAGTTCGTAGCAATTGACGGAAAGTCATCGAGTAAAATAGAAGTGATTTCTGGCGTTTCCCAAGGTAGTGTTACAGGCGCTTTGCTGTTCCTTATCTATATAATCGATTTAGGAGACAATCTGGACGGCCGTTTTAGATTGTTTGCAGATGACACTATGGTTTATCGTCGACTAGTCATCATAAGATCAAAACAAATTGAAAACCGATTTAGAAAAGATATGTGTATGGTGTGAAGATTGGCAGTTGACCATAAATAACGAAAAGTGTGAGGTCATGCACATGAGTGCAAAAAGGAATTCATTAAACTTCGGTTACACGATAATTCAGTCTAATCTAAAGGCTGTATATTCAACTAAAGACCTAGGGACTAAAATTACGAATAATTTAAATGGTAAAGAATACGCAGAAAATGTTGTGGGCAAGACAAACCAAAGGCTGACTTTTATTGGCAGAACACTTCGAAAATGTAACAGATCTACTAAAGAGGCTGACTACAGTACGCTTTTCCGTCCTCTTTTGGAGTATTGCTGCGCAGTGGGGGATCTTTACCAAATCGGATTAACGGAGCACATCGAGAAAGTTCAGAGAAGAGCAGCACGTTTTGTATTATCGCGAAATAGTGGAGAGAGTGTCACGGACATGATACATGATTTGGGACTAACATCATTAAAACATAGGCGTGTTACGTTGCGGCGGAATCTTCTCACGAAATTTCTGTCACCAACTTTTTACTCCGAATGCGAAAGTACTTTATTAACGCATCATAAGAAAATAAGGGAAATGAGAGCTCGCTTGGAAAACATAGGTGTTCGTTCTTTCCGTGCGCTATTCGAGAGTGGAATAATAGAGATTTATTGTAAAGGTGGTTCGATGAACCCTCTACCAGGTATTTAAATGTGATTTGCAGAATATCCATGTAGATGTAGATGCACATACGGAGCAAAATCTGGAATATTAAAAGAACAGTGGAGAGTCCTTCTCAAACGACCCTTTCCGATTTTGATGTAGAGAATCCACAGAAAATATAAATCTGAATGACAGGCAGTACACGGGTTTCAACCGCCGTCTTTCCGAATGTATCTCCAGTTCAGTGACTTACCACGCTCGGTGAGTACAGTCGTCACTAACACGATGGCATCAGTATAGGTTGACAACACTTTCGACCATCAGCACGAGAAACGTTCGAGGGTCGTATAAAATGGCTATAAGCACTATGGGACTTAACATTTGAGGTCATCATTCCCCTAGACTAAGAACTACTTAAACCTAACTAACCTAAGGACATCACACACATCCATTCCCGAGGCAGAATTCGAACCTGCAACTGTAGCAGCAGCGCGGTTCCGGACTGAAGCGCCTAGAACCGCTCGGCCACAACGGCCGGCCGAGGTGCGTTCAGTAAGTAATGCAACACTTTTTTCTCGCCCAATTCCGGTTGGAAATATGGGAAATTTGTTATGGGACATGGGTGAATATTGCCGCTTCACTCCCTATAGTTTCATGAAGTTCCGGTAGGTGGCTGAACTATACGTAACCTTCAAGGTAGCGACTGTAATGGAGGTGCGTTACAAGCAGACAGCTGTCATTGAGTTTCTTTTGGCGGATAATCAGAACATCATAAATACTCATAAGCGCTTGCAGAATGTGTACGGCGACCTGCCAGTGAACAAAAGCACGGTGAGTCGTTGGGCGAGACACGTGACATCAATGCAACAAGGTCGCACAAGCCTGACCGATCTTTGCGTGCCGGCCGGCCGCACATACCTGTGACTCCTGCAGTGCTGGAACGTGAGGACACTCTCATTCGAGGTGATAGACGGATCGCAAACACTGACCTCGTTGCTCAACTGGACATCTCTGTTGGTACTGCTCAAACACTCGTCCACCAGTTGGCATACTCAAACGTGTGTGGATTCCTCGCAGCCTAACACAAGACCATGTAGGGCAACGAAGGACTTGCGCATCACGAGGCAGGTAGCGACAGTTTTTTTGTCGAACGTCGTCACTTTCGGTGAAACATGAGTTCATCACTTCGAATTGGTAATACAACGGCAAACCATGGAGTGGTGCCACGCCACGTCTCCTCCAAAGTAAAAGTTCAAAGCTGCACCTCTTCACTGGTTTGCCGCTGAACACTAATGATGATCAATGCACATTTTTGCAGTGAGTCGATGATAACCATGAACTGGGGTTTTGTATGTGCCAAAATACTTGCTAATGCCTGTCATAGCCAGTTCTTGAGAATCAATAACGCATTCTACTCGTAATTTTATTAGCTGTGGAAATAGGGTAAAAGATTGTCGATTCCAGTCTAGTCGAAAGTATGAATGCAGCAATTTTTCGCACTTTTGATTCCTCAATTTTACAATTGCAAGAGGCGCCTTTGTGAGCGTGTGAAAGATCCTAATAAAAGGTCTTTTTCTTTTTTCAATCCAAGCATCTTGCCGTTCAGAAACCACGCGTCACATTTGTCACTTATTGTTTAACCATTTGTAGCTTAGTCACTGAGAAGTTTGTGTTTTGCATTCCATAAAAACACTGGACATAAACTTTCCTGTAGTGGAAATCGACATCGTTCTTGCGTAAGACCCAATGGTAGCCTTCCCGCCTCAACCACTGTAACAAATCGGTGCACAAAACCAGTTGGACATTTTTTAATTTGGCTTACATATTGATGACAAATTCGTTAGCGCATTTTATTTTGATCGGCATTCAAATAGCTCAGAACCCTTCTTGCACACGTAAAGTTTTCTGTACGCTTTCTGCCGCTGTGGCTAAAGTGTCAGCAGTGTCACAGACCTGGAACTGTCGATCGGCCAACACCACGTTTTGGTGTTTTTGCCTGTGGCTTTATTTTTGTCGTGTTTGTGAATCATCTAGAAGAGGAAGGCTCCATACTTGAATTCATCCATCGATCAGTTAACTGCTGAAAATGATGGAGAGGTCTCATTATAAGCCAACGGCCTTGACGCAGTGGTAACGGTGGTTCCCGTCAGATCACGGAAGTTAAGCGCTGTCGAACTTCGGTAACACTTGGATGGGTCACCGTACGGGTCTGTTGAGTGCTGTTGTCATACGAGGTACACTCAGCCCTAGTGAGGCCAATCGAGGAGCTACTTGACTGAGAAGTAGCGTTCCGGTCACGAAAGTTCACAAAGGTGGGAGAGCTATATGCTGACCACCTGCCCCTCTATATCCACGTCCACTAGCGTCTATCAGCTGGCATTCCGAGCCCTATTAGGACATAGTTTAGTTAGTCTCATAATCACTTTCACCCATCCTAAAAGAATTTCCGTTGGCTTAGGAAGGTCACACCACTACTCAAGAAATGTAGTAGGAGTAATGCAATAAATTACAGGCCCATATCGTTAACGTCGATATGCACCAGGATTTTAGAAGATATATTGTGTTCGAACATTATGAATTACCTCGAAGAAAACGGTCTATTAACACACAGTCAACATGGGTTGAGAAAACATAGTTCCCGTGAAACACAACTAGCTCTTTATTCACATGAAGTGTTGAGTGCTATTGACAAGGGATTGCAGATCGATTCCGTGTTTCTGGATTTCCAGAAGGCGTTTGACACGGTACCACACAAGCGGCTCGTAGTGAAATTGCGTGCTTATGGAATATCGTTCAGTTATGTGACTGGATTTGTGATTTCCTGTCAGAGAGGTCACAGTTCGTAGTAATTGACAGAAAGACATCGAGAAAAACAGAAGTGATTTCTGGCGTTCACCAAGGTAATGTTACAGGCTCTTTGCTGTTCCTTATCGATATAAACGATCTGGGAGACAATCTAAGCAGCCGTCTTCGGTTGTTTGTAGATGACGCTGTCGTATATCGACTAATAAAGTCATCAGAAGATTAAAACAAATTGCAAAACGATTTAGAAAAGATATGTGAACGCTGCGAAAAGTGGCAGTTGACTCTAAATAACGAAAAGTGTGAGGTTATCCACATGAGAGCTAAAAGGAACTCGTTAAACTTCGGTTACACTATAAATCAGTCTAATGTAAAAGCCGTAAATTCAACTAAATACCTAGGTATTACAATTACGAACAACTTAAATTGGAAGGAACACATAGAAAATGTTGTGGGGGAAGGCTAACCAAAGACTGCGTTTTATTGGCAGGACACTTAGAAAATGTAACAGATCTACTAGGGAAACTGCCCACACTGCGTTTGTCCGTCATCTTTTAGAATACTGCTGCACGGTTTGGGATCCTTACCAGATAGGACTAACGGAGTACATCGACAAAGTTCAAAGAAAGGCAGCATGTTTTGTATTATCGCGAAATATGGGAGAGAGTGTCACAGAAATGATACAGGATTTGGGCTGGACATCATCAAAAGAAAGGCGTTTTTCGTTGCGGCAGAATCTTCCCACGAAACTCCAATCACCAACTTTCTCCTCCGAATGCGAAAATACTTTGTTGACGCCGACCTAAATAGGAAGGAACGATCACCACGATAAAATAAGGGAAATCAGAGCTAGTACGGAAAGATACAGGTGTTCATTCTTTCCGCGCGCTATAGAAGATTGCAATAATAGAGAATTGTGAAGGTGGTTCGATGAACCCTCTGCCAGGCACTTAAATGGGAGTTGCAGAGTATCCATGTAGATGCAGATGTAGATGTATCTAAAACAAAGAAGTTTTTGGTGTCGCAGCCAGTCATCTGATACACATAATGGAACACGACTACTTTAAAAACCATTTACATAAGCTGCTTTGTGGATCATGTGACTCACTACATTATTGCGGAACACAAATCCATATGAAGGATTTATCCATATCAATACCAGCTCTGCCCAGGCCGAGAGCTCTTCCTCCAACCTCTCGTACAAACAGTTCAAACGTGAATACAACGAAACAAAATTTACACGTTTCGGAGGCACACTGCTGGTCATAGAATTGCAGTACCATGAAGGATAGCAAATAACGAAATTTTACTTATTGTGCGTATACAGTATAGGAGGAAGGATACATGATTAAATGTGCAACTGATTTTTGGGACATTTAGGGTGAGAAATTAAGTACATAGAGCTTCCACCTGCGGCTATGGCCTTAACACGATTGACAGTCGTATCGATCTGATCTTGGTAGACTCATACGGGTACATCCCTAGATGCCAGTTAAACTCAGTCCCGGAGTTCATTAATCGCAGTGGCTGGCAGTGGCAGCCTCTCGGCTGACCGTCACCAGGTGTTTCCAGTGTGTGAGAAATCTGGAAAACGTGCGGGCCAGGTCAATAGTCGAACAATCTGTGCACCGAGGTAGGTCACAACAGCGCAGTCTTGGGTTGTCTTGTTGAAAGGTATCGTCACGGAAAACTCGAAGACAGGACACATCATCATTTTTAACACAACACAAATTTATGGCTTGCTGTCTGAATTACGGTTATTCGAACCAGAGGTCAGCGTGCGGTGTGTACGACCCTACATCATGCCATTTTGCCATTTGCTTCACCCGGATGATGATGACCAAGGCATAGTTGTCAGTCGTGGGAAGAGACTGTCCGTAATCACATGGTAAATATGAAGGTGGGTCCGCACCACCCCCGTCGGAAAATTGAAAAAATTAAAAGCCATTACACGTTGTATTCAAGAAATTTTTAGGTTCTTAAAGGAGATATATTTAACAGATCATATATTTATTTTTATTTTCATATTACAATTAATGCAAACTGTCGTTTCCAATAAGGAAAACGTCTTTAGCCTCAATGTGATTCACACTTCCAGTGACTGTGATGGGAGAACCTGCAGCTGATCATCCGCCGGTCACATGTACGTTGACTACTGACTACTGCCTTCTACATACACTCATTTCTGTCTCATAGAAAGCCTCATAATTTTTCCCTCACCGCACGTTCGTGTCGCGGCAGCTCACATAACTTGCTGACGACAAATTTTTCAAGCAGATAACGAATACTATAGTGGTTGTTGTTGCTGGTGTATTAGGAAATGAGAGACCTAATTTTTTGTAAGCCGTGTCGCTTTGCTGGTGCGAAGAAGCGTTTTTAGGGAGTCATGCTTCTGTTTAATATTTTGACTACTATGACTCTTCTGCCTCATAGAGTAACAAATTCTTGTCCAGTCCACTTCTCCATTTCATAAAGGAACGCACGTAAAGACAACACGCAACACTACAGACAGAGCGTAAACAAACAATAGCGCAACGTAGCGGCAATGTTCCTTTGATCTGTACGGACAAGCCGTGGAACATCGAATTTGTGTTGCCAAGACGTTGAAAACATGTTGGGAACATCGGTAGTCCAGTACTAATTGCTAACAGTGTTGGCAGAACTTGTTTGGAGTTCTGTGTAAACGCGGCTTTAGTGAGCCGTAATGAGGAAATCATTCGTAGACAGGTTTACCGCGTACTCAAGAAGGAAATTATTACAGTCTACATAAAAATTTTATAGCGTATGATTAGCGAAATGTAAACAGTACCTTTTCGAGTTTTGCAAAATATCAGATTGTGAAATGTCTATTTCCATAAATTTAGTAACTTCTCGTAACTCCGTAATTAAGGTGATAAATCCCTAACAATTACGGACATCCCTTTACAGTTGGCAGCCATGACAAGGCAACTGGCACCGTTCGATCTCCGCGGATGCACAGCTACGTCCATACGCAACTGTACAGAGAACAAGGACTCGTGTGGCAGTACGACGTGGTGCCACTCCCGTGTCGTGTGTTGGCCGTACCACTGTAGACACGCCTCTCTCTACTGTCGCGTCGAGGGACTCCGCAACAACAGTCGTTGACTGACAGTATCGCGACACGATAAACGCAGTCTCGATAGGCCACGATCATAAGCATCCGCAAAAGAGGAGGGAGGAAGAGGAGGCACCTGTCGCCTCGAATCTGGAGGACATTTTTTTGCCGTGATAGATTCAACGCCCTTCTTTAGTCAGTTGCTGCACAGCGAAGATCCGTAATGGTTTACTTATTTAATAATCAGTTTTACACATCTGTGCTGTTGTACAAGGGAGAGGGGTCAGCATGCTTCCGTTTGAGGGCGTTGCTGCAGCTTATATGCAAAGTAGCACGACTCCGATGCAGCATATAAGCATCGACATGTAGGCGAGGGTTAATGTAGCATTCGTGTATTTCCGACGTGCTTTCGGTATATGCTTAAGCGTTTTTACCAAATGCATCCAAACAGAACCAACGTGCTGTTATCCTTATCTTGGAGAATGAAGAATGTGAATGTGGCAGAATGGCCGTTGTAGAACGGTGCGCCAAGGTGCTCCATGATAACAAGTCCCCATATCGTACATGTCGTAATACAAAAGTCACGCCAACTCAAAGGCAAGACCCTGGACACCCGCCCTGTACTCCTGGTCTCTCCCCATGTGATCATCACGCCTTCGGTCCCTTACAAACGCCTTGAAAGCTCCACGATTCCTGTCGGACAAAGGTGTGCAGCAGGTGTTTGCGGACTTCATCACGCAGCAGGACACGATGTTTTACCAAACGGGTATACTTCAACCTGGTGCGTCGAAGGGATGATTGTCTCGGTCCTCATGATGATTTTGCCTGATTGACATACCGAATATCGACTGTACAACCTTGGAACGGAAACTTTTTGATCGTGCGTTATAGTAGACTCAGAATGAAACAGCATCAAAGTAATCTACCTTGACAAGTTGTAGCCGGCCGCTGTGGCAGAGCGGTTCTAGGCGCTTCAGTTCGGAACCGCGCGACTGCTACGGTCGCAGGTTCCAGCCCTGCCTCGGTCATGGATGTGTGTGATGTCCTTAGGTTAGTTAGGTTTAATTAGTACTGTTCTAGGGGACTGATGACCTTAGTTGTTAAGTCCCATAGTGCTGAGAGCCATTTGAACCATTTTTTGAAAAATTCTAAGTTGATATGTGTCAAACTTTTAAGGTATAATAAGTTTTATGTAGGCCTTCTGTAATCTATTAGCCCATATGCACGCCGTAAAAAGAAAATACCGTTTTTTGTGTTATAAGAGAGAAAAAAGTGTGAAATTTCAGGGTGAGACAGTTGTTCCTGTTAGGAATTGGAAGGTTCTCATACTCTACGCAGTGAACAAATAGCGCAAGACGCAGTCACAGAGCTACGAATTCTGCAGCTCATTTGGCTCGGCTCCTGAATAATGTGTCAAAGTGGACAGACACGGACTCTTGCATAAATTTTTGCGGACGTCCATGGCCGTCATCTTTTCATTGCGGAACAATTCCTGACGGACTTTTATACTTCTTACGCGAGGAATAACACGATCTTCTCAGAAACAAATAACATTCAAATGCGGATTCTGACTGAGAAAGCCTCTGCACAATATTTCCCTGTATACAGAATGTAGATGGCGTCATTAGAACCGACTTCATGGCCCTGCGCTGAAATGTTAGCTATCTGCGTATCCAAGCAGGTGCTACACTTCATGCCAGTTTGAAGCCTGCTTCTTACGGTTATTTTGTTTTTTTTTTTTTCCCTTTATTAAAACAATCATATAAGCACATAAGCACAAAAATAAAATAATGAAGTACTGGAAGTGTTTCAACACGAATTGTATCCTACAATAGACTGAAGACACATTTCAATATAGTGCCATATAGTGCCATTCGTAATATTGTGGTAATAGTAATGGGCAGCAGTAAAGCTAGCGTGCGCTATTCTTCGTTCCATCTTACGTTAAATAACGACCCAGTGCAGGGAAGTACTGCCACACACACAGAGAGAGAGAGAGAGAGAGAGAGAGAGTATTCCCGACCATCCGGCCGACTTGCAGTATGATTCTCTTGTTTCTTGTACCTAGGCACGATATCCAGCGTGGTGAAGCTATGCGAGGGAGGTGGGCACAAGGGCTCCTGGACGGCTATAGCGTGCTCTGCTCGGAGCGAGCGCAGCCGAAGATCAGAGGCGCCGCTGGCGCTGTTTACGGGCGCCCTGGCAGTGGCAGCCACCCGCATCGGCCGCTGCACACTGGCTCTGCTGTGCCAGCAGCGGCCGGCCTCGGTTATCAAATTGCAGCCGTTGTGCAACGCTGGACACGGCAAACACCTCCAGCGCTGACGCCTGCCACGTGGCGTGTGTTGCTGCCACTACGGCACTGACGCCAGTTCTCCGCCATCAGCCGCAACACTGTTTTCTCTGTTGACCTGCGCTCACATAACAATTTTCGTTCTTCCCTGAAATTACACGGATCTGCTTCTGTATTTAAGAATAAGCGCCCTTCCTTCTCGAAAATGCCGGCAGAGGTGGCCGAGCGGTTCTAGGCGCTACAGTTTGGAACCGCGCGACCGCTACGATCGCAGATTCGAATCCTGCCTCGGGCATGGATTTGTGTGATGTCCTTAGGTTAGTTAGGTTTAAGTAGTTCTAAGTTCTAGGGGAATGATGACCACAGAAGTTAAGTCCCATAGTGCTCAGAGTCATTTGAACCATTTTTTCTCCAAAATATTTCAGAAGAATTCTGTTCTCTCGTGTCATCGTAGAGAAAACAGCACTTTACTGCCTCTTGTGGAAGGGTACATAGAATTTATCGAAAAAATTATCTAGGCCATACGATCAGTCGATATTGTAAAGAGACACTGGTCTATTAGATCCCACAGACATCATTTGAGGACATCTGCGTTTTTTATTGTTACAACAATGAATTTATAATGACACATTTCTGAATTAGTCAGCCGGCCGAAGTGGCCGTGCGGTTAAAGGCGCTGCAGTCTGGAACCGCAAGGCCGCTACGGTCGCAGGTTCGAATCCTGCCTCGGGCATGGATGTTTGTGATGTCCTTAGGTTAGTTAGGTTTAACTAGTTCTAAGTTCTAGGGGACTAATAACCTCAGCAGTTGAGTCCCATAGTGCTCAGAGCCATTTTTTTGAATTAGTCAGTACCAATGTAAAGGTATGCTGATAATGCACAAACCGAACCTAGTCTGAAAAATTAGTTCAGTTCATCAGAAGTCCGTGTTGAACTTAGTTGGTTCGTATCCAGTATCCAGTAAATATTTAATTTCATTACTGTTCTTTTATATGAATGAGTTAATATCTTAGTTATTTATATAATAATAAATGATTCAAATGGCTCTGAGCACTGTGGGATTTAACATCCAAGGTCATCAGTCCCCTAGACTTGGAACTACTTAAACTTAACTAACCTAAGGACATCACACACATCCATGCCCGAGGCAGGACTCGAACCTGCGACCGTAGAAGCAGGGCGGCTCCGGACTGAAGCGCCTAGAACCGCTCAGCCACCACGGCCGGTTACAATTATAAAATAAGCTTGTGATTTCATAACGGATGCATAATTTTTTAAATTTTTTTCTGTTCATAACACCTGTTTTTAAACTGTGTCCTCAAATAATGATACTGGGACATAATGTTAACAATTTAGACTCATGGGAATAAATCTATAACAGTGTCACAGTAGCAGACTACTCTGTTCCCACGTTTATGCGCATAGAATTAGTAATTGCACACAAACAACCATTCGTTTTATTACTTCAGGAGAGAAAAGAAAGGGCAAATAACGTGGAACACGGAAGTTTGGAAATATGTGGTAAGATGTTATCGGACCAAACTGCTGGGTCATCGGTCCCTACACACTATTTAATCTTTACACTAAGGACAACACAGACAAACCCATGCCAGAGGGAGGACTCGAACCTCCGTGTGCGGGGGAGGGGGGGGGGGGGGGAGAGGGGGGAGCCGTGCGAAGCGTGACAAGGTGCCCTGGACCGAATGGTCTACAGGATATTACTTTTTATTCCTCCCTCGAAGGGTATATCCCCGGGGAAGAAATAGTACTTACGACGTTCATACATCTCGATAAGCCCGCACTGCTATTCCACGAAATGCAAATTCTCTCAGCGTTTGCCAGCTCTGTAAAGCAAAAGAGGATGAAAGAGCCTAATGGGAGTCGGGAATCGAACTCACAATCAGCTATAAATACTCTCAGCGAGTAAACATAACAGTATAACTTGTAGTAACTGAAGAAGACGACTGGGACGACTATCGAAATACTAAACATAAAATGGAAATAACATCTCGGCTGAACACCCTGAAGTACGTCATTACTGAGATTTATATTCCATGTTAACAAATTTTCTTTTCCGCAAAGCTCTTCGTACTACAACAGTCTAAATTTTATATCCTCTTTACTTCTGCCGGAATCAGTTACATTGTTGATTATTTAGCGAAACTCGACTATTACTTTTAGCGTAACACTAGATAATCTAATTGCTTCAACATCGCTTGCCTTAATTAGACTAACCCGACTGCCTTCGTTTCATTATTATTTGTGTTCATCTTATAATGTCTGACTAAGACAATATCTACTCCGTTCAAGAGACACTGCAAGTTCTTTGCAGTGTCTGACAGAATTACAAAGTCATTCGCAAACTCTCATAGTTTTTACTTCTCCTCCCCGAGCATTAATTCCCATTCCGAGGTTCTCTTTAGTTTCCTTTACTGTTTGCTGAATGTGCAGACCGAATAATACAGGATATAGGCTACAGTCCTGTCTCACTCTCTTTTCAATTACTATCTTGTTTACTAACGTATGACTGTTGTCTGTACTACTACTAGATAAACATTCGCTTCCTGTATTTTATATACGATGATTTCAGAATTCTGAAGAAAGTATTCCGGTTAACACTGTGAAAGCTTTGTGTTACTCTAGAAATGCTATGAATTTGATTCTGGGCAGAAAAATGGGTTCCAAATTCGCATGAACAGACGAAAGCACATCACTGATGAGGCTTTGTGCCTCAGCGCCTGCACAATTTGCGTGGCAAATATTCTCGAACAGGGAAACTGCGACGGCCAACACAATGACAGTAGACATAGCGTCCTCTTTAACAGTTTAGAGGATCTTGCTGTTCGGCCCGCCGAAAACCGTAAACATGGTTGTGCATCGACGACGAGGCGCCATCTGGACAGTCCATGCCTCGACGGTAGAGCCCAGGAGGTCGTGGTAGCTGAATATCGGACTTAACCTGACTCTGGGCGAAACAAAATACATTCATCAACGTGACGGGCATCATCCTGACCGTTATAATTACGAAATGCTTCGCGATAGATCTGCTGAGTAAAATGTTGTCGCTTGAAGTAAAATTCCTGCATTTTGTCAATATACTCATTTGTTGACCCCAGGAAAGCGACCGATGGCTAAATAAACCTCTTCGACTGTAAATTGCTTTATTGCAAAGGTTATACACTATATTTTTTTAGATTTACATACCAAATTAATTCGACAAGTTTAATAACAATTCATTTATGCATCACAGCTCTTTTTTGTCAACCTTGAAATATTTCTTGTGTGGGATATCAGGAAAATAGATGGTGCGAGATGAAGTTTCACGTGTTACCATACTCAGAAATCTCATTGTTTGCCGGCGTTTCTCGATTTCTTTTCTTTTCTTTTTTTTTTTTTTTCAAATTGTTAAGAGTCTCACGAAACTTGCTGATTGTCGATAGCATGACGCTGTTTACATACACATTTTTTTTTATTGACGGTGGCTCTAAATGTACACATGTGATATTTATCTTTAGGAATAATTCACTGAATTGGAAATCTTAGAACTGTTCACTATCTTTCAGTCGCTTGCTCAATTACTTTGAAACATTCTGCTGATGCCCTTCGCCATTTCAGCTGCGTTGTCGTGAACTTCGAAGTCGTAAAGATTAAGTAGCCGCACATAGACCAGTGTTTTGTCTACAAACCGGCGTGGCTTGTTAGCACGCTTCTTGTTCAAATCCTGGAATATGTGTATTTCACTTTCGCACACAATGGTACTATATGGTGCCGTTTGTGAATAACGAGCTAATGTCTATACGATACCCAAAATTTCATCTACATATATAAAAGGCAATGTCATGACTTACTGACTCATCATCGACCAGCCCAAACCGCTTAGGATAGGAAGTTGAAATTTAGTATTTTTAAAGCTACCTCTATGAAAATTGGAATTTGACTTCTCGGTTACAAATAAAAACATACGTTTTCACAGTGTTTTTGTAAATCCATCCTTGAGCGCATTAAATAGTAGCTGAAATGATTAACGAAGTATTTCATTGTGGAAGCATTTTTAAAGCTGAAGTTTGAAAATTTGAATTTCGTTCCTTGATTAGCAATAAAAAATACAGCTTTCACTGTTTTTGGAAATTCAACCCCTACGGGGATGAGATAAGGGATGAAAGATTTTAGGGGAATGGTTCAAATGCCTCTAAGCACTATGGGACTTAACATCTGAGGTCATCAGTCCCCTAGACTTATAATTGCTTAAACCTAACTAACCTAAGGACACACACACATCCATACTCGAGGCAGGATTGGAATCTGCGACCGTAGCAGCAGCGTGGTTCCGGACTGAAGCGCCTAGAAGCGCTCGGCCACAGCGGCCGGCTTTAGGGAAATATTTCATTACGAAAGTATTTTTGAAGCTAAATCAATGAAAATTTGTATTTGTCTCCTCTGTTAGAAATAAAAAAAATACGCATTACACTGTTATTGGAAATTCAACCCCTATGGGGCTGTAATAGGACCAGACTGATTCAGTGACTCATCATTGCCCAGGCCAAACCGTTAAGGATAGAACTTTAAATTTGGAGAGGGTGTGGCTCTTGTATTGTAGGCATCGTTTAAGAATGAACATTTCGAAATTCCACTTCAAAGGGGGTGAAATAATGGATGAAAGATTTTTGAAAGTATGTAGCTGAAATGAAATGAGCGGATGGTATCGTTGACCGGGAGGCCCCTATTAGGGGAAGTTCGGCTGCCAAGTACAAGTCTTATTTTATTCGACGTCACATTGGGCGACTTGAGGATGAAATGATGATGAGTACAACACAACACACAGTCCGCGAGGGGAGAAAATCTCCAAACCTGCCGGGAATCGAATCCGGGCCCACTGATATGGGAGGCGAGTACGTTACCACCCAGCTAAGCAGGCGGACAGTATGTCGGTATTAAGGCAGTTTTGAAGCTAGAACTAATAAAATTGGTATTTCGTTTCTTAGTCAAAATAAAAAATATTGTCTTACAGCATTTTTGTATATTCTCCCACTAAAGGTATGAAGTGGATGAAAGAACTGTTAAACCATTTTTTGAAGTGCCATCTATGATAACTGGTATTTGACCTCTCTGTTGGAAATTTAAAAAATTACGTGTTTCCATGTTTTTGAAAAATCAACCCCTAATGAGATAAAATAGGGGATGAAAACTTTCAGGAAAATATTTCGTTCTATTAAAAATTTTTTAAAGCTAACTCTATGAAACCTGGTATATCAGTTGCCGGTTAGACACAAAGAAATGTTTGTTAGGGGATGAAAATTTCTTTGGAAATTTCACCACAAGAATGCAAAAGGCATAATTAACAAAAAAGTTTGACTCCAGCTACCAGAATCTCTTTTTGGTCAGCAGTGGATTCAGAAAGGACCATGCTTCTATGGCTTTATTTACGTGAAAAACTTAGAAGGTTTGGCACTTTGTGAACAACATAAATGTTCGGTTAAATAAAAACTAAAACAAAAGTCTGTGCAGACCATACAATGTACGCGGGCGAAGCAGCGGGCGCTATGCTAGGGCACAGATAAAATGATAAATTTTATCTTCAATGTAGATGTTCCGCTGATATGAAAAATGGCATTTAATTCATTTCTGTGAACTGGAAACAGAACCATCGTGTACCCACTAGGTTTTCCGTTTGAATGCCCGAGAGTGGTTATTTGTATTACTCTTGTTTACTAAATCAGTTGAAATGAATGCCGAGGTGGTTCCCTGAACAACTCCAGAACCGATTCTCTCTGTAGTTTAAGCCAGTGCTCCATAGTCAGTAATCTCGAATTAGACGAGATTGTATATATTCAAAGTAAGTTCACTCGACGATTTTCTGTATGTCTTGATGGTGTCTACTTTCTTGTGTTCGTTGATCGCCGTCGATCATTATCTTGTTCCATTCTTCTCGTGTCCGTGCCTCAAGTACCATTAACAACAACAACAATAAACATTTCCAATAGCTATATTGGTCTGTACAAATTTTATAATATTTTTGGGATGTCTATTCTTCCTCATCTAAACAACCTATGTGTTATTCATTAGCGCAATGTTCACGGCATCAGGGAACACTGAACGCATGTAGTAGTAGTAGTTGCTCACTACTTCTGAATCCAACTTTCATGCACGTGAGGCCTGATGGATGGTGTACGACACTTATCATTGCAACAGTTCAGCTTAAAATCCAGCAATAACGAGTAGAAGTTAGAGTATAAAATTTTAGCGACCCCATTAGAGACGAAGCTGAAACTAGTTTGACTAAGAGGAAACAAACGACGACCTTCCTGAAAAGAGATTTAAGGAAGCCCGAGAGGCCTAAACCAGGGTAGCTGGACGTAGGTTACAGTCCCGCTCCTACCAAATACAGCTTCATAGCTTTACGTGCTGCATCACTTCACTCGAAAAAGCGGGAATCTGTCGTTAAGGGAGTGTTATTTCGTAACACTGATTCGTAATCTCAGATCCTAATACGCAGTGATTCGGCGGTCTTGGTTTTACACTTTTAACTACGTAGGTAGTGTTCTAAACTAACTGCGCCAGCAAATAAGTTTTCAAGCTATGAGATTGATTATTGATTGCTGTCAGTTAGCAATGCCTAAGGTCGTGGTTCGGTTCCCGTTAAGTTCGTTCCTTAATGTAGTTCCACATTCAGCAATACCTTTTTTAAGTGAAATATACCGTTCCCCATCGAGATTAGAGTCAAACGATAAACTCATTATCTTATAATAGCTGACTGAGTGACCTGGTTTCCAGGTAGGAGAAAGGCGAAGGCATTCCATGTTCAAAGGGACTATGTCTAAAAATTATAGATCCAGTTTGATAAGCTATTACCTTTTTATTTACATTGTACTTCCGTTTTGAAATGATTATGGTGAATTATTTCCATGAAATAAATCTAATCCCGGACAGGGTGTGTTAATCTCAGCAGAATTCGAGGCTGAAGCAACGTGTGGATACAACGTAGTGCCTCACTCACTGGCCGACTAGAATGGACGACCAGCTCAGGAGTAACTATTAACAGTTCGCCTAACTAAGTGTGAACTAACTCAGAGCGCTGCGTTAGGCCGGAGTTTGGTCGCGGGCCATTTACTGTCAGCTGCGATGTATTTTCGGTCGGGTTTCTGCCTCCCACAAGGAAACAACGCTGCTGAGGTCGCAGTTTGCGCTCGTGGGGGAAACTTGTCTTCGCGAGTTGGCAAACTGGGACGCTTATGGCTACAGAAATTAATAGAGGCTCGAGGTCTCGACTTGTTTCTCTTTTCGCACTCATCCCATTAAATATTTTCGTTCTGATCGATGAGATCATCACGAAATTTTCTCGTGATTAGTTTTCTTACAGCTATCAATATCAAAAACGATTTAATTTCATTAAAAATAATTTTTTCGACACATTTATTATAAAAACTAAGAACTATTTACTGAAAATAAAATGTTGAAATCTTTGATATTCTGTGCCAAAGTGGATTGTAATTGCATATACATAAATTATAATGTAATTCTTGGCTTAATTTTCCTTGTATGTAATTCCTTTACTCTTTTTGCAATGAAAAAGTAGGACGAACTATAGTTTAGATATAAGAGTTTTACGCTTTTAAAACTTGCCTATTGTATTAAACAAATTTACTTCCCTTAGCCACACGATCGCGTTAGCAAGCACCGAAATTCGATCTCTGAATTATTTCAAATATCAAAATCAAAATTCTTATCTATAAGTGAACGATGATCCTCCTGATACCACTCACGTAGTGTCGGTGAATGACAATAATCAAGGAATCGCAAAAGGCAGGTTTCCTCAAATTTCTGAGAACTTGATTTATCTCATTGTCTGGAACTGGATATCTTCTATCTATACCCCTCATAAACTAGTACATAAATTAGTACATAAACTATTGAAGTCCCCCTTCTCAACTTTTCTGTTTGTATTTTGTGCCTAATCTCAGAATTCTGATAATATAGAGATTCTGATACGGTTTTCCTTAACAGAGTGACTGATTCACGAGGAAGTTTTGTGTATGTAATTTATTGTTTATAGTAATGAAAAATGCTTAATATATATATCTAATTGGCTTTGGAGTGATATCTCGTGCAATTATGGGAACTAAAAGCTGGTCAGCAAGAGGAGGCGGTATCTGGCGGGAAAAGCAGTGAAACAAACAGCCACTGCAACTCGAGAAAGCAGTGAAGCTTGACCACAACCTATACATAGTACAAATTAAAGCGACCGCCAAGCTTTGTGCGAATCCAGGCCAGGTCGCTAGTACTATATCCTCTGAAAATTATAATACTCTTTATGTTTCAGCACTGAGACAATACTGAGTTACTATGTGAAATTTATTATTTTCTGGACAGGAAATAATCTTCAGTTATTACAGTGTGCTGTTCATGTAAATGACTTGCTGGCCTAAAATAATGAGTTTGTTGTCGAGAATACACTGAAGAAGTTAGAACCGGCCCTTGTTGTTGTTGCAGTGTTCAGTCAGAAGTCTGTTTGATGTAGCTCTCCATGCTACTCCATCCTGAGCAGGTCTCTTCATCTCCGAATAACTACTGCAACCTATATTCTTTTAAACCTGCTTACTGTGTTAATTGCTTGATCTGCCTCTAGAATTTTTACCCACCCCCCTCACGCTTACCTCCAGTAAAAAATTGGTGATCCTTTGATGTCTCAAAACGTATCCTATCAACCGTTCCCTTCCTTTAATTGAACGAGGTGGTGCAGTGGTTATCACACTGGACTCGCATTAGGTAGGACGACGGTTCAAACTCGCGTCCGGCCATCCTGATTTAGGTTTTCCGTGATTTTCCTAAATCGCTTCAGGCAAATGCCGGGATGGTTCCTTTGAAAGGCCACGGCCGATTTCCTTCCCATTCCTTCCCTGATCCGAGCTTGTGCTCCGTCTCTAATGACCTTGTTGTCGACGGGACGTTGAACACTAATCACCTCCTACTTCTTTTAGTCAAGTTCAAGTTCCTTTTCGCCCTAGTTCTGTTCGGTCTCTTCTCATTAGTTACTCAATACAAAAAAAAAAAAAAAAGAAACACACACACACCCAAAGTACATGGTCTCCGTGTGTTTCATGCTTATAATTCGTAAACAAGTGCAGACATATTCTTCTTATTTCGCGACATTTAGAAACACAGTCGCTCATATTTACTTTTTGTATTGATCATTTTCTTTGAAACTGCATTCCTTGAAGAAAAATAACACAAAAATCTTGAAGGGAAATTTAACACTCTTCATTTTCTTCTTTTCTTTCGCCTCGACTCGAAGGTAGATGGAGTCGCTCACATTTTCTCCGTTCTTGTAGCTAGACTCTTGACTTCCAGACATTTCCTACTAATTTTAGTCTCGTCTAGGAAATCCTGCAGCTGCTATTCACCCTATCTCGTTGCCTCTGCCATTACCTCGATCAGAAAAGCGACATCACAAGAATGACGGAGTTGGAAGTTAACGATGATGTTTCTCTTTTTTGTGATTATTGTTTAAACATTCTTCATCAATCTAGAAAGTCAAACGATCAGCTCCTCGGTATGGTACAGGTTACCTTATAACGTGCAATAATAAAAATATAAATGTCTCTGAATCAGAATAATTATTTATCATTCAACTGAACAAGATTACAATTTACCTGAAGATTACTCAAGTACGTTATTCAATTACCGAGACAAATTTCGAGAAATGTATTCCCAGAACTGTTGAAACGTGTGTACCACGGCTGATCGTGACTCTATCTTCTTGTTCGAGTCTTCTGCAACCTCGAAAGCAATCGTACGTACGCCCTGTCTGCTCAGTA
This sequence comes from Schistocerca americana, assembly GCF_021461395.2. Taxonomy (NCBI): domain Eukaryota; kingdom Metazoa; phylum Arthropoda; class Insecta; order Orthoptera; family Acrididae; genus Schistocerca; species Schistocerca americana. The sequence continues at coordinate 803,808,726 of NC_060119.1, forward strand.
GCGGAGTCTAACACGACGCTATGAAGAATAGAACAAAGCCATCACCGTGCAAAAAAATTTAAAAAAATATGACGGCAGAGAGAAATGGTCATTTAAGAAGGCTGCACCGACGAAGACCTAGCAAATTGCTTGGCATAGTCGAATAAAGGTTTCTCGAACAACGAAATTTTATGGGGGTACCACAAACTGACACAGAACTGAGGAACACATTCCTGAAACCAATTTTAATGTCTACAAGTACAGAAATATGGTAGTGCAACCATTTCAAAACCTTTTTTGATTTATAGGTGTTCCTCTTAACGATAAATGAATTTCTTGTCGATGAATACATCCAGAAAATTGGTTGGTCAGCGACGTCTTTATTTCTCAGAGTATTCTTGGGCTATATTAAAGAGACTAAATGCATTCGATTGGCCAACACTACGTTCTTTCAATGCTTCTTAAGGTTCTCGCCCAGAAGCAGGATGCAATGCCAATTTCTGCATCATCTGCTCTTGTTTTAGGCACTGATAGACGTTGAGCATCATTACACTTTGAAGGCTCGTTGACCGTACATATACTGTTGTGACTGCCACGTAAAAAGTGGTAATATAAGTGGTTCATAGAAAACAAATCCACAGGTTCGACACGTAGAAAGTAAAATATTTAAACGATTCGACGTGATGAGCAATCGATCGCTTTTCCTTCAAATAATGTGAGCACTATTTCCTGATACATCTACCTGAAAAACATAAAATCATTAAATAAATTCAATATGGTGATACTAGCAGGTTCGCTACAAGAACTACAGGCACCGATATTTATGAATGAAAATGTTATTATTCCATGAAAACTATAACACAGGGATTTCAGCATGCCTTTTAGTACATCGAATGTAAAAAAACAGAAATGAATAATAAGAGGAGGAAGTCTCCGCTTCCTTCCCAAAATAGTTTGTTTCTTTAGAAAAGTGAAGCTAGTTTTTGTTACAGAGGTTTCCTTTTTCCGCTGCGCAAATTTTAATATGTACTCCAAATTTTTCTGATAGCAGCGCACACTCCGCTGCAGAGTGAAAATCTCATTCTGGAAACATCCCCTAGGCTGTGTCTAAGCCATGTCTCCGCAATATCCTTTCTTTCAGGAGTGCTAGTTCTGCAAGGTTCGCAGGAGAGCTTCTGTAAAGTTTGGAAGGTACGAGACAAGGTACTGGCAGAAGTAAAGCTGTGAGGAGGGGGCGTGAGTCGTGCTTGGATAGCTCAATTGGTAGAACACTTGCCCGCGAAAGGCAAAGGTCCCGAGTTCGAGTCTCGGTCCGGCACACAGTTTTAATCTGCCAGGAAGTTTCATATCAGTGCACACTCCGCTGTAGAGTGAAAATTTCATTCTAGAAACATCCCACAGGCTGTGGCTAAGCCATGTCTCCGCAATATCCTTTCTTTCAGGAGTGCTAGTTCCGCAAGGTTCCCAGGAGAGCTTCTGTAAAGTTCGGAAGGTAGGAGACGAGGTACTGGCAGAAGTAAAGCTGTGAGGACGGGGCGTTAGTCGTGCTTGGGTAGCTCAGTTGGTAGAGCCATTGCCCGCGAAAGGCAAAGGTCTCGAGTTCGAGTCTCGGTCCGGCACACAGTTTTAATGAGCCAGGAAGTTTCATATCAGCGCACACTCCGCTGCAGAGTGAAAATTTCATTCTAGAAACATCCCCCAGGCTGTGGCTAAGCCATGTCTCCGCAATATCCTTTCTTTCAGGAGTGCTAGTTCTGCAAGGTTCGCAGGAGAGCTTCTGTAAAGTTTGGAAGGTAGGAGACGAGGTACTGGCAGAAGTAAAGCTGTGAGGACGGGGCGTGAGTCGTGCTTGGGTAGCTCAGTTGGTAGAACACTTGCCCGCGAAAGGCAAAGGTTCCGAGTTCGAGTCTCGGTCCGGCACACAGTTTTAATGAGCCAGGAAGTTTCATATCAGCGCACACTCCGCTGTAGAGTGAAAATTTCATTCTAGAAACATCCCCCAGGCTGTGGCTAAGCCATGTCTCCGCAATATCCTTTCTTTCAGGAGTGCTAGTTCTGCAAGGTTCGCAGGAGAGCTTCTGTAAAGTTTGGAAAGTAGGAGACGAGATACTGGCAGAAGTAAAGCTGTGAGGACGGGGCGTGAGTCGTGCTTGGGTAGCTCAGTTGGTAGAGCACTTGCCTACGAAAGGCAAAGGTCCCGAGTTCGAGTCTCGGTCCGGCACACAGTTTTGATCTGCCAGGAAGTTTGATATTTTAGCTACTCTGCAGTCTAACATTTTTCTAAGTTCCTTCCTTACGGTTTTACATTTTGTCCATGCGGTGAGGTAAGTAGATGAACAGTATTCCTCCAAGTTATATTTATCGCTCTTAATGATTCTTCGTTCGTGAGAAAAGACATTAGTGTACTTCGTTACTAGATCAGGGAATTCAGTTTGCTCTGTAACATCGAGGCATCATGACTGTGGTACCGTACTTCGAATGGGCTTCAAATTAGTTTCCACATCCTTGTTATTAGAGTATGACTTCCATTCATCAAGACGGTGAGACTGTATGTCAATAATATACAGTAATGTTTCTGTATAATGGTTACCGTGCTACCCAGGCAGTAATTTAGGGATTTTAACACATCCATGTATAATTAATCCTTTGAGAATATTGCACCATTGTTACTTTTAAACTTTTAGGCCATCGCTGTTATATTCTTCTGATGTATCGGGCCTGTGTTGTTATTACCGAGTGTCATCACTATTTGAAGGCTTTTTGTCCCCTAAAGATACTATTTTGAGTTCCAACTAAAAAGTGGTAATGAATAGTCAGTCGGCTTTCTTAAAAAACAGAACTGCAGGTTCGACTTGTGGAGAGTAAAATATTTCAACGACACAATGCGAAAAGCAATCGGTCGCTCTGCCATCTACCGATATGAACACAATTTCCTGATAGATCCACCTGAAAATTACAAAATCATTAAACAAATTCAGTATGGTGATATCAATAGGTTCGCAACAATAACTGCAGACACATATATTTATGAATAAAAATACGATTATTCCATAAAAAACTGTAACACTGGGATTTCAATACATACTTTTTAGTGTACTGAATGTCAAAATATAAGTGAATCATAGGAAGAGGAAATGTCCGCCTCCTCTCTTTAGAAAAATAAACGTTGGTTTTTTTTACAGAGGTTTCCTTTTCCTGATTCATACATGCAGTCTTCGAATTTTTCATTAACATATATCAGTTAATCATTGATATTATATATTACTCGTGATGCTATGTTTTTCACAGTTTGAAAGTTGCTTAGTAAAAATAATGAAGAATAAAACGTTGTTTTATAAGATACGCTGTTGTGTGTGTGTGCAGGTTAAGAAGACACTGAAAACAGCATCAGACTAGTGTGCTGCAACGTTAACGCTTGGTTTCGTTTATGTCTGATTCTTTGTTTCAACAGAATGCCGAACTAGTTATTCTTATCTTGGTTATTCTGTAATTAGTATGCAATACATTGTCACAAACCTGCATTCTTACAAGGGAACCTCCCCATCGCATCCCCCTCAGATTTAGTTATAAGTTGGCACAGTGGATAGGCCTTGATAAACTGAACACAGATCAATTGAGAAAACAGGAAGAAGTTGTGTGGGACTGTTAAAAAATAAGCAAAATATACAAACTGAGTAGTCCATGGGCCACATAAGCAACATCATGGAAGAAATGTGCTTAGAAGCGCCGTGGTCCCGTGGTAGCGTGAACAGCTGCGACACGAGAGATCCTTGGTTCAAGTCTTCCCTCGACTGAAAATTTTACTTTCTTTATTTTTGCATAGTTATTATCTGTCCGTTCGTTCATTGACATCTCTGTTCACTGTAATAAGTTTGGTGTCTGTGTTTTGCGACCGCACTGCAAAACCGTGCGATTAGTAGACTAAAGGACGTGCCTCTCCAATGGAAACAGAAAACATTTGATCGTAAGGTCATAGGTCAACCGATTCCTCCACAGGAAAACACTTCTGATATATTCTATACGACACTGGTGACGGCATGTGCGTCAAATGACAGGAATATGTTGTCGACCCACCTAACTTGTACACTTGGCGAATGGGTAAAAAGATTCTTCTACCTTGGCCGATTTAGGTTTTTTTGTGGATGTGATAATCACTCCCAAAAAAGTGATGAAAACATAGGAGTTTGTCACATAAACGGAAAATAAAAAATTAAAATTTACACCCGATGGAAGATTTGAACCTACGACCTTTCGTTCCGCAGCTGCTCACGTTACCACGAGACCACGGCGCTCCTGCGATCCTATAGTCCTTATTGTTGCTTATCTTCCCTTGAACTACTCAGTTTGTATATTTTGCTTATTTTTTCACAGTTCTACACAACTTCTTCCTGTTTTCTCAATTGATCTGTGTTCAGTTTTTCAAGGCCTATCCACTGTGCCAACTTATAACTAAATCTGAGGGGGGTGCGATGGGGAGGTTCCCTTGTTAGTGTGGTCGCGACCATTGTTTCGCAATCAGACTTCGATTTTCTTTATGCTAGTATGTCAGATTCAATAACTCAACGATTCCACAGACGTAATTAAAAAGTGATTAACTAAAGGAAAGCACATAACCACACGTGATCAGCTGGCTCCTTCGAGTTGCGCTGCTGCCTGAAGTTGTAAAACTATAGCCTCCTCAAAAAGTCAGTGCCCCTGGCAACGGGCGAGGCTGCAACCACCATTACCTTCACTGCACCAGCTGGCAAGTTTGGCTGTGACGTAAACGTCGACTCATCAGGAAGTAAAGCTTGCAGCACCCATTCCACTTTTCCAGATTAACCTGAGCACTAATTGCGACACTTTCGACAACACTGAAAGGCGACTCTCACATTCGTGAAAGAAGTGTGGTCTGATAGGACTCTGAAAAAGATGTAGTACATACTGCTGAGGTTACTAACTAGCATCTACGCCAAAAAAAGGTGATGAATAATCATTTGTGTTTCAGCTTTATGTGTGTACGAAGAGGCTGCGCGCAGAATTGCGGTTTGGGAGGCCTTGGTGCTCGGTTCCTATTTGAGCTAGGAACGAGGGGTGAAAAGTTATTGGATAATCCCGGACCTGCTGTCATTTGCACAGGCATTCGAACATCTGTCTTACGGTAGCTATGTTACAGTAGATCAAATAAGGTTTCAACGACGAACCGGAGCTTGCGCCCAGACAAACTGTGCGAGTTTGATTAGTTCATTCTGCAAGCTATTGTAATTGGGCTGAAGCTAATGCTTAGCTAATAGCATCTTTTGTATGTGCACCGCTAGGATTTTATGTAAAAAAACAGTCACCTTCCTTCGGATTTCACGAGAAAGATAAGTCACTCTTAGATAACTCAGGATTAGAGTGAGACTGATGGTTAGCATTTGGTCCACGACTGTATCGGACCTTGGTCTAAGATGACTCTTAAACGTTTAAAAAAAGATTTGCTTCGTTTGGATTTTACAAATGTTTTTCTTGGAGGTTTATGAAACGCGTTGAAAGTTTCCCGTCTAACCTCCTTGCCTAGGGACGCCAGATGAAAGCTGATGTCGTCAAGCCCTGACTGAAAATTGCGCATCGGATAACTGGGGAGGGGAGCTTGAGGGCGCTACCAAGAGAGCGTGCCCTTTCTGCATGATACTAGGCAAGGGGCTGGAGGGCTCACACGCTGATGTGTGGCTTCCTGCATTCTGTATCTTTTATATTAAATGAATTTCTTTAACTTGACTTCTTTGTGATTTTTAAGGTATGTTAAAGATTGATGACAATTCATTACCTATTTATTTTAAACATTATCACTCGATTTTACAGCGATTGCAGCAATTGTTCCAGTTTACAGATATTACAATTTTACAGCTTATAGCTCGGGTATATTATATACCAATCTGCACGCACATTTCTACGGGTAAGACAGAATTTCGTTGGCCAAATGTATACCACCAAAGTCTCCCAATATTCTACATAGGACATCCACTATGTGAGGATTACGGGGAAACTGGGGACCAGATACGTGAACACAGGGGGTCAAATTTCCGAAATTAAACGAGAACATTCATTTCCTTACACAATCCAAAGCTGGAAATAAAAGAATTAGTACAAATATTCAAATACCTCTCTTCCATGCGTGAAGATTGAGACAGCCGCACTGAGGGCACGTCTGCTCACTTACCCGTCTTCTGTAACGCTCCTTCGAATATGGCTGGCACCCGGAGGTCTTCCTGGGCCCCGGTGGAGGGGATGGTCGAACAACTTGGCCGCGACCAACCTCTCCACCCGAAATCTTGTGACACTGGAACGTCTTTGACTTTTACCTGCCTGTGCTGTCTCTCTGATCCCCTACCCAGGAGTGAGGTTGGCACTACTATACTTCAGAACTACTTCCCAACTAAGATTAGGCCACGCTTTACGGAAAGGTCTGAGGAGGATTAGGATAGTTCACGTGCAGATTCACATTCACGTACAAGAAAAGGATGATACACGTCACATATAAATACGTATTATGAAGCCTGACACATTTCTTTCCACCCATCCACATGGGTTCTGTTGCACCCGTGGCCGGCCGCCTCTGTTTGTATTTCTCTGTGCGAGTGAGCAGCGAAACCTGCTGCTTGTAGAGAGGAAACTAATGTACCGTTTCACCGTCACTTCTATACTTTAAACTTGTACCAATCGATTCAAACTTTTCACGAAGGGAGATAAGCGGATAAAGTCAAAACGAATCTTTTTCATCAAATAATCGTTTTCGTTCGAGATCTAATGGTTTACAGTCGAGCTAAATGTAGCACGTAAAATTCGTACTTACGTGAATTGAACGCGCGGGAACGTTTTAAACTGAATGAAATAAATAAAAAAATGCATTCTTACTCGTATAATATTGACTTTTTTATGTCTGTGTTTCAGACTTGCACGAATCGGTTAAAATTTTGTAGAAAGGTAGACAAACACGTTTATTTAATAATCGTCTTGTTGTTTTGTGAAAGCTTTATTCATTGCCACGCTATAGCGGTCTTAAGTTCCCGTAAAATACTCGTAAAAACCCAACTTACGCTAATCGCACGTGCTAATACGGTTTACGTATGAAAAATCACACGTTTGCACATGAAACTTTTTCATAGAAAAGCGTTACATTTAAGCATGCATATGAATATAATAAAAAATCTGGTTATTACAGTTGATTATTTTTTCGTTTGTTCGTTTAATTATACGTTAAAGCTTTTATTCACGAATGGCTTAAAAACACGAAAAATCTTTGTATGTGCAAAACAACACATGTACCAAACCAGAATTATGCCCAGCCCTGTACAAGATGATATACTGTTTGATCGAGCATTTAAAGCTATATCGATGACAACGCAAAAAACTGATCTAAATCGGTATTAAAATAATTGTCAGAGAAAAGGTCATCTTATTTCTAACAGATAGAAAATCTTTTGCTGCGTTTTCTTCAAAAACTATTATGTTATCTCATAGAAAATTTATTTTCAGACAAAAACTTATGTTCATCAGCTTTCGTACAGGATTGAAAAGCTGGTAGTATTTTTTCCTCCTTACATCGTTTCGCAGCGATTCTGCTCATTTCAGCCAGTCATGCTCATACTTAATTCAGGTTGGTCGTTGCAACATATGGCCTGAAAAATATTCACGTGAGTTTCTTTAACGGCAGTTATATAAATATAATAAGATGTGTGCTTTTCAGTAGTTGATTATTTGTTGCGCGAATCGTTCAGCTTGTGATGTAGTAAGCTTTTAAATAAGTAATATGATTCTATCGTAAGTTTATTTACGCAATGTAAACTATTTACATACATTATCATCCTAGACTGTACACAGTATTTAATATTTCGTTAGGTATCGTACTTATGTTTGCAGCTATTTTGTGCTCAGAGTTAAGTATTTAAGATTATTTATCAAAGGTTTGCGTAGCCACTTTCATGCGTATGTGAATAAAGTGTGTGTTACTATAAAACAAAAATATAAAAAAATAAAAAATTAAACGAAATTTGAAGAAATGTAAAGGTATAAAGAAAGATAAACTAATAACAAATAAAAAATATCAAAAAATTAGAAAATAAAAAATAATAACAAGTGATCTTGATATGGAATTTTTAAAACAATGCTATCATGTAGAGAATTTTTAAAGCACTGAATGACTCGCTTTAGACAAAAAAGTTGGCAGGTTTTGAGAATCCAATAAATAAGTGTAAACGAACTGTGCGAAATTTTTCATCGCTGCTTAGGGACCGAAACGTCAGCCGAATTAGATCACTGCCCATCAATAAACTCTGCAGGCTGTACTCACTGAGATGCAAAATTCTAGTGTTGCCATTACGGCTGAGGTTTCCGAAAGTTTCCTAAAACGATTAAAGGAAATTTTGGACGGCTGTTGTGAAAATGATGTAATCGTTTCCTTCTCGACTCATGTCCTGTCTGGGACTGTCTCTAATGGCTTATTTGTCAAAGAAAAGTCAATCTCTAGTCTTCTGTCCTTCAAAAAATGTGTGTGAAATCTTATGGGACTTCACTGCTAAGGTCATCAGTCCCTTTTCTGTCCTTCATATTTGCGTCAGCATAGTAGATATTCGTTTCTGTTCTGCATGTCAGGTACGTATTTGCTCCAAGATGGTGCCAGTAGGTGAGTGACAACACATTTATAAACAAATTTTCCGGCATTCCTCACGAACACATTACTCATGAAAATTGGAAAAAGTTTCGAAACACACTGTTGCCTTAATGATAGGCGTAGGTGTGACTGGCTCCACGAAATGAATGAAGTTTCCCGACTCATTGATAAATATTCAAAGTAGACATCAGCGTAACTTGTTTACGTGCTGAATTTCAATGCGCCACTGTTTTCCTAAGTTCCTAGGTCATTACGTGCCTCACTATCTTCGTCACGAACGCCTTTCCAGGTCAGTGTGTTGACTCAACTGATTATCGCCTCTGCTTTAGCGACTCTCGCAGCCGATTTCGCCTGCCCTGTGTCGTTACCACAGCCGGCTCTGGCCGTGACGGCGGGGCCGCGAGGCAGCGCTTATCGCGGGCTGGCGAGCTGCTTTGTTTATCTGGCGCAGGTACAGTAGCAGCCGGAGGTGGAAGCCAACAGCTGGCCGCTGCTGATAACGAAGCTGCCAGGGCAGGGTCGCTCCGCCCTGCGCTGCGGGCACGTGGCAGCCGCGGATCCCTTTGCACTTCTGGCACCTCGCAGAATATTGTTGTACAGGATGTCCACGGCCCCCTGCAGTAGACCCTTCTTCTCGAGTACGGTACAGACGAGCTGCTTCAGCTTTACACGAAACGTGAATAGACAGTCAAGGACAATCTGGACAGTGAGCCGCGCATTCCCTCGTGTTCCTTCTAAACTGCAACAGTTTCAGAGTTTCAGATGCGAATATGTCGCAATATTAGCATCATCGAATAGAGCTCTCAAAATTAGCTCTGACCAGTTGAGAGTTGGGTAATGTGCCGTGATTGACACGGGCCCTTCTGTGTCATGGTGTGTACTACACCGTTCAACTTGAATTTCCCGAAGGCGCTGCCAAGTGAGGTAACTGAGGGATATAGAGGGCGCTGTTGTCCTCGCCATAACGAGATGGACAGATACATGACGTTCGTGGAGTGTTTCTCTAGTGGGAGTTCGACTGGACAGCAACCAGTAAACCGGCGTCCCACACCGGGCGCACGGTGTAAGTGCTGTGACGGTGGCTCCCAGGCATATGCATAAAGTGGACCTCCTCTTTCCCTCCAATATGCCTGCCCCCATCCAACCCCGTCTCCACAAAATATCATAACATCGTCCTCACATCGTCTTGCGCGTCCAGCCCCCCCTTCCCCCCCCCCCCCCAGCCTCTTTTCTCCTAACATACATCATCACCCCAGACACTCGTCTCCCACTTCAATCTATTTTATTTTATTTAAATAATTTGGTGAAACGTGCTGCAGTCCACAAGATTCATCCATACAGGAAACGCCATCATTGCACGTAGCAAATATCACACACTAACATAGCGTCCGCAGCTCGTGGTCGTGCGGTAGCGTTCTCGCTTCCCACGCCCGGGTTCCCGGGTTCGATTCCCGGTGGGGTCAGGGATTTTCTCTGCCTCGTGATGACTGGGTGTTGTGTGATGTCCTTAGGTTAGTTAGGTTTAAGTAGTTCTAAGTTCTAGGGGACTGATGACCATCGATGTTAAGTCCCATAGTGCTCAGAGCCATTTGAACCATTTGAACTAACATAGCTACATTTGTCCGCCCCGATACCTAGCCGGCACGGTAGCTCAGCGTGTTCGGTCAGAGGGTTAGCTGCCCTCTGTAATAAAAAAAAAAAAATGAGTTAATCGATCTACGACGAACTTAAACGGGTGTCTTACGACGTCCGCCCCAAGCATATGCTACGAACGAAACTGAATAAAATGAGATTAAAAAAAAAAAAGCTGAGTGGTCAGCGTAACGGATTGCCGTCCTACGCGCCAGGGTTCGATTCCAGGCTGGGTCGGGGATTTTCTCCGCTCAGGGACTGGGTGTTGTGTTGTCTTCATCGTCATTTCATCCCCATCCGGCGCTCAGGTCGCCCAAAGTGGCGTCGAATGTAATAAGACCTGCACCAAGGCGGCCGGACCTGCCCCGTAAGGGGCCTCCCGGCCAGTGACGCCAAACACTCATTTCCATGGCTACATTTTAATTAAATACAAAACAAGCCTTTTTCTTATGAGGATCTTCATTTAACTAGTAAGATAATTTTATTATGTTCAGAATAAAACCCTAAAAGTTAGTTAATTAAAAACTGTGTAATGTCACAAAACTTGAAATAATATGTGATAGTGTACTGCAAGACAAAACAAGAATCAATAGGTAATTCCGAACAAGTACATCAGTTTGAATTTCTCTGTCAAAATGTTAACTGTTAATGCAATGTATTTGCCTTTTGACCTTTTAGGCGACTGTAAAGTAATAATGCTTTTGCATCAAATTCAAACAGATAAATTGTTAATATTTTTTAATCAACGATGTAATCACCCGCGTGACCAACATTCTTTTTGTCATCTAGTGTACAAGTTTTCACTGCCGGATTGATAAAAAAAATCAGTTGGTTTCTGAGCAAAATGTCTGGAGCTCGCAGTATGAACATTATTCACATTTTCATATTTTTGCCTCTTATAAAATGGTCTGACGATCGGAATAAATGGAAATCCGATGGTGCAATATCGGCCGAGTATGCTGAACGGGGCACTATCTCTACCCCAAATCAGTAATTTTTTCAAGGGTCCGTCGTACGCACTGCGGTTTTGCATTATCGTGTTGCAGAATAATTATCTTTCTGCTGGAAATCGCTGGGCCCTTTTCCGTTAGAGATTGATTTACTCGATCCGGTTGTTAACATCAAAGTCTATTTCCGCAGTTGCCCAGGTTTCAGGATTTCACAGTGAACGATCCCTCAAATACTCCACCAAACACACCAAGGCGCCCTTTTGGGGTGTAGATGTGTCTTAACTCTAATTCTTTGCTATTAATTAGGAGAGACACACTGCATATTGCTTTTTGGATTATCATAGAGGACCCATATGCCAGCTCCAGTGATGAAACGACGAAACAACGCTTCTGTACTGTGCCACGAAAGCAATAAGTAGATTGTGGTGGATCGGTTACGTTTGTTTGCCATAAAAAATGTGCTGTATATGTTCTTGGACGATCGACCGAGGTTGGTTAAGAGTGTTTGACAGTTCACCGATTGTCTGATGTGGATTTGCTTGCCTTTCCACCCTTAACATGTCGTTACCTAATATTGTCAGTCTTCCTGATCGATACGAGTCGGAGAGATCAAAATTACCGGATTTGAACTTATAAAACCATCTGCGGTATTTACGAACGTCTAATGCAGTTGGATATACACCGAAAACATTTTTATTAGTAACTGTTGAGTTAGTGCTTTTGCGAAATTCCAAAAGTCCATGATTCTAGGTCTAGTATTTAGCCATTTCACAAAAAAAAGAGACTTAATGACAAACGAATATCAACATGCGCAAAAGCGACATTACTTTCCGATTCCCCTGATACATTCTTGTCTTACTTAAGTAAGTTTCTTCTCATTATTTTATCTGAAAAATGGCCCATTTCGTGTTCTTTCCTTTTCTGTATAACTTAGACATATACATTTTCATCTATAGTCTATGAATCTCTACAAAAAGCACATCAGAGCGTACTTTTTACTGAACCATACATTACAGTCCGTTTCTCTTCCATTCGTGGATGGAGTATGGGAAGAATGACTGTTTCTGCGCCTCTGCTCAATCGGTAATTTCCACAATTTTTCTGCACGATCACGACGCCATAGACACGTAGGTGGCTGAAGAACATTCATGGTTTCTAAGCTGAAAGATGAGTCTTGCAGTTTTCTAAACACGTTGTTGAGAGATGCATGCCTTATTGCTTCGTGTTTTGGCAGTCACGATATCTCAACGTTCCTGATACACTCTCTCGCCAGTCAAACAAGTTCTTACCATTCGCGCCATCTGTAACTTTTCACTTATTTACAATTTTTTCAACGGTTTATACACATTAGGTGAATGTTACAAGTACAACGTCACTACATAAAAGGACTCTCTGCAGTGGTGGCTAGCAGAGGTACAGGCACTTCCAATACCACTCTGACTCCCACCTGCCTGTTTTATTGGATGAGTCTGCGAGTTAGGCGACACTGTAATCTTTAAAACCCAGCTGCATCACTTTCACCGTACGACCTCCAAGTAGCGCTCCTTCTGGTGCCACATTTTTGTATACTTTCAATTAACCGTGCCTTTAAATAAAGTTGATGTGTATAAATATCACATTTCGAGTTAATACGATTTACTTATATAGTGTGTAGCTAATTGCAATAATACTGTTACAATTATCTGAAACTACAAAGCAATATTCAAGCCACGAATATTGTCTAGTGATCACTTCGTCATAACCAGGAACTCTGTTGGACCGCCAGGGATAGCTCTCAGAGGACATACTTGAATTACATGGCGAACAGTGTGCTATTTAGCGCCACAGTCACAATTTGCCGCAGTTGTTTTCTCCCGCTTGTGTAAACAGTCAGCACACTTTCCAATGTTGGTCCTTCTTTGGTTAAGAACCAACCATCCCTTGCGTGGCAATTCAAAGCCAGGTGGCTTGGTTTATATGCGTGGCATATCTGTCGAAGTACTAATCTGCCATGTGTATCTGCAGCAGTCTTGCGGTTTCCAGGGGTGGGTGAAGAGAGAGAAGTCTACCTCAGTAGTAGGGCAAAGGGGGTATCAACCCACAGTGCGGGTTGTTCACATCAGAGGCAAGCATGCATTCAGGGGCAGACTTACTGTCCTCTCTTGATTGATAGGTCTTTAGCTTATGGTTCTGCTAAGCGGTTTATGACCCCTGGAGATATTCTATCCTTAATCTATTGTTCAGTTAAGTGGTTTCCCATGTCACCCCTACTCCTCCCCATTCCTTCCTCCTCCTCCTCCCCCTCCCCCTCCCCCACTCCTCTGCGAACTTCCATCACTGATACAAGTATACTTCCAGGACTGAGTTATTCGAATGACCCTCTTCCACTCCATCAATTTGATTGATTAATTAATCAGATCGATCAATTACTTAACCCCTCCACTCTGGGAAATCCCCCAGCCCTGACCCCTCCCCACCTGGAAATTGGTGTGAAAAAGTCTCAGTTGACTGGCCATTTGGCGGGAAATCTATTGCAGTGCATGGAATATTGTTTCAACAATTTCTGGTAGACAAAGTAATGTGAGAAATATTGTTTATTTTAACAATTTATTTGATACAAGGCGCTGTATGAAATATGATTTATCTATTTATTTAAAGAATTTGTCGGAAGACTGACTGCACTGAATGGAATACAGTGTATTTAAATATTTTTAGGGATACAAGGCAGTATTGAATATACAACACTTGTGGCACTTTTCTTACCCTAATCACGTAAGTAATACAGTCGTGAAACACTCATCACATGTAATTATACTGTTAAAAATCTTTCACACTGACAGCAGGGCACTGTGTGCTGAGCCGACCTCTTCACTGTTCCTGCATGCGCATGCCATACTACAACCTCTTAGGCCTCACGACTGACAGAGCATATGTTGTGCTAATACCTAAACAAAAGCGTCAGTTGCTTGCAACCCTTTGATATTGATACCTGAGAAATTTCTGGCGGAACACATACTCTCTCCCTCTCTCTCTCTCTCTCTCTCTCTCTCTCTCTCTCTCTCTCTCTCAAGGGACCACATCTAGTCATGTGCCACTGTCAGCCCTGCATGCATGTTGATCATGGTTGGACCAAGCTGCAAACAAAGCAGTGTTTATCTGGTAAAACCCCAGCTGTGGATGTCTTGGGAATATTCCCTCACTGTATCAGATTGATTGACTAATTAATTCAATCAATACCCTTTGTTTGCGAAAGTATTTCCTTCCTTCCCATTGGGGTATACTAGGATTGGACATTTGGTGGGATTCGATCCTGCAACCACCCAGTTTCCAAGCCCTACTCGATTTTTTTCCCCTTGCCTCCTATCAGTAAATACTGACACAATTAGGTCATTTGGCAGGAAATCCATTATGTTGGAGGTAGCTGGAAATTTCAAATTTCAGCTCAGTTGCATGCTATGTCCTCAAACAATTTGCGAGAGGGGCTGGAGAGATGCGTGCTCACAATACAACTACCGGAAACAATAAATTGATCAATAGATAATGTGATGTTGCAACTGGGTTTTTGAAGCTCTATAGAAATCCTGAATTGCTTCTTTCTGCTACATTCGGCAGGAGGAGGAAGGGTCTACCATGTGATGGGATAGAAACGACAATAACAAATACCTCTGCAAGACAGAGTCCACTGCGACGTATTGAGAAGCACTAAACGCGACACACTTAAACTGAGATCCAGTCCATAGTAGTAAGTCGTCATGGCTAGATCTCAGAATCACTATCGATCGGGAATTTGGATGTGTTACAGCAGAAATAACAGTGTATAAAACTGCTTATGAAATAACAACATAGGGACCCTCTCTTGTGACTGATAGTCTGTGGGATGTGGTCCTCCTACAGTACAGGCCACGAAACTTTACACTGGTCTGTGCAAGCGACTTCGATCACTGGTCACCTGCCCTGCTGGATCAATACTTGTAATTTTTAATAGGATCATCACATATGCTCGATTCCAGCACACAGACGGGATTTGTTTTCGATGTATCGGAAGAGAGGGACGCAGTAATATCTTATCGAGTTCTCTCCCAGGCAACGTTAGCGGACCTTTTATAGTTTGTGATTTTTCTTTTTTGGATGGTACAAAATAACGAGGCTAGAGAGAATATTTGGGTAACAAACATGAATGCTCTCTTAAAGATGCAGATCTTCTTCCTTCGAGACTGCAGTACCTGTACATAGTTCAGAGACACATTTACATCTACATACATACTCCGCAATCCACCATACGGTGCGTGGCGGAGGGTTACAATTTATCGCAATGCAGTAGCGAAATCCTCGTCCTTCTTCCAGTTCCCGTATGATATAGAGTTTTCCTAATTTTCCCAATAAGAAACACCACTATAACTGCTCATATTGTCTTTTCTGCTACCTCCTGTTGCAGGAGAAAGCTTCTTTTGGTGTTCGCCCTATACATTGTACACCGTTGGCAAAGCTATGACAACGTGTTCTCATTTCTACTCAGAGATTAAAAGACGGCCCTGTCGCATTAGCTCAGCTCAACTTGTTCCTCCATGAATTCAGGTCTTAGATATAGCGCTCTCCAACTTCCACTCGGATCCGACTTAAATTCGACGTATCAATTGGCGATTGAGGAGGGTGGGGCAGAGACTGAGGAACAGGTACAGGATGCAGAGGGACTGCCTAATAGGTTCCTTAGCGGATAGGTTCGAAAAAGGTGACTCGTTTCTAGATCTGAGAGTACCATGAATATGATTCACCAGTGGCTGTAATCACTGAGCCTCCATAGGCTCAAATGGCTCTGAGCACTATGGGACTTAACTATTGTGGTCATCAGTCCCCCAGAACTTAGAACTACTTAAACCTAACTAACCTAAGGACATCACACACATCCATGCCCGAGGCAGGATTCGAACCTGCGACCGTAGCAGTCGCGCGGTTCCGGACTGCGCGCCTAGAACCGCGAGACCACCGCGGCCGGCGAGTCTGCATAGGATCCAATGCTATTATGTGGTTGAATGGATGGACTTAATTCCAAATCGCAGACAGCATTTCTATCAGACAGCCTAACACTACAGACCTGAAAAGCCCGTGTATTGGTCATAGGGTTTTGTACATTTTTTAAGACTGCAATCTAGAGTTGCATTTTTTAAACGATTCCTCTCGAGCACACCATCTACTGTGTACGATCATTCCAGTCAACCAACATCCTCCCTCAGCTATAACACCGTTGATCTCCCACAGAACCTGTTACACTGTCTACATGGTATTGATATAGAATGTCCTACAAACACTGTTAGCGTGGGAAATATCTAGCAGCGGTAAGAAGGAGTTGCAAATATCGGCTTAATACCATGTTCCTTAGCTGGATCACTTTCTAAATTCGGTGATAAGGAAGATTTTATTACGAGCTTACACCGCTGGCGCCGTGCACCCGTACTTTCAGTCTGTTAATGCACACCCTGCGAACAATCTGTATATTCAATATCACAGTATTTGTGTGGAAGAGCACTTCATTCGGAAGCAATACCATACCTTGATTTATAAAGCATGTATAGTTTCTAACATGGAGGTTTTTAGCGACACGTGTGTGTGCCTGTAAAACCAAAACTGCTTTTCATTCAGAGGGGCAGTAACATGACCGTTGCGATCGTGTTTTTAAGATTTGGTCGCTTATAAAACGATTAAGTCTCTCTTCCTAAGAGACTCACAAGAAAAACAAACGAGGCATGTCCATCGATCACGTATTTTCGCTCACTATTGTTTGCTACCACCAGCAATCAGTTATTGGCGAAGTATTATACTTAGTAATGGATGTGAGATAGGTTTGCTGTGATCGACAGGCTTATTAAGTTTGTGTTGGGGTCGATTTCAATGCAACAATAGCTGTAGGGGGGGGGGAAGGATTTTGCATGGAAAATTACGACCGGTCATAAGACGGTATAAATATTGATATTTCCAGAGCCCCAGCTGTCAGTGGGAGGTATTTTCGATACTTCTGTCATTGTCGAATGCCATTGGATTGGAGGTGCAATCGTAATGTTTAATTGTAGTTACAGTGATAAACGTATGGCTGGTTTCCTAGGACGACATTGTTTGGCGTGCAGGGGCGCGTGGCGGGAGTAGCCTGTGGCCAGAACGAATGGGCATTTCCATTTTAAGGCCCTAGAGAGCGGTGGGTATAAAGAAAAGTTCGGGCCAGCTGCTAGTTTGTTCTTGCTTGCAGTTTCGGGGGCAGGTCCCAGCAGCTGCGCTCACTGGACAGCTGAATAACGAACGAATACTCAGTATGCGTTCACTGTCTCCATGATCGTAAGTGTTTCATGTACTCTCTGTACAAAATTTAATGATGCAATATCGATCAGTGCCAAGTGTTGGCGCTGGATGTATTGATAACATCAGAATACCTACCACTCCAATCATCCCAGAATGCCCTCCATGGGACGCGAAGGTAGTTTTCACTGACCTGTCAGCTTTGGCTCCGGTGGTGTATGAGGGGACTGGCATGCTGCGTGTGGACACTGGAACATGACTGTGTGGGATGTGTGATGCTTGAGCGATCTCCAACATCTGGCCATGACAACTACTGCTACAGACTGGACTGTGTTCGGTGCTTCTTAGTACATCGCAGTGGACTCTTTTGCAGTAGTATTCGCTATTGTCGCTACCCTGTCACACAGTGGGCCCTTCCTCCTTCCGCATGTAGTCGAGAATACGAGTTTAGAAATTCTATGGAGCTATAAAAACCCAGTCACAATGTCAAATTCTCGATTGATCAATTTATTGTTTGTGATAGTTGCATTGTGAGCATGCGTCCGTCCAGCCACTCCTGCAAACTTTTTAAGGACATAGCACACAACTGAGCTGAAATTTGAAATTTTCAGCTACCTCCAACGTAATGGACTTTTTACCAAATGACCTAACTGTCGCATTATCCACCGATAGGAAACAAGGGAAAACAAATCCAGTAGTATTTTGGAACAGAGTGGCTGCAGGATTGAATCCTTTCAAACATTCCAGTCATAGTATCCACCAATAGGAATCAAGGAAATACTGTCGCACACAAAGGGTATCGATTTAATTAATTAGTCAGTCAGTCTGATAGAGTGAGGAACTATTTCCAAGGCATCCATTAGTTGAGGGTTTACCATGTAAACGCTGCTTTGTGTGCAGTTTGGCTGACTGTGGCACACAACGGAATGTGGCACCTCGAGAGAGAGAGAGAGAGAGAGAGAGAGAGAGGGGAGGGGGGGGGGTAAGCATGTGTTTAGACAGGAATTTCTCACATATTAGTATCAAAGGGTTGCTGCCACCTCAAACTTTTGTTTAGGTATTAGCGTGACATCCAATCTGTGAGTCACAGAGTCCAAATGGGCATAGTGCGACCTGTGTGTGTGTGTGTGTGTGTGTGTGTGTGTGTGTGTGTGTGTGGGAATAGCAAAGCAGTCGGCCCGGCGCGCAATGCCCCGCAGTCAGTGTCAAAGATTTCTAACAGTGTAATTATGTGAGATGAGTGTGTTCATGACAGAATTCCTCCGGAAAAAAAAGCGCTGCAGCAGTTTTAATATTCCATAGTGCCTTGTCGCCCTCAAAATGTTTAAAAAAAAACAGTGTTCCACACAGTGTAGTCAATTTCCCAACAAATTCCTTAAATTAATATGGAAACTATATTCAAAACACTGCCTTGTATCGCATAAATTGTTTAAATAAATATATTCCACACATTACCTCGCCTACCAGAAATTGTTTAAACAGTATTCCATACACTGCAATGGATTTCCCACAAAATTCTTTATATAAATAAATAAACAATATTCCATACATTGCCTTGTATCAAGTAAATTGTCTAAATAAACAATATTCCACACATTACTTTCTCTATCAGAAACAGTTTAAACTTTATTCCAGCAGTCGATTTCCTGCCAAGTGGGCAGTCAACTGAGTCTTTTTCCCGCTAATTTACAAGTGGGGGAGGGGGAAGGGGAGGGTTTTTTGGCTATTTCCTAGATGGGGAGAGGTTAATTAATTGATCGATTTAATTAATTAGTCACTCAAACTGATGGATAGGGTGAGGGCTATTCGAATACCTCAGTCCTGGAAGTGTACTTGTATTGGTGAGGGGAGTTCCCAGAGGAGTGGGTGAGTAGGAAGGCTAGAGGTGGAGGAAGGATAGGGGAGGAGGGGGGGGGAGAGGTAGGTGTGACATGGAAAACCATTTAACTGAACAATAGGTTGAGGACGGATTATCCCCAGGGTTTCATAATCTGCTCAGCAGAACAATAGGTTAAGGACCAGTCAATCAGAACAGAACAATAGGTTTACCCCTGAATATACACTCCTGGAAATTGAAATAAGAACACCGTGAATTCATTGTCCCAGGAAGGGGAAACTTTATTGACACATTCCTGGGGTCAGATACATCACATGATCACACTGACAGAACCACAGGCACATAGACACAGGCAACAGAGCATGCACAATGTCGGCACTAGTACAGTGCATATCCACCTTTCGCAGCAATGCAGGCTGCTATTCTCCCATGGAGACGATCGTAGAGATGCTGGATGTAGTCCTGTGGAATGGCTTGCCATGCCACTTCCACCTGGCGCCTCAGTTGGACCAGCGTTCGTGCTGGACGTGCAGACGGCGTGAGACGACGCTTCATCCAGTCCCAAACATGCTCAATGGGGGACAGATCCGGAGATCTTGCTGGCCAGGGTAGTTGACTTACACCTTCTAGAGCACGTTGGGTGGCACGGGATACATGCGGACATGCATTGTCCTGTTGGAACAGCAAGTTCCCTTGCCGGTCTAGGAATGGTAGAACGATGGGTTCGATGACGGTTTGGATGTACCGTGCACTATTCAGTGTCCCCTCGACGATCACCAGTGGTGTACGGCCAGTGTAGGAGATCGCTCCCCACACCATGATGCCGGGTGTTGGCCCTGTGTGCCTCGGTCGTATGCAGTCCTGATTGTGGCGCTCACCTGCACGGCGCCAAACACGCATACGACCATCATTGGCACCAAGGCAGAAGCGACTCCCATCGCTGAAGACGACACGTCTCCATTCGTCCCTCCATTCACGCCTGTCGCGACACCAGTGGAGGCGGGCTGCACGTTGTTGGGGCGTGAGCGGAAGACAGCCTGACGGTGTGCAGGACCGTAGCCCAGCTTCATGGAGACGGTTGCGAATGGTCCTCGCCGATACCCCAGAAGCAACAGTGTCCCTAATTTGCTGGGAAGTGGCGGTGCGGTCCCCTACGGCACTGCGTGGGATCCTACAGTCTTGGCGTGCATCCGTGCGTCGCTGCGGTCCGGTCACAGGTCGACGGGCACGTGCACCTTCCGCCGACAACTGGCGACAACATCGATGTACTGTGGAGACCTCACGCCCCACGTGTTGAGCAATTCGGCGGTACGTCCACCCGGCCTCCCGCATGCCCACTATACGCCCTTGCTCAAAGTCCGTCAACTGCACATACGGTTCACGTCCACGCTGTCGCGGCATGCTACCAGTGTTAAAGACTGCGATGGAGCTCCGTATGCCACGGCAAACTGGCTGACACTGACGGCGGCGGTGCACAAATGCTGCGCAGCTAGCGCCATTCGACGGCCAACATCGCGGTTCCTGGTGTGTCTGCTGTGCCGTGCGTGTGATCATTGCTTGTACAGCCCTCTCGCAGTGTCCGGAGCAAGTATGGTGGGCCTGAAAACACCGGTGTCAATGTGTTCTTTCTTCCATTTCCAGGAGTGTATGTTTGCCCCTGATGTAGGCAACCCCCAATGTAGAGTCATACCCCCCTTTCCCAACTACTTATCTTTTCTGATGTTTGGAATGTCTGCATAAACTGGGAAGTTAGTATTTTTCTATAGCTTTTTGTACTTTGGTACAAGTGCAGCTTCATGCTGCAGAGATGCAGGTCAAATGTAGCTAAGTATGTGGAGCTATAAAGTAGGTGTGGGTCTGACGGTACCAGCTACGCACTGAGGTGATGCAAGTCATGGGATAGCGACATACACTGATACACTGGGTATAAAACCTCAGTGAACTCACATAGCTGTCATTTATAATCAGGCGATTCGTATGAAAAGGTTCCTGATGTTATTATGGCTGCACGACAGGAATGCAGTGTGGTACTTGGAGCTAGACGAATAGGACCTCCGATTTCTGAAATCGTTAGGTAATTCGATATTCCGAGATCCTGGGGTGTATAAAATTCTGTACAATTGCGCGAAGGTTTATTTTGGAACAACGAAAAGAAGTGTTAATACCAGCCTAACCGGACACAAAAGGAACTGTCGTCTGGGACACACCTCAAATGGGCTGAAGAGGAACATGTTTTTGAAGATGGTAATCATGAAACAAAATTTAGTGAGACGACCGTCCTAGCTAAGACTTGGAATTATTATGTACGTATGTAAAAAGAAGCCATGGAGATTTATAAACATTACAATAATTTTAACAGAAAAGAAGAAGTCTTAAATTTAGGTAAGATATGGCGGTCGACTTTGTACCAACGATGTGACAATCGGTTACCTTTGATCGAGAGTAATGACGTTAGTCAGAGATAGTTTCACTGTCGACAGCACGTGGCGAGTGGTGGTGCCCTCTATGAGTTCTATATAAACGGGACCTCCAAGGTCTCGCAGCCAATCGTTGGCTCACCTCAGAAGGTGTTGCCAGCAATTGGCAACGAAACATTAGGAGGAAGAATTTCTACTGTTCGACCACGGCGTCTTAGCCCGACAATTTTAATTAATAAATACGCCTGTCGTGAAAGCCTACACGTTCCTGAATACTGACCATTCCTCTTGAGACTCCCTGTACTGGATATGTAATGATTAATACTACATTTTTAAGATTTGTTACGCCGCGCGCGATTAGCCGAGCGGTCTGAGGTGCTGCAGTCATGGGCTGTGCGGCTGGTCCCGGCGGAGGTTCGAGTCCTCCCTCGGGCATGGGTGTGTGTGTTTGTCCTTAGAATAATGTAGGTTAAGTAGTGTGTAAGCTTAAGGACTGATAACCTTAGCAGTTAAGTCCCATAAGATTTCACACACATTTGAACATTTTTTAAGATTTGTTACGACTCTTAATCTGTTAGACTTCTTATTCACACGAATTATGTTTGTCATAGCCTTAAGAACGTCAATGAATCTTTAAGTATACATGTTATTTCTTATCTGCCAGCCCAACGTCTTGGATCTTATGTCCTTAGCTTTACCTTTGAAGTACTGACGGAACAAGTTTTTTTAAAACATACCACTGTAGCATACTCAGCCAAAAGCTTTGTAACTGCTGTCAAATGACGTGAAATACAGTCTTGTTCCTTAAGTAGCCTTCAAGGTCTAAATTTAAATTGTGACTTGATTCTTTTTTATACACCACTGCTTCGCCACTCATGACGGATTATCCGTCATACCCTTGGTCGAAATATTTCTTCTCATCTAATCCCTTTCGTTCTACATACTCTATTATCTGACCTTCATATCCTATTGCAGCTTGATCTGAGTAAATGAGGTTAATGTTTCACACAGCCTCAAGTCAGAACAATTTCCAAAACAATCTTTCATTTTTTTAACATAGCGAAACACTTCTCTTGACTGACCGATTTTTATGATTACTCCTGTTTTCCTTCCCATCTTATTTTTTTATTCATTTTTCTCTATTTCTTTTCTTTCCATAGACACCTCAACATCGATGGTCACGCCTTTGTTATTATCTCTGGATAGTTTTCTTAATTGTGCAGTGATTATTTTCTGGATATCCTATTATAACTGAACAAACATATCGCGACGTAACGCAGTTCTCAACAATGCAGGTGTCTCTGCAATCGCCCACGTCGTTGCTGAGCAACAGTTTGGGACGCGTTGACTGGCGAGCAACATGAGTGCATCCATCCCCCGTCAGCAGAATCTTAAGAAGACAGTGAATCGTAGTAACAACACGGAGTAACGATAGCAATCAAAAGGTAAGCGATCAATAAACATCTGAATTCTGCCAGTTCGTGTCGTCCAAAACACCAAGTTAAAATCGAATGCACCCTTCTGTGGACGAATAACATCAGATCTTATATGCACGTATATTTAATGAATATAGAGATATTCGACATCGTAGCTCATAACACTATACTGCATCGCGTATTATATCAACAGACAGTGTGTATTACCAAATATGGTATTACGATGCAGTAAATGTTACCCTCTGGGAGGATTTAAGTAAAATTGACCGTAAGTTACCTAATGGGATTGGCTTATCGAACCCGAATTCAGTGCTACAGAAGAAACCAGAAAGCTAAAGATTGAAATTTGGAAAATGTTTTAAGTAATCAAGTATACTTAAATGAAATAAAATACGGTCGCCAGCCTAATTAGGTATAGTAATGTGGAACATTACTTTTGTATAATATGTATAGAGTTATGATAAAGGAAAGCTATTATTAGTTCTTACCCAAAGAAGTGCAATGGAACTCTACTATAACCAGATAAGTGGTACTGTGGATTCTAGCAGTTATAAATAGTATGTGCAAGCTCTCACAGAAACAATTGACACTATCTCTTCTCAACAGTAATACTTTGCCATATATAAGTTATCTCATCATCAAATGTTGTGAAAGAATCTACTAAACCAAAACTGGTCATGAACGTAGTCCTATTTCAATAGTTACTCTTCATACAGTACAAATACAATTAAAAGTCACTTGGAATAGGATTTTTACACTCATTAAGAAGTAATATTGTTTCTATTTTTATGGACGAGGGCAATTACATTAACTATCTTCAACAAAGAATTTTGTTGGTGGGGACTCTCAAACTGGCTTTCCCATTTTCATCAAATAAAGTACACAAGATTCAAAATTAACTTCAACTGCAATTAATATATTCATTATTCAAGCAGGTTTATTCATTTTAGGCAACTCAAAATTGGGGACCCATAAACCGTGCAGTACTATAAAGCAAACCAAACACACTTTTCTGAGACAATTTGTAAGATGCAAATTTAGGTATTACCCTTTTTACTAATTTCACTCACCTTGCAGGACTTTTAAAACAGTGATTTTTCATACAGGTTCTCAAGTATGACTTTAAGTGCATTTTACTCTAACTAACCTAAAATAACGTGCTTCCTTTTGTCATTAGCACAACCACTGATTTTCACTGACAGAATTAAATGCAGTTATCTTTGAGGCACAAATATTTTGAATTAAAACAAATCAATCATTATGGAGGTTTTCATAAATGCGATACTAACTTCCTCCCTTGTTTTCAATGAAACCCACAGTATTTCTATACATCTTGTTGCATTCAGAATTAAGCAACACCAACAATCACTTATTTTCAATCGTTTTTCACATACAGGATACTCGGATGTTAGTAGTTAAGTGGAATGGATCCTAAGAGGTACGATGAGAGGAACCAATTCAAAAGTCGGACACACAGTTTAACATAATTTGCCTTGTTACTGCAAATTAAACAACACTCAAATGTACTGGTTCATACTTTGACAAAAATCTGACCTCTTAGATTTTGCTGAAGTGGTAGCGCAATATTGGTGGCGAGTACATGGTGGCTACCTGGTCTCTCCTCTGGATGTAATTGGCTCTATTATCTTCTTCTTGGCGACGACATTTTCAAAATTACAGCCTTTTCCATTGATAGAGCACCATTTTGTAGCCGTACACACATCTGAGGCCTTTCCATGTTACATACAGGTGCTGGAAGCCTCAGAAGACTATCCGGTAGCTAGCTGCCGACTGACTGTGCTCTCTCACTTGGCGACCAGACTGAGCGCCACATCCACCTTTTAGCCCGCGCCAACCACTTTTTGGCGCGGGCCAACTCTCTTCCGTTACAAATGGGAAGTACTGTTGCTTTTCATTTTATACAGTGCAAGTCCCTAGGTATGAACCAGCTTGTACATAGTTGTAAACAAACATCTTTAGCAAAACCCCAACATTTCAACACATTGATAAGTCAAATTAAAATAACCATAATTAAACACTACTTTTCTCCAATTAATACAACGAATTTAAATGGTAAAGAGAGAACATTTTACACAACTTTTCACTTCATTAGAATAGGTCAAAGACATTACATAGTAAAAAAATACATACTTGACATTAAACAGAATTAATCAGTACAAAATATTTACAGAATTAATTATGGTGTTACAAGCTGTACTCATGGTAATCTGACTTTGCAAACTAGTCTTCCTCGCCGTTTATCATGGTTTGTCTGAGGCAATTTGTGATAGAGCACCTCGAATTTTATGAATCTTGTAATTCCAGCAAAATCCAATTACACTCTCTTCTACGAAATTTCCCTATATTCGCCTGTATAGACACTGTTCGACAAGTCAAGTGTGTCGCGTTGTGTCCTCAGAAACACACGTTTTGTATGTACATAGTATAAGAAATAATACATGTTTATAAGAGTTTCTGAAGATTATAGATAAATTTGAAACAGTGGATCGAATTTTCGTCAGAGAATTTTTCTTCTAAGTCTTAGGTGTTTCAGTAAAGAAACATAAAGCCGTTTGAAATTGTTATGTCTGCATACTTGTAATTAAATGAAGTTGATTAGCGTTCGCCACTCTACCAGCGCAGTTCGTATCCTCAGTCCCAGTACAGTGCACCCACATGTTCTTGGCTTCTCGTCTCCCTAGTACCGAATCGGAAGAGGTCGCTGAAACTCGAACTGTTAACGTATTGGCTCCTTTCCCTGACAAATTGGCGGTCAAATTACTGTGTGCGCAACAAGTCTGACACACTATTGTCGTTATTGTTTCATGCAGTGCGTTAGTTCAGTGGCATGTAGTTTGTTACAATCAGTATCATTTGTGCATAACCTCTCACGCAGTTGTGTATTCCTTGGTCTGAATGGTTCAAATGGCTCTGAGCACTATGGGACTTAACAGCTATGGTCATCAGTCCCCTAGAACTTAGAACTACTTAAACCTAACTAACCTAAGGACACCACACAACACCCAGCCATCACGAGGCAGAGAAAATCCCTGACCCCGCCGGGAATCGAACCCGGGAACCCGGGCGTGGGAAGCGAGAACGCTACCGCACGACCACGAGATGCGGGCCCTTGGTCTGACGCAGCAAGTATTAATCGTTCACTCTGTGAAGATTGTAGGAGCGGTGACTG
The DNA here is from genome assembly GCF_021461395.2 of Schistocerca americana. Lineage (NCBI taxonomy): Eukaryota > Metazoa > Arthropoda > Insecta > Orthoptera > Acrididae > Schistocerca > Schistocerca americana. The sequence goes on from NC_060119.1 coordinate 803,835,063, forward strand.
ATAGGTTTTAGTGTTTCGATAGAAGTCGATAGGCTGTGTATGACTGTGGACTAATATTCACGTTTCCACTCGATACTAATCTTATTTTTCAATATAGTGTGCGAAGAGTATCTTCATTGAACGTATCAATAAATTTAAGCCACTTCATATTCAACTACATACATAATATTTCTGTGGTCTTTCGTTTACGACCACAAAAGACGCACTGAACCCACCATGATTCGCATATCCTTACGTCAGAATTATTTCAAAAACCAACTTCGATCATTTTAATATAGAAGATGGCTTCACTTGACTACGCGTTTTGGCAATCCTGTCATTTTGTTTTCCCACATCCTTCTGTACATGACTTCGCTGGAATCCACAATCAAGTACCTGGCACAGGATTCATCGAACCATATTAAAACCATTTGCCTACTGTTCCACTCTCGAACATTGCAAAGGAAAAACGGTATTTTGCCATAGTACAAAACCAGCTACCGTTCTTTCAACTTTTTCTATGTCCACCATCTGTCCTATCTGACGCAGATTCCATACCACGCAGCAATACTGTAGAAGACGACGGACAAGCGTAGTGTAGGCAGTCTCTTTAGGAGAGTGGTTGCATCTTTTAAGTTTTCTGATAACGAAGGGCAGTCGTTGGCTAGCTTGTCTATACCCACAACATTAGCTACGTGCCCGATTCAATTTAATTTTTTCCTAACTGTAATCCTTAAGTATTTAGTCGAATCCACAGTCTTTAGATTTGTGTGATTTATCATGTAATCGGAATTTAACGTATTCGTTTACACTTTTCATTATATGGGGTCACAATTGCCACTTTTTGCACCATTCAGATACCTTGTCCACAACATTTTGCAATTGTTTCTGATAATCTGATGACTTTGCGAGACGGTAAATGACACCATCATCTTCAAACAATGTAACAGGGCTACTCTCAGATTGTCTTTCTCAGACTGTCTTCTAAAACGTTTATGTAAGTTAGGAACAGTAGAAGGCCTATAATACCTTCTTAGCTAGCGCTCGAAACCCTTTCGTTTCACTCAATGACTTTCCGTCCGTTACTACGAACTGTGACCTTCCTGACAGGGAGTCAGTAATCCAGTAGCACAAGTGCGATGATACTCTAAAGGCATGCAGTTTGATTAGAAATATCTCTTGTCTTTAATTCGCTTTTTTCTTTCAGCCGCCAGCAACCCTCATCCCCGGCGGCCCAGGGGAAGCATCCCGGTTGTGCGAGCCTAATTACGGCCCTGACAGGACGTGACTTGAGTGTGCTGTCGCGTCCAGGCACAGGACCTGCCTCCGGCTTCGGATGAAGGTGGCGCAATCAGGACATTGACGATACTGTGGGCTTACATCTCCACATTTGCCGTTAACGGACTGAGGAGGAGAAAGTCTCCTAGGATATCTAGAAGAGGTGATCTTGTAACGGAAAGGAAAAGTTTGTTGGCTTCACAGATAGTGAATAAGGGTGCAAACACTTCCAGGTACAATTTAAGAACACTTTGTTTCTCAGTAATTTAACGCTACTCGGAGCGGTGTCTTACAGTGGCTTTTTACGCATCAGCGATTACACTGTACTGCTCTACATAGGGTGATTCCGTGATATTACAAACTTTCAAGGACGATGGAGAAGGGTAAATGCAAGGGTGCTCAACATACGGCACGCGGGCTACATATGAGTGTTTACGTCTCTTGCTGTTGTGGCCCGCAGCAGAATCTTTGAAGAACGATCAGTTCCATATTTTTTTTATAAGTCCACGATTTTTTAAGATGATTCTATTGTTACAATATACATATCATTTTGTAATTCTTTGACTTATTAACAATGGCAGTCTCTGCGGCAAGTAGGTTAATACAGTATTACATTATTAAACTTATTAGTAATGCAAGTGCTTGCGGAAAGATGGCGCTTCTGGGTTTGAGTCCAGTGGCGCTATCATTAAACTGCTGTCGGACCAAAAATGCAACGCTGATGCGCTCCACTAAGCGGGTGGTGTGTGATCGTGCCAAGTGGGGCGCAGGTGGTGAATTAGGGTGGAGGAAGCTGCTTGGTCGGCTGCTATCCCACACGGACAAAGTTGCGGGTGTTAGCTAGATATTTCACACACACAAAAGCAAACTCTGTATGTGACCGTTGCGCTCTCAAGCGACTTGTGATGTGTTTCCAGTACTTAAAGGTTGTTAAAAGAGGAAAAGCTGCCAGACTGTTGTACTACAATGTATGTGTCCTGTGGTCAGGTCGTCTCACAATATCTGTATTTAATTTCTGACGAACTTTTACATCTTACCGTTAGAACTGAGTCATAAACTTATTTGTTTTACTCCTGTGGAATTAGTATTGCTGTCATAGCTTTGATTAAAGAAGAACATTATTGTCCTTGGTTAGAAGTTCAAATCCGGTTGTCATGAGACGAACATAACACTTTACTATTACAGGATGACAGTTATTGAACTACATGAAATAAAATCGTCGTAACTTCTAAACGGTTTGCGTTAGGACGTTCAAGCTGCGCGGTTGGCCGGGGAGCATGATGGGAATTAGTACGGTTTGGTTTAGCGACGAAGCCCACTTTCATTTGGATGGGTTCACCAATAAGCAAAATTGGCGCATTTGGGGGACTGAGAATTCACATTTCGCGATCGAGAAGACTCTTCACCCTCAATGGGTGACTGTGCAGTGTGCAACGTCCAGTCACCAAATAATAGGTGCGATATTCCTTGATGGCACGGTGACTACCGAACGGCACGTGAAGGTTGTGTAAGATGTTTTCATCCCATTATCCAAAGTGACCCTGGTTTCGACAAGATGTGATTAATGCAAGACGGAGCTCGACCCCATCGAAGTAGGAGAGTGTTTGATGTCCTGGAGGAGCACTCTGGGAACCGCATTCTGGCTCTGGGGTACCCAGAGGACACTGGCATGGGCCTCGATTGGCCGCTATATTCTCCGGATTTGAACACATGTGACTCCTTTTCGTGGAGCTATATTGAAGACAAGGTGTACAGCAATAACCCCAAAAGAATTGCTGAGCTGAAAACAGCCATTCAGGAGGTCATCGACAGCATCGATGTTCCCACACTTCAGCGTGTCACGCAGAATTTCGCTGTTCGCCTGCGCCACATAATCGCCAATGATAGCATGCATACCGAAAATGTCATAGACTAAATTCGAATATCTATAGTGATGGTTACATGTTGAATAAAGTGTGTGTACGCTATATTTTTTAAGTAATTTGCTTTTTTTCATATAGTTCAATATTAGTCATCCTGTAGCTTGTGTCAATTATAAAGAGATTTCTGCTTTTTCATATGTGTGCACGTTAAAATACGAGTTTTAATTATTAATGCTCAGTTTAAGGAGGCCAGAAATTATATGTAACAGCAATCGCAACCGAAAACTTGTGTCAGAACGTATAGTATTTAGTACAGAATGAGCAAATAAGTACTTTTTTGTACTGTACGATTTTATGAAAAGCAATCCAAAGAACTTTCCTGAAATGAAAAATGAAGAATGAATCAATGGCGTATGGTTCCTCACTGATACGACACCTAACAAAAAGTCGTGTGACTAGGGCCTCCCGTCGGGTACACCGTTCGCCGGGTGCAAGTCTTTCGATTTTGACGTCACTTCGGCGACTTCGCGTTGATGGGGATGAAATGATGATGATTCGGACAACACAACACCCAGTCCCTGAGTGGAGAAAATCTCCAATCCAGCTGGGAATTGAACCCGGGCCCTTAGGATTGACATTCTGTCTCGCTGACCACTTTTTGTTTTTGATCTCGTTTTGTCTAATACTGTTCGTTAAATTTGTTCGTGGCGGACTTCCGATTACACCCGGTCAGGTTATTCGTTGATCCATTCACTCAGTTTTTTATTACAGCCACTCAGCTACCTGGGGGCGGGCTAGGACAGCTCACTTAACCGTGATGAAATCGAAACCACAGGGAAGATCACTGTTTGTTTTCCATCTGTCGGCAACAGTACGTGCTTTCAAAAAGAAAATTGCACTCTTCAGGAACCAGTTATTGAAGTGAGACGTGACCCATTTTCGTACCTGCAAAACAGTTTCTTCAGATAAAAATGTGTTAGGAAGAAATTTTCGCACCACATTGATAAATTAATTGAAGAACTGGAAAAGACGTTTGCATAAAAGAGGAGCAAATCATGTTCAAGATAGTTGAAGATCCTTTTTCTGTAATCTCAGGAGAGATACCTGTGGACTTGCAACTTACAACCTGTATAGCTCGTCAGCTGTTTTAACGTCAAAATTTAACAAAAATATGCAATTAAATAATAACTAACAATTGGAATAATGACTAATTTTTATTAATTTTAAAAATTATATTCAACACAATTAACCAAGGAAGTCTATTGCGGCCCTCGCTTTAGATTCTAGTTTTGACTTGGTTCCGAACTACGTTTTGATTTTTGCAGCGCCTAGTAAATTTATTAGTTTGAGATAAGCACCCTAGTCCGGAAACTACCGAATTGCAAGTTATGAACGAAAATCGTTCTGATTCCTCTGACAGTGGACCTCTTCTCCTGCAAGCTCTCTGATTTCCGTATTTCGGGAGGACGTAGACACAACGAAAATGTCCAGTAAACATATGCTCGAAAGCGCGGGCCTTAAGAGTTATGAGCACTTGTTCATAGCTGAGCCTGAATAAGGGCTCATACACGAAAGCGCCTAAAAAACTGGTATAGGCATGCGCATTCAAATACAGGGTATGTAAACAGGCAGAAAACGGCGCTACGGTCAGCCACGCCTATATAAGACAACAAGGGTCTGGAGCAGTTGTTAGAGCGGCTACTGCTGCTACACTAGTACATTATCAAGATTTAAATGAGATAGAACTACGTTGTGTTACGGCACTTCTGCGTGCCCGAGGGGTTGCTACACGGTATCAGGCAGGTGTACCAATTTCTTTGGCTCTTCAGTGTAGCTCTTTAAGGTATGCGTGTTATAGTCCATGCTTGCTAGACAGTTTTTCTTTGGTTTGGTCCATACTACCTATGTCTGCCCCACTTCTCAGCCGCGCTCATCGTGTCTTCCCAAACAAATGGTTCAAATGGCTCTGAGCCCTATGGGACTTAACTGCTGCAGTCATCAGTCCCTTACAACTTAGAACTACTTAAACCTAACTAACCTTAGGACATCACACACATCCATGCCCGAGGCAGGATTCGAACCTGCGACCGTTGCGGTCGCGCGGTTCAAGACTGTAGCGCCTAGAACCGCTCGGCCACACAGGCCGGCGTGTCTTCCCAGCAGTAGTGTTTAATGTTACTATTTAATCACGTTTGCTTTCTTTTCATAGCGTCCAAAGCACTTCTTGCATTATTAAGGTTTTTCAGTGATAACGTCCGTCCCCGTAGCGCAGCGGTAGCGTTACCACGGGTTCGATTCCCGGCAGGGCACTGAGTGTTGTGTGTCCTTCATCACCATTGACACGCAAGTCGCCGAAGTGGTGTCAACTAAAAAGACTTCCAATACGGCGGCCGAACCCCGAAGAGTGATAACAACTCTAATACTAAAAACTTGACGGCTTTACATTAACAAACCTTGACAATCATGGCAGTGCGCGGGTCGCTGACTGTCTTGACGTTGCTAACTCCAATGTGTCGCAAACACGGCCTCAGAATACTGTTGAGTTCCTCCCATGTATTTCGGGTCAGTTGTTGTTTGGATTAATTCTACTGACTGAATCACTTCCGTTGTGTCAGCACAGTCACCAGTTACAATGTAGCCTTAAATGGTGGTTCCTTCCTTAAATATTCTCTTGGTGATATCGTGTTCATGTCTTTGATGATATTTTTTATAACAACGGTGGTTAGGCTGTTGCCCTAACTTATCTTGTGTACGTGGTTACTTTCCTGTCATGAGAGTACTTAGTGAGGCACGTCGTCACATTTAAGGGAATGGTGTAAGTGTATTTTGAAATTTACAAAATTAATTTGTGATTTTCACAATAGATTAGGGCTCATTGTGCCGGGTGGTTATAATTAAAGTGTAGCTATTGACGGAGGTCAGGTGTGGGCTGTAATTATCGCCTAGCAGAGAAATTTGGCGGGTATTCTAATGCGGAACCGATGCGGAACCGATTTACTCTGGGAAAAAATTAGTACCAATTTCGGCTACAAAGTGCAAATATGGCCATCTCGTTGAGGTCTCTGGTGCTGATATTGAAAAAACTGAAACGAACACTATGCCTTCCTCGCTTGTTTTGCCTTTTCTGCCTCAGCCGTTACATATGGAAAGATTTCTATACGTCTTTCTTGGATTCAGAGTGACAGATTAGCACCTGACGGCCAAAATTGGAACTATTTTTTTCAGTGTAAATCGGTTACACATTAAGGGATTGACATATCTACCAAGCATCGCTGCGATACAATGATTGTAGCCCACAATGGGCCTCTGTGAGTAACTGTACTTTAATTGTTACCACGCAGTATAAGCATCAAGCTGTAAATGAGGAGGAAAAACGCAAAATAAACTTCTGACACTTCTTCAAGAAACTTCTGCGCAGCAGAAAAGCATCGAAACAGATATCCTTAAAGTAAATTTAAAAAAAAAAGAACTATACTAGTCTCAGTGTTTAAGGCATCGCCAAAATGGTGTCCAAAAGAAAGACATGCATGAGGCAGCTAAGCCATAGTGGTCCAGAACACAGAGAAAATGCCGAGTGGCATACGAGATCAGTTTGATTTCAAAATATTCCGTTGTGACATTTGTCTTTATAGCCAATGTCGCGCAAAATATTCCGTTCGGCAGCTCATAATTCACGGCCACTTGGCGTTCGCACGTTCCAGGCCACGCACGGCTGCGGCCGATTTCAGTGAGAACACAGTTTGTGGACAACCGTGGCGTCGCGTCACACTTCCGGAGGTTTGCTGAGCATAATGAAACAAAACCTATTACAAATCAATGTCCATGTATTTAGGAGGCTTTCTATGTGGACGACAGTTTCATTAGTGCTTTTCGGGTTTTAATGCCATTGTTTTTTCGGCGACATAGAAAGTATCAACACACAGAGCGGCAGATACAAACATGTCTCCTGTTTGCTTAGGTAGACATGTAACCAATCCGAAGGTTGGCTTGACCACCACAGTGATATACTTGGCACAGTCCTTTTGGATGTGGTATACTCTTGCTTTCCTCATACCTCTTACATAGACTTACACACCCAGGTCGATGAGGATGTGTAGTTTAATACTGATTCTGAGCCACGATGCAACTCAGAATTTTGTGTATTATAAAAACGCTGCCTGAGGTGAAAGAAGCGATAAACGCCAAGGCAAAACAACACGAAAAATTCAAGGACCGACCTCAGTTCGAAGCCCAATCATTTGCATTCACGGCTCGCGTGTGACCACTGAGCTACCGATACATATATTCAATAGATTATTGGCAAACAAACATTGCATTGATAATTGAGTTACATGTTAATCAATTTGAGTGCAGTTGTCCTAATGGTTTAGGGACATGTTTAGTAGTTTAAACTACACTCTCCATTTTGTAGATACTGCTATTCAAATGTTCAAAAATGGTTCAAATGGCTCTGAGCACTATGGGACTTAACTTCTCAGGTCATCAGTCCCCTAGAACTTAGAACTACTTAAACCTAACTAACCTAAGGACATCACACACATCCATACCCGAGGCAGGATTCGAACCTGCGACCGTAGCAGTCGCGCGGTTCCGGACTGAGGGCCTAGAACCGCTCGGCCACCGCGGCTGGCTATTCAAATGTAAAAAGCTGCTTTTGTAACAGGCGTTCTATCATCAAAGACTGCTTTCGAACATCATTCCTACATCTACTTCTACATACGTACTCCGCAAGTCATCACACGGTGCGTTGCGTACCACTACTAGTCATTTGCTTAACTCTCCCAGTTTCTCTTTATGACTCTGCCGCTGATTTGTTCACGTTAATTACCCCCCATTCTTCAAACTTTCTTATGGGTGTTATTATTATGTACCTCCATTACTTATATTTCCGATATTTTGCTTAAAATATCTTTACAAATCGAAAAAGTTACTTTGAATTTAAACAGTGGTAGAAGTTTTAACAAAAACTATATATATATTACTACTTCATTCCCAGTTTGCATTTGTGAAAAACGAAATCCGACTTTGGTAATGTCACTAAGTTTTGAATTAACGACTGCAACTGAACTAGACTTGATCAGCAAAATTTTACTAGTAAAACTTTATCCTAGTTCATGGCGAAATAACAGAGATTAGCATCTATTCTGTTGTTTCGTCCTTCATGCTAAAGACTGGTTACTGCAGCTCTTCATATTAGCCTGCCCAGAGCAACGGTCTTCATCTCTGTGCAACTACCGCAACCTACATCCGTTTTAACTGGTTACAATATTCCTGTGTAGATATCCTTCTACAATTTTAACACCCCCCCCCCCCCCCCCCCCACAACACAATTCCTTCCTTTTCCACATTGATAATTATTTGATACCTCAGGATGTGCTCTATCAGTCGACCTCATCTGTTAGTCAAGATGTGTCACAAATGAATCTTTCATCCAATCTGCAGCATTCTTCTGTAGCACCAAATTTCTAAAGCTTCCATTCTCTTCTTGTCTGAGCCGCTTATCGTCTTCGTTTCACTTCCATATGAAGCTTCACTCCAGACAAATACTTCCAGAAAAGATTTTATAACACTTAAATTTAAATTTGATGTCAACAAATTTGTCTATTCCAAAAATGCTTCACTTGCCATTGGCATCCCGATTTTTATGTTCTTTCTACTTCAGCCATCATCTCTTAGTTACTGCCCAAATAGCAGAACTCACTTATTTCTTTCAGTATATCACCTCCTAAGGTAATACCCTCGGCATCGCCTGATTTAATTCGACTACATTCCATGACCTCTGTTTTATTTTGGTAGATATTCATCTTTAGTATCTTTTCACGAAACTAGCCATTCCGTTCAACTGCTCATCCGAGTACGTTGCTGTCTCTTATACAATTACAGTGTTATCGGCAAATCTTAAAATTTTTACTTCTTCTCCTAGAACTTTAATTCCGTTTCCAAATTATTCCTTGGTTTCCTTCACGGCTTACTCAGTGTGTAAATTGAGTAACATCAGCGATAAGCTACAACTCTGTCTCACTTTCTTCTCAAATACGGCTCCCCTTTCAATTCCTTCGACAGTTACAACTGCAGTCTTGTTTGTGAACCATCTTTCGTTCCCTGCTACCTTCAAAATTTCAAAGACTGTAGTCCAGTCAACATTGTCTATAAACGTAGCTTAGTATTTATACAACCTATCTTATAGGATAAGTCGTAAGGTCTGTATCGCCTCAGCTGTTCCTACATTTCTCTGGAACCTAATCTGATTTTACCAGTTTTTTCTCTCTTCTGCACGTAATTCGTGGCTATGTTTTCCAGTCATGAATTATTAAACTGGTAATTCGATTGCATACACACTTATCAACACCTGTCTACTCTGGAATTGGATTTATTTCATTCTTCTGGAAAGCAGAGGATAGTTCGCTGTCTCTTAGATCTTACACACTAGGTGGGATTATTTAATCACGGCTGGGTCTCCCCAGGGATCTGAATAATTCTAAGGTAATGTAGTTTACTGCAGGGGGTCGTGTTTCCACTTACGCCTTTAAGCACTCTGCCAAATTCTTCTTGCAGCATATCTCCAATTTCATCTTCACCTACTTCCTCTTATCTTTCTATGATATTGTACTTAAGTTTGTTTCTCTTTTACAGACTCTGTATGTATTTCTTCCAGTTTTCAATTATTCCCCCTTCGCATATTACTTTCTTGCCATCTGGGTTCTTGGCATTCATAGAGCCGGTCTCTTGTCTCCAAGGGCCTCTTCAATTTTCCTAGATGCGACGTCCGTCTTTCCCTTAATCATGCGCATTTCTACGGTCTTGCATTTGTCCTCTAGTCATTTCTGCTAAGCTGTTTTTCGTTTCCTGTCCATTTCATTTTTAGACGTCTGTATTTTCTATCGCTCGCTTCATTTGCTGCATTTTTATGTTTCCTCCTTTTGTCAATTAAAATCAGTATCTCTAGGTCTTGTCGTTTAACTTATTTGAACATCTGGTGCCTTCACTACATCATCTTCCAAAGCTACCCATTCGTCTTCTATCGTATTTCTTTTCCCTATTACGGTCGATCATTCCTAATACTGCTCTTTAACTCTCAATAATCTCTAGTTCCTTCGACTGGTCCAAGCCCAGATTCCTTAATTTCCTGCCTTTCTACATTTTGCTCACTTTTAATCTGTAATTCATGACCAATAAATTATTATCAGAACCCACATCTGTCACTGTAAATGTCTTACATTTTAATATATTCTTTTTCACCCTGTCGTACCATTCTACAATTAGCCTGAAACCTTTCAACGTGTCTGGGTTCGTTCTACTTGTACAATCTCCTTTCATGACTCTTAAACCAATTTTTAGCGATGGTTAAATTATGCTATGTACAAAATTCGACCAGGCAGCCTCCTCTTTCATTCCCCCCCGTTCATATTCCCTTATTATTTTTCCTACACTTCCCTTTACTGCTACCAAATTACAGTGACCTATCACAAATAAATTTTCGGCCCGTTAAGTACCTGAATAATTTATTTTATCTCACTATACATTCTATCAAATTTTCATCAACTTGTACTGCTGTTGCTAGTGTTAGCTTCCTCTCTTTATTGACTATAATAATGTTTTCACTATGCTGCTCATAGAACCCTCCCCTTATTCCCATTTCCTTATTCATTTGTCGGCCTGCTCCCTTCAAAATGTTCAAATGTGTGTGAAATCTTATCGGACTTAACTGCTAAGGTCATCAGTCCCTAAGCTTACACACTACTTAACCTAAATTATCCTAGGGACAAACACACACACCCATGCCCGAGGGAGGACTCGAACCTCCGCCGGGACCGCCGCACAGTCCATGACTGTAGCGCCTTAGACCGCTCGGGTAATCCCATCCGGCCCTGCTCCCTTCATTACCTGTATTTGATTTTGTGTTGATAAATCTGTACTGACCTGACCAGATGTCATGTCTCTTATGCCATGGAACTGTAATAATTCCCACTACATCTAACTTCAACTATTCTTTTCCCTTTTTAAATTTTCTTAAGTTCCAGCTCCATCTTATAGAATCCCAGTTTTGTCTTTCCTGATGACGACATACTCCAGAAAATTTTACCCAAGAGGATGCCATCATAGCCATAGCCTAGAGGAAAAATCGCTATGTAATTTCCCCTTGCTTTCAGCAGTTCGCAAAACAAGCACAGCAGTGGCTAATATTACAAAGCCAGATCAGTCAATTATCCAAACTGTTGTTCCTGCAAATACTGAAAAGGCTGCTGCTCTTCAGGAACCACGGGTTATTCTGGACCCCCCCTCACCCCCCCCCCCCCCCCGCCACAGATACTCCGCCAATGCATTTACTTATTTATTTATTTACACGCCTAGTTCCGTAGAACAAAATTGAGGAACAAATCTCCAAGGTCATGCAACGTGTCAATACATGAAATTACAATAAACGTAATAACAGATAAAAATAAAATATTTATGAACCCAAAAACAGTCAAGCCATAAGTTTAAGTAAACGCAGTCAACAATATAACGTAAGAATTACCTTAATTTTTCAAGGAACTCCTCTACAGAATAGAAGGAGTGACCCATGAGGAAACTCTTCTGTTTCGATTTGAAAGCTCGTGGATTACCGCTAAGATTTTCAGAATTCTCGAGGTAGCTTATTGAAAATGGATGCAGCACTATACTGCACGACTTTCTGCATGAGAGTTAAGGATGTGCGATCCAAACGCAGGCTGGATTTCTGCCAAGTATTAACTAAATGAAAGCTGATGATTGTTGGGAATAAGCTGATATTGTTAACAAGAAACGACAATAAAGAATATATATATTGAGAGGCCAATGTCAGAATACCCAGACTAGTGAACAGGGGTCGACGAGAGGTTCGCGAGCTTACACCATTTATTGCAGATCTGCCCGTTTCTGAGCCAAATATATCCTTTTAGAATGGAAGGAGTTACCCCAAAATATAATAATAAGCGAATGAAAATAAGCAAAGTAGACTAATTTTCCTGTCGAACGATCACTTACTTCAGATACCATTCGAATAGTAAAAGTGGCAGCATTAAGTCTTTGAACAATATTCTGAACGAGGGCTTTCCACTACAGTTTGCTATCTATCTGAACACCTAGAAATTTGAACTGTTCAGTTTCGCTAATCATATGCCCATTCTGGGAAATAAAAACGTCGGGTTTTGTTGAATTGTGTGTTAGAAACTGTAAAAACTATCTCACTGTGATTTAGTGTTAGTTTAACTGCAGCTCTAACACCAACTACTACAGGAATTTTTCCATGAGTGACCCCACCACTACCCACTACCCTGTTAACTGTAAGCTTGTACGTCTATCTGTATCGCTGAGGCACAGCAACCACCTCATCTCGGAAAGGTCCACGGTTAATAGGCGCTGCTAACGTTAGTGCAACGCAGATTTCCGAGTTCGTCTTGAACCAAGTCATTTTCTACATTAATCTAAGATCAGTTACATTACAGAATCGGCCCTTTGTGTCACAAAGTTCATTATTGCTGAATCGAATTGTGTTTATCTCGCAGTTACAGATTTTGATTTGTTTACACGTTAAACTCCTCATTTATGCTAACAAAGCTGGCGAGCAAAAATATGAGAGCTGTGGATTTTCAACTTTTCGCGACGTCATGAATAGTCCACTAAATTTCGGGCATGCAGCCGCGCAATCAAAATTTCTTCCACTGATGTTTCGGCCGCGTATCGTCCTCCGTCTTCAGAGTAAGTCGCAAGTCTTGCGACTTGTTCTGAAGATGGCCAGACGACAGGCGGCCGAAATACCAGTGGAAGAAATTTCGTTTGCGCGGCTGCATGCCCGAAATTTTATGGAATATGAGAGCTGTTCAATAAAGAATGATCATAAGTCATTGGACATCATAATTTTGAAGATCCTTCTGAAAATAGTCTCCTTTTGGGTCAGTGCACTTCTCCCAGCGTTTCTACCAGTCTGTAAAGTCATACTGAAAACCATTATTTTTAAAGATCCTTCAGAGACGCCTCCGCAACTTCCGCCACTGCTTCTGAAACGTCCCACAAAGGCGTTGTTCAGGTTAGGCAACATGTAAAACTGACAGCTAAATCCGGGCTATAGGGATGGTGAGGGATGCACTTCACATTGATTTTTTGCAAAATATTCAGTAACAACGTTTGCAGAATGCGGCCGTGCATTATCGTAGCGCAGCATCCAGCCTGTTTCACGGATATATAGTCCTTCGTGCCTGATACGCACTTCCAAATCCCTATAGTGTTTTATACTTATTCATGTGTGTGCACGTATAACATGCTAATAAACCATTCCATTAACACAAAAAAAGAGATGACATAGCTTTCTCGACGGAAGCAACCACTTTTTCTTTTTTGGAGGTTCATGATGAAAGACATTTCTACACTGAGCTTTGCTGGTTGCTCTCAGGATGTAGCCAACTTTCATTAACAGCAATTACCTTGAAAAGAAACGCAAGATTTTCCTCTAACATCAGATTAAACGACATGCAGACCTGCAGGCGAATGTCCTTTCGTTCAGGAATCAGTAGTCTTGGAACAACGCGCGCACAGACACGTCTCATGTGGGAAACGTCACTTGTGGGTGATAGTCAGAAAATTTCAGTATGTCAGAAAGTATTCGTAAGGTTAGTCGTCGACCCTCTCTCCCAATGACTGCAGTGATGTTGATGTTTTCTTCCTAGAAGCAGTAACTACAGTGCCTGGTCCACCTTCCTTTGAAATCGATTGTCTCCCCTTTTAAACAATTGAAGCCATCTCCGAGTTGTGCTGTAGGGAAGAACAGACTCTCCATAGGCCACCTGTAACATTGCAAAGGATTCAGCTGAAGATTTGTTGTAACGAAAGCAGAATTTCAAAGCTGTGTGTTGTTCACAGCACGACACATCCATTTGTTGAGGTAGGCGTCAATGAACACGTCTCAGCCTTCCCGTTTCTCATAGGCGGGAACCAGGAGTGGCAACAGTGAAACTATGTAGTATAGCATGTTTGTTACGCATTAAACTAATAAAACATCGTAAGACTAAATTCTAGCGCAAAAAATTATGACCGTAAAAATTGTAATCATTCTTTATTGTGAGCCCTTGTATTTTAATTATCCTTTGTAATGTTCAATAGTTAATAAATCAGTTGTAAATTTTTGTAAAATAAGTTACACATAGCTAACCAATTTCTTTCACTTCCCTCTTGGAAGGCATCAGAATATATACACTTTTTCATCAATAGATCCGTATTGATGAGATACTCAAGGATGTAGAATACGTGCCACATATTTAAAAACAAAAATGATGTTGTTGCCTCTGCCACAGTTACCAGGAGAAATGGTCCTCATGGGTGTGGAGTAAGTCTAAAACTGTTAATGACATTTTCATTTAAGAGGTAGTAACGAGCTCATCACAAAACAAGTAAATGTAAGTAGAATAGCTATGTATATTCTGGTCCAATTTGACCTTCAAGATCACCATATTTTTGTCAAATGCACACATTTTGTCATTAGTGACTCTGAATGCATGACATCATAAGATGGCAGAAGACGGAAAAGTTAGAATTGAAGATGGAGGATGGTGGTAAATTTAAAAATTAAAGATAATAGTTGGAGGTAAATCGAAAAACCCAAGAAGGCGATGGTAGTAAATTTAGAAAACGCAAGATGGCTCCGATAGGAATATATGTCAGCCAATCAAAGGGCTTAAAAATGCAAGATGGTGCTGTCGGGAAAATTCTAACAACCAGTCACGACATGGAATGTTTTTTACCAATGCCTGCCATGTTAAGTAGTATCAAATTATACAACAGTATTTCCACAGCACTATTTATCGAACAATTTCGTCAGAACACACACACACACACACACACACACACACACACACCTGAAGTGTACGGTACGTTCAAAAGTATTCTTTTTAAGTATTTACAAGGTCAAAAATATATAAGCACCATATTTTTGTCCTACCCCTGCTGATACTACTGGCAATTCAGATTCCAATCAATAAAACCAGGACCAATGACGCAAGTTTTTAAAAAGCATGCATCAAACATTGACAGACCAAGATCTTTACCTCCCTCACGTAGCACCTATTTTCATCTTACTAGACTGATTTGTACATGTTTTGCAAACGACGCTTCTTCTGTACACACAATCTTGTACGTGGCCTTCGCATCACATTGTTTTAGTAGGTACCATTCAGAGAACTGGAACAGATTTTGGAAGTGATTTCCACGACGCTGTTGATAGAGCGAAATGTGGGAAGCATTGAATGCGTTCAAATGCAGTGTTCAAAGAACACTCCTTTAGCTGACGTCACTCACTCACTCAAGCAGCCTCGTGGTGACGTAAGAATTGAGTGTTACCGGTGCCAAGGTCTTATTTGCACATCTCACACTAATTGCTCTACTTCGTCATTGGTGTATTTTATTCTCCTGATTTTTTATGATGTTTGCATAGGCAGACAGTAAAGGCTTGGCACGATCAGGAATCCTTTCAGCACATAGCTACACCTCTGCTCTAAAGTTTGGAGACACTCCCCGTAAAACGAAAACCATATCCACTTTTTCCACTGTCGTGTACATGTGAAAGTCTGAATGGCTTCATGAGCAAGTTATCTGTTCACTGCAACAGAAGAGCGCAGACGGACAGACTTCAAGCGTACCGACAGCTACAGGAAACGTGCCGGAGTTACGTGTTTGCTGTTATTTTTGGTATAAGCCAGCAGACGTTTGTGGTGCCTCTATACCTGAAGGCGTGTCATTGTCACGTAACTGCTGTTTGGTCAAGTGCCATACATGTTATGTCGGTGAATTACTTTTCAAAGGCTCTTTCCAACGCTACATAAAAAGTATGCAGTTCAATAATAATAAGAAAAACAAGTGCAGTGTCATCATTCGTCAACTATGAACTCTAAAAATTGCTTTCTAACGTCAGTAAAATCGTCACTTTCTCTGCTATAACGTAGGGAAAACTGTATATCGACAGATTTGCTTGCTCTGTATATATCTGGGTTCACCTGTTAGCTGCCTCTCCCTGTGTGACAAAGAGGACGTACCCGTCAGATTTGCAAGATAGCAGTATCATCCCATCCCTATGAATCCAAGTACAAGACAAAATACCAGATATAAGGCTACAGGGATAGATTAGTAATCTGAAATATCAACAAAAACTAAGTACCAGCCCTAAAAGCGGAAGGTAATAAAAGAGATATTCGTTCTAAGGGCAATGTAAGACGAAGTGGAGCTCTCCATGACTGTTAGTTAATGTATGCATCGTAAAAAACTGCAAGGGAAACACACACAGAACAGCAAATATTTATTAATAACGTAGACGCTACACCCTAAAATACGTAAGACTCATAGCTGTTAAATGTAACTGATAACGTGCTTGACACAGAATAAGTTCTACGAATAGTACAGACCCATGCCTCCATAATACGTAGAGGGTATACAGCCCTCGTATCAATGCGCCTTCTGGTACTCTTCATTAATGAAAAGTCTTGCAAAGCTGTGCGTAATTTATATGTTTCCTGCTATGAAATTTTGACGTAAAATCATTGCTCGTACTCCTGTACATATCATCCAATCCTCCACCTGCTGCGAAGTTACACATACCTAAAACCTTCTAATGTCATTCCACACAGTTGTCACTTGCATCATTTCTCCTGCATGTTGTATCTTTCCCCATGCAGCTTCTAAAGGTCAACTCCGACCATCAAGCTTAAAAAAGCCCTCTACCTGAATTTCTGAGTGCAAATGGCTGTGGAACTCTGCTAGATGACCCCAGAACTTTGCGTTTGTGGTTAGCTGGTCAGTTCACTCTTAACAGAATAGTCCTGAGCTGATATGACTCCGGCATGTTGCGTGTCCCCTCTGGGAATGCAGCTGTTTACCGTAGACGTCTGTGGGGCGGGACTGCGTAGCGCCCACTCGGCCTCTAATTAGTTTGTCCTTCCCACCGCGGGGAAACAACGATACTGACGCGTCTGGCCTGTGTACATGGTTACAAGCCGTTGGACACGTGACAGTAAGGCAAGGAGATTGGCTTGGGCCACAAAACTATTCTTAACAAAATGGCTCGATCGCTATCAAGTATTAAAATAGAATTCTTGGAGAAGCTCCTGAAAATGGTCATGTATGGCAGTGTATTACATGGAACTAAAACACGGACCACTGAAAACGTGGGCGAGAAGAAACTGAAAGCATTTGAAATTTGAATCTCTAAAAGTATCAAAGAAATGAAGGGGAGAGGTAAAGTACAATATGAATAGGTACTAGAAAGCACAGGCGAGGGCAGAAATATCTTCAATATGTTTACCAGGAGAAGGGATAGGGTAGAGGGAAATCTGTTACGACACCCACAACTAGTAAATTTGGAGCTGGAACCAGAATTAGACGGGAAGAATTGTGAAGCCAGGGAGAGTTAGTGCATGATAAACACATAACTCGCATGCAGAATACAACAGTTATGTAGAAATAAAAATATTAGCACAAACCAGGAAGAGCCGCAGGACATTATCAAACCAGTCGAAGCAATGAGGCCAAAAAGAAGGTGCAGCAGTTACCACTTTCACAGTCGGGAATAACTTCTTTATATGAACGTTAAAAGATCATATTTTCAAAATGACAGACCACTGTCCCTAACGTTTGCTCGTCGCAAGATCGTAAAATATGTACTAGACTGACACATGAGTAAGAACTGATTTTCTTCAACATGGAAGAAAACGGTCATGCACGTCATACGTATCGAAACTGTGTGTGCACGCAAAGGAAGGTACTTTAGTATTTGTAAATGAAAAGTCCTTTATAGACGAATGAAGGGGCGATTTTAGATGCCGCTTCCCCAACTGAAGAAAATAGTTTAGACAATACATGTTTCTTCCGAATAAAGTAAGAGATAATCAACAGAATTCGTTGATTTGTAGGCACTTGGCAAAACAATTGTTCTAGGTAACCATGTTCGTCAGAAACAAAAGTAAATTTAGGCGTAAATGGTTGCTCACATTGCATGAGCAGCAGTCTCAGTGTGTTTACTGTGATGCAGCTGAGTACAGGAACGCATATTACAGCTATGACGACAACTAGAACTAATATCACAGAATTTCCTCTTGACACAATAAATCAAGGCTCGTCTTAAAAGAGAATAAGTTACTGGACGGTGCATGTGAACATGAAAATATCTACATCTACATACATACTGCCGGTCGGAGTGGCCGAGGGGTTCTAGGCGCTTCAGTCTGGAACCGAGCGACCGCTACGGTCGCAGGTTCGGATCCTGCCACGGGCATGGATGTGTGTGATGTCCTTAGGTTAGTTAGGTTTAAGTAGTTCTAAGTTCTAGGGCACTGATGACCTCAGATGTTGAGCCCCATAGTGCTCAGAGCCATTTGAACCATTTTTTACATACATACTCCACAAGCCACCGAACGATGCGCGGCTGAGGGTACCTTGTACCACCACTAGTTATTTCTTTTACTGTTCCATTAGCAAATAGATCGAGAGGAAAGCGACTGTCTATATGACTCTGAGTCGTAACAGCTGTTATCTTGTCTTCACGGTCCGTACGCGAAATGTACGTTGGCAGCAGTAGAATCCTATTGCAGTCTGCCTCAAATGCCGGTTCTCGAAATCGTCTCAACGGCGTTTCACGAAAAGAAAGTCGTCTTCGATCCACGGGTTCCCATTTGGGTTCATGAAGCAACTCTGTAGTACTCGCGTGTTCATTGAACCTTCCGGTAACAAATATAGCTGTCCACCTCCGAATTGCTTCGATATCTTCCTTTAATCGAGTTTGTGGGGAATCCAAACACTAGAACAGTACTCAAGAATAGATCGCACTAGTGTCCGTTCATTACAGATGCCTCCCCTTTATAGATGAGCAATACTTTACTAAAATTTTCCCTATAAAGCAAAGTCAACCATTCGCCCTCCCTATTACCATCGTTACGTGTTCGTTTCATTTGACATCGCATTGCAGTGTTACGCCTAGATATTTAACCGACCTGACTGAGTCAAGTGGCACGCCACTAATTCTTCTTCTTTTAGTGTTCAACCCTGAGGTTGGTTTGCAGCAGAGCGCCATTCCTCTCTTCTGTCTGCCTTCCTCTTCATTTCCACGTATGTGTTACATCCAACGTCATTCATGATCTGTTGCATGTATGATATCCTTGGTCGCCCCCGCCGATTCCTTACCTCAGTAGCTCCTTCTGCTATTGTTCCAATGATGTTGTTGTGTCGTACGATGGCCCTACAAGTTTGTCTCTTCTTGTTTGGATGTCCTTACCAAACAGCATTTTCCCATCTTTATTTTCTATTGTGCCTGAGAGTGTTGTTTTACGTTTGTAAAAAAATTGATTTGCTGTTCTGTTCGCTAAATCAGTTCCTCCGTTTTGCATATTTTCTTCCACTTCTCTTCAAGAAAATTTTCTTTTGCTTTCCTAGCTTCTCTATTAACTAAATTCCTTAGTCTTCTGTATTCAGCTTTTCCTTTTTCATCAGTTGCATTTTTGTATAATCTCCTGTTTTCTATAAGCTCAATAATATCTGTTGTAATCCATTTCCTCTTGTTTTTGAGTTCAGTTCTTCCTACTATCTTTTCTGCTGCGTTGTATATACCAGATTTAATTTGATACCGGTCTTCATTTACTCCACCATGTTGAAAATTCTTAGCTAGGTTGTCTTTTTCATGAGCATAGCGCTTTGCCAGTCCCTCAGTTTTCAGTTTTTCTAGTTCCCTTTTAAGTTTTACTGGCTTCTTCTTCAAACGTTTGAATCTCGGTGAACTTTTCATCAGGACCAGGTTATGATCACTGCCGATGTCTGCAGATGGATACCTCCTGCAATCTTTTATATGGTTCCTAAAACGTGCTTTCACTAGAATGTAATCAATCTGCTGTCTCCTCAGGTCTCCAGGGCCTTCCAAGTGTATCTTCTTCGTTTGTGATGTTGGAAAAGTGCGTTTGCAACAACTAATTGGTTCCTCGAGCAGATCTCGATTAGTCGATCTCCTCTTTCATTTTTCTTCCAAGCCCATATTTACCAACAATTCCTTTCTCCGGTTCTTCACCCACAATCGCGTTCCAGACCGCCATGGCAATCAGGTTTACATCTCCATTAACATTTCTCATCGCACTTCTTATTTCTTCGTATATTTCGTCAGTGACTGCATCTTCTTCTTTGAATGTTGGCATGTATATTTGTATTATCACAGTGTCCTTTGGTTTAGTTTCAAGTTTGACTAGTATTATTCGAGAGCTATATTGCACATATCCCTTGACACGTGGGCCACAATTTTTCCTCAAAATTATACCAACTCCTCCCATTCCTGGTCTATCTTGGTCAGTTTCCGGTGTGAATGACTCTGTATTGTCCAGACCATAAATCACCTGGTTGGGGCCATCTCATCTCCGATATGCCTAGGATATCGATTTCCAGTCGTTCCGTTTCAAGTTTTACATTTTCTAGCTTGCTGCACTGAAGCAGTGTTCTCACATTCCAAGTGGCTATGTTAAAATTGGGATTCTTTTCCTTCGTTGTCTGTATCTTTTGCACTAATACTCAAATATTACGTAGGATATGTCTTATTTTCTGGAGATAGCAAGATCGTCTGACCGCCTACATTTGCTAGTTCATGTAGCGTTATCTAGGGTGCACCTGTTTTTCCTACTCATCACGTTAACTTACATTTTTCTATACGTAGACCTAGCTGCCTGCCATTCATCACACCAACTGGAAATGATATCAACGACAACTTGTATCCTCCTACAATCAGTTAACGGCGAGACTTTTCCGTACATCACACAGTCGTCAGCAAACAGCTGCAGATTTCTGCTCATCGTATCCGTCAGATCTTTTATGTACGAGTATATAGAGAAGAAGAGCGGTCACATCATACTGCCCTTGCGCTCTCCTGGGTCCAGTCGTACTACTTGTGGCGAAATTATAGAATTTAT
The DNA here is from genome assembly GCF_021461395.2 of Schistocerca americana. Taxonomy (NCBI): domain Eukaryota; kingdom Metazoa; phylum Arthropoda; class Insecta; order Orthoptera; family Acrididae; genus Schistocerca; species Schistocerca americana. The sequence continues at coordinate 803,856,121 of NC_060119.1, forward strand.
CACGTCGATTAGATATCTAAGTGTTATGAGGTAGATAAACAACTTAAATGAGTTGCAGGGAGGGTGAAGAGACGTTTTAAATTTTCCTGGGAGGCTTCTCACGAAAGCGCAGTGCATCAGTACGCGGAGGGCGGGGAGCGTCTGCCTTCGCAGACTAATGTTCGGAGAGCTTGACTTCGTGCTCACACGGCCTTTAGGGATGGAAACGTCCAACAAGGATACAGAAGATGGAACTAGGAATACATCAGAATGCAGGCAGCTGGTTGACTAGAGAGATTTTCCTATGAGGTTACGGTACGGTACAATGTTGTACATCCTAGACTGTTCTTTGCGCACAAGGCCACTGAAGCACAAGTGTTGTTTGATGCATATGCGTTGCCTGAAGATCACAAGACTGGAACGAAGCATATTTTTACGGCCTGATACTCGTTGCTTCCTGCCGGTCGTTCCTGCAAGCTACTCTGTACGACTAATATACATCAAAATGGCTCTGAGCACTATGGGACTTAACTGCTGTGGTCATCAGTCCCCTAGAACTTAGAACTACTTAAACCTAACTAACCTAAGGACATCACACACATCCATACCCGAGGCAGGATTCGAACCTGCGACAGTAGCGGTCTCGCGGTTCCAGACTGTAGCGCCTAGAACCGCTCGGCCACTCCTGCCGGCTAATATACATCTCTCTGACCGATAGCTCCTCTTGGACGACTGGAACAGCTTTTCGAAGACCCTTCTCCGTCCTGGAAATCATTGTAAGGCACCTGTGTTGAAGACCCTTTTCACCCGTATGTAGACTGTACATACGCCACGTAGACGTCTTCTAGCGAAAGCGTGTCACATAAGCGGTGTCTCAAATATGCGACTGGCTAGATATGGGCAGATGCTGTGGACAAATTCATAGCTGGTTCTTCTTGCAGAGGATAGCGGGTAGACTGGAATTTGGTATGGTGACTAATTCGTGGCTGAGGATAATGAAAGTTATTGCACTGACGTCATTTTATAGGCTTGTTTCTTACGTGGGTTTCACTGACACGACACAGTGCAATTTTCACGCTCTCTGAGACAAGAATAAGCGTATTAAATGCATACAGTATTGGAAAACTATGACTACTACTGCAAACAGTTCTAATGTGTCCAACTCCGTATCTTTGTGTTAATTGACTGGTTTTGACTGACTCAAAGTTACTAAGGGTCTCTCTTACGCCTTTGGCTGCGCTCAGACGCTCTAGTCGTCAGTAATTCAGTCATTTGTTTAACGATTGAAGTGTTTTGTTGCATGACTGCTATCAAATTATGCACGGCGTTTCAGAAGGAATAGTAAATGCTTTAACGAGTATGCAGTATAGCCTAACTCGAATAAAGCATTCCATATAACATGTGTCCAATTTTGATTGGTTAGAGATGCAGCTGCTTACGAAAATACGCTTTCATTTCGCGTGTTAGCATTATAGTTGCGACGGGTTTATTTATCAATTGACATTTTTCTTTTGAACTTCACGTTGTGTAATTATGATTACGTTTCCATAGTTCAATTTTTTAATTGTGACTTTTTGGTCCGTTTTACTGTATTGTCAGATTTTTGTTGAGAGCTAGTTGCAGATTGCTGAGTAAACCCTTCATTACTGTTTACTGATGAAGCCGCTTTCACTGGCGACAGTATCAATAATAATCGTAGCTGACACTGGTGGTGCGACAATAACCCACACGTCTTTGTGAAGACAAATTTCCAAGAACTCTGCCCTGTAAATAAACTGAAGAGCCACAGAAACTGGTACACCTGCCAATATCGTGCAGGGCCCCCGCGAGCACACGGAAGTGTCGCAACACGACGTCGCATGGACTCGACTAATGTCTGAAATAGTGTTGTAGGGGACTGACTCAATGAATCCTGGAGGGTTGTCCATAAATCCGTAAGAGTACGAGGGGGTGGAGACCTCTTCTCAACGGCACGCTGAAAGGAATTCCTGATATGTTGAATAATGTTCCTGTCTGGGGAGTTTGGTGACCAGCTGAAGTGTTTAAACTCAAAACAGGGTCCCTAGAGCCACTCTGTAGAAATTCTGGACGTGTGGGGTGTCGCATTGACCTGCTGGCATTGCCCAAGTCCGTCGGAATGCACAATGGACATGAATGGATCAGACAGGATGTTCACGTACGTCTCACTCGTCAGAGTAGTATCTAGACGTATCAGCGGTCCCATATCACTCAAATTGAACACACCCTACGCCATTTCAGAGCTTCCCCAGCTACAAGAGGCCCCAGCAGTCCATGGATTCATGAGGTTGTCTCAATACCCACACACGTCCATCCGCTCTATAAAATTTGAAACAAAACTCGTCAGGCCAGGCAACATATTTCCAGTCATCAACTGACCAATGTCGGTGTTGACGGGCCCAAGAGAGGGTACACGAGTGGACCTTCGGCTCCGAAATCCCATATCGATGATGGTTCTTTGCGTAGTTCGCGTGCTGAACCATGTTGATGGAGCAGCATTGAAATCTGCAGCAATCTGCGGAAGGGATGCACTTCTGTCACGTTGAACGATTCTCTTCAGTCGTCGTTGGTCCTTTTCTTGCAGAATCTTTTTCCGGCCGCAGTGATGTCGGAGATTTGATGTTTTGCCGGACTGCTGATATTCACGGTACACTCGGGAAATGCTCGTACGGGAAAATCTCTAATTCATCGCTGCCTCGGAGATGCTGTGAGCCATCGCCCGTGCACCGACTATAACACCACGTTCAAACTCACTTAAATCTTGATAACCTGCCATCGTAGCAGCAGTAACCGATCTAAAAACTGCACCAGACGCTTGTTGTCTTATATAGGCGTTGCCGACCGTGGCGCCGTATTCTGCCTATTTATATGTCTCTTTATTTAAATACGCACACCTATACCAGTTTCTTTGGCGCTTCAGTGTAACTTTAAGCAAGTATTGGTACAGTGCGACCAAACGATGTTGCGTATTTTCTCTTTCTTACGTATATTAAATACACAAACATTGGATTAAATGCAATTACTTTTGCGTTTATAAAATAATAATTTTAGGATTGATTTTAACAAACGTAATCAGGTTTTACTTGAAATAAGAAGCTGACACTTTTGAGAATTAACTGCTACCATATTAACCCAAAATCACGGTCACCAAAGTTTATTTTAACACATGTCTTGCTTTCTTTTGGGTGTCTGATTTCAAAATAAGTTGGTTAGAAGCAGTGTAGATGAGAATGTGGTGCAAAATTACAACGGAAACGACGAGGCCCTCTTGAAAAAAACCATAAATTTCTGTCCATTCGGTCAGCGAACTGTGGATTTTCTGTCGTAGAAAACACGGTCCAGAAACGGAACGCAAGTCGAAAAGCTTGGCAATTCTCACACCTAACGGTTTTTCAGTTTTGTTAGCTGAATACGATTTTTTCGTTGCTATAAATTATTGCTTCCTCAGAAAAATGCCAGACTTTACAAGTATAGTTATTTTAAATTCGTAAGCAACTAAAAATGAAATAAAATGTCCAATTATTAATCATAGTATGCCGTTCTTCTACAACCATCGTATAAGATACCTTTCCCTATATTCATCTTTAAATAATCGTTAATAAAATATAGCAGATATCGACAACACACAAAGTAACGGTGAAAGCAATGCTGTGCTGGTGCACTTCTCCGCTAGATGCATTCACTGAGTACTTTGGGAAATATGTCATAAATCAGTTGTATCCTCTACTGAGGCAGGTTGGTTTACAACTGTTGTAATTAGTCCCTGATATTCTGGATATTGGCATTGATGTCAGAGCTGGTCTTGTACCAGTTCTGTGGGGAAAATATCTGGGGATATTGTAAATAGTCTTCACGGGTTAGCCACCGGATGAAGTTATGTAAATTCTAAAATATTTCCTCGGAGCAACTGTCCAACATCTTCAGGTGGCTGAACCTTTTTAGGTACCTAGCCACGAGCAAGGCTGAACCACTTGAAGATGTCGGTCAGTTGCTCCGAGGAAACATTGCGGAATTTTCACAAAGTCATCCGATGGCAAACCCTTGAAGACTATTTACAACATATCCGCCGGCAAAGCTTGAAAAGTCACATCTGAAGCTATTTCTGGCTACAGGAGCAGCTCATCCTCAGAGAGACAGTTCATACAGACATATATGGATGAACAATGTCTTGTTGACAAACGTCTTCACAGTGGTGTTGCATGAGAGGTAGCGCATGATGTCCTTGACAAACCACTGTGCCGTCAGAGTCCCCTCAATCACTGCCAGCCATGACCTGAAGATATACCCTATGGCATCCGACGCTATGACCCCAGGAATGAAACTGCAGTGCCTCTCCAACACGTTAGAGGAATGGGACCTCTCTGCAGGAAGCGTTCGTACTCACCGACAACCTCATCTTAGATAGTGTAGAACCACGATTCACTGCAGAACAAAATGCGACACCATTCATTAGTAGTCCATGCTTTCCAGTCACAGCATGACTCCAAACGCAGCCATTTATATTGTGGTGTTAATGACTGTCTACGGACGGGATGGCAATTCTCTAGACCATCTGTTTCTTGTCTCTGAACAATGATGTGGGATGACACAGAATGTTGCAGAAACTCCATTACCTGTTGCCGAACATCAGGCGCAAACGTGAAAGGGTTTCAGTGTCCTTGGTACACAATACAGTGATACTCCCTTCTGGCAGTCAGATTTGGTAGACGACGAGTATTCCTGCATTCAAGTTCCCATGCAGTCCAGCATCGAGCCACTGCCACATCCGAACGCCCCAGATATCTGGAATGCGTCACTCGACAAGTTGGTCAGATAGAGGCTTACAGTCTCTTTCAGGCGCTGGTAACACTCTCTCGCATAAGTATGCAGCATCTCTGTGTTCATCGCAGAGATGACTCAATATCCGACGCTACTTGCTCCCCTTGTACACCCTACAAGGCCAACACTAAACAAACACGAGCCACACTAATGTACTTTGATGTCCTTAAAGCCTGTCACAGAGGATTGAAACTCTAGCCATACATGACATCCGATGATGTGTATTTGAACCACGATACATTGACACCCGACCATACCTTCTGAATGCATCACGTTTTTTTTGCATGTGGTGTATATGTTGCAAAAACAACATGAAGGCGAAGTGAGAGGGACTGAAGCTCATACGACGTAGGGCTCCCAAAAACCGTTCTATCCGCACGCCACTCGTTACTGGAACAGGAAATGAAGGAAACAGCAGCGCACCAAGTACCCTCCGCCACTCACTGTAAGGGGGCTTGTGAAGTACAGGCATGGATGTAGATATTCATAATGATACCAAGAGGGACTTTAGCTCTTCCACGAAGGAGTGCAGAAATTTTACTGTGCTCCATACGCGGATGGAATGTATACTTGCTACCTCATACACTATCTGTTCGAAAGTATCTGAATTCCGCTGTCTAATGAGGAGTTGACCGATAGATGTCACAAGAGGCGGACCCTTCAGTATAAAAGGAGCCGGGGAACATTGTGCTGTCAGTCGAGGAGCAGTAATAGCAGAATGGATTGGTCGGGACAGCTCGGTGACTTCGAATGATGACTAGTCATTGTATGTCACTTGAGTAACAAATCCGTTAGGAACATTTCCACCCTTCTAAATCTGCCCAACGGGACAGTTGGTGATGTGATTGCGAAGTGGGAACTCGAAGGAACAGCCACAGCTAAATCAATACCAAACATATGTCATGATCTTGGGCAGGGGCTGTTAAGGACGGTGGGGGGTGGTTGTAAACAATCGCATCATTTGCGATAAAACAAAGTGATCGAACAGCTCGTTACCGTATCATCCCCACATTTCTGTAGTCAATACCAAGCGGCGCTTGAGATAGTGTCAAACGCGTCGTCCCTGGCAGTGGATGGCTGGACACGAGAGATTTGGAGCAATGAATCACGCTTCAGCCTGTGGCAATCAGATGGAAGCGTCTGGGTTTGGTGAATGCGTGGAGAACGTGACCTGCCATCATGTATAGTGCTAGCAGTGAACCACAGAGGGGGTGGTGTTATGAGGGTGTACTCAATGGTTAAGGTGTGGACCCCTTATTGCACTTAAGAAAACGCCAAATGTGAAAGGATACTAAGATATTTCACAGCATTCTGTACTGTGTACAGTAGAGCAAAAGTTCGGAGACTATAATAGACTGTATCAGCAAGACGATGCACCCTGTGACAAAGCAGAATCTGCGAGGCAATGTGTTGTGAACAGTAGCATTCCTTAAAGGGGTTGGCCCGTCCAGAGTACCGACCTGAACCTTTGGCATGAGTTAGAACGTGAAAATCGCAACATCCAACATTAGTACCTTCTCTGTTTCGGTTCTTGAGGAGGAATGGGCTTCCATTCCTCCACAGACAGTCAGACGCCTCACTGAAAGTGTCCGCAGCACTATTCAAACCGCCACAGAGGCGATGGATGGACACGCTTCATATAAACCCTAGGAATACCAACGCATTTTCCATAAGGTGCATTATCAAGGGGAACAGCAGACTTTTTAAAGAGGTAGTTATGCGTAATTCGGGCTCAGGTCATCCAAAATATCATCTACATCTACATATATACTCCGCTAGCTACCAAGAGGTGTGTGGCGGAGGGCACAATTCACGCCAAAGTCATATTCCCCCTCCCCAACTGTTCCACTCGCGGATCGCAAGAGGCAAAAACGACTGTCTGAACGCCACAGTAACCACCAGCTCTAATTTCCCTTATCTTTGATCTTTGAATGGCGATCATTGCGCGATTTGAAAATTGGTGGTAATAATATATGCTCTACATACTCGGTGAAGATCGGATTTCGGAATTTAGTGAGTAGCCCCTTCCGTTTAGCGCGCCGTCTATCTGCAAGTGCGTCCCACTTCAAACTTTATATGAGGTCTGTAACGCTCTCGCGATGGTTAAATGTACCAACCACGAATCTTGCCGCTCTTCTTTGGACCTTCTCAATCTCTTGAATCAGATCGAACTGGTAAGGGTCCCATAAAGGCGAATAATACTCTAAGACTGGACGAAGTAACGTATTGTAAGCTATTTCCTTTGTTGAAGGACTGCATCGCTTCAGGATTCTACCAATAAACCGCAATCTAGAGTTTGCCTTACCCGTTACTTGTGTAATCTGATGATTCCATTTGAGATCACTTCGAACAGTCACACCCAGATACTTGACGGATGTTACCGCTTCCATAGACTGGGCATTTATTTTGTACTCGTACATTAATGGGGATTTTCGCCTTGTTACACGCAGTAGGTTACACTTACTAATATTGAGAGATAACTGCCAGTCATTACACCACGCATTTATATTCTGCAAATCCTCATTGATTTTTTCACAACTTTCGTGTGATACTACCTTCCTGTAGACTACAGCATCATCAGCAAATCGTCTAATTCCGCTGTCAATATCATCAACCAAATCGTTTATGTAAACCGTAATAAGTAGCGGACCTATTACGCCACCCTGGGGCACACCTGAAGTTACGCTTGTTTCTGTTGAAGTCAGCCCGTTCAGGACGACATACTCCTCTCTGTCTGTTAGAAAACTTTCTATCCTACCGCATATGTCATCGGATAGACCGTAAGCGCGCACTTCTTGGAGCAAGCGACAGTGCGGAACTGAGTCGAACGCCTTTAGAAAGTCGAGAAATATGGCATCAGCCTGGGAGCGGGTATCTAGAGGCTGTTGTATATCATGCACAAAGAGGGCCAGCTGTGTCTCGCATGACCGCTGTTTCCTAAAACCGCGATGGTTTCTACAGATGAGCTTCTCAGAGTCTAGAAGGGTCATTATGTCTGAACACAAAATATGTTCCATGATTCTACAACAAATCGATGTCAGAGAAATTGGCCGGTAATTATGTGCATCCGATTTTCTACTCTTTTTATATACTTCTATGACGTGGGCTTTCTTCCAATTCAGTGGAACTTTCCGCTGTTCCAATGATCTCTGATAGATGATGGATAAGAATGGTGCTATATTTGTGGCATAGTCAACATATAATCTTACGTGGATACTGTCTTGGCCAGATGCCTTCCTGGCGTCTGAGGATCTTAACTGTTTTACAATCCCAGATACACTAAACACTATGTCAGCCATCCTTGCGTTTGTTCGATAATTGAAAGGGGGAATGGTGCTGCAGTCCTCTACCGTAAACGAGTTTTTGAAAGCTAGGTTTAGAATTTCGGCCTTCTGTTTATCATCATCAGTTACATTACCCAATCTGTCAGCAAGAGAAGGTATTGAATTATTTGTAGCGTTCATACATTTTACATACGACGAAAATTTTTTGGGGTTATTTTTAGAATCTGCAGATAATTGCTTTCAAATTCGTTAAAAGACTCTGTCATTGTCCTTCTGACAGTTGCTTTCACTTCGCAAAATTTTTGTTTGTCAGCGGGGCAAAATTCTCTGCTTTCTCAGCAACTTCTTAATATATTTGTCGAACCAAAGTGGATCCCCTCTCCTATATTTTTGCTAGGTACACACTTCTTTAGGACCAACTCTGACCAAAGATGCTCAATATCTACCGCGGTGAATGCTTGGAGCTCTAGAACGCTCTTAGCAATATTTACACATTTTCAATAACGTTGACTGCCAATTTGGGAGTACTTTATAACCACCACAAACTACTTTTAAAAAATGCAAATTTTTTAGATTTTTGGTGTATTTTATTTACAACATAGTTTTTAAAGCGATACTGATGTGTAATTATTGAATACGACATTCATTGTGAAAGTGACATCACTACTAATACTTAAATTTTTGGGTTAAGTTTAACCGAAAAGGTTAAAGCATTTATGGAATCTGATGGAAGAATTCATTGAAACACTAAACATTTTTCCCAAATTTTAAAGGAAAAATAACTTACTAAAATAAATACTTTCCAAACGGCGGCATAAACTACCCCGTCCCACACCCTTGCTACTGCGAGGCTTAATGTCCACTAATGGTTATCTGGTTAGCTTTGATCAGAAAGCGTACGACTCAGGATCCGCCCTCACACTATTACTTTTTTAAGTACGTCTCTCCTAATATCCAAATTTAATAGTAATTCTTTCTCGGATCTTGAAGGACTATCAGTCCTGAAAGAAAGAATATTGAGTAAGGTAGGGAATGGTTTCGGATTTGACGTTTCGCTCTGCTCTTATGAAACTCACGCTCTCCTTATGAACTTCTTTCTTCAAGGAGTCATAATTCTGCAACGTATGCAGGAAAACTACTGCGAAGCCTGGGAAGTAGGAGAGGTACTGGCAGCAGTAAAGCTGTGAGGGTGGCCCATGAATTGCGTGTAGCGCCTGGATAGCTCAGTGACCTAGACCACGGCCCGAGAAAGGCAATGTTCCCGGTTCGAGTCCGGGTACAGCACACAATCTGACAGAAAATTTCAGCACATATATTATCCTTTGTACACTGAGATGACAAAAGACATGTGACACCTTCTAAGATCGTGTCAGCCCTCCTTTTTTCCGGCGTATTGCAGCAACTCAAAAAATGGTTCAAATGGCTCTGAGCACTATGGGACCCAACATCTGAGGTCATCAGTCCCCTAGAACTTAGAACTACTTAAACCTAACTAATCTAAGGACATCACACACATCCATGCCCGAGGCAGGCTTCGAACCTGCGACCGTAGCGGTCGCGCGGTTCCAGACTGAAGCGCCTAGAACCGCTCGGCCACACCAGCCGGCTGCAGCAACTCAAAAAATGGCTCTGAGCACTATGGGACTTAACTTCTGAGGTCATCGGTCTCCTAGAACTTAGAACTACTTAAACCTAACTAACCTAAGGACATCACACACATTCATGCCCGAGGCAGGATTCGAACCTGCGACCGTAGCGGTCGCGCAGCTCCAGACTGTAGCGCCTAGAACCGCTCGGCCACTCCAGCCGTCCTGCACCAACTCGACGAGGCGTGGACTCAACAAGTCGTTGGAAATCGCAGCAGAAATATTGAGCTATAATGTCTCTATAGCCGCTTATAATTGCGAGAGCGTTGCCGCTACAGGATTGTGTGCACGGACTGACCTCTCGATTACGTCCCCTAAATGTCAGATGGGATTATGTCGGGTTATCTGGGAGGACATTTTATTCATTAGAACCGTCTAGAACGTTCTTCAAATCAATTACAAACAACTGTGGCCCAGTGACATGGTGCATTGTTATCCACACAAATTCCATCGTTATATGGGTACATAAAGTCAATGGATGGCTGAAAATTGTCTCTAAGTACTCGAACATAGTCATTTCCAGTCAGTGATCGGTGCAGTTGGACCAGAGGAAAATGTCCATTCCATGTAAACACAGCCCAAGCCATTATAGAGACACCATCAGCTAGCACTGTGCCTTCTTGACTACTTGGGTCCATGGCTACGTTGGGTCTGCACCACACTCGAAGCCTACTATCAGCTCTTACCAACTGACATCGGGATTCGTCTGGCCAGGCCACTGTTTTCCAGCAGTCTAGAGCCCAATTGATTCGTTTACGAACCCAGGAAAGACGTTGTATGCGATGTCGTGGAGTTAGGAAAGTCAATCTCGTCGCCCGTCTGCTGCCATTGACCATTAACACAAAATTTCGCCGCACTCTCTTAATGCGTTGGTAGTACGTCCCACATTGATTTCTATGGTTATTTCAGGCATTGTTGCCTGTCTCTTAACACTGACAACTCCACGAAAACGCCGCTGGTTTCGCCCTTTAAGTGAAAGTTGTGTGCCACTGCATTATTTTTGGTGAGAAGTAATGCCTGAAATTTGGTATTTTCGGCATACTCTTCGCACTGTGAATCTCGAAATATCGAGTTCCCTAACGGTTTCTGAACTGGAATGTCCCTTGCATTTAGCTCCAACTACGATATCGCTAACTGAGTCTGTTAGCTCCCGTCGCGCGGACATAATAATATTAGGAACATTTTACATGAATTACTTGTGTATACAGGGTGTTACAAAAAGGTACGGCCAAACTTTCAGGAAACATTCCTCACACACAAAGAAAGAAAATATGTTATGTGGACATGTGTCCGGAAACGCTTACTTTCCATGTTAGAGCTCATTTTATTACTTCTCTTCAAATCACATTAATCATGGAATGGAAACACACAGCAACAGAACGTACCAGCGTGACTTCAAACATCGCTGATGCGCAGATGCAGCTCTGGAGAATGGCGTATTGTATCACAGCCGTCCACAATACGAGCACGAAGAGTCTCTACATTTGGTACCGGGGTTGCGTAGACAAGAGCTTACAAATGCCCCCATAAATGAAAGTCAAGAGGGTTGAGGTCAGGAGAGCGTGGAGGTCATGGAATTGGTCCGCCTCTACCAATCGATCGGTCAGCGAATCTGTTGTTGAGAAGCGTACGAACACTTCGACTGAAATGTGCAGGAGCTCCATCATGCATGAACCACATGTTGTGTCGTACTTGTAGAGGCACATGTTCTAGCAGCACAGGTAGAGTATCCTGCATGAAATCATGATAACGTGCTCCATTGAGCGTAGGTGGAAGAACATGGGGCCCAATCAAGACATCACCAACAATGCCTGCCCAAACGTTCACAGAAAATCTGTGTTGATGACGTGATTGCACAACTGCGTGTGGATTCTCGTCAGCCCACACACACATGTTGATCGTGAAAATTTACAATTTGATCACGTTGGAATGAAGCCTCATCCGTAAAGAGAACATTTGCACTGAAATGAGGATTGACACATTGTTGGATGAACCATTCGCAGAAGTGTACCCGTGGAGGCCAATCAGCTGCTGATAGTGCCTGCACACGCTGTACATGGTACGGAAACAACTGGTTCTCCCGTAGCACTCTCCATACAGTGACGTGGTCAACGTTACCTTGTACAGCAGCAACTTCTCTGACGCTGACATTAGGGTTATCGTCAACTGCACGAAGAATTGCCTCGTCCATTGCAGGTGTCTTCGTCGTTCTAGGTCTTCCCCAGTCGCGAGTCATAGGCTGGAATGTTCCGTGCTCCCTAAGACGCCGATCAATTGCTTCGAACGTCTTCCTGTCGGGACACCTTCGTTCTGGAAATCTGTCTCTATACAAACGTACCGCGCCACGGCTATTGCCCCGTGCTAATCCATACATCAAATGGGCATCTGCCAACTCCGCATTTGCACTGACTGCAAAACCACGTTCGTGATGAACACTAACCTGTTGATGCTACGTACTGATTTGCTTGATGCTAGTACTGTAGAGCAATGAGTCGCATGTCAACACAAGCACCGAAGTCAACATTACCTTCCTTCAATTGGGCCAACTGGCGGTGAATCGAGGAAGTACAGTACATACTGACGAAACTAAAATGAGCTCTAACACGGAAATTAAGCGTTTCCAGACACATGTCCACATAACATCTTTTCTTTATTTGTGTGTGAGGAATGTTTCCTGAAAGTTTGGCCGCCATCTGCCATTTCATACTTCATGTACGGGATACCGCTGGCACCTGTGTGCGTCCATAACGCCATCCCATTACTTTTGTCACATCGGTGTATTTCAGATACAGTAACACATTTTTTTTCTTTTGAAGAACACGAATCTGTAGCTGAGGACTGTTAGACATGGGAACTGAGCCGGCTAGCGTGTCCCGCGCTTATTTGCAGGAATCTGAACGGTGTGGTTGCTAGCACGCAGCAGCAGGTCTGTTCTGTTCGCGGGAAGGTCGTCTGCAGCGGTACACGCAAACGCCGGAGTGTTTCGTGACTGCTGCGACGCCACGAGTACAGGGCAAGTGTCACGTCCGTCTCCCAGGCAACACTTTGGCTTTCTTCGGAGACACTCTGCAGCAGCACGCCAAACGTAATCCTGTAACACACAATATATTCTGAGGCGGGTGATTCATATACAAACACAGAAGATTTCAGAAGTTTTAGAGGCAGCTATGTGAGAAGGTGGATCAGAGGAATAAAGATGAGGTGTCGAGACAAATGAACAAGGTTTTTGAAACCAGTGGAATTACTTAATCGCTTCAAACCCTCTTTTTTCCTTTATCTACATCTGCATCTACGTGATTACTCTGCAATCGACACTTAAGTGCCTAACAGAGGATTCAATCAACCACCTTCAAGCTGCCTCTCTACCGGGCGCGGGAAAAACGAGCCTTAAATGTTTCTGTGCGAGCCCTGATTTCTCTTATTTTATCGTGATGATCATTTCTCTCTATGTAGGTGGGTGCCAACAGAATGTTTCTGCAATCGGAGGAGAAAACTGGTGACTGAAATACATGATAAGATCCCGTCTCAACGAAAAACGCCTTTATCTTAATGATTGCCACTCCAATTCACGTATCATGTCTGTGGCAATATCTCCCCTATTTCGCGATAATACAAAACGAGGCGCCCTTCTTTGAACTTTTTCAATATCATCCGTCAGTCCCACATGATACGGATCCCACACCGCTCAGCAATACTCCAGAATAGGGCGGACAAGTGTAATGTAAGCAGTCTCTTTAGTAGATCCGTTGCATCTTCTAAGTGTTCTGCCAATGATTATCAGTCTTTGGTTTGCTCTACCCACAACATTATCTAAGTGGTCTTTCCAATTTACGTTATTTGTAATTGTAATCCATAAGTATTTAGTTGAAAATACAGCCTTCAGATTTGTGTGACTTATCGGGTAATCGAAATTTAGCGGATTTCTCTTTATTCAGGGTCAATTGCCACCTTTCGCACTATGCAGATATCTTATCTAAATCATTTCGGAAGTCGTTTTGATCATCTGATGACTCTACAAGACGGTAAATGACAGCATCATCTGCAAATACGCTAAGAGGGCTATTCAGATTCTCTCCTATGTCGTTAATATAGATCAGGAACAATAGAGGGCCTTTAACACTTCCTTGGGGAACGCCGGATATTACTTCTGTTTCACTCGATGACTTTCCATCTATTACTACGAATTGTGACCTTTCTGACAGGAAATCACGAATCTAGTTGCACAATTGAGGCGATATTCCATAGGCACACATATTTTTTAGAAGACGCTTGTGAGGAACGGTGTCGAAAGCCTTCTGAAAATCTAAAAATATGGAGTCAATTTGACATCAGTCCCCTAGACTTAGAAATACTTAAAGTTAACTAACACAAGGACAACACACACATCCATGCCCGAGACAGGATTCATACCTGCGACCGTGGCAGCAGCGCGGTTCCGGACTGAACCGCCTAGAACCGCTCGACCACAGCGACCGGCCACCATTTTTATCAGCTTTTTAAAATATATGTACTTTGTGTTTCTTTTTGATGGTTGTGGGTGCTAACGGTATTCAGCCTAGTAGCAACTGCCTTGTGGTCGCTGATTCCTGTATTCGTCATGACACAACCTATTTGTCCAGGATTATTTGTTGCTAAGAGGTCAAGTATGCTTTCGAAACCATTTATGCTTCGGGTAGATTCATGAACTAATTGTTCAAAATAATTTTCTAAGAAATCATTCAGTACAATTTCGGATGACGTTTTATGCCTGCCGCCGGCTTTAAACGGATAATTTTTCCAGCATATCTAGGGTAGATTGTTGTCACCGCCGACTATAAAGCATATCGAGGGTACATTGAAGTCGCCACCGACGATACTGGGAGATAGTTTGTTCCCGAGTGCTTCTACTATTCAGTGTTTGGCCATCAGTATGAGACGTTTTCGTATGCTATTAGGAAGAGGAATAAACATTAAATGAGGATACATTGTTTGAAATCTATCATTGGTTATATATTTTAATTCGATTTCCTTACCAGGATAGTTTCCAGTAATGTCTTCCCCCCCCCCCCATGAACCATGGACCTTGCCGTTGGTGGGGAGGCTTGAGTGCCTCAACGATACAGATAGCCGTACCGTAGGTGCAACCACAACGGAGGGGTATCTGTTGAGACGCCAGACAAACGTGTTGTTCCTGAAGAGGGGCAGCAGCCTTTTCAGAAGTTGCAGCGGCAACAGTTTGGCCTTGTAACACCAACCAAAACGGCCTAGCTGTTCTGCTACAGCGAACGGCTGAAAGCAAGGGGCAACTACAACCGTAATTTTTCCCGAGGGCATGCAGCTTTACTGTATGGTTAAATATGATGGCGTCCTCTTGGGTAAAATATTCCGGAGGTAAAATAGTCCCCCATTCGGATCTCTGGGAGGGGACTACTCATGAGGACGTCGTTATCAGGAGAAAGAAAACTGGCGTTCTACGGATCGGAGCGTGGAATGTCAGATTCCTTAATCGGGCAGGTAGGAGAAAATTTAAAAAGGTAAATGGATAGGTTAGACTCAGATATAGTGGGAATTAGTGAAGTTCTGTGGCAGGAGGAACAAGACTTTTGGTCAGGAGTAGGTTTAATAATGAATAAAAAAATAGGAGTGCGGGTAAGCTACTACCAACAGCATAGTGAACGCATTATTGTGGCGTGGCCCACGCCTACTACAGTAGTACAAGTTTATATGCCAACTAGCTCTGCAGACGACGAAGAAATTGATGAAATGTGTGATGAGATACAAGAAATTATTCAGTTAGTGAAGGGAGACGAAAATTTAATAGTCATGGGTGACTGGAATTCGATAGTAGGAAAAGAGAGAGAAGGAAACATAGAAGGTGAATATGGAATGGGACTAAGAAATGAAAGAGGAAGCCTCCTGGTAGAATTTTGCACAGAGCATAACGTAATCGTAGCTAACACTTGGTTCAAGAATCATGAAAGAAGGTTGTATACATGGAAGAACCCTGGAGATACTAAAAGGTATCAGATAGACTGTATAATGGTAAGACAAAGATTTAGGAATCAGGTTTTAAATTGTAAGATATTTCCAGGGGCAGATGTGGACTTTGACCACAACCTATTGGTTATGAACTGTAGATTAAAACTGAAAAACTGCAAAAAGGTAGTAATTTAAGGAGATGGGACCTGGATAAACTGAAAGAAACTGAGGTTGTACAGAGTTTCAGGGAGAGCATAAGGGAGCAATTGACAGGAATTGGGGAAAGAAATACAGTAGAAGAAGACTGGGTAGCTCTGAGGTGTGAAATAGTGAAGGCAGCAGAGGTTCACATAGGTAAAAAGGCGAGGGCTAGTAGAAATCCTTGGATAACAGAAGAGATAATGAATTTAATTGATGAAAGGAGAAAATACAAAAATGCAGTAAATGAAGCAGTCAAAAAGGAATACAAACGACTCAAAAATGAGATCGACAGGAAGTGCAAAATGGCTAAGCAGGTATGGCTAGAGGAAAAATGTAAGGATGTAGAGGCTTATCTCACTACGGATAGGATAGATATTGCCTACAGGAAAATTAAAGGGACCTTTGGAGAAAAGAGAACCACTTGTATGAATATCAAGAGCTCAGATACAAACCCAGTTCTAAGCAAAGACGGGAAAGTAGAAAGGTGGAAGGAGTATAGAGAGGGACTATACAAGGGCGATGTACTTGAGGGCAATGTTATACAAAGGGAACAGGATGCAGATGAAGATGAAATGGGAGATATGATACTGCGTAAAGAGTTTGACAAAGCACTGAAAGACCTGAGTCGAAACAAGGCCCCCGGAGAAGACAACATTTCATTAGAACTACTGACAGCCTTGGGAGAGCCAGTCCTGACAAAACTCTACCATCTGGTGAGCAAGATGTATGAGACAGGCGAAATACCCTCAGACTTCAAGAAGAATATAATAATTCCAATCCCAAAGAAAGCAGGTGTTGACAGATGTGAAAATTACCGAACTATCAGTTTAATAATTCACAGCTGCAAAATACTAACGCGAATTTTTTACAGACGAATGGAAAAACTGATAGAAGCCGACCTCGGGGAAGATCAGTTTGGATTCCGTAGAAATGTTGGAACACGTGAGGCAATACTGACCCTACGACTTATCTTAGAAGAAAGATTAAGGAAAGGCAAACCTACGTTTCTAGCATTTGTAGACTTAGAGAAAGCTTTTGACAATGTTGATTGGAATACTCTCTTTCAAATTCTGAAGGTGGCAGGGGTAAAACACAGGGAGCGAAAGGATATTTACAATTTGTACAGAAAGCAGATGGCAGTCATACGAGTCGAGAGGTATGAAAGGGAAGCAGTGGTTGGGAAGGGAGTGAGACAGGGTTGTAGCCTATACCCGATGTTATTCAATCTGTATATTGAGCAAGCAGTGAATGAAAGAAAAGAAAAATTTGGAGTAGGAATTAAAATCCATGGAGAAGAAATAAAAACTTTGAGGTTTGCCGATGACATCGTAATTCTGTCAGAGACATCAAAGGACCTGGAAGAGCAGCTGAACGGAATGGACAGTGTCTTGAAAGGATGATATAAGATGAACATCAACAAAAGCAAAACGAGGATAATGGAATGTACTCGAATGAAATCGGGTGATGCTGCGGGAATTAGACTAGGAAATGAGACGCTTAAAGTCGTAAATGAGTTTCTCTATTTGGGGAGCAAAATAACTGATGATGGTCGAAGTAGAGAGGATACAAAATGTAGACTGGAAATGGCAAGGAAAGCGTTTCTGAAGAAGAGGAATTTGTTAACATCGAGTATAGATTTAAATGTCAGGAAGTCGTTTCTGACAGTATTTGTATGGAATGTAGCCGTGTATGGAAGTGAAACATGGACGATACATAGTTTAGACAAGAAGAGAATAGAAGCTTTCGAAATGCGGTGCTACAGAAGAATGCTGAAGATTAGATGGGTAGATCACATAACTAATGTGGAGGTATTGAATAGAATTGGGGAGAAGAGGAGCTTGTGGCACAACTTGACTAGAAGAAGGGATCGGTTGGTAGGACATGTTCTGAGGCATCAGGGGATCACCATTTTAGTATTGGAGGGCAGCGTGGAGGGTAAAAATAGTAGAGGGAGACCAATAGATGAATACACTAAGCAGATTCAGAAGGATGTAGGTTGCAGTAGGTACTGGGAGATGAAGAAGCTTGCACAGGATAGAGTAGCATGGAGAGCTGCATCAAACCAGTCTCAGGACTGAAGACCACAACAACAACAACAATGTCTTCCTTGAATTACGCACCTGAATAGCCGTGTGTGTTAAAGCGCCGCTTCCGGTAAGAGGAGTGCGCCGGCCCCACATCATATACGCCCGGCGCATTAGGAACGAGGGTTGATGTGCCTGTTAGCCTCGATGAGTTTTTAGGTTCTTTGCCACGTCCCACTCGGTGAATACGGGGATAGTAGCCTAGTTCCGCCTCAGATACACGATTAGCAAACATTTAGGAAACTTCCGCTCGCTTTCACATGAATAACAGTACATTCCGTCCACGATGGTAACAGGGCTGGCAGCAGTAAATTTTCCTCCTGTTTGATGAACAGTACGTATTACGTGGTCCTCTGGTACAACTGAATTGATCATTAACTGGAAATGGCTGCGTTTGGTTATTTGGAGAACATTTTCCGGCATTCATGAACTTCATGTTCCCTAACATGGATGGAATTTTTATGAATGACAATGCACCCTCTCGGAACATTCTGGACAATTCGGGCGAACTATTTCTCCACTAAGATCGTCCAACATGAATCTCATCGAACATTTATGGGATACGATCAAGAGTCAGTTCGTGCACAGAATCCTGCACCGGCAACACTTCCACAGTTATGGACGGCTATAGAGGCAGCATGGCTTCGGTGTTTCTGCAGGTCCAACGGCATGTTGAGTCCACGTCACGTCGACTTGCTGCACTACGCCGGTTCAAAAAATGGTTCAAATGGCTCTGAGCACTATGGGACTTAACATCTATGGTCATCAGTCCCCTAGAACTTAGAACTACTTAAACCTAACTAACCTAAAGACACCACACAACACCCAGCCACCACGAGGCAGAGAAAGCACTACGCCGGACAAAAGGTCTGGCACGATATTAGGAGGTATCCCATGATTTTTGTCAACTCGCTGGATATAATATATAATGAATACTAAGATAAATACTCAATACAGAGATTCTATAATTAAATGGTTCAAATGGCTCAAAGCACTGTGGGACTCAATATCTGAGGTCATCAGTTCCATAAGACTTAAAACTATTTAAACCTAACTAACCGAAGGACAGCACACACATCCATGCCCGAGGCAGGATTCGAACCTGCGACCGTAGCAGCAGCGCGGTTCCGGACTGAAACGCCTACAACCGCTCGGCCATTGAGGCCGGCTTCTATAATCAGTCGATTACGTATTCATGTACGGAGGGGTACTGTTGCTATTACAGTTTCTGGTTGTTGCAAAATTGTCTGGTCTGTTAATTTCACTCGCTCTATCGATTGGAATGTGAGCGCAGTCTAATGTATTACACGCGCAAACAAACATGACACTCGGCGCAGTGGCTGATGGGAGCGACTGTTAATGCCTTTACCGTCGCCCCCATCAGCCACTGTGCCGAGTGTCAACTTCGTTTGCGCGTGTAATACACAGTCGCGACAATCTTTAGCGCAAAATCTGCTACCGTTTGATAGTTAGAGCGACACTAGCGCTCCAAGCGGTGAAAAAGCAGACAGTGACACGAGTCGTGAGGATGCTGTTTGTTTTTATTCATTTTCTACTTGATTAACGTAATACTGGTTATGTTTTTGCGTTCCAAGCTCTAGTAAATTACAAAGAGACATGAATTATCGTGAAATAAATGTAAAAATAGCCTGTTGTCACTGATACAGTGACATAATCTACCATTTATTCATGAAGAAATACTATTTTGCTTTATTACTCTGTAACTCTCTCTGAAAACAAGAGAATGTGAACACATATTTCATGCATCAGATTTTGTGTGTTAACTGTTTCACACTAAAAAATCTCAAAAGCAGCATTTTACAATCCATTTTATCAAGAGTCACCAAAGTGTTCATTTTTGATCAGGGTGAATTACTTAAATACGGAGGCTTTTCGTTTGATCTGCAAACCTTTTAAGCGCCTTTTTGTGCGCGGTTGTAATTCAGTTACCATATCCCTTAAAACCTGCAATTATTTTAATTTTACGAAGTCCAATATTACTCCTAACCAATGTTTAACGAAGGGAAAACATTATTACTTTTCTCTGTCGATTAAGAATTAACTGTGTGCCGTAGTTACTTTAATAAGTGGACTAAAAGAAATCTTTGCATCATTAATTATACTGACTTTTTCATGTCATCATTTACTCATTTACAAAGAATAAGAAACAAAATATTTTCCTTTTTTGGCCCCAGGTTTTCTTAGAAGTTGCCGCCAAAGATAGAATTATCGATGGTTGATTTACATAACTCAATGCTTGACTATCAGCCACTCCGTAAATTAACCATGCCAAATTCGTCAATGACATGCCGACACTGCCTCGCTACGGGGCAAAAGCATAAGGAAAAGATTGTCTTTCCTTCATTTTAAGGTGAAAGACTAAACCTCTAACATTTAACGTCACCTTCTAATATGGTTCAAGTGCCATAGAGAGATTCCTTCATCTATGTGGAGCTGACTCAGTAACAGTGTACAATTAGACTTTCATGTTATATTTTAATACAAGTCGCATGTATATTGGGCATGTGCGAGCGAGGAGACAACTTTCCGTGTTCCGTAAATAATATTTCAGTCCTCGCGTGTACTTCAACGTTCACGTTGATCAAAGCGTGTGCGACCAGGGAGAAAGCTTTCCGTGTATCTTAAACAATGTTTCAAATCTCGCGTGTACTCTGTTATTCGCGTTGATCAAAGATGTCACGTTAGCTGTGGTTCAATAAGACTTGTGACTGCGAACTGAGCTGGATATAAGGCCAAATGCAAGTGGTTTACCTTGGGTAGTTAGGTAACGCAGTTAGGGAGGCGGAAACAGTTTAAAGAGGCGCTGGCCCAGTCGCAGCACAGTAGACGCTGCGTGCGATAGACCATGGCGCTGCTGCTGGGTGTACCAGTGTGATACGTCCTGACTGCCACGCTGTGCTTGTGCGAGAGAGCTAGAATTAGATTTGGATTATTTTTTTCATTGCAGATTTCCTCTCAGTTTAATAATATGAGTCATATTACGTAACTTTATTTACTAAATTGACAATTACAACCTTTTTGAGTAGCTCTTTCTCAAAACACATGTGACCCTTGGCCATCAAGTCAGTTTTGTGATCAAAAGTATCCGCACACCTGGCTGAAAATGATTCACAAGTTCGTGGCGCTCTCCATCGCTAGTGCTGGAATTCAGCGTGGTTTTGGCTCACCCTTAGCCTTGATGACAGCTTCCATTCTCGCAGGCATACGTTCAATCAGGTGCTGGAAGGTTTCTTGGGGAATGGCAGCACACTTTCACGGAGTACTGCACTGAGGAGAGGTATCGATGTCGGTCGGTGAGGCCTGGCACGAAGTCGGCGTTCCAAAACATCCCAACGGTGTTCTATAGAATTCACGTCAGGACTCTGTGCAGTCCAGTCCATTACGTGGATGTTACTGTCGTGTAACCACTCCGCCGCAGGTGTGCATTATGAACAGGTGCTCGAATGGTGTTGAAAGATGCAATCGCCATCCCCGAATTGCTATTCAAGAGTGGGAAGCAAGAACGTGCTTACAGCATCAATGTAGCCCTATGCTGTGCTGGTGCCACGCAAAACAACAAGGGATGCAAGTCCCTTCCATGAAAAACATGGCCACACCATAACACCAACGCTTCCGAATTTTACTGTTGGCACTACACACGCTTGCAGATGACGTTCACCGCACATTTGCCACACCCACAGCCTTTCATCGGATCGCCACTTTGTGTACCGTGATTCGTCACTCCACCCAACGTTTTTCCACTGTTCAGTCGTCCAATGTTTATGCTCCCTACACCAAGCGAGGCACTTACTAACTTCTCGCCATGATTCTTTGTTGCTGAGGTGGAGAGCAAAGGCTTTGCCTTCAGGCAGTTTGCATCGCAGCAGAGGTAGAGCGTGTCATAAGTTCGTGCCAGTTTGCTTCCTGTCTTTGAGAAGCTCAAATTTTGAATTCGACTGCTGCATCGTCAGCGTTAGTGAAGTGTCTGGTGTGACTTAGTACTGATCTGTCATTTGTGTGCACGTTGTACAGTACTGGTGGTGACACACGCTCCATGTGGGTAGTCACTCTCCTGTATGCTCCAGCGACTGAGGTAGAATCTCCTGATACGGAAAATGATTCAGAACAACGATGTCAGACTGTGGTCACTCGTCACATTATTGAGTTCAGTCAGCAGTTTTCGATGTCCGACAGTGACATATGTGGCTGTCAGGTCGATAAAGGCCACTGCAATAGTTATATTTCGTTCAAATCCGTTAACAATCTGTTACTTTAGATTTAGTTACTGAGCAGTACGTGATTTCCCAAGATGGAAAGCTGCTTGATGGCATATAGACTTCGGTTCTATGATATCGGTAATCCGATGGAGTATCAGGCGTTCCATGCGCTTAAACGTATGGCAGAGCAGTGATAGAGATCATTAACTTTTCGGATAATTTTGTTCCTTCCCTGGAGTTTTAGGGCGACTTCCCAGACCTTCCTCCGTGCCTTTAGGATCTGTAAGTGCATAACACAGAACTTCATAATATCGACGACCCATATCTGTGTTTTCGGTCTACATCTACATACATAATCCTCAAGCCACCTGATGTGTGGAGGAGGATACTTCTGGTGTCAATAACTGATACCCCCTTCCATATGAATGATTGTTGGGAAGCTTATGTGTTAGCCCTAATTTCTCGATTTTTCTCATTGTGGTCATCTCGCGAGACCTGTGTGGGAGGAAGTAACATTTTCTTTGATTCTTCCCGAAAGTACTTTCTTGAATTTCAATAGTATACTTCTCCGTGTTGCACAATGTCTCTCTTTTAGCGCCTGACAATGGAATTTGTGGAGCACCTCCGTTACGCTCTCCCATCGACTAAACGATCTCCTGACGAAACTCGCCACTTTTCGTTGTATCTTCTATACCTATTCTATCGGCCCTACCTGGTAAAGGTTACAGACTGATGATCAATACTCAAGAATCAGTCGAACAAGTGCCTTGTATGCCACTTCTTTAGCAGATGAATTACGTTTCCTTAAGATTCTTCCTACGAAACTGACATCTGCTTTTCTTACTATCTGTTTTATGTGACCATTCTACTTAAGGTTACTCTGGATGGAAACTCCTAGATGTTTTAAGGTCCAGAGTTGTCAATTCGCTCGACCCGCAGTTCATCAACTCTGGCTGCTCTGTTGGGCTTCATGTCACAGAGCCTAGTCATGCTGAACACATTCGCGAGAAAATGTTTTCCTTTCCCAGGTGTCAAGCAAGATTCTTTCTAGTCCTCCTGTCGTTCAGCAGCAGCAGTTGGTTTGCCGACTGTTTAGCAGTTACTTCGGTAAACCTATTCTTTGAACGTGTGGGATCTCCGGTGAGATTCTAGAGGAGCTTCCGCGCTCTTCTCTCTACTGTCGATATTTTCAACCAGTTTGATCCCCTTTGTCTTTTGGCTCTCAGAACTGTCATCATCTCATCTCTTACTTGTATGATCTCTTCAGCGACAAGAGGTCCTGGTATTTCTCAAGTACAGTGTCGGAAATCTCAGACCTGTGACATACAGTGACTCACACGCTCGTGGTATCCCTCTCCTTGAAATTCGCTTGGTGAGGTTAATGAAGGATTCATATTCCGCAGGTCACGGCAGTATCCTGGATATCTCTATATCCATATCCTCGCTAAAGCGTTTTCACACCCCTTTGGTTCAAATGGCTCTGAGCACTATGCGACTTAACTTCTGAGGTCATCAGTCGCCTAGAACTTAGAACTAATTAAACCTAACTAATCTAAGGACATCACACACATCCATGCCCGAGGCAGGATTCGAACCTGCGACCGTAGCGGTCACGCGGTTCCAGACTGAAGCGCCTTTAACCGCACGGCCACACCGGCCGGCCTTTCACACCGCTTTCTTGAAAGTGGACCACTCTTAAAGGGTACCGGTACATGATGTTAGTTAATTAGTTAGTTAGATGTTCCACAGATCATTTGAACACTTCTTTAATCAAAGTATGTGGAACGAGTCAGTTTATAGGGTGTGAATGCATGATTAGTGTTAACATTAATGAACACATTGTTAGTTTTTAGTCCTATTAACGCAAGTAAACTTAATATTTTTGTTTTTACTGGCTACCAGTTTTTAAGTGGAAATAAGTCAATGGAATAGAAGGGGCAGTCCGGGGGGAAATGATTTAAAATTAGATTTATAACTTGCTTCGCTACCTGTCAAACATTTTATATTGTTAGGAAAATGATTAAAAGTTTTTGTTGTTGCGTATTGAACTCCTTTCTGAGCCAGTAACAGTTTTATCAGTGGTTAATGAAGACCACTTTTCCTTCTAGTGTTCTAGGTATGCTCATTACCGGCCTTCCCAAGTTGTGATGGATTATTTATGACGAATTTCATTATTCTTACTGCTCGATTTTGTGCAATCAGTACTTTCTTTCAAGAGATTAGTTACCCCAGAAGATTATTTCGCACAACATTATTGAGCGGAAATACGCAAAATATGTCAAGAGGTTGATACGTTTGTTTCCAAGATTAGCAATTATATAAAGAGCAAAAATAGCTGAACTTAATTGTTTGAGAAGCTCAGTAATATTCCTCTTCCAGTTCAAGTTTTCATGAATATGTACACCTAAAAATTTGGAGCGTTTACCCTACTTACTTACTCATGCTCATGTGCTGTATCAATTGTTGTACGACTCTCTTTGTTGTACAGAACTGACTACAGTAGTTTGTGTCAATATTTAGGGAGAGTACATTTTCAGAGGACCACTTCATAATTATTTGAAAAATACCATTTACTAACTCTCCTGCTGAATTCTCTCTAGTGAAATTTATTATAACACTAGTATCATCAGCAAAAAATTGGTTTGGCTTGACGAATATTAAGTGGAAAGTTATTCATATATACAAGAAACAGAAGTGGGCCAAAAATTGAACCCTGTGGAACTCCTTTTGTAATTCTTTTTCCTCAGTCATGAAAATTTTCTACCTTTTTTGTCAGTTCTGAATTTATCAGCACAGTCTTTTTCATTCTGTTTCTCAAGTATGATTCAAACCTGGTGTATGTAAAACGATCAGTTCCATAAAACTTCTAGGAGAGCATCATGATCTACAAAATCAAATACCATAGAAAGAGCAAAAAATACCGACTGGTGATACATTATTATTAAGTCTTGTACTGTCTGGTGAGTGGATGTATAAATAGCATTCTCAGTCGAGCAGTTCTTCTGGAATCCTAACTGTGATGTGCAAAGTAAACTGTTTCCGCTTAAGTGTGCAACTACTCTTGAGTAGTGTGTGCTGTGGGTGAAGGATCGGCTCACCCATGTGTTTCCCACACTGGACTGCAATCTCAGGGGAGACAAAGATATCATCAGGATTTTATTCTCTCCTTCCACCTTCCGCTTTCGGATGGTAGCTTGCTGTTGTGGACCATCTGAAGGTAGCGTGCCTCTGCCCATGTCACAGGTGCAGCTCCGCTGTCATGGGTCTTCTGGTAGCTCCACGCTGTGCTATGACGGTTCAAATCTCTTTGTTTGCAGTTGAAATTCACCGTGACTGACATTGGATGGTTCCTGGAAAGTGTAGTTCTCCTATCGTAGCTTGTACTCGGAGGCGGTGCAGTACTGTGGTGTGAGCGCTGTAACGACCTCTGTCGACTCTGTGAACTTGAGGAGGAGACGATGCTGGCGTACAGGTCGTGTGGTCTTTCTAGGATGATTTTCATGTCCACGATGTTGGGTCAGTACTTCGAAGTTCCCCTGCAGGTCTCCTGCACTAGGACAATAGCATTCATATTCTTTGCACATCCTCGCTCATCTTCGGATCGCGTCACACCACGAAACTTGACATGACGCCATCACTCGATAGTCAGTGCGTAATTGTAAATAACATTTCAACTGGTATGTCTCACAGAGAAAGATGGTATGAAATACACTACTGGCCATTAAAATTGCTACACCAAGATGAAATGCAGATGATAAACGGGTATTCATTGGACAAATATATTATACTAGAACTGACATGTGATTACATTTTCACGTAATTTGGGTGCATAGATCCTGAGAAATCAGTACCCAGAACAACCACATCTGGGCATTGTGTCAAACAGAGCTTGGATGGCGTGTACAGGTACAGCTGCCCATGCAGCTTCAACGCGATACCACATTTCATCAGGAGTAGTGACTGGCGTATTGTGGCGAGCCAGTTGCTCGGCCACCATTGACCAGACGTTTTCAGTCGGTAAGAGATCTGTAGAATGTGCTGGCCAGGGCAGCAGTCGAACATTTTCTGTATCCAGAAAGGCCTGTACAGGACCTGCAACACGTGGTCGTGCGTTATCTTGCTGAAATGCAGGGTTTCACAGGGATCAAATTAAGAGTAGAGCCGCGGGTCGTAACACATCATAAATGTAACGTCCACTGTTCAAAGTACCGTCAATGCGAAAAACAGGTGACCGAGACGTGTAACCAATGGCACCCCATACCAACGCCGGGTGATATGCCAGTATGGCGATGACGAATACAAGATTCGAATGTGCGTCGCCAAACACGGATGCGACCATCATGATGCTGAAAACAGAATCTGCATTCACCCGAAAAAATGACGTTTTGCCATTCGTGCACCCAGGTTCGTCGTTGAGTACACCATCGCAGGTGCTCCTGTCTGTGATGCAGCGTCAAGGGTATCCGCAGCTATGGTCTCCGAGCTGATAGTCCATGCTGCTGCAAACGTCGTCGAACTGTTCGTGCAGTTGGTTGTTGTCTTGCAAACGTCATCATCTGTTGACTCAGGGATCGAGACGTGGCTGCACGATCCGTTACGGCCATGCGGATAAGATACCTGTCATCTCGACTGCTAGTGCTACGAGGCCGCTGGGATCCAGCACGGCGTTCCGTATTACCCTCCTGAACCCACCGATTCCATATTCTGCTAACAGTCATTGGTACTCGACGCGAGCAGCAATGTCGCGATACGATAAACCGCAGTCGCGATAGGCTACAATCCAACCTTTATCAAAGTCAGAAACGTGATGGTACGCATTTCTCCTCCGTACACGAGGCATCACAACGTTTCACCAGGCAACGCCGGTCAACTGCTGTTTGTGTACGAGAAATCGATTGGAAACTTTCCTCATGTCAGCACGTTGTAAGTGTCGCCACCGGCGCCAACCTTTTGTGAATGCTCTGAAAAGCTAATCATCTGCATATCACAGCATCTTCTTCCTGTCGGTTAAAGTTCGTGTCTGTAGCACGTCATCTTCGTGGTGTAGCAATTTTAATGGCCAGTAGTGTAAATAATATTTAAGCTCGTACGGCTCTCAGAGAAAGATGGTATGAAATACTTTACGTAAAGCACGATGAAAAACTTAACTGTAGCGTTGTGTGTCGTCTGACAGGTGGGGAAAGAGGAAAAATAGTGTAGACCAGTAAAAAGCTGTATAATACTCAGCATCAGAGGTTCTTTAAAACTGTACCAAATTCACGCTCGGGAAGCAAGGAATCTGTTTCGCGAAAGTGGTAATTTTATAACTGTATCGAAGTGGTGTAAGCTCTTCAAAGTCAAAAATTCAATCAAACTGAAAATATGTGGACTGGTTTGCAATTAAGAGTCAGAAGAACACAATGTAAATTGGAAAGGGACATCAAGGAGAAATACCTTTAACATTATGATAAAAGGTAATCAATTTCCAGGATGCAAAAACGTTTGAAATAGGTCAACAAAACATATATGATATAAAATGTATTGTTTTTTATACTTCCCTATTGAGTTTTTTGAATGTCATAATATAAAATCATCTGATAATCAGCACCTCTCATTAAAAAGTAGCAGCAGCAAAGGAAAATAGTTTAATTTAAATTGGGAATTTCTGTTGGTGTCCTAATTTTAATCAGCGCAGGAACAGAATATACTGTAACATCGTATGTGGTCGGTTGTTAACGAGCGTCACTGTACCTCCCTTTGCTGCTCCTACTTGTAGTACCTGTTGAATCTATTTGCCGGTGCGCATTTGCAACTCGTTCCGCGCTACCTGCGTCAGCATTTAAATCAATCAAAATGACAGCGCAGGCGGCGAGCACGGCTGCTGAAGCTTTAATCAGCTCACAACGGAAATTAAGCCACATGATAGACAGAACTGGAATTGGTTTTAAACATTCCTTATCTCGGAGGACCTGATTTGTAGAGATGTCCAGTGTCCCTGTATCGCACCGGGACCTATAATGACATTGTCTCTCATTTCAACGCTCAATTGTGTTCAACAAACAAAACGTGAAAATGGCAAAAATAGTAATTTGGGATTAGATTTAACGGTTTAGCAAACATTCGATAGCCAATTCGAAACTAATTATTTTACGCTCGGACATTTGAGTGAACAGCATCATCGTCTTTTTTGCAAACAAGTAAGCATAAATTATGTAATCTTGCTGTACGCAGAATTGCATAGTATATCCAAAGAGATTTTGTTCTGGAAGCATCCAGAAATCCGATGACACACTGAAATGTTGTTCACATTTGCGCTTTTACAAGTTAATATAAATCCGTGTTAGTTGAAAGTGTTTCCAAAATGTTATGGAAAAGATATTTATGAAAGTAACAAAATAAATTAGTTGTTTCTCGAAAGTACAGATGTTGATCCACGTAATAAAATCAGCATAACATATGTTTGTGAATTAAACAAATACAAGAGAATTTTTCGTGAACAAACTTGTATTTTACAGTTTGTTTGGTATTTACAGCAAGAGTAATCTTCGTAGCATAACTCAGTGACATATAAAAATATCAATGTGTAAACTCGACTAATTTTGTGTATGGCAGAACTTAGGCTGTAATACGTTGTGTAACTATCGAAAAATATGACTCAGATACTACGTATCAGAAAATATGTACATCTACGGTTGAAAGTAAGGTAGTATCGTAGTTTTCTATAATTTGTGGAAATTGCATATTTTTTCAGTCGTTTATTTGTTCACTGGAGCAGGATGATACTAAACAAAGGTGCGTTTACTCTGTCTTAAATGCGTGCTTCAAACATGAAGTACATATAATGGCATTTCAGGCATGTGTTTTTGTAAACAAAAAGCTAGTTCATGAGACCACCTGAACACTAGCGATTTGAGATTATTTTATCCTATAAGTAAAAATATTATTCAAAAACTAAGAAAAATGTACACATCTTACATTCGCAATGTAAGAGGACTAAGTAAAAGAATGACACATATTAAGAAGTGAAAAACGAAAACACCGAAGAAAGTGCGATATTTTTCTTAAGGAAAATATGCGAAGAAAAGGAGATAAGAACACAGTATAAATTAATATAAAGTAGTGGGCTCAAGTACATCAGAAGCAGAGGCAAACCAGTCCACAGAGGAAAAATTTCATCAGACCAAATATCTGCCTCTCCCTTAAAAGAGCATACTGTTCGCCAGTTTAAGCCTTACATCGCTCCAAGTATCACCTAAATTCTTTAAGCTGGTCCCCATATTTACGGAACATTAAAAACTTTTCAGCTAGTCGTTACTATTTTACGTAACAACCTACCGTAGGCCCTGACGGGTCTAACGGTATCGGCTGATCACCATGTCATCCTTCGCCAATGGCGTTATTGGATGCATTATGGAGGGGCATGTGGTCAGCACACTGCCGTAGTCAGTTTTCACGATCTGGAGCCGCTACTCCTCAATCAAGTAGCTCCTCAGTTGGATTAACGGGACTGAGTGCACCGCGTCCCACTCCTCCCACCAAGGAAAAGTCTCTGCCACTACCGTATAAAGAACTAGGCATGGGTAGAACTAACCGTTTGGAACCGATATTGGTACTTCAGTTCTGTATAATAAGTATTTTCCGGTATTTGTTTGGTCTCTGTCATGGCAGGTATTTTCCTTTTTTACTGATGACAGATTATAAAACCGATGTATCAAATTGTCATAGCGGAGGTGGTAAAATTTTTGCTTTTAGGTACAACATTTTTAGAAAAATGTGTTTAGTAGAGCATCCTATGGCTTCTGAAAGACTGTTGTCGTCTTTAAATGACATTGTTTCTGACGAAAGGAGTCAACTTATAGTATGGCTCTGAGCACTATGGGACTTAACCTCTGAGGTCATCAGTCCCCTAGAACTTAGAACTACTTAAACCTAACTAACCTAAGGATATCCCACACATCCATGTCCGAGGCAGGATTCGAACCTTCGACCGTAGTGGTCGCGCGGTTCCAGACTGTAGCGCCTAGAAACGCTCGGCCACTCCGGCCGGCAGTCAACTTACAGATCAACACATTTTAGAACGAGTGTTTATGAACATAGTGGACAATAAACGTTCGTCATTGGATAAATTTCGACTGTAGTAATGTGTTTGTTCCTGGTAAACGTTATATTTTGCCCACTATCTAAATGGTTCATTTGAATTTTTTTAAAGAAAGCGTTTTTGGTTTTGTCAGCAAAAAATCAATTGCGTTCCAATTCCCGTTAAACGTAAACATATGTACTTGACTAAATGGCTTTTTCATTCGAAACAGTTAAAAAAAAAGAACGCTACAAAATTTACACAAAGGTTTATTATTCGTTTGCCATTTCTATGACATAATAAAAAAAGGAAGTTATGACATGAGTAATAAATTAAAAGCTTAACAAATGTTTCATAGATTATAACAAAAACGGGAATTAGTTGATCTGCTACCTGTGTCTGCGTACCTTTATTTGCTTGCAGTCGTTAGAAAAGGGCAGCTTAAGACGAAAAATAGAGTTCTCCAAACCTAGTTTTCCCCCTTAAGCATAGTGGTATGATCTCCCATTGCAACGGTATTTTCTAACAGAGATTCAAAAGATTAGAATTCAACAGGAGTATACTGGTGGATATTATGTATTATTCAAACCTTCTTTATCTTACGAAAAAAGCAACGAGAGCTGGACGGACTATGTTTTCTTTTATTTGCCTGTTTTATTTGATATTTTTATTCTATGGATTTTGAATCGTGTAAATTTGAGGAAGTCGTAGAATTTTTGAACATTTGTGCGATGTCTACGTTTATTGATGGAAACAATAGCAATAAAAAACCGAAAATCAGTTATTTGTGAAAACGGTTATTTTTATCAGTTTTCACATTTCAGTTTAAGCCGGAGGTGAAAATAACCGGTGTCACCGTAAATCGGTTGTCTCAGCCATAACCGGCATCCGTAAACGGAGCTCGGCTTTCCCAGATAGCAGTCAGCCGCGGTGACAACGCAGCTACGGAGGCTGACAGTCGCTACTATTTTAGAAACAGGTAATTACGGCGATGTCGTGGTACCCCCAGAAAGCAGAAGAACTGATACGAGTGCTGATCAGTTCCGTCGGACTACGGTAAATTGGTAACACAGGGAGCAGTAGTCACTTAGTATCTAAGACTCTCGTCTTTCAATCCCATTTGTGAAGTCGTAACGTTTCTTGTTTGAAGAACATTCAGGCACTCTATCAAACCTCGACTGGCGCGCATCTGATATACCTCACAGGAAAGGCCTGGTGCTAGTTGTAACAACGAGTCAAACGTTGCAGCCAGCACCCCTGTAATTCGTCAGCTGTATGTGATCTGAGTTGCTGCAGCTCGAAATGACATAGCTGAACAAATTCGTGGACACTCTTGTCCCCTGAATTGAGACCACTATGAGGCATAGAGGCGGTGTTACATGGCAATAGCGTGATAACTCCAAGGGCTGACTGATTTGTTGTCAAGTTGCTTACACGTCAGTCTTTCTTTGTGCATTGCAGTCCCTAGTCGTGAATCAGTACAAGTTGGAACTCTTCCGGGTTACTAGCTCTTTGTGCCAAGATGCTGCTACCTTGGGGACACAGGCACTGTGTCGTACGTGACACTATGGGTCTTACAAGTTGCAGCGACCATCTCCAGAGCGAATCGAGTTACTATTGCAGACCACTTTAATACTTAATAGCTGTTCGTTTAGATAGTTTCACACTCTCAATAACATATGACAAAGCTAAGGAGAACCTTATTGGTTATCCATTCACTTAGATACTGATTTCTTAGCTGGCCCCAGACATAGCCGAATATTCACGATGTATTTTGAGCAAGACAACTAGCGTGACATCACAAGTTCGTTGTGGGGCCCGTATTTCCCAAGGGCGCCGCTGCCAACCTTAGTGGCCTCACGCTGCCCAAAACACTGCCAACCTTAGTGACCTCAAGCTGCTATGTGCAGCACTGCATCAGCCGTTACGTAGTGATTTCCGTGTGCCTCCAACATTGCTCATTGCTTGAGAAATGCGGAACTTGTCCTCGCAGCATGACTTCCCTCCACACTTTTGTGATAAGATTGCTTCCTGTGCGCGCCGCACACACGTTATTAGCGATGGAGGAAAAGCTTCCAAATGTAGTAGTACTGAATTCTTGCCTCGCCCATTTCTGGGAGAAGAAGAATTAGCAAACCCATAGTCACCATTGACAACAGAAGTTGCTTTGTAGTAAAAATATGGATCTTAGGAGGGTTGTACCTATGCAACATCTATTCATATATTCAGATACCCAACTTTAATTCATTAATTTGAACTTTTCGTCATATTCTTGGTGTTGCAATGACTTAAAAAATTCCCTTAGAGATGCTTAATACGTCTGAATGGTCAACTGTGCAGAAAAATATTCATTACGACCTCTCTAAGAAAAAGAATACAGTAAATAGCTCCTAGTAGGTTCTAATTAATGAAATTTAGCAGGGGGCCCTAATTCATGAAATTTAAGAGGAGAACTAACGTTACCGATCTGGACAGGAGTTAGCTTTAACGTGCTCCACCTTAAAAATCAAACGCTGTTGCTGTAAGAAAGTCAACAACTTCATGTGGTTCCTGCCCACTCGTCTCCAATAGGGTGCCTAAAGGACGCTGCTTTCTCGAATAGCTGTACAACAATTCAAGCAAATCACATTAATAGTTTTTATTACAATAAAGAAGATTGACAATACTTAACTTTGGATTTACGAGTTGTCGCAAGCGATGGGCGACATGCAAGTAAGTCAGTGTTCTTCACTATATACAATGTCCATGTAAGCAATGGCTACTGTTCACTAATAACTGCAGCACTAGTGTCCGCCTTCTACTACTCCTTTTACTGTCCCCGAGGCTGGCAGGACCGGCGCTTATATTCTCTTCGTATAGAGGCCGCTCCTGTCGTGGTGCTGTCCTAGTCTCTTAGCGGGCTATTGGCTGACTTCGCCTCACAGCCTTGTCTGCTCTTGCGTTCTTCATCACCGTGCCGTTGCTTGTCGTTAGGCCGGAACATTTATACTTACTGCTGCTGATTCAGATATTATTGTTTGTGATATTGGAAAACATCGCAAAATTAAATCTAATGAATGAGTAATCGGTGTCTGAATATCATACATAAGAGTAAAGTTACCATTTTGGCAGCCGAGTGCTAGACATATACAGTCACAACAACAAGACGAACGTTATGAGGTTACCAAACAAGAAAAGAAAATATTTGGAAATATATGGTAAACCGACGTACATTTCATGAATTTCCGTGATGCACACAGCACGTGGAAACCTTCTCAGTAAAACAGCAAAAGCGGAAACGACCTTCAAAAATTTGGGAGAACGCTGAAAGGTTATTCGTTTCTTTACATATTGTGACGTGCAGCAAAACATAACACTGCATATACACACGTGAGCATTTGAATTAGATATAGGGAACAAAGTTAAGGTTTTATCGTCTCTTCGAAATCGAGGGCTTTAGAGATGGAGCACTAACTCAGGTTGAGGAGAGGATTGGGAAGGTAATGTAGTGTATCCCTTTGATGGGAAGCACCTCGGCGGTTTATGAAAAACCATGGAAAACATTAATATGGATCTCTGGAAGGGTATTTTAACCGTCTTCCTGAATGCGAATCGAGTGAGGTAGACACAGAATCACCTTGCTGGATGAACTACACCGTGTAGGAAAACCGCCTCCGCCATCAGAATCAACTGTGGATCAGCTGCTGCCGTTTGAAACGGAGTATATGCACAGTGAAGATGTAACAATACAAGTATTTCGAGCCGGCCGGAGTGGCCGAGTGGTTCTAGGCGCTACAGTCTGGAACCGCGCGACCGCTACGGTCGCAGGTTCGAATCCTGCCTCGGGCATGGATGTGTGTGGCGTCCTTAGGTTAGTTAGGTTTAAGTAGTTCTAAGTTCTAGGGGACTGATGACCTCAGAAGTTAAGTCCCATAGTCCTCAGAGCCATTTGAACCATTGAGTATTTCGAAACTTCATGGCACGATGCACCTGGCTCGCAACAGGGCATTGTTAAAGCAGAAGGTGGAGACCTTCTAATGTTGGAGACATTTTCGTAGTGTTAAAACGGGGTCTTGATGTGTTTGCCACTATTTCTCAACGGAAGACAAACCGCTTGAGCCTACTGTTCGATTATCTTCGTCGATTTTCTCGCTTGCAACATAGCACTAGCGAGCGACATTTATCTTCGGAAAGACAATGAACAACTCCACATTCCCGAAACGTGCTGGTATAGTTTCACAAACACTCGACGGGAAGAAGGGTGCTTGTGTGGTCGACATGTAACTTGACCCATGCAGAGCGCAACTGGAATGCCGCGGAGCTCGATGTTTCTGTCTGTGGCCAGCTCCGAACAACCCCCGTGAGTTTCGGGCGAATTGAGCTGTCCTATAGTCCACTTGTCCAGTATCTGAGTACCGGTAATAAACTAATAATAAACGTCGTTCAATTTCTGTCGTCAAATAAGCAATACATTCCAAAGACCATCTTTATCGCTGTGTACAAACAGACAACATATGGTAAATGAAGTTTGTAAACGAAACGTGTAACATTTATAAAATATAAAGAAAGCAAGACAAATATTATCGTATGTGTAAAACTGTGCGTTCATCCTTAAAAACTAATAGGACAAATGCACTTTACGCAATACAGGATGAACTCAAAATTCACCGACAAATTTCAAATTTACTATGGTCGCTTAAGAATATTGTCTGAGTATTTTCTTATAGGGGAGCTATGATCTCTGGTTCTCGTTACAGTGAAACGCTGTAATAATGATTTATTAGGTTTGTTACCCCAGTTACTTTTGTTTCTGTGAAAATATCTTCAAAATAGTGATAAAGAAGGCCAGTATCCTCCATTCTAACACAGGAGGATTGCATTTAATGAATCCATACACAAGGTGCATATCGGCCAAACCTTCGTCAGCAAACTTATTCATACTCCTTTATACTGTATATTATTAACGTATAACTAACGACGCTGGAAAGACAAACTCGAAACAAAACCGAGCAATACTGAATGCAAGCTTCAGGGAAACAACAAAGTTGGTAAAACTGTTGTCAACAGCAAGGCCTGTGAGTGAATGAGGAAACAAGACTTGGCAATCATTGCCGACGTTATGCATATGTTTTCATTGTAACTCAGGCAGAAAGTTAAATGAGAGTAAGAAATAAAACGAAATGCAATTACATTTTAACGAGCCACCCACGACTATGGATCGCTTATACAAAAAATTAGAGATCCGCATTCTGGCCCTAGACGATCCCGACTGACCTCAGTGTCAACCTCTGCCAATGAGCCATCGGGTGCGGTATGGAGAGGCACTTGCTCTGCACACCGCTGTCCCGGTTGTATCCAGGATTCTTGAGCTTGGAACCGCTATTAATCGGTTGAGTAGCCGCTCAGCTAGCTTCAAGGGGCTTAGTGCAGCTCTTACTAGTCCTCCCACAAAGAAAAAATCTCTGCAGTGTAGAGAATCGAACCTGGGTTTTTGTTTTTGGGGGTTTTTTTGGTTGTTTTTTTTCCTGCATTAACCGTCTACGTCAGTTTTTTGTTCAATTGGAGCCATCTAGTAGTGAGTCAGGGGGGCAGAGTCGGCAGGGGTCTGGTGGCCCTATCACACCATGAGGGAGAGGGAGAGAAGGGAAGTATGTAGCAAACCAAAAACACAGACTAATGTAGTAGTGTACAGCCATAGAGTGACAAAAGTGTCATTATTTTTTCATATATATATATATATGACCCATGGTACGCCTTGCAAAGTCAGAGAGGGAGAACTACATGACACTTCTAGTGCGTGATGGACATTGAGGAGAAAAATTAAACACAAAACAGCAACATATATGGCGGATATAACACATCATCTTACCTGACGTCAGGTCCTTCGGCGTGTCTTCTCGTTTTAGTCCGCGTTGTGCCACGTTGTTTGATGAAGTACATGAGCAGTCTTATCCATTCTGTGGTGATTCCAACT
Organism: Schistocerca americana; assembly: GCF_021461395.2. Classification (NCBI taxonomy): domain Eukaryota; kingdom Metazoa; phylum Arthropoda; class Insecta; order Orthoptera; family Acrididae; genus Schistocerca; species Schistocerca americana. The sequence goes on from NC_060119.1 coordinate 803,892,335, forward strand.
ACTCGGTTGATGGTAGAAGATGTCCCATAGGTAATTAAAAAGAAGTTGTCCGTATTGTAAGTGATGAACAGTAGCGTGGTGCCGTTCATGGTGATAATACCAAATTCCACAACGTGTTCGGACTCGTCACGGTAGAGATATTTCGCGGCCTGGCCGCAGATCCACAAGACTGCATTCGTTCAAGTCCTACGGTAGCATATTTTATCCAGTAGACGAATCATGTGTGCTCCGATATGGTGTAGCGTTGCATGTATGATATTAGCTAGAATCTAGCACACAAGTTACCACACCTGCCTCGTGTCCCCGCAGTTCAGTCAGTGTTTGTCGGTATCTACCTCTTGGCATGTTTGGCAAGTGGGTGAATCCACCAGGTGGAACTCATAAAGGCTTTCGTGCGTCACATGCTTCCTGTTGACAACCACATACCACACGGCTGTGGTCCAAATAGAATCGCATGAGGTGATTGAAGGGTGCATGGATGTCTCCTAACATAATCAGTGGGTTGAGAGAGACCGGTACCATCGCAGTCAGTAACAAGCTCGTAAGGCTCAACAGGCGTCTGTGCCACAGGTTTAGGTGTATACTGATGTAGAGAGCCATTAGCTTGTCGTAGATGTTGATGAGACTGAGTTCCCCTCTCTCCTTGGGTAGGATGCGGGAGTTGTATCTAATTTTAAACAACATCCCGTTGCTGACAAAGAGTAGTCATATTGCTACTAACCAGCCAGTGTGTGATGGGTAGAGTTTATGTGACATGTGGAATCCACGATGCTGAGGACACATTCATATAATGTGCTCGCTGTACGATATTGAGGGTCGTAAGCATTGATCCACTATGCTAGCCCAGGTCTGTTGCAATATGCTTCTGTATTCCAGTGTTATTATGCGCCAGATGTTGGCTATGAAGTCCAGTCCTGGGCATCATAGTGAGTCGGCAAGCTGAAAGGGAGTAGCCGGCCGCGGTGGCCGTGCGGTTCTAGGCGCTCCAGTCCGGAGCCGCGCTGCTGTTACGGTCGCAGGTTCGAATCCTGCCTCGGGCTTGGGTGTGTGTGATGTCCTTAGGTTAGTTAGGTTTAAGTAGTTCTAAGTTCTAGGTGACTGATGACCACAGCAGTTGAGTCCCATAGTGCTCAGAGCCATTTGAACCATTTTTGAAAGGGGGTAACGCACTCTCATGACAAACTCGACCGTATATGTTATGCGAGCAACTTATCACTGTTGAGTTTAGTTCCCAATGCCGCTCCATACGTTGCAATCCAGGACATGGTCTCTGTCATGTCATTGGCTCAACGGACGACGAGCATCACATCATTGGCATACACTGTGCATTGGTAAGCTCAGCCACCAAATTGGACTCCTGTTAGTGGTTGGCGCAGGCTACACATCAAAGTTTCCAAGGCCAAAGCATATACCACCACAGATAAGAGATCACCCTGGCGCACCGAACGGTTGATGTGGAGGCTACCCCTCAGATGGTCATTCACAAGTACCTGTGATGGCATTCCATATAGAAGGCACATTATCGCATTAATAAAGGTATCTGGTTCTACTGCTGCTTCATATCTTCAGGCCAAAACGGCATTAACCACAAACATCGCACACATCGATGAGTGGCTCTCTATCAATGGGCTGGAGAACTCGGCTGAGAAATCAGCAGTCGTTCCCTTCTCCAAGTCGACGACAGCTCGCACTGAAGATCACATTACCTGTGGCAAGTACACCTTCCAAATAAAATCTCACGTTCGATTTCTGGGGATGATTTTTGACTCTCGGTTAAGCTGGGCGCCCCACATCCGATCCACCGTTACCAAGTGCGAAGAAGGTTTAAATGTAATCAGATCACTCACTCGTGTCTGGTGGGGAGCGCACCAGAGTGTTTTACTCACCATGTACCGAGGGATGATTCGATATCGATTAGACTATGGCTGTCAATTCTACCACACTGCGTCAAAGATTCATCTCTCCAAATTAGATACTCTTCAATATAGAGCCATTCGTACCTGTCTTGGAGCCATGCGATCGACGCCCACCAACGCCCTTTTAATAGAAGCAGGGGAGTTGCCCTTGAGCATTAGGCGCCAAATGTTATCGGACAAATTCTACATTCAAGGCATGGCCATTGTGGACAGTTCCGTCTATCAAAGTAGAGACTGCATTTATCGACTGTGGATTGCATCCCACAGAAGGAATAAAGTGCCAGCTGTTTGTGCCAGCTTTGACACTTGGCCACCTGTCATACATTCTATACGGCGTTCAGCGCATCTTCCTGTTTTTGAATATGATCCTCAAACGCTCTGCTCCCAGATCCCAGTCCTTTATTTTAGTACGACCTGGCTGGACAGTACTAATGTCAACGTTGGCTTCAATCGTCTCGTTCAAGTACAATGGCCGGGTTTTCTCTGTGTATATACCGATGGCTCCAAAATTCCGCAAGAAGAGTGTACAGGATGCGTTTTTTTCTGCCCTCAGATCCAGATCCGCAAAACCTTCAAACTGCCTACGAGCACTTCTATTTTTACGGTGGAGACAGTGGCAGTTTTGGAAGCACTTAAGTTTGTCTCTAGCACTTCCTTCCCCAATATATTGATAGTATCTGACTCGCAAAGCGTTCTTAAAAACATTCAGTACAGTCGATGGAACAAAACAACCAATAGTTATATCTTGGATGTGATATCTGAATATATTCGCAACACGCGCACAGGCCGGACGATCCATTTGTTGTAGGTACCTTCCCACTCTGGTATCCTCTATAATGATGAAGTTGATGCATTAGCCAAACAAGCGGCACCGTCCTGGATCTGCTCCTTCCTTATACAGACTACTTACGTGAAGTCAAGGATCACGCAAGACAACAATGGCAAGAAATGTGGAACGTTTCTCAACGGACAAAAGGCGGTTATTACGCAGTGCTACAACCTCGGATTCCTTCACAGCCGTGGTTCATGAGGACACATCTGGACCGATCCACGATTTCTACCATCATAAGACTCCGCTTCAATCATGCCTATTTCCCACAACATCTACATCGGATCAACGTTTACAGTCCACCAGCATGTGAGTGTGGCTCTGAGCACTATGGGACTTAACATCTATGGTCATCAGTCCCCTAGAACATAGAACTACTCAAACCTAACTAATCTAAGGACAGCACACAACACCCAGCCATCACGAGGCAGAGAAAATCTCTGACCCCGCCGGGAATCGAACCCGGGAACCCGGGCGTGGAAAGCGAGAACGCTGCCGCACGACCACGAGATGCGGGCAGCATGTGAGTGTGATCCTGAGTCGGAAGCTGATGTCAACCACATCTTATTTATGTGCCCCAAATTTGACCGTGAACGGTTGGTCTTTCTGAAGACATTGCTGAGTATGGGCTACCATCTTCCTCAATCAGTTTATTCTCTTTTGTGTACTAAAGACGTTCGTCTATATAAAGTGATAGTTAACTTCATCAAGAGTACTGGTTACAATCTGTAGGTTTTAATGGTGTACGTAAATTATAAATATGTCTTGCTGATTAGATATTTCACAATTGGTGTGACTTGTAAGCCAAGGCACTTTTAATTATTTTCCAATTCAATTCAATTCAATTTTTAAAATATTCTGTACAAAACTGTAACAGTTAAGCTTTTTATTCTTGTAAATATGCATTTCTGTATTTGTTTATTCAATTATGTGTACATTGTCACTATGTGTTGCTGATGGCTAAATCGAGTACACACTCAAAGGCCAAATAAACGAAAAAAGAAAAAAAGGTATCTGGATATCGCATATTGTGTAGCACTGCAGTGGGATAGGTGTGGTCGGCACAATCGAATGCCTGACTAAAATCCAGTGAGGCCTGTACTCAAGGAGGTGCCGCGCGGGATTAGCCGAGCGATTTAAGGCACTGCAGTCATGGACTGTGCGGCTGGTCCCAGCGGAGGTTCGAATCCTCCCTCGGGCATGGGTGTGTGTGTTTGTCCTTAGCATAATTTTGGTTAAGTAGTTTGTAAGCTTAGGGACTGATGACCTTAGCAGTTAAGTCCCATAAGATTTCACACACATTTGAACATTTTTGAACTCATGGAGGTGCTGGATTCGTTCTAGGGAGATTAAGTCCCTATACTCACACAGAGGAATTCTGATATTGCATGGACCTTATACGGAAGTTTAGTCCACGGAGATAACGTGTTAGATTGAACAGTGCATTTGGTTTGCCAGCAACTGTGGGAAAATTTTCAAGTTACTGTTAAGCATCATCTACGGTTAGTAGTCTTATATATGGTCCCCTCCATTAGATTTGTGTATTGGTACTATCGGACCTTGGAAGAAAGCCTCAGGCGGGCACGTTTTGGGGGACAGTAATTCTCTAAAAATCTCAGTCCAGCACAGTATCAATAGCTGATGGAAAGTCCTGTAAAACACCAACGGAAGCCCATAAAGTCTTGGTGATTTGTTAGATGCTCGTTTAGAGATAGCGTCGTGAACTTCATCTTCTCTCACATTCTACAATAATTCCGCTGCCACATTCAGTAAAACTGTACCAATGAGCAATCTGTAAACGCTAGCTAGCATCACAGGATCAGCATGTTCTGCGCGTAGAGGCGTGAGTATTGCACGTGGAAAGCTCCTACAATGTCCCGTTGGCTGTCGTCAGTGACCAAGTTATACACCAGCACTCTCGTGTGCTTTTTACGCTCCAGGTTAACGTGATGCATCAAAGATCATTCAGAGGTACCGCGTCCTTATAGTGCGACTATTTAGCTGAAGGTTCACCAGGCCTTATACGATATTAGCTTTAGTGTAGTTGATGAGCAACTGGCGGTGTGATGAGGGTGGGCATAGTAGAACATTCTCGTAGGATGGTATAATGAAAGTCGGCTGTTTGTTTTCTCCATGTTACTACGTCACTGCCATACGATTTCAGTGTCCACCAGAAAGAAGGCTTGGCACATTGATCCACCAAGTTAATGACCATCCGTAGTGTGTGTGACGGCTAACAGCTTGGTGCCACATGGTCTCCACTGCATACCTGCATATCTGTGAGGCGAGATGGTCAGTGTTCATCTACCAAGGGAGTCGACTATTCCATACTCGAAGGGGATGGAGGGAAGTCATACAGAATATGCCATGTGGTTGGTAAAGGCCGTAGGTCATACTTCCAAATCATTTATCGCCACCATTAGGGTACATATGATGTAAAACCAATTTGGCGTGCTCGACGAGCTACTGGTAAGGTGGGTGAATCTTGAGGCATCACCATGTGTATGTCGCCAAATGTCTGACAAATTAAGGTTCCGTATAAGGGTCTCAAATTCCAAGCAAAGTGAATGGCGCAACAGCTAGTTCTTAGGTCCCTACATACAGGTGAAGTCGCCACCTATCACTATGTCATCCAGTCATCCATGGTAGAGCTGTGCTATATATCCCTTGAAGAAACGCGATCATTCTCTCTGTTGTCCCAAGCCAGAAGGATCATGGATGCTAACAAGCTGCATGGCATTCACGGCACTGACTACAACGGCCATGCCCCTAGCATTCTGGGAGTATCCTACATCAGTGACTGTCCAACCCTCAAAGAGAAGGACAGCAACCCTGCTGTCTGTGGGGGATGCATTAAAGAGACAGGCCAAAATCCAACGAAGTCTGGGAAGCATGGACTTCTTGTAAAAAGGCAATGTCGACATCTGCTGCAGTGAGCATTTGTCGGAGCAAGGTCAGTTTATGTCATGTCCGAACTGTATTCATTGTATAGTGGCTAGACAGAAGGTTTGTTGCGTAGGTCTGCTGTGCTGGCTCGAGGTGTTGTCATAGCAGACAAGGGGGAGAGAGAAAACCCCTGAATTTCACGACCCACAATCCTGATTAAGAGGCCTGATGGTCAGAGGTGGCAGACGAAATGCCACAGTCCTCCACCTCGCCCATCATCACATCATCAGCAACCTCAACATCATCAGCCCACACGGTAAGAGCTGTTGTTGGTCTGTGGAGTGACTTGCCACAGTCTTCTTGTGGGCTGCTGTCATTGGTTTGTGCTGTAGGATCGCCGTCCTGGCCATCCGATGTCGGCGTGTGGCTGAGTAGTGATGTGATCCCAGTATCATCCCGAAGGCGGGAAACTGGTCGCCTGGTATTGTCGTTTGGCGTATCTGCCCATCATCATCGCCCTCTTTCAGGCCAGACGCGCGAAGGAAGCATCGTCAGAAGGAGCCTGTCACTGTTTCTTGTGACGTCGAGGCGATGGTTGTTTAGAGACAGGGACGTCTGTATTGGTGTGTGGTGGACGTTTCATTGGTACCTTGTTAGCTATAAGGAAGGCCAATGTTGGCACAACTGTAGCATTCACATCCATCTTCTCGTAAGGTGCAACTACAGGGGGCTGGCGTTCTGTGGTCGCCGTAGACGTCGGCAGAGTGGTCGAAAGTTCTGACTTTGTGGCATCCTGCCATCCTGCAGTTATTGTTTTCTTCAGCGCATTGCTCCTTTCGCTACCCATAGATGGTGGAATAGGAGGCTCGACATGATGGAGGGGAGAATAGAGGTCTCCGTGGGTACGACAACATCCTGCGTTTAAGAGCTCATAGGAGACGCTAAAGTCATGCTGACCTAAAATGACCGTCTTGTCCAGAGCAAGAACATGTTCTAGGTTGGCCATCGGACATGATGATAGCATGACGCCCGAGTATGTTCAGGTATGACGGGACATGTTCCGAGAGGTGGACTTTCAGCTGACGTACTCCGCTGTAGAATTTGTATGTTTTGGGAGTTTTCCATTTTTCCGCCATATGGCTGACGACAGTGCCATACAGTCAGAAAGCTGCCTTGACAACATCTTCTCGCACTTCAAAAGAAGCTCAAGTACTCGTAGAATACGTGGGCCATGTCTCATGTTGCCCACTGTGACGGCTCCGATGTGACCATCGAAATGCTTGAACTTCGAGGTGTCGGCGTACTTTTGACCATATCAGTGCATACGGCCGCCGATGTCATCTTTACGTAAACAGTACTGGCCGTGAAAGAAAAATGTATGTCCACAATGAGCGATGGATCCAATCTCAGTTTGTCTCGAAGATACTACTCAAATTCGTAAACACGTGGTGGGGCGTGGTCCGGTTGAAAAGTGATCTTTATCGTATCCTTCCTATAGCAATGTGCCATAGCTTGCTGCACGTAAAAACAGAAGTAACCTGTAGGCGACGAGGAAGTAAATACAAACTACTCGCGTGCGGTCCCACAAGTGGAACGCAACAGACATCGTTGCCTCGCCGCTGCTAGAAGCGGACTTGACCACTCACCTAGGGAGGCGAAGATAGCGGTACGTATGCTATAGCATGCTGTACCTAATCCTAATTCATTCCAAACTGCCGCGCATAAATCGAGATTTTACGGGCACTTGTAACTAGAGTTCTATTGGTGACAGAAAGTTAGGATCAAGTGTTAGCCTAGGGGCTATGGCCCATTTGTATATACAATAGAGGATCGTAATCTACCCCTTCCTTCTTTGTTACTGCTGCTGTCCACTATCGTAAAGTATTTCCTGAAGATTCGAGGGAGTAAGATTTACAATAAACTTTTTAGTTTACTTAACTTTTCTTGCACAATTGGCTCCAGGTCTCCATGTCTAGGGGTCTGGTTTTATGAAGCTGAAATTCTCATATTTTAGGTCATCATGGTTGAATTGATGTAAATAATTTTGAAGAGTATCGTTGCAGAAATTTTGCTTTTACGTTAATATATTGTATTACACTGTCTTTTGAATTTTCACATTAAAAAGCCGAAATTACATTGTTCGCCCAAATTACAAAAATACGGCCGATCACATCAGAGGCATGCTTACAACTACTTCACTCTACGGTAATAACAGTATTACAAAGGGTTTATAATTTTTCTTGAAAGATGAATTTCTGTGAAGTTTGATTATTATTTCATAAATGAATCCAGAAATAAACACAATGAACAGTAATAGATTTCGTAATTAATAACAGAAATTTTAAGTGTGTCGAATATTTCCTTATTTCAAATGTTTCTAAAAAAAATTAACTGTATATTAAGAGCTAGAATTTATATTGTAACCCCCCCCCCTCCCCCCCCCACTCATGAACCATGGACCTTGCCGTTGGTGGGGAGGCTTGCGTGCCTCAACGATACAGATAGCCGTACCGTAGGTGCACCCACAACGGAGGGGTATCTGTTGAGAGGCCAGACAAACGTGTGGTTCCTGAAGAGGGGCAGCAGCCTTTTCAGTAGTTGCAGGGGCAACAGTCTGGATGATTGACTGATCTGGCCTTGTAACACTAACCAAAATGGCTTTGATGTTCTGGTACTGCGAACGGCTGAAAGCAAGAGGAAACTACAGCCGTAATTTTTCCCGATGGCATGCAGCTTTACTGTACGATTAAATAATGATGATGGCGTCCTCTTGGGTAAAATATTCCGGAGGTAAAATAGTCCCCCATTCGGATCTCCGGGCGGGGACTACTCAAGACGACGTCATTATCAGGAGAAAGAAAACTGGCGTTCTACGGATCGGAGCGTGGAATGTCAGATCCCTTAATCGGGCAGGTAGGTTAGAAAATTTAAAAAGGGAAATGGATAGATTAAAGTTAGATATAGTGGGAACTAGTGAAGTTCGGTGGCAGGAGGAACAAGACTTTTGGTCAGGTGAATACAGGGTTATAAATACAAAATCAAATAGGGGTAATGCAGGAGTAGGTTTAATATTGAATAAAAAAATTGGAGTACGGGTAAGCTACTACAAACAGCATAGTGAACGCATTATTGTGGCCAAGATAGACACGAATCACATGCCTACTACTGTAGTACAAGTTTATATGCCAACTAGCTCCGCAGATGACGAAGAAATTGATGAAATGTATGACGAGATAAAAGAAATTATTCAGGTAGTGAAGGGAGACGAAAATTTAATAGTCATGGGTGACTGGAATTCAAGAGTAGGAAAAGGGAGAGAAGGAAACGTAGTAGGTGAATATGGATTGGGGCTAAGAAATGAAAGAAGAAGCCGCCTAGTAGAATTTTGCGCAGAGCATAACTTAATCATAACTAACACTTGGTTCAAGAATCATGAAAGCAGGTAGTATACATGGAAGAACCCTGGAGGTACTAGAAGGTATCAGATAGATTATATAATGGTAAGACAGAGATTTAGGAACCAGGTTTTAAATTGAAAGACTTTTCCAGGGACACATGTGGACTCTGACCACAATCTATTGGTTATGAGCTATAGGTTAAAACTGAAGAAACTGCAAAAAGGTGGGAATTTAAGGAGATGGGACCTGGATAAACTGAAAGAACCAGAGGTTTTACAGAGTTTCAGGGAGAGCATAAGGGAACAATTGACAGGAATGGGGGAAAGAAATACAGTAGAAGAAGAATGGGTAGCTTTGAGGGATGCAATAGTGAAGGCAGCAGAGGATCAAATAGGTAAAAGGACGAGGGCTAGTAGAAAACCTTGGGTAACAGAAGAAATATTGAATTTAATTGATGAAAGGAGAAAATATAAAAATGCAGTAAATGAAGCAGGCAAATAGGAATACAAACGTCTCAAAAATGAGATCGACAGGAAGTGCAAAATGGCTAAGCAGGCAACGCTAGAGGACAAATGTAAGGATGTAGAGGCTTATCTCACTAGGGGTAAGATAGATACTGCCTACAGGAAAATTAAAGTGACCTTTGGAGAAAGGAGAACCACTTGCATGAATATCAAGAGCTTTGATGGAAACCCAGTTCTAAGCAAAGAAGGGAAAGCAGAAAGATGGAAGGAGTATATACAGGGTCTATGCAAGGGCTATGTACTTGAGGACAATATTATGGAAATGGAAGAGGATGTAGATGAAGATGAGATGGGAGATAAGATACTGCGTGAAGAGTTTGACAAAGCACTGAAAGACCTGAGTCGAAACAAGGCCCCCGGAGTAGACAACATTCCATTAGAACTACTGACAGCCTTGGGAGAGCCAGTCCTGACAAAACTCTACCATCTGGTGAGCAAGATGTATGAGACAGGCGAAATACCCTCAGACTTCAAGAAGAGTATAATAATTCCAATCCCAAAGAAAGCAGGTGTTGACAGATGTGAAAATTACCGAACTATCAGTTTAATGAGTCACAGCTGCAAAATACTAACGCGAATTTTTTACAGACGAATGGAAAAACTGATAGAAGCCGACCTCGGGGAAGATCAGTTTGGATTCCGTAGAAATGTTGGAATACGTGAGGCAATACTGACCCTACGACTTATCTTAGAAGAAATATTAAGGAAAGGCAAACCTACGTTTCTAGCATTTGTAGACTTAGAGAAAGCTTTTGACAATGTTGACTGGAATACTCGCTTTCAGATTCTGAAGGTGGCAGGGGTAAAATACAGGGAACGAAAGGCTATTTACAATTTGTACAGAAACCAGATGGCAGTTATAAGAGTTGAGGGGCATGAAAGAGAAGCAGTGGTTGGGAAGGGAGTGAGACAGGGTTGTAGCCTCTCCCCGATGTTATTCAATCTGTATATTGAGCAAGCAATAAAGGAAACAAAGGAAAACTTCGGAATAGCTATTAAAATCCATGGAGTAGAAATAAAAACTTTGAGGTTCGCCGATGACATTGTAATTCTGTCAGAGGCTGCAAAGGACTTGGAAGAGCAGTTGAACGGAATGGACAGTGTCTTGAAAGGAGGATATAAGATGAACATCAACAAAAGCAAAACGAGGATAATGGAATGTAGTCGAATTAAGTCGGGTGATGCAGAGGGAATTAGATTAGGAAATGAGACACTTAAAGTAGTAAAGGAGTTTTGCTATTTGGGGAGCAAAATAACTGATGATGGTCGAAGTAGAGAGGATATTAAATGTAGACTGGCAATGGCAAGGAAAGCGTTTCTGAAGAAGAAAAATTTGTTAACATCGAGTATAGATTTAAATGTCAGGAAGTCGTTTCTGAAAGTATTTGTATGGAGTGTAGCCATGTATGGAAGTGAAACGTGGACGATAAATAGTTTAGACAAGAAGAGAATAGAAGCTTTCGAAATGTGGTGCTACAGAAGAATGCTGAAGATTAGATGGGTAGATCACATAACTGATGAGGAGGTATTGAACAGAATTGGGGAGAAGAGAAGCTTGTGGCACAACTTGACTAGAAGGAGGGATCGGTTGGTTGGACATGTTCTGAGACATCGAGGGATCACCAATTTAGTATTGGAGGGCAGCGTGGAGGGTAAAAATCGTAGAGGGAGACCAAGAGATGAATACACTATGCAGATTCAGAAGGATGTAGGCTGCGGTAGGTACTGGGAGATGAAGAAGCTTGCACAGGACAGAGTAGCATGGAGAGCTGCATCAAACCAGTCTCAGGACTGAAGACCGCAGCAACAACAACACGGAAAATAAAGCAATTCCTTTTTATAAATTTTTGCTTGAAATATGACATATTGTGTTCAAAGTTGTTTGAAATTTTTTCAGAAAAACTGCTGGGATAATACTGTCCTGTCCAAAATTCGAATAATATTATTAATATCGACTACTGCTGTTGAGGAAAAGTAATAAAGTAATGCTACATGTGGATGTCCCTTTACAGGGTCAAAGTATGAATATCACCCGCTTCCTCCAGCTTAGGCAAATGGAAGAAAACACTTGGTACCTCTTGCGTTCGATGTGGTCTGTAGTAGATTTTAGGAGGGTTTATGGAGACACTATTAGTTCATAGCGGTTCCTTATCAAACCAGCGAAAAACGTTTCTTTTTACCATTTTTTGAGCGAAAACCGAACCGCAGATTACAGGACGGCTATGCACAGGAAATGGCTTTAATTTTTACGATTTATTCCAGAGATCCCGATATTTAACAACCAGGAAAAGTTTCTTGACATCTTTATACGCTTCCGAGACCCAAAAGTTAACCTCCTAGCACGCGTAATATGCGTAAAATCCTGCATGAGGCGAAAACGTAGTTTATAAAGAAACGTAGAACGGAGAAATATGCTGTAAAGTGTGTACGTTATCATCATAAGGGTTATGGGAGCTCCATGTTGTAGTACTACAGCACTTGCAAAAATTTTTTCTGTGTAAAATCCGGTCTCAGGTGTAAAAGTAGTTTTGCGTTATTTCAGTTTCACATGCTTAAACTATCAAAGCGTTATTTCAGTTTCACATGCTTAAACTATCAAAATTTTACTGAACAACACATTTCTTCTCATATGAGTGACACACCTGCTGCTGCGGGGAAAAGAAGGGAACCAGCGGAGAAATGCTCCTATTGGTGTATAAAGAATGGGAATATGTTCATGTTTATTTAAGAGGCTCTGACTGAAAGGTCGGGTACCAGGTGCCTCGTTGTACCTTCCTCAGCTACTTCAAAACTTTCCCAAAAAATTTTGGCCTACGAACATATTCAAGATATTTTATGCTGCGGGAAGGAGACAGTGGCAGTGGGAAAGACACGGAAAAGTAATAAATGCTGGGAGGTAGTATACAGTGATTGTGGTATAAAAAAAACGAAGGTGACAATGACACTGCGAGAGAAAGAGAGGAACACAGTGACAGTGGAAAGCAGATGACACTGACAGTACAGTCCAAGGAGAAAAGTGAAGAAGACAGTACCATTGGGATAGGAATAAAGAGATCTTGTGGAAGAGAGCCACTGGTAATGAGAGACACAGTCTATGACAATGACAACGAAGATGGGAGAGATAGTGACAGTGAGAAGAGAAATCAGCAGTAAATGAAATGAAATGTCGTGTGACGAGGGCCTCCCGTCGGGTGGACCGCTCGCCTGAAAGGGTATGAAATGATGATGATTAGGACAACACAACACCCAGTCCCTGAGCGGAGAAAACCTCCGACCCAGCCGGGAATTGAATCCGGGCCCTGTGGATTGAGAGCCTGTCGCGCTGACCACTCAGCTACCGGGGGCAGCTAAATCAGCAGTGAGAAGGAATGAACGAGATAGTAGCAATAAGAGGGAGCTAGAGAGAGACAGTGACAGTGAGAGGAGACAGTAGTAGCAGGAGAGAACTGAGGTTGTGGCTGTGACGCAGGAGGCAGTGACAGTTACACAGACACAAGAAAAATAGAAATGAGTGTTTGGCGTCAGTGGCCGGGAGGCTCCTTGCGGGACAGGTCCGGCCACCGTGGTGTAGGTCTTATTACATTCGACGCCACATTGGGCGACCTGTGCGCCAGATGAGGAGGAAATGATGAGGAAGACAGCACAACACCTAGTCCCTGAGCGGAGAAAATCTCCGACCCAGCCGGGAATCGAAAGCCGGGCCGGCAGTCCGTCACGCTGACCATTGAGCTGTCGGGGCGGACAGTGACAGAACAGGTAATTACAATGAGTTGAACTGAATGAGTGAGTGAGAATGGGCAAGTGGTAGTGGGCGGGTGTGATGGAATTACAGCGATGGACTAATACGTGTGAGTGAGCTACAGCTATGGGAGCTTGAGGTGAGCTGCGCATTGAAAACAGCGCGAATATGTTCGCATGCCAAAATTTTTGGGAAAAATTTTAAAGGTGCTGAGGAAGGTGGAATAAGGCATTAGGTACCCCACGTTTCAATCAGGGTCTTTCAAATAAACAGGAGCATAGTCGCATTTTTGTACTTCGAGTAGAGCATGTTTCCGCTGTTACGAGAATGCTCAGAAAATATCCCTCAGAAATTTCGGAAATTTCACCGGCGAAGTTTCAGTACATCCCATATAGATGAAAATGTTGCAGGATTACTATATTAACTAGCAGTACGAATTTATTTACAGCTTCATAACAAAAGCTGAAAATTAAGACAGACATAAATCATTCAGTACATAGTGCAATGGAGTAAGTAACAGATCAAGATAAGGTGCAATGTAAATACAGATACGATCGTTAACACTTTGCACCATATAACACGTTTATATTTTTAGAGATCGTACTGCTCTAAACTTTTAATGAGCAGTGGTTCTATCGCACTTTTATCACACGTACGCAGGGTGTTTCACACAGTTCAACCGACCCTCAACTGTATGCCTTATCATCTCTGGTGACGCAATGTGCTGATGTGCCACGGGGTGGGGAGTTACTTTCCGCAAAGTCCCTGGACGCTACATGGAATAAAAATATGAGCTACCAATAGCGCTAACGTAAGAAACGCATATGGACAGAATCTACGTAAATCTCTACACACTGTGCTACACCACTAGAGGGGAAACTGATTCTTAGTCATCCTGAACGGCGGCTGTAGCGTTCTTCCGGGAAAGGCTACGTCCCACCACTACCGCTGCTCGCTTCTCAGCCTGCAGACAGACTATTTCTCCACACCGCTTCCTGTACACTTCTCTTGTGTGAGTAGACAAAATTGCTTCACTGAGCTCGTACTTATACTATGGAGTCATTATCGGTTTAATGAACGAATACTTACTTGCAGTATTTCAGTGAGTTGCTACATAAAGCAGTTCAACAGATGGAGCTGTCAAGTGTCTATCCACACCAGGAACCTCCTCACAGCAAAGAAACGCCGGGACTGGCGCCAGATATGCACATGCCCCAATCCCAGCCTCCCTGTCAACTCCTCCAAGTACTGATCAGCCCTCCACCGCATTACTTGTAGCCATCCCACCCTGCATTAACCTATTCTCCACCACAATCGCCACTTCCCTGACAGCCTCAGTAAGGATAACCATTTTGCTTCCCACCTCACCGAGGTCTTCTCCATTCCTCTACCTCGCCGTCCTTGACTGCATTGATACCTCTGTCCCACCGCTCGCTCCTAGTTTCCAGTACATGTATTAGTTACCCCCTTCAGACATCAGCATTCCCATCACCGCACACGACATCACACTTGTCTTCTGCTCCAAACGCAACACTGCCCCTGATCATGATGGCGTCACCTACCGCCACCTTAAGAAATCCTCTCCGTCCTTCCTGGCCCTCCACTGGCTTTTACCCCGACCTGTGGAAGACTTCCCGCATCCTCCTGTTCCCTAAACACAAAAAAAACCTCTGATACCTCTTCCTATCGTCCCATCTGCCTCACCTCCATGTTCAGTTAGGTCTTCAACACCATCCTCTCCCGCCGTATTCACTGCCACCTTATCCAGCACCACCTCCTTCCCCTTACCCAGTGTGGCTTCCGGCCTTCCATCTCAGCTGAAGACCAGCTCCTTAACCTTACCAGTCTTCTTTCCCTCGAACTTAACTCCCCTCGCTCTGCTATCTTTGTTTCCCTTGACCTCCAGAACGCCTACAACCGAGTCTGGCATCCCACGCTCCTGTTCAAACTCCAGATCTATGATCTCCCTATCAATTTCGTCCATCTCGTTGCTTCCTTCCTCTCCTGTCGTCCCTCCTATGTCACTATCCACAGTTCCAACAACTGTATCTTCTAACCCTCCACCAGCATGTCCTAAGGCACCGTCCTTTCAACTCTTCTCTATCTCCCGTACACTGCTGATATGCCCAAACCTCCCCCACCTGTTCATCTCCTCCAATTTGCTAATGGCACCGCCTTCCTGCCCCTTTATTCTAGCCTTCAAGGATCCCAACGTACCCTCCAAACCCAGAAAATGGTTCAAATGGCTCTGAGCACTATGGGACTTAACTTCTGAGGTCATCAGTCCCCTATAACGTAGAACTACTTAAACCTAACTAACCTAAGGACATCACACACATCCATGCCCAAGGCAGGATTCCTAACTGCGATGATAGTGGTGACGCGGTTCCAGACTGTAGCACCTAGAATTGCTCGGCCACCCCGGCCAGCTCCAAACCCACCTTGACCAGTTCCCCACTTAGTGCAACCAGTGGTTCCTTCGTATCAACCCCTCCAAGACCCAGATGATCATCATAGGCCACGCCACCTACTGCTTCTGTCTGCATGATTTTTACCAAACCATTTATGACTGTCCTATCCACCTCACTCCTACCCTCAAAAACTTTGGCCTCGCCCTTGACCACCACCTCAGCTGGGCTCCCCATCTCCTTACAAGGCAACACAAAGCCCACAACAGACTCTGCCTCCTGAAACTCCTGTCTGGCCAGACATGGGGACTGCATCCTTTCACCATCCTTCACACCTACACATCCTTGATCTGCACCATCCTTTGTTATGCCAGCATTGCTTGGATTTCCACCCCTCTCAGATTCTATAACGCCCTCCAAATTCTAGAACGCCATGCACTCGACCTTGCCTTTCATATCTGCCTTCCATCTGCCACACGCATCCTCTACAATCTCATCCCCTTCCCCCAATCTCTCCTTTTCCTTGACACATCTGCAACCTGTATACCATCTGCTGATTCAATCCCCCCTCCACCGCCTGGTGTCCCCCTTCCTCTCCACAAACAGCCCATTGCAGCGCCTTTACTTTTGTGTCCTACCCCCTCTCCATCTCCACACCCTCCACCTCCTTCCCCAACGCAACTTCCAGCACCTACCCCTCCTGGACGATGAGCTCCGCCCTGACATCTACCCATCCTACCAACCCTAACCCCATCTTCCTCCTCCCTCCTCCTCAGGGCTGCCTTTCCTCCCCCTCCCTTCTCCTGAGTGGCTTTCCCCCTCTTACACCCCCTTCCTCTCCTATGCTCCCCTTCTGTGTCTCTTCACTCCCTCCTGCCTTGTCTTCCTGCTTCATCTCCCACCCTGCCCGTCTCCTGCCTCTTGGTGTGGTCCCTGTCCCCCTTTTCCTCTTCCTCCTGTCCCCATCCCCCTCCCCTGTTTTTCTCTCCTCTCTGACCTCCAGTCTCTTGGCAGACACCAACAGCGGTTTTTATTCTTTGTGAGTGTTCTGTCGTTTCCAGTGGTTTTTTTTTCTTTTTTTCTTTTTTTTAAGTGTCTCGCTCTGTGTGATTTTTACGCTGTGGCCGACTTTTGTGTTTGACTCCTGTGATTTTAAGTGCACCATGAATTGCCAGCTGTGTTATTTTAACTGTATGTCGACTTTTTAACTGTCCTGCTTTGCATGTCCCTGTATTAGTGCATATTTTAACTTCCATCATCTCCATTTACTGTGTTCTTAATGTCCCCCTTTTATCCCACATTTTTGTAAGCATTCCCCTTTCATGTTCTTTTGTAAAGCTGTATGGCTGAAGAGTGGTAGACTGTGCTGCTGCCAGCCCTCCCCTGACCATGGGGCAGGGGAATGAAATTATAATAATGAAAAAAAACTGTCTATCAAGCTGGAAAGTCTGTCCTAAGTGTAAGATGGTGCCCATATGAATTAAACAGTGGTGAGTTCATTATATCCACTATCAGTGGCTGGAATATTCTTCATAGCATGATAGGTATCAGATGCAGTACCCCAGCCTCAGCTCTCCCAACATCTGAAGAGGCTTAAATTGTCTTCCTCTGCAACAAAAGTAGGTCACCTTGGAGCTATGGGAATTCAGGTATTCCAACATAAGTCAAGCAATGCCGTACTCCAGATTACTGTTGTAGACTTGAACATGATCAGTCCTATTCCATCAGAACTATTCACACTCATCTTGGAAGGTATGTTGTGAATGTGTGGTAAGTAGTTCCACCACTCAGTGCCCATTTTACAAGTGCCAGCAATTCCCAAATGGAAAAGATTTATGCAGTCTACCTGTAAAACAATTAATGGAGCGAAAAGAACTGTAACTTTCTCGTAATTCATTAATTCACCACTAAGTGACTACAACAAAATTACGTAGCTTAATGATGTGCTCCTAGCAACAGACAGCAGCAAGGTTCTACGTCTACCAAGCCAGCCACTTTCCCACTAACACTACATAGATCCCTGACAACAACACACAGGTTATACACTTCTCAGCCTTTGTTTACAGGAACATATTTTACATAAAAGCAAATACGTTCTCATATAATAAACAGTAAATATCTACACTGTATAAACAACAACTAAGTGAAGTTATTTTGTCTACTCACGTAAGAGAACTGGACAGGAAATGGTGGGGAGGTACATTCTGTCTGTGACCTGAAAAGCGAGCGGCGCTCGTGCTGTGGAAGGCAGCGTTTCCTGGAAGAACACTACAGCTGCCGTGTACGACGAGTAAGAATTGGAGATGGTGGTTATCATTGAAACAACTGGTTTTGGATTACATTGGTTCTTTTCGACTCCAGTTCAACCCTGAAAGCTAAAACCACTCAGAATAATCAGTTCCTGAAATAACCGATTTTCGGTTGTTTGTTGCTATTACTTCCAATAACAAACACACACTTCACACAAAGATTGAAAAATTTTGGTGAAGTTAAAGTTGTAAGAGATCACGATCGATATGGGGCTCAGACTGTGGCAGAAATCGGTCTCATTGTCCCTAGCAAAGATCACGAAAGTGAATGAGACGGCCGCAGCAACAGCGAGAGCCAAATGTCACAAGTTTAAGACTTCCCTCCGTCGTCAATTTTGGATGGTATCAATTTTTCACCCTGATGCAACCACGAAATTAATGTTTCGATTATTATCCCAACTTTATATCGTATCAATAAAATTATAGATTTGTCAGTCAAAATTACCTTTCTTCCAAGGAATATTGTGGATGTGTTCTCTTTACAAGATAAAGACAAGGAATTGCAGACATTGCCTGCGAGTGAGCGTTAATTGAAATCAATGGGGAAATTTGAAAATTTGTACCAGACCGCGTTTCGAACCCCAGTCGTCTGCTTGCTAGGTAGATGTACTGTCCACTGCTCCATCCAGACACAGTGGCCATCGCAGCTGTACAGACTGCCCTAGCACTCCTCCCGTCAAACGCAAATTCTCAATTTATCCACACACTACTAATGTAGTGCCCGTTGCCCATTATCCTCATCACTCGCGGCGTTTAGCCAATTCACGTAAGAGTTCAAGCCTGGTGTGCATCTCCACTGAAAAGATCATTGCCCATCCTCAACTTAATTATACATATGTGTTGTCTGTCCTGTTAACCTCAGCGTTGAGCACCCGTTAACTCCAAATGGTTTTTGTACATCGACTGGATGAGTCCCATCCGATGGCTTAAATTATTTAAATTATCGTTATGTGAAGTATTTATTAACAGATATGCCCGTTATTTTGATAATTTATTATCTCTTACAGGCTGTTCAGCAAAGGACTTACTCATTTTAAAAGTAAATAGCATGAAACGAAAGATCGATAGAAGAATCCAAGAAACTGTAGTTTTATTTTATGAGCTCTAACCATTTTGTAGAGAAGTTTCGAAGTACTAAAGTGCGCGTCATGCCACTAGCCACTGGCAGCCAATTGTATTCATTCTTTTTCCGAGCGGCTGATAGCGAGTTGTGGCTATACAGCGAGACTCTCGCTTCTACGTGCTGCACTGTCGCCGTACTTTGCGACAGCCGAAGTATGCATCCAGCCATCAATTTTTTTTCGTTTTCTTTTTTTTTTTTTCTTGTCGCAGTATAGCTGTGAATTTGTATCTGTAAATTATTAAGTGCGATTAAAAGGGTCAGGTGACGGCAATGAATGTGAAGTGCTTCATAAGCAGGCGAGAGGGATAACTTTTTCAAGTGTGAATTTGAAGCAGGTCTCTTACTGTTGACATTTAAGACACAAGAACGGACTCTAGAATCATGTGGTGTCGGCAAGAGAACTATAAAGAGAATTGTAAACGAAAGTATCAGAACAGTAGGACCTGTAGAAAAGCTGGTTTCGTGTCGCGTGGAAAGCATGGAAATCGCAAGGAACTTGTAACACAAATGGATGGTTTTAACAACAATGTTTTAAAGTACTCCATGTGAATGATGAATGCCCGTCATAACAAAAACGTGTTACAGTTGCACAGGAGAAAATTGGCTTCGATGGTACGCACTTCGTCAATGTAAAGAATTTTAAAAGACACTGGTTCCAGACATGTTAAGAAGAGAGTTTTTAGTTCAAAGAAATGACATAGGTCCAGCTAAATCCCATATAAAGATTTACGATACAAGAGAAGGGGGTAGGTCAATAGTCTATTACCGTGATGAAACAGTGGCCGAGCGGTTCTAGGCGCTTCAGTCTAGAACCGCGCGACCGCTACGGTCGCAGGTTCGAATCCTGCATGGGGCATGGATGTGTGTGATGTCCTTAGGTTAGTTAGGTTTAAGAAGTTCTAAGTTCTAGGGGACTGATGACCTCTGAAGTTAAGTCCCATAGTGCTCAGAGCTATTTGAACCTTTTTTTTTTTTTTGTGCATGAGGCAATAGACAATATCCGACCTGAAGCTCGGGCACAGTCTGTGCGGTTTGCTGAAAAGCTTCAGAAAGAAGAATTTGACAGAGAAGCGATGATAGATATAAGCACTGAACTTATCATCGTAAATTTACAATCAGATTGTTTGGAAACAGACTCAGATAGAAGTGACGATGGTATTACGATGTAGACTTTGGAATAAATAAATATTTCTTAGATTTAAAAAATGTGTTTGTCAACATATCTGTTGCATACGTAATAATGAGAAACTCCTAGCCTTTTTAATTAGGACTTTGCATCCTTTGAATTATGCAGACTATAATGTTCAACATATTGCACAAGGAGAGGTTATGCTTTCCCCACCAAGTTGTATGCTCTAATAACACGCGAGAATGCAGCTGGATAAATTCGTAGGAAGTCCGATATTTCCACGTGTAAACCCCTGTCACTTTCAAGGCACGATAAGGCCCTAAAACGAGAGTAACTGTTACTTGTCGAGATATCGGTGGTTTTCGATGGTATCAGTCAGCATTCCCTAGTGTTATTTGCAGATGTTGGTTAGTTGTTTGCTTGTTCAATGGATAATAAATGCGGCCTCTTACTGTAATGGCGAACGAGTTAGTTTTCACTCACAATGCCTGTTTACAGAGAAAAATATGACAACTTACTGACCATTTTTATAATATTCTTCTACATTAGTCTTTTCTACCACTGATCTTTTTTACTTGCAGTGTTTACACTTAACTACAATCAAACACATCCAGATAACACACACACACACACTTTACACATTTTTAAAAACTGTATCGAGTAGAAGCAGTTGTCCAAGCAAATATAATGAAGTTAATTTTGTTGTAAATTGATACTTATAATACAGTTCAAATAGCAAATAAATGATAATTATTGCAAGCAATTAGACAAATGTCATTTTGAGAAAAATTGTACTTCACCTCTTCACAAAGCTTTGTTAGCTGTTCTCACCTCCTGAAGTTACACAAAGCAAATCTTTGGAGCAATGGACACAACTTCGTCAAGACACGAATTAGTATTTCGTTCGTGACGATTGATCGAAATTGGTTTTAATATGTGCTGTTCCCCTCCTAGATATGAACATGTATTGCTATGTACTGCAGGAAAATGAGCCTGACTGTTGTTCGCAGCAACGCAGTTCGGCTACGTGGACTTTCTTTGTCCGCTCTCTGCTGCCGCGCATGCGCCGTTCTCATCCCTCCACGCTTCCTTGAGGCTCCGCCTCTATCCGCAGAAATGCCGTCCTATATGTCGCTGCTAACGGAATGTTCTCTAATCGCGTGCGTAGTGCTTGCAAATACGAGGGCAGTTCAATAAGTAATGCAACACAATTTTCTTCTCGGCCAATTTTGGTTGAAAAAACCGGAAATTTCTTGTGGAATATTTTCAAACATTCCCGCTTCGTCTCGTATAGTTTCATTGACTTCCGGCAGGTGGCAGCGCTGTACGGAGCTGTTAAAATGGCGTCTGTAATGGATGTGCGTTGCAAACAACGGGCAGTGATCGAGTTTCTTTTGGCGGAAAACCAGGGCATCTTAGATATTCATAGGCGCTTGCAGAATGTCTACGGTGATCTGGCAGTGGACAAAAGCACGGTGAGTCGTTGGGCAAAGCGTGTGTCATCATCGCCGCAAGGTCAAGCAAGACTGTCTGATCTCCCGCGTGCGGGCCGGCCGTGCACAGCTGTGACTCCTGCAATGGCAGAGCGTGCGAACACACTCGTTTGAGATGATCGACGGGTCACCATCAAACAACTCAGTGCTCAACTTGACATCTCTGTTGGTAGTGCTGTCACAATTGTTCACCAGTTGGGATATTCAAAGGTTTGTTCCCGCTGGGTCCCTCGTGTCTAACTGAACACCATAAAGAGCAAAGGAGAACCATCTGTGCGGAATTGCTTGCTCGTCATGGCTGAGGGTGACAATTTCTTGTCAAAGATTGTTACAGGCGATGAAACATGGGTTCATCACTTCGAACCTGAAACAAAACGGCAATCAATGGAGTGGCGCCACACCCACTCCCCTACCAAGAAAAAGTTTAAAGCCATACCCTCAGCTGGTAAAGTCGTGGTTACAGTCTTCTGGGACGCTGAAGGGGTTATTCTGTTCGATGTCCTTCCCCATGGTCAAACGATCAGCTCTGAAGTGTATTGTGCGACTCTTCAGAAATTGAAGAAACGACTTAAGCGTGTTCGTAGGCACAAAAATCTGAACGAACTTCTCCTTCTTCATGACAACGCAAGACCTCACACAAGTCTTCGCACCCGAGAGGAGCTCACAAAACTTCAGTGGACTGTTCTTCCTCATGCACCCTACAGCCCCGATCTCGCACCGTCGGATTTCCATATGTTTGGCCCAATGAAGGACGCAATCCGTGGGAGGCACTATGCGGATGATGAAGAAGTTACTGATGCAGTACGACGTTGGCTCTGACATCGACCAGTGGAATGGTACCGTGCAGGCATACAGGCCCTCATTTCAAGGTGGCGTAAGGCCGTAGCATTGAATGGAGATTACGTTGAAAAATAGTGTTGTGTAGCTAAAAGATTGGGGAATAGCCTGGTGTATTTCAATGCTGAATAAAACAACCCCTGTTTCAGAAAAAAAATGTGTTGCAATACTTATTGAACTGCCCTCGTAGTATTTCGACACACAGAGCGATCAGTTCCACCTTTGAAAGGTGAAACGTGGTTGTACCAAAGGGAGATATTGAAATCTGGTATTCCATAGAACAACGCGTGTTTCTGGTACTGGACTATCCCAAGGTGAAACACAGCATTACGGCAACAAGGTGCAGTTTTCAAACACGATCTAACGTTAACAAAAGGACTCTATGCGAAAGTCGTTCCCAAGCTCTTCGCCAAATGAGAACTGACAGGCATCGTGCCTGATGATCTAGTGAAGACTGTTGCTCCAGGCCAGCTCTAGTTACGAAAATGTCGACAAAACATCGAAACTAATTAAGGAATACACAAATAAATCCATCCGAACATCGCACCAGTACGCATTCAATACCGAGAAACAGTCTACACCTGCTTCTATTTAAAATCGAAAGTTACAACATACAGTGCCGACTTTTAGCAAGGTGTGTTACACCTGTTTCGAAATTTTTGAGTGAGTTTCTTAAAGATTCGTTGCATACTTGTATCCATAATTAATTATTATAATTTAATTATAAAATCAAGGTGTCCTTTGTTGCGCCCCTGTGTTGGCTCCGAAAACTTAGCATACTTTTTTGTGCACTGTTTATTCTATTGAAGGTGATTTGCTTGCCTATACTGACTGCCAAATTCGTTCCTTTCCTTTTCTATCCTTTTAGTTTCACACATTGGTGCAGTAATTCGCTAATTGTCTTAAATAAAGACTTTATTGGTGTTTCAGACGCTTTAGGTAGATGCAATTTCGCTACTGTAGGTTCTGATTTGGCTGATTAATTCTTTAGTAGATGCTGAGTAAGAACATATTCTGTTAAATGGGTCTTAATTTCCTGTTATTTGTCAGTTACCTTTTTATGTGAGACCTGAAATACCTCCCACAACTGATTTTGATGATGGATTTAAAATTGTTGGGGTCTAAACAGTGTGGTCATCAGTGCCACTTCTAATGATGGTGTTACTGATGAATATGTGACTTGTCACCATTGTTAAAACGAAAAGCAAAGGCCATATAACTGCAGCCACAATCATAAAAAAATTTCACTAACAATCTCTAGTATTCGACTTCTTGTGATCGTTGCCATTGTTGACATATAAATCGTTATGTTTGATTCGTAACGTCGATCACTTTCTGAGACTGCAGAATTTATTTCTGTTGGTCTATTGTCCTTATTTGCTTCAGCTATGTAAACTCTGCTTTATTCAACCTGTTTTGCTGTATTACAACCATTATGTTACTCTTTCTAACTGTCAAAATTCACACGGAATGACCTATTCTTAAAGACTGTTAGTGAGTAAGAATTCATTGGCTATCATTTATCTTTACAAGTTTAGCAACTTGATCTGTTTCTATGTAACGCCTTTACTCGACGCTCTGCGCTACTTCAGCTGCCAACTCACCTAAAGCAGCTGACTCATGTGCATCAGCCGTCCTCGAAGATGTGTTGGAAATACGTCCTGGAACCGATGTGCCAAAGCTGTCAAATCGCAACTGACCTGGGGTCCTACGACCTAGGCGAACGGGAAAGAGAGAATATTCATGTGAAACGGGGACTGTGATTCGCCCACTAAATTAACAGATTTTTTTTTTCCTCATTGCATGAATAATACACGTTTTTATGTAACATTGATCAATGTTTCTATATATCTCTTAACAAACAATGTGTCAGGCATACAATATAATTATCCCGCTTTAATATTGGCATACTGGTACAAAACGATCCATGATGGACTTGTGTGTCTGTACGCATAGGAGGCAGAAGTGGGAGCGAGTAAGAAATTACAAGCTGCAGGTGAGGCGTTTACTTCCTTGTTCTACTGAACAGCTAGCTGCTTCATTATTACTTAAAAACTTCCAATACCAATGCACGGAAAGGGAATTGATGAATACGTGAACCCGTCACAAAAATTTAGATAGCTTTTCCGCCGTCTCAGTCTACTCGAAATCCAGACAGTGATGTGGTGACTACTTTCTTTTAAGATTCTGTTTTAATTGATTCCGTTCAGTTCAAGAAGAAAATATACAGCGTTATTTATAAATACCTCCGGTGTTCCAGCAGACATCTGCTTGAAAACTATAGGTCATACAGAAAACAGACACATATGATTGGATAGAGATCATTCCAAGTTTTTAACTTACATGACGTGTGCTTAACGTGGGCAGCATTTGTGATGTGGCAAACGTCAGTACGTGTTTGTAATTCGTTGAAGTCGCTGACACGAATTGCCCAGGAAGGCTTGACAGCAGACGGCTTTGGAAGTATGTACGCTGCCTACCTGTCTGCGGCTGCGAACTAATTCGGTGCGACAATACGGAGTGGATGAATTGCCTATATGTTCTGGCACGCAAACCGCCTAGTGCGACTACGCCACGGCGCGTATTACGAATCGGATCTTGTACAGCTGTTGAATCCACTGTTATCTGTCCTTTTGCTGCATGTCTTAAAGTTTTCTCGCAGTCGTGTCCTGCAACCCTGGTGGTACTTGTATATTACCTGGTATCTCTTTGTGATGCAGCCACTCGCTTGGTGTGATGTAAAACATAGTGCAATATAATGTCAGGAGTATTTGAGAAAAAAATTTCAGTCCTGCACTTCTGCAGGTCTCGTTTTGAGCGTATATCCATTAGCCAGTAATTTTCATTAGTTGCCCTAGTTTTAGTCTGTGGTGCAATTCTCATATTATGCATTTTGCACGTTTGCTGGTTATCAAACGCCTGGCTACGTATCGAGCGCATTACCTTGGATTCCTGGATGTTATGCGATTTTTAATATCTCTGTGTCACTGTTGAAGATCTTTAACGTTTGCCACAATTCTAATGAAAATCATGTATCCTCCAAAGATTTAACTACTGTGCGAGGTATTATGTATATCTAAATGACAAACAATGCGGATACATTGAGCTTCCAGAACAGAGGAAATCTATTGTCAGCTGACCGCGCGAGCGCGGATTCACCGTCGCTGGAGTCGTACTTAATCCACACGTTCTCTGAAAATATCAGAGTGCATCCAGTGGTAATTTCATTACACATTATTCATCTCAGTATTTAAATATCAAATAAATTTTATTATTCAGGGAGTCCAGATACGAAATGAAGGTGGGACTGCATACGATATTCATCCATTAACTCTAAATTTCAAATTTGACCGGATGAAATAATTCTGTCTATAATCTGAAAATATATGGGAAACTGAAACACTGCCTGAATACTGGAAAACGGCAATAATTTGTCCCACATACAAGAAAGGAAACAGAATGAAATGTGGAAATTGCAGAGGAATCAGTTTGCTGAACACAACATACAAATACTGTCAATGATCATTCTCGAAAAATATAAACCTTACGCACAAAACATTATTCGAGATTACCAGGCTGGATTTCGAACAAACTGTTCCACAACTGATAATTTGTTTACTATACGACAGATCTTTGAGAAATGCTGGGAATTCAACAAAAACATCCACTGTCTCTTCATTGACTTCCAGCGAGCCTATGACAGCATCCACAGAGGTAGCCTCTACAACACGTTACGAGGATTTAGTATCCCCATTAAAATCATTAGGGTGCTACAACTGTGCATGGATGGCTCTCAGGCAGCAGTGAAGTTCACAGGATCCATATCTCCCGCCTTTGCAATTAAAACAGGCTTACGACAAGAAGACGCTTTTTGATGTGTCTTCTTCAACCTTGCATTAGAGAAAGTGGTTCGGGAGAGTAATTTACATCTATACAATGGTCTCAGATTCTTACACAGTGAAGTAAAACTCCTGGCTTATGCAGATGTAATAGTGTTGCTAAGTGAACTGAAGAAAAACTGAAAGACATGTACAGATCCCTCAGGCACAGTGCCAGCAAAATGGGGCTTTTGATTAACCAAGAGAAAACATAATATATGGAAATAGGTCGAGCATAAACCCAAATTCTTACTTTGAAATTGACCAACATCCTAAATTCAGAAAAGTTCTTCAGTTTAAATCACGTTACAACAGTAAAAATATCATAGCAATCGATATAAACGAAAGAATAGCCTCAGGGTCAAGATGTCTGTACTCACTAAGCAACCCATTCAAAAGTAAAGCTTTGTGAATCACATCTGCCCCATACTACTGTACGGTTCAGAAAGATGGACGCTTACAAAGAATGAAAGAGAAAGACTGCATGATTTCGAAAAAAAAATAATGAGAAAAATCTGGGGACCTGTATTGGAGAATGGCGCATGGAGAATTCGAAAGAACAATGAAATTTATCAGCTAATGAAGCAACCCACTATCATACAGAAATTAAAAGGTAGGAGACAGCAATCGGCTGGACATGTGGCTAGAATGGAAAACAACAGAATCACCAAAAAAGCATTTGAAGGGACCCTCCAGGCAACAAGACCATTGGGCCGACCTCGTACAAGGTGGAAAGATGACTTAGAGAAGGACATCGGAGCATTAGGATTTTCCGCATGATGGAGAGAGACTGCGAGAGATAGAAGGCGGTGGAAGCAGATTCTTAATGCAGTGAGTGGTCTACAGGGCTTTTGATCGCTGGGGGGAGGGGGGAGGGGAAGAAGAAGGAGAAGATAGTTAAATTTAAAGTTGTTTCCATCCGATGTAATAGACAGAAATTGGAACGTTGCTGCGACAGTACTGACTGCAGTAGTGACATATATTGAATGGCCGCAAGGTATTTAATGCTTACCTAATATAAACTGGAAACAACGGCAAAACTAATGGAAACATTAAAATTTAATACCATTCCTTACGTGGACTGATAAATGCGGTATTATACAATAGAGTATTTTTGAATTAGTGTTGACGATGCTTATGATTCCAATCGATACTCTTAAACTCTTACTCACTATTCATTATAATGCAGGCAAGGAACAACGTTCTCTGAACGAGATGTAGAAGTGGTCGCTGAAGTTTCGGGAAGTGTGGCTATCTGCTACCTCCAGCATCAGATTCTGCAATGAGGTCGCTGCGCCCTGGTGTGATGTTAAAAAAACTGTTCGATGTGTGCAGAAGGGTCGTATAGACAGCAGCATCGATACCACCACTTTATTGAGGATTTCGTGGGAGATACCCTCCCAGAGAAAATCAAGCTTATGTGTTTCTGACTTGACCTGAAGCCATACATTCCACAAGCCATGAGGTGCTTCCAGTGCTTGCGTTTTGGGCATGTGACTTTCCACTGTATGGTGGACCCACTGTGTGCTAACTATGGCCACCCACTCTATGAGGGCAGCCCCTGTATTCCACTACCTGTCCATTTCATCTGTCACGACTGCTACTCTCCACACGCATCAGGTTGGCCAGTTTTCAAGAAAGGAAAGAATAGCCTAGAGTACAAGTGCCTGAATCGTCTGTCTTATGCTGAGGCTCGCTAAAAATATAAGCAACTCCACCCAGTGTCAATTTCTTCCACTTTTACCCCTGTTACCTCGTTTTCCCCCTCTACCTCTTCCTTACTCAGCCCTTTCCCTTCTCATCTCCCCTTCCCCCTCTCATCACCCCTTACCCCTCTCATCTCCCCTCCCCCCTCTCATCTTCCCCACCAGGTGCTGTTCCCACTACCTGGTCAAAGAAATGCCCCTTCTTTGGTGCCCACCTTTGAAGGGGCTTCCCCCTAGGATGCCCTCCTCCCTGGCATCTCTCAGGCCAGAGGCCTCCTACCACAACTCAGCCACAAGACCCACCATCTGAGTACCCCAAGGTCTCTTACAGTTCCGGATTTTGCGGAAGCCTGCTCTCCCTCTGTGCCCCTCAACCTCTGAAAGAGGAGGAGAAGGTTCCCCCAGCGCCAGCACAGGTGCCATCTCTCTCCTTGCAACCTATGTCTGACATCTTATTTACGGAAGTCACCCCATCCTCCAGTAAATATTTGAAGAAGTATCAACGTACACAAAACCAGTAAATAAACACAGTGAAAGATAAGTACCATCTATGAGAATATCCGTCGTACTGATGACTGAGTGAACTACAACACTGACTTTGTTTTGGAATGAACATTAAATTTGTAACATGTGCATGTATCAGTGGTACAAGATCTACACTAATGTATCTGTTTGCATGCCTAAACATGCATTAATTTGGAGAAGACGTGCAATAGCACCATCTCGGTTTTATAGTTTTTCTATTTTTATTGTAAAGTCAAGTATTTTAACCTGCACAGGAGTGAAGTTGCTTTTCTGTGTGCAAAAGTGCACCTCAGACTTACATGTTGCTGAATACCTCCTGTGCTTAGCGCATTTTAATACTATGACATTTATTTTGTGAAGAAAGTAAAAGATGGTCATGAACTGATAAAATGAGCGAACAGTGAAATGCCAGAGAATTATGTCCTGTCAATAAATGAAAATATTTATGCAGATAGACTTCACTGTGTGCTATGTACCATCTAAACATAACATTATCACATGCACGTATGTATTGACAAAGTAAACATTAGTAGTACACTCACACTAAATATTGATAGTAAGTTAAATGAAACTTTGTAAAAACAAGTAATAGAAAAATTTTAGTAGGTAAAATGACTTGGACAGAAAATAGATAAATATAAAAGCCCATAGTAAATAATCATGTATAGAAGTACATAGACGTCTATTATAGTGAAAACCAAACTAGTGTTGTTCATGTGATAAACACTGACCAGTCGTGTGTTCGGGTAGTGAATTAGTGCATTTTGTGTGCAATCTCGATCACTGCTGTGGTGCTAAACGAACATTAGAACAAGTAAATAGCGCCGGCCGGAGTGGCCGTGCAGTTCTGGGCGCTACAGTCTGGAACCGAGCGACCGCTTCGGTCGCAGGTTCGAATCCCGCCTCGGGCATGGATGTGTGTGATGTCCTTAGGATAGTTAGGTTTAATTAGTTCTAAGTTCTAGGCGACTGATGACCTCAGAAGTTAAGTCGCATATTGCTCATAGCTATTTTGCCAAGTAAATAGCATTCCTCTCGGATACAGGGACGTGCACTTACCTCGTGAAAAAACTGAAGCGATTTCCTCCAAAACGTTGTGCTACTGGAGTTGTGCCGGTGGATTTCACTGCACAGGAATTCAAAATGCGTCTCCACCACCAATTCTTGCTGAAGAAAACTTCACCTCACTTATAAACACGACGTGCCACATACATCCGGCACGTCTAAAATAAAATGTAATTGTCGACGGACGTCTGTGTTGGGCACATTATAGAACATTCAAATGTACATGCAAACGCACGCACAAGTAAACAAAATTATGGAAACGTTAATATTCGTGTGAACTTTATAACTTTTGAACATTTTAGATAAGCAATGTATTATAAAGAATCTTTCAGCTTTTTCTGAATCTACGTTATTCTTTTGCTGTGAGCAATGTCCAAGTCTTTCCACCTGACAAACATCCGAGGAAAAAATAAGTAATTGTACATTCTGACCTTATGTTACACTCTATTGTTAAGAAACTAATCCAAATTTTTATGTACTGTATATGTATTTATCTATGTATGTTAACTCCAGATGCACCACAGTAGCCCATCCTTTCAAAACACTGTTGTCACGGTACAAATGTTTCATGAATCACAGAGCCTCAGCGCTGCTGCACGTGTGCGAGCGAACACTGGTATGAGAACCAATAAGACAATACTGTGTGCTTGGACCGCAGGCGTAATGTGGAAATCAAAACAGGCGGCGAGCCTCCACCTGGGTGACGTCATGAAAACTGCGTCTGAATTTCACAACTCTGCATCTGACGTCGAAATCTGCGGCTGTTGTCACTCCTCCCATGGATTTGCAGCCACATTGTGTAGTTCATATACCAGGTTAATACGTGTAAATAGGCAAATCAGTGATAAGGACCTCATAATAGACGAACTGTGCACTTATTGAAACTGTTATTATCGAACATGTAAATGAAACATTTGAATATATTAACTTTTCTTTCCAAATATGTAGAAGTTGAACGACTACTCACAATGAGGCAACAAACTTGTAGTTATTCAAGGGGGGGGGGGGCTTTTTAATAACCATTTCTAAAAAGTTATTCTTGTATGTGTGTAAAAATCCAATGTATTGATTAACAGTCAGCGATTGCGTGTGTTATAAAAGTAGATGCGGTAATCAAATTTCATAGAAAGCAGCTGGGAGAAGCCTGACTGTTCACATTTTTCTTCTTCCAG
The DNA here is from genome assembly GCF_021461395.2 of Schistocerca americana. Lineage (NCBI taxonomy): Eukaryota > Metazoa > Arthropoda > Insecta > Orthoptera > Acrididae > Schistocerca > Schistocerca americana. The sequence goes on from NC_060119.1 coordinate 803,923,272, forward strand.
CCGTCAGAATATAAGCATCGTGTGCTGTAGCTATAAATGATTTCTAATATAAGGAACTGATTTTGACTTACCAACGTGTACAAGTTTATCTCAATATTTATTTTATTACAAGTTTCATTCTCTGCTATTCTCGCGTGGAAAATGCAACACTTCGATGTGGCATCCATCTGCCATTGGCGTGATGTTATTACTAATTTACAATGTTCGTTTTAACTTTTAGGTTCTGCTGTTTTTGCCATAGGAATAATTGCCAAGTTTGGGGATACAGAAGACAGCAAATTGACAAATTTTATGTATTTTCATTCATTGATATTGTATGGATAATATTCTGGGGTAACTTCTCAGTTAGGTAAACTGTATTCATTGTGTGAAAGAAAGTAATTACAGTTACGTTTGGGATTCACGCCCATACGTTTTGCAGGCATCTGTTTAAGCAGCTGGGAATGTTAACCCCAGCCACACAGTGCATTTAGTCACTAACGAAGTCAGTAATCAACAACCCACATGAGTTTAAGAAACAGAGATATTCAGAGTTACAATATTAGAAAGAAACATGTTCTGAATTACCCTTTAATGAATCTAACTTTACACAGGAAAGGATGAAATATGAAGCTATAAAGCTCTTTGACAATCTACCGCCGGCCGAAGTGGCCGTGCAGTTCTAGGCGCTGCAGTCTGGAACCGCGAGACGGCTACGGTCGCAGGTTCGGATCCTGCCTCGGGCATAGATGTGTGTGATGTCCTTAGGTTAGTTAGGTTTAACTAGTTCTAAGTTCTAGGGGACTAATGACATCAGAAGTTGAGTCCCATAGTGCTCAGAGCCATTTGAACCATTTGAACAATCTACCTCTGAGAATAAAATGGAGTACAACAAGAGCCTGCAGCCATTCAGAGTAGAAGTCCGACATTTTTTTAATCAATCATACAGAATATAGCTGATACCAGCTCGCGATATACATTTCCATCGGTCCACATCCTCAGTTACACCGCTCCCAAAAGTAATCTGGGACTCTTACATTCTTCATTCTGGTAAAGTTTTATTTGATATATTTGAGTGAACGGAGGTGGAAGGCAACTTATAACACAAGTGCTCAGAAAGCGCTGGTGACTTGGAGAACACGCTGAAAAGACATACGAAATGTACGGTGAGCAAAAACTAGTCAGAAGCTTTGCATGATGAAAGCGCTGTGCCATGAGTTCTCGGAATAATCCCAGTACCAGCCACATTTTCCTGCTGCAGCGTTCAGGGAAGGAGCGCACACCGTGTTCCCCAGGTTAGCCTCTTGCTTTAGTGGCCGGGTATCCCCCGTCCGGAACGTGGGGGAAGAACGCAAATTGCAGGTCGCCCGTCGGTGGCCTGGTAGTGAGTTGCGGTCTTGCCGAGGCCGGCTCGCTTGTTCCTTTTGTAGAGAACAGGACAGAACAGGTTCTATGTGCCGCGCCGCAGCAGCTCAGCGAAGGGAACGGACGCTCCTTACTCGGTTTCCGAGAAAACTCACAGCGGCGCAATTGCTCCGCCAGCAACTGGAGACGGAAACAAAAAGCAACGGCGCTCCTCTTTGGAGCCTGCAAAAGAGCTGCTGAAGGCATTAATTTTCTTAATGACAAACAGGAAGTAACAGAACACCGAATGCGAGGGTATATAATTCTCCGTTTGCACTAGGCTGTTTCGTGCACATTTTGTGAGGCAGTTCAAATGGTTCAAATGGCTCTGAGCACTATGGGACTCAACTGCTGTGGTTATTAGTCCCCTAGAACTTAGAACTACTTAAACCTAACTAACCTAAGGACATCACACACATCCATGCCCGAGGCAGGATTCGAACCTGCGACCGTATCAGTCGCACGGTTCCTGACTGCGCGCCTAGAACCGCGAGACCACCGCGGCCGGCTGAGGCAGTTCTATGCAACTAGTCCACCTGTAACAAAGATGCTTACTTCATGCTCTGTTAAGAGTTCAAATGAAAAGACCTCAAGCTAAAGCAGAGGAAACTGTTTCCCCCTAATCCTGAGCGTGAGTGCAATGTAGGGTGGTCAGATTTCCAAAATCATAATATATCTGAAACGAATCGACATTTTGTAAAAAACCTTTGATAATACTGTATCTGGATAACAGATTTGTGATAAACTACTTGGTTAATGCTACAACTACACAGATCATCGTACCATTTTCTTAAAATTCTCACTGAAAAAACTATCAAAATCACTTTAATATAATGATGTCTTCAATTAAGATAAAAATATTATTTATATAAGTTACTTACTTCTCAAGTAGGTTGGAAGTTTCGACGTGGGTAGTTTCTGCAAGTGTTTTTTGTTGGATTTTGCAGAAGAATGTATGTCAATAAAGAGTCTGATATTTCCAAAAGAAATTTTATAAAAATCATCACACGAAGAGACCTCAAAATGAATCTTAGTTACAACTATTTTCTTAACGACTTCGACTCTAAATCTCTTTCTTTCATCAATTCATGAATCATTTGTGATGGAGAACACACTTTCTGTAATAGCGTTAGTGCAAGGTAGAGCCAGCACAAACGCAATAATAAGCTGCAAATTCTTGCAGCAGTTATCTTGAGATGTAAGGAGGTTGAAAATGAAAGACATCGTTTTCATTGGTTTAATCAGAGTATTTTCTTTATTCTTTGGGTATGACCACATTTTCTCTTTATCTCATTGTGCTACGTGCTGCTTAAAAACACGCTATTTCAAAATATACGGGACGCTTAAGGAAAAGCGGAACAATATACGTCCCATGTGTATTTGCTGGGACAACGGAACACTTAAGCTTAATAAGGGACGACCCGTAAAATACGGGACGTCTGATCACCTTAGTGTAATAGTCTCCTAAAGTATTTCTGTATCTTCCGAATCAGCTGGAGTTGTTAAATCATGTCAATGATAAATATTATTTTAATTATTATTTATTTTTTATTTATGAATCAGCTTGTTGTTAAATCTTGCCAACGATAAGTATTATTAAATATTGTTTTAATTTAGAACTTAATGAAGATCCCGTATGAAACGGAGCTTTCCCTGGTCGCCTGATCTAATAGAAATAAGACATCATTTGTACCAGAGTACAATACTTTCCTTGTACGCTTTCCTTTTACGCTTTCCTTGTACGCTTTCCTTGGTAACGATGGCTGTATAAAGGTCACCTAGGTGGTATCTTCTCAGTTTTATTTATGAATAATCAATAAATACACACATCCAAAAAGTTTTTGCACCACCTCGGTTCCGAGGGTTCAGGAACTTGTACAGAAAATTGGAATATTGATCAATATAAATATCATTGCATGTTGTACCATCATACAGCGAGACCTTCAGAGGTGGTAGTCCAGATTGCTGTACACATCGGTACCTCTAATACTCAGTAGCACGTCCTCTTGCATTGATGTATGCCTCTATTCGTCGTGGCATACCGTCCACCAGTTCATCAAGGCACTGCTGGTCCAGATTGTCCCACTCCTCAACGGCGATTCGGCGTACATCCCTCAGAGTGGCTGGTGGGTCACCACGTCCATAAAAAGCCCTTTTCAATCTATCCCAGGCATTATCGATAGGGTTCATGTCTGGAGAACACGCTGACCACTCTAGTCGAGCGATATCGTTATCCTGAAGGAAGTCTTTCACAAGATGTGCACAATGGGGGCACGAATTGTCGTCCATGAAGACGAATGCTTCGCCAGTATGCTGTCGATATGGTTGCACTATCGATCAGAGGATGGCATTCACGTATCGTACAGCCGTTACGGCGTCTTCCATGACCACCAGAGGCGTGCGTCGGCCACACGTAATGCCATCCCTAAACAGCAGGGAACCTCCACCTTGCTGCACTCGTTGGACAGTGTGTCTTAGGCATTCAGCCTCACCGGGTTGCCTGCAAACACGTCTCCGACGATTTTCTGGTTGAAGGCATTATGCTACACTCTTCAGTGAAGAGAATGTGATGCCAATCCTCAGCGGTTCATTCGGCATGTTGTTGGACCCATCTGTACCGCGCTGCTTGCTGTCGTGTTTGCAAACATGGACCTCGCCGTGGACGTCGGGAGTGAAGTTGCGCATCAAGCAGTCTATTGCGCACAGTTTGAGTCGTAACACGACGTCCCGTGGCTGCACGAAAAGCATTATTCAACATGGTGGCGTTGCTGTCAGACCTCCTCCGAGTCATAATCAGTGGGTAGCGGTCATCCACTGCAGTAGTAGCCCTTGGGCTGCCTGAGCGAGGCATGTCATCGATACTTCCTGTCTCTCTGTATCTCCTCCATGTCCGAACAACATGGCTTTGGTTTACTCCGAAACGCCTAGGCATTTCCCTTGTTGAGAACCCTTCCTGGCAGAAAGAAACAATGCGGAGGCGATCGAAACGCAGTATTGACCGTCTAGGCATGGTTGAACTACAGACAACACGAGTCGTGTACATCCTTCTTGGTGGAATGACTGGAGTTGGTCTTCACATCTTTGGGCGGGATTGGTGACATCTCTGAACAGTCAAAGGGACTGTTTTTGCGATACAATATCCACAGTCAACGTCTATCTTCAGGAGTTCTGGGAACTGGGATGATGCAAAACTTTTTTTGATGTGTGTTTTAGTAGATTTTTGCTAGTTTGGCTCAATAACGTGATTTTTCTCAGGCTTGGTACTGTATTATAATGTTACCACTAATATAAACAAACAAGGACACACATCTTCCAAAATCCCAAACAAACAAGGTGGCCATCAACCAAAAAACATTCAGCAGTCGTTAGAGCCTATCACGGGGACAGACAAGGCCAAACACAACAATAGTGTCGGAGTACCTTATATTAAAATTAACGTACATTTTGTCAGAAAGTAAGACACGTCTTCCGTTACGTGAAACACTTCATCAAATCAGTCGCAATTTTACTACTGGAATTTTGTCTACAGTAGGTAGACAGGTAGGAATTAATGATGAATTCTTCTCGGGTTATCATGCGAGTGGTGGCGTCGTCTTGTCGCAACAATTCAGTGAGTTTCGAACCCATCATCTTCTGACTTCGCCACTCGGCTGATAACCCGAGAAGAATTCATCATTGAAATACGCCGAGAAAGACTGCAATCAGGCATGAATTAATCCCTTTAAAGACGTTTATTGATGTATCTATTTTAAGTTGCCTTTGCAATAATAATATGCGACATAAATTTCCGTTGTTCGACAAATAGCCATAATCCATTGTCGAAACAAATTTCTTAATTAAATTTTTCAAGAATGTGATAGGCAGCCGATCAGTTTGAAGCTATTTCCTGACGAAATTATGTATAGTGGTCTCAAATGCAAATCTTCTTCAATATTAGTTCTACTAATATTGGAAGATATTATGTTTGCTGCAAGACTACGCTTGTTAAGGCAACGTGCTTAATTTAGAAAACTAACCACCGACCATATGTTTTGACAGACGGTGCTTCGAGGACATGGATCACACTGACGAGAAAGATGACTGTTGCTTACTCCATTGAAACATTGAGAGAAAAGTGTCTATTAAAGACAGTTTTTACAACGCAGGGCTTTTAACAAGTCGAACACCGGAGATATAAAATACTAAACATCTGCACCACCATCAGTGAACATGACATTAGGTGACCAACGTGACGCATGGGCAGAGGCGAGTGGCCTGGTACTGTGTGTGTGTGTGTGTGTGTGTGTGTTTATACATTATGCCCAAGATAAGTTGAGCTTTGTTCTGAAGTTTTTATTGGTACATAACGGTCACCTTACGCACATTACCACAATAGACCAGGAATGTCTTCGTCATTCATCGGTAAATGCTTTATTAATTAATACTGTGATCACGTTCAGCAAGCAGCTGCAATGTTAACCTTTTGAACGTTGCGGTTGGCAGCAGTTAAAAACATGCAGGACTATGGAGCAAAGCGACACGGCTGTAGTGTCAGACGTTAGCACCTGTCCTTTATATTTAATCTTGCGGTTTTATCGTTTTGATTATAAGAAATTGTGCTTTAAAAACCTGAATTTCAGAACAGTATTTTGTAAAATATGATTTCTCATTGTTAGTTCTATGGCAAAATTTCTAAAATCGACGAAACTTGCGATTTTTATGAAGGGGTGGAGTGGGGCCAGGTGGAGAAGAGAAGACTGCATTGTTGAAGAGGTGCAGTCTAGCACCAAAAGTTTAGAAATTAAGCAATGGAACAGCGTAACACAATTAATCAATTATTTGCTTGCATCATGAAAATTTTTACCGTTGTGAAGCATCAAAACAAGAAGGTGCAACTCTTGAGAATCAGTGGCCAAATCTTTCTTGCCGTCTTGACTTACGTTTATTTATTTGAACCTGACACCAGGCTGATTACTTCCAGACAGTTTGAAAGGTCCCCTTAGAAAAATTATACATGACTGTGCTTAAATTGACATACAATATTTTTAGCGCAACGCAATCTGACTTTCAAAAATCCCTGCAAAAGAATGGCCCTGAGTAACATTAAACTATACCTTTCAGAAATCACTTACCTCACAAAAATCTTCATTGCTCGAACTACTGCAGTACAGTAAGCGCCACTACTGCCAGCTAAATAAAAGATTCAAACTACGGAAGGCACTAACTACTGAAAGGGATAGTTAGCAAATGAAAGATATTAATAGAGAACAAACAATGTATTTACCTTGATAGTCATAATATATATAGCAGTTCATGACAAATTACAAAACTCCGCCATCTCTCTCCCCACATCCACCACTTCTGGCGGCTCACCTCCAACTGCGCAACGCTACGCGCTGTTCACATCCAGCTGCCGCTGCCCAACACTACAATGGCAGACAACAATGCAAACCAGCCACAGACTGCACACAGCACAGCCAGTGATTCTCACACAGAGCGCTATGTAACGTTGCCAAGAAGAAAACATAAACAGCCTACTTACATAGCCCCCATGCTCCCCACAAAAAATTTTACAAATTGTTTTGGTCAGTGGCCAATAATGATTTGATAAAATTTTTCATAATTACAGTAACAAAGATATCAAATGCACACACTTATTGATACAATGTTGGTCAAAAGCTAAAATTTTCTCCCAGTCCATAAAGACAGTCCTCATCATTCGTCACAGTAAAATTGCAGTGTTTGTCTCAAAGTCTGAGCAGTAAAAGAAAATGCACACAGAAGTAGTGGATTTCCATGCAGTCTTGAAGAAGTAGTGTTGTCCTTCCAACGGAAAGACAGTGCTGACTCTCGACATGCAGACAGGTAATGCGCCACAACAGAGCAAACCCACAGCAGAGTCAGTCGAAGTTTTGAAGAATATTGGTAGGTAGGTCATCACAGAGCAGACCCACTGTAGTCTTGGTAGAGGTTACAGTATTGGTGGGCCACCAGGGGTGCAGACCCACTGCAGTCCTTGTAGAATTAATGGTATTGGTGGGCCATCATAGATGCAGACCCACTGTAGTCCTTGTAGAGACGGCCAGCAGCCATTTGTTGCAAACGTGCAGGTGCACAATTACCATCGAAGAGTCTTGCGGACAATATAGCAAGTCCATAAACCACCACTTGTGCACTCACAAAGTTTTTGGAATTGTCCTTAGAACCAGCAATGCCGTTATCCAGTCCCTTGCTGAATTATTAACACACGTGCAAACACTAACAGTCCCTACTTCTCACATATTGTCCATATACTATGACCAACAGAAACGTGTGCAGTGAAATGTAACTTAATTTTAAGAACTGGTGTCTATACAATTATAAATTTACAACATGAAAATAAAATTACAAAGGTACAAAATACATCATTAAAGAACATAACAATACATATAACATTTGTAGTACAGGCATTACAAAAGAATCGAAATAACATATCCATCAGAGTTACAGGAATTATGACATAAGTAAATATATAAAATAATAAGAATAGTTTTCGAAACATTAATTTCACACATGAACATTGAAACAGAACAGAATTGTAAACAACTTTATAAAGAAAATAACATATGATTAATGCAACTCATATTTGAGGATAACAGTATTCCTCCTCATAGTGAATATAGCTTAGTACTAGAAAAATTCTACAACATAAATCGTTCTACAACATAAAGACAGGAAAAACACAAATACACAAGAGTACACACACATATACCGGAATAATACAAAAGGAAAAGATAGGGTTTGTTTTACTGCAGTATTTTGCAAACAAAACTTCCTTTACTTCTTGGAGATCTCCCTTCGTTCATCATTATTCCCAAAAAGTCCTATCTATACCTGCTTTCTGTATTCTATTCATATTTCTTTCAATATAATTATTTCTCAGTGTACAATACTCATTTTGGCCCAAATCTTTTTCATATAACTTCGCAATGCATTCTTTACCTATTCTCCATAGTCGGTTTCTTATATAGTCTACCTCTCTTAAACTAACTTAAATCTACTGAGCTCAGATGCTAAACTAAGGGACGAGGCAATGCAGCAGCACAAAACAATTAATACAAACAGCAATAAAAAAATGGAAATTTGCAAAGCAAGCTGTAGTAAATCTAAATTACCAAGCAATTCAACATTACAACTAATATGAGGCAATGCGCAGCAAACAAGAAAAATAAATCTGGCTTAGCAGAGTAACACAAATTAAAATTCAGTAGCACGAAAATGAAATAACTTATATCTAAACATGACATAGCTCAAGCAGAAAAATATTACACTAAAAATGGCCATGTCTAATACCTATGTCACATCTTAACACTAGAGTGATGCATCACAAAAACTTACTCTGCAAGAAAGTTACCAAGTCAATAAAAAAATTATTTATGCAATTCCTGTGAAAGGAAATGTCTATTTCTGCTCTCTTTTCTAAGAAAGTTTATCAGAAACGTATTCTTTACTGGGTCTGTAGACAGAAAATATTTATATTAGTACATCTATAAAATTTTATTTTAACCAATGCTGCAGTACAGCTAGAAACTAGATATTAAACAAAATGAGTAAATAAATACATAAAGGCAAGCCATATGGCATTTCTCTCAATTAGCAAGACAATAGCCGTGAAATGTTTCTCATCGTTTCATTAGGCATTTTAGTAAATACCATAAATTAAGAGCTCCACAGTGTAATAATGTTTTCAAGTTTGAGGGTGTTGTATTTACGATGCTTTCTACAAAGGAATGTCGATAGCGAGGATAATGGCCTCCCCTTTTTTTTTCTACCACCTAATGGCTTTTTCTCAAGGCGGCTGGCACACCTGGCCGCTCACAACGAATTCCGTCATGGTCACTTACCTTTCTTACTGAAATATTTACGACAGCAGTTTCTGCTACAGTGACAGTCTCATATAAAAATATTTCACGGGTCAAGAATTTGGGTTACAAATCTGTAGAAACAAAATCCTATTGATATAACAGCGTCCAAAAAATTTTCGTCGGCATTGTAATACATTCACGCATTTACATACATTTCATAGCTATTAAAGTACGATTCTTGGTTTCCAACATCCTTTTTCACAAATCAGAGTCCCTAACCACTACTCATTATTCATATACATATAAACACGTAATCACATTCCTCATATATGGTAGCATCATCTTATTGATCATAAACATACCTCAACAGGATAATACACATCGTCATCATAATAATAACATCATAACACCTCAGTCAAATCTCAAAAACGTCGTAGCTTTCTGCAATAATTTCAAACCCTAAAAAATATTCTCTGCTCATTTCAATAATGTCATCTACCTCAAACATACTTTAAAAATCATGATCTCATACCAAATACTTCATTCAAAGCTCTCGTAGTATCACAATGGTTCCGAAAAATATGAGCATTTCTCAAAGTACAGACAAAATACAATTTCATAAGTGTGAAGTTATCCAACTGTTTAATTACGTAAACATCTGTCACTGATGTAGTAAAATAAATATTTGTCTCTCTCAGTTAAATGATCAGATAGCTGTGTAATTTGTGTGTTAGAGAAATATGGTACCGATGTGTAAAGTTGTATAAGCAAATACCATATTAGCTAGGGCTCCTTGTGCTTGCCAAACACATGGTACACAAAGTAAGCGTGTACCCCCCTGAGGATTAATGTAATTATACCCTCAGGTGTTACAGATTACAACAATGGAATGAAATTATTATGGAAAACCTTTGTAGCATTGTACTTCAAATATCATTAAAAATAAATGATTTAAGTGCAAAAATTAATCACTCAAATACGTGTCCTGTAGCGCTAAATGTGCGTGTTGCTGTAAGATAATCTCTGTGGAAGTGTCGTAGTTATTGTCCTCCGAAAGCTAAGTTCTGCAGAAGCCAATGTACTTACCTCATGATAAACAAATGTGAAATGCTTTGCGTATAGATATCTTAGTTATTACGCTTATTGTTGTGATGAAGAAATTACTGTGCTGTAACGTATTGTTGTGCTACGGAAAAGGCTGTCTCATTGTAGCTATAGCACAAAAGTTATTACTAAAACATGTTTTACTTTCCAGAATAATTCAGAAAAACTGTGCAGATATAAAACAGAAACACCACAAAAGCAACATTGTAAATTGTCACTCATTAGTAGCGTCTTGATAAAATCGTGTAGCTGTCACATAAACTAACCACTGTCTCATCTGGTATCTCACAGAAAGTACTTTAAATCCAGAATGTATTTTCAAGTAAACCAAAATGTGGCATTAAAATCTCATTAGCAGTACTGGTAAATGTTCTAAGTATGTAAGCCTTATAGTCGTTAAATAATCATGCAACTAACATGCAAGAATGCACACACACAATAACACTGGGTCGTCTCTTCACAATAACAATGCATTCGTAATTTCTGTTTAAAAATGTTCCCTAGGTTCTTGATTGGATATTTAACTTCAAACATTGTTGCATGGTAACAGTTTCTAAGTCTGACAATGCATACTAGAAATGTGAAGCGAAAAATTTTATGGCAAAGACTAAGTTAAAAAGCAGATTATCTTTCTATAAAAGGTTTTACATGTGAAATGTGGTGTAAACCTTTACTCTTCCTAGTGCACAGAGTTTCAACTTCAAAGCAATTATCATGTTGTATACATCGGTAAAGAATGCTAAAATTTTTCTCAAGGCTAACGTCTTATGTTATTTTTCTCGGAGCCAGCGGGCGCACGCGGCTGCCTGCTCTGCGAGTCATTGTCTGTTCCTTTGTTGGCGCGCGTCGTTATTGGGATTTGGAGACCAACTTCTACAAATTCACCATGCCCAGAGGGCCCAGCCCTGTTTAAATCCCGCCAGTTCTGATGAAATTCAGGTCTGTCGTTATGATCATATCGTCTGTCGTCATGTCGGTAGATTCCGTAGTTTCTTCCTTGTCCGTCACGTGGTGGAGAATTTCTCCCTGAATCGTAACTGTGCGCCGAACTGTTGCGTCTGAAGTTATTCTGCCTCCCTTGATAATAATTGTTTTGGTTCCCATATTGTCTGTTTCTCTGATTGTCTCTGTGATAGTCATTACTACGGAAATGCGATCTTTCTCTGTAACTATTATTATTCTGCCAGTGGTTGTCATATGGGTGGTGTCTGTTTTGGTCACGATTTACGTTGTAAGAATAGGCTTGTCGTGTCCAGTTGTTGCTTCTGTCATCACGGAATTGTGACGGATGTGACCTGTAGTGATTGTTTTCCTGTTTTCGCATCCCGCGACTGTCTGTGTCAATTTCTAATTCTTGTAAGAGTCCTTGAAAAGCTTCAATGTCGTCTTTGCAACGCCCTGCTAAAATATTATGTCGTAAATGTTCAGGCAATTTGAGTAAGCAAATGCGGATGAGTTCTGAGGGGCTGTATGGGTTTGAAAGATACTGATTCTTATGCAACATGTCTTCAAAATATTTCACAAGACTGGAAAATTCAGATTGTTCGAAATGTTTCATCATTATGATGCTATGTTTTACTCGGTCTTGTGTAGTTTGAGACCAATATGCTGAGAGGAAGGCATGGTAAAATTCTCCTTCACTGTGACAATTGTGAATGACCGATCGCATTCTTACAGCTGGTTCATTCTCTAAATAGCCACACATAAATTCTAATCTGTGTTCTAACGGCCAGTTGGGAGGAAAACAATGAGAGAATTGATGGAGCCATGCTTGTGGATGAATGTCGTTGCCAGAATTCTTAAATGTTTTGAATTTACGTGTAGTAATGAACAGCTTATAGTCAAAATCATCGTGTCGGCGAGTAGCATATCTGTCATTGTTTCGTCGTGTCGGCGGTTCCATCTCAAAATGCGGTGCACCTTGCCAATTTCTTTCATAATTTCCGAAGTGTCCTGTGTTATTATCTTGTGGGTGTTCCGTATTTCTAAGTCCCTCTTCCCGTGTTGGAGCGCGAGTGTCCTCTGAAATATGAAATTTTTGTATTACTTGTGCCAACTGATCTTGTACTTCCCGGATTTCTCTTTTGTATTGCGTATTAATTTGATTTTGATTTTGTTTGAATTTTCTAATTTGTTCATACTCTTCTGTGTCAGTGAAGGCTATGGGTCTTGTGTCATTCAGATCATCATCTACCTTTGTAGATAAATTAGTGAATTGATGCGAAAGTTCGGCTACTTTCTCCGATAGTGTACTTATTTCCTCAGTGTGTTTTTCTGAACCACGTTTCAGAGTATCTACTGTGTCCTTTAAGTTTTCCTGAGTTTTTGCAAGTTGCATAACCGAATCGGTGGATGCAACTGAGTCAAATTTAGCTTGCAAGGTCACATGATTTTCATGAACAATGCGAGGGTCAGTCAAAAAGTAATGCCTCCTATTTTTTTTTCTACGTTTAATTGTCAAGAAATTTAAATGCAATTACATAGGTTGAAAACCACAACATTGAGGATCATTTTGTCATTTTTCAATGTAATCTCCGCCCATCTCTACAGTTTTGGTCCATCTTTGAACAAGGGCATGTATCCCAGCACGGTAAAAATCACAGCTCTGCTTCCTAAGCCATTGACGCACGGATGTTTTGACGGCCTCCTCATCTTCAAAATGAATCCCACGATGAGCTTCTTTTAGTGGCCCGAACAGATGGAAGTCTGATGGTGCCAGGTCAGGGCTGTATGGGGGATGAGGCAAAACTTCCCATCCAATTTTGACAATCTCGTCAGAGGTGTGACGACTGGTGTGTGGTCTTGCATTGTCATGCAAAAGAAGAACATCTGCCATTGATTTTGTTGGGCGAACTCGCTGAAGACGTGCTTTAAGTTTGTTGAGGGTTGTGACGTATTGAACAGAATTTATTGTGCATCCCTGCTCCAAAAAATCAACCAGAATCACACCCTCTGTATCCCAGAAAACTGTTGCCATAACTTTCCCTGCCGATCGCACAGTTTTGAATTTTTTCTTCCTCAGCGAGCTTGTGTGACGCCACTCCATTGACTGCCTCTTTGATTCGGGTTCAAAAAAATGCACCCATGTTTCGTCCCCGGTCACAATTTTTTTCAGAAACTCATCTCCCTCCAAACGGAAGCGCTGCAAGTGTTGGGAGGCTATTGTTTTCCTTGCCTCTTTATTCTGATCGGTTAACATTCTTGGAACCCACCGTGCACAAACTTTTGAGTACCCCAATTGTTTAATAATCGTGATCACACTGCCTTTACTAAGAGAAATAATGCGACACACTTCATCTGCAGTCACCCGACGGTCACCACGAATGATGTCATCAACTTGCTGAATGTTGTGTGGAGTCACTGCACTCACCGGCCTGCCGCTCCGCTTTTCGTCAGTCAACGGTGTTTGCCCTTCAGCTTCCTTACAACGATGAACCCATCGTCTAACAGTGCTGACATCCACTGTCACAACACCATACACCTTCTTCAGTCTTTCATGAATGCGTATGGGCGTTTCACCTTCTGCATTCAAGAATTCAATCACACAACGCTGTCTCAAACGAACATCGATGTCGGCCATCTTACAAACTTCTGCTGTGCTGCCACCTGTTGACACAGAAAGTTACTACTGCAGTGGATTGCAGAAGGTGGTTTGAGGAATGGCGCCAAATTCATATTTTTCACTTAACTTAATTTCTTTAAGTAGAAAAAAAATGGGAGGCATTACTTTTTGACCGACCCTCGTAGTTTGCAGTTCTTTTATGGCTGCTTCGTGATTCTGTAATGCATTTTCATGCCGCGAAAAAATAGGTTGGAAATGCTCACAAATTTGTGTTTTTACGTCATTACAGACTTTTTGACATTTCGATTCGATTTTATGTAACTCAGTAGTTAAATCTTCACGTGTTTGTTCAAGAGTTTGTTCCAAGGAGTCTAACTTTTGAAGCTGTTGCTGTGTTTGCCTCTGATTTTGTTCCATCGTGTCTAACTGTTGCTGTGTTTGTCTCTGATTTTGTTCCATTGTGTCTAACTTTTGAAGATTTTGCTCCATTGTGTCTAACTTTTGAAGCTTTTGTCCCATTTGTTGCATTAATTGTAATAACAATTCACTGGTGTCTGAAACATGTTCCTCAGTGCTATTCGGCAATGCATTTGAACCGGCAATATTCGCAGTTTTAAAAGCAGAAAATGTGTCTTGACTTATTTGAGAAAAGGGTGAGGACGCAAAACCTGAATCTACAGTATTTGCAAGATTGTTTCCTGTCATTTCGGATTCCTGAGGCAAGCTGTTGCCGACCGATCGATCGATAATGCTTCCCTGTTCACTAATTGTTTCACTGTCTACACCATTGTTTGCATCCCGCTCCATTTCCCTATATACAATTACCAAATTACTACTTTGAATATCTGTTACTTCATTACACAGTGGTGCTGATAAGCTACACTCGTCGTCACTATTATTTCTCAGTTTACTTTGGAGCCTAGTGTTACGTTTTTCACACGCCATTATTGCCACAATATTTCACACGATAACACAGAAAAGCACAATTTGAAGAGCAAAACTAAGAGAACACATTAACATAGCACTGAAAATAATATCTCGTTAATTGCAAGCACAGCTGCGAAATACTTGGTGCAAATCTACATGCATGCCACAACTGTTTTACTGTACAACAATGAAAGACTGCAACTACAAAGGAGATTCTCTCTACAATTACGCACTAGCAATAAACAAAATCTACACTAATTACACAAACTACCGCGCTAGCAATAAACAAAATCTACGCTAATTACACAGACTACAAGGAAAAAATCAGAAGATTCCAGTGAGGTATCCTCGGCTAAGGGTCGACATATGAAACGTTCCCTTAGAAAAATTATACATGACTGTGTTTAAACTGACATACAATATTTTTAGCGCAACGCAATCTGACTTTCAAAAATCCCTGCAAAAGAATGGCCCTGAGTAACATTAAACTATACCTTTCAGAAATCACTTACCTCACAAAAATCTTCATTACTCGAACTACTGCAGTACAGCGAGCGCCACTACTGCCAGCTAAATAAAAGATTCAAACTACGGAAGGCACTAACTACTGAAAGGCATAGTTAGCAAATGAAAGATATTAAGAGAGAACAAACAATGTATTTACCTTGATAGTCATAATATATATAGCTGTTCATGACAAATTACAAAACTCCGCCATCTCTCTCCCCACATCCACCACTTCTGGCGGCTCACCTCCAACTGCGCAACGCTACGCGCTGTTCACATCCAGCTGCCGCTACCCAACACTACAATGGCAGACAACAATGCAAACCAGCCACAGACTGCGCACAGGACAGACAGTGATTCTCACACAGAGCGCTACGTAACGTTGCCAATAAGAAAACATAAACAGCCTACTTACAAGTTCACTCCTTCTTCCATCCTGCTCCAACAGGCCAAGCAGCTCATCTCTGATCACCTCGATTTCAAAAGCACGTTTACTACTATATTTCCTTCTCCTCTCCATTTTATTTTTAGTTAGTCAGTATATCTACTGGTTTCATGATTAACACAGATACATCATATGTTGTGTTGATCTGTTCATCTTTGTGTCTTCACTCGATGTGATAAGTGTTGTATTCCAGTATCTGTGTTTGTAGAAAGTACGATGCAATGTTCTTTCAGACATGCATACATGTCCAAAGGAACAATAAATCGTTCTTCTTACAAACAGACGCTCTGGAATATAGTATTTATCCGCCGATGTCCTATACAGGAATTACAGGAACCGTTCAAGTACTACGGGTTAGTGGTACACGGTCGACGGCATATGGATACTTGGGTCTCGCCGTGAAGCGATCACGGTTAGCCGAAATTGTTAAGGCAACCGCTCGCGACAAGTAATATAATAATGTCGTGTAACGAGGGCCTCCCGTCGGGTAGACCGCTCGCCTGGTGCTAGTCTTTCGATTTGACGCCACTTCTGTGACTTGCGCGTCTATGGGGATAAAATTATGATGATTAGGACAACACAACACCCAGTCCCTGAGCAGAGAAAAATCTCCGACCCAGCCGGGAATCGAACCCGGGCCCTTAGGATTGACAGTCTGTCTCGCTGACCACTCAGCTACCCGGGGCGGAGCCTCGCGACATGTGGGAAGTTACCTGTAACGCAACTGCGAATATATTTCCTGAAAATAACAATCTTGTTAATCTGCTTTACGTTATAAACTGAGGTGATAAAAGACGTAGACTATCTCCTAATTTCGTTTCGACGTCCTTTTGCTCGGCGTAGTGCAGCAATTCGCCGTGGCATGGCCTCAAGAAGTCGTTGGAAGTCCCCTGCAGAAATATTGAGCCATGCTGCCTCTATGGCCGTCCATAATTATCACATAATAAAGTGTTGCGCACGAACTGACCTCTCGATTATGTGCCATAAATGTTTCACAGGATTCATGTCGGGTGATTCCATCCATAAAAATTCCACCGTTGTTTTGGAATATGAAGTCCATGAATGGCTGCAAATGGTTTCCAAGTAGCCGAACATAACCATTTCCTGTCAATGATCGGTTCAGCTGGACCTGAGAACCCAGTCCATTCCATGTAAAGAAGCCCACACCATCGTGGAACCACAACTACCTTGCAACTCTGGTTCATGTCTTCGTTGGGTCTGGGACACACTCAAACACTACCACCAGCTTTTACCAACTGAAATCGGGACTCATCCGACCAGCTCATGGTTTTCCAGTCCAGCAGATGTGATCAGAAGCCCAGGAGAAGCGTTACAGACGATGTCGGTCTGTTAAGCAAATCTACCCGCTTCGTTCGTCTGCTGCCATAGCCTATTAACATCATATTTCGCCGCACTCTCCTTCGGATACGTTCGTCGTACGTCCCACGTTGATTTCTGAGGTTATTTCCCGCTGTGTTGCTTATCTGTTAGCGCTCTACACAAATGACACTGTTCTCGGTCGTTAAGTTGCGTCGCTTATGCGCTTTGCCCTGTACTGGACTTTTATGACTGCGAGAATTTACACTGTCAATAACTTTAAACCAAACCAAAACATCATGAATTGACGTAAGACAAAAACTGAATCTGATGCAACACTGTTGATTTAAAACTGGCCCTGGTAATAAAACAAAACTTGGTCAATTTGAAAATAATGGTCCCTGTGCTTAATGAATGCTATCCGTGAAATAATAAAATTTCTAACCTTTATCTGCACAATGGTAACGCTCTTCGCACTGGTCTCTCTTAGTACTTTAAACTGTATAGTTAGCATACAGCTATTGTGCAAGACTGATGCTTAGCATACACTTTAATTAAATGGAATATGACTGAAACAAGAAGTTCTTGAGCGAAGTAGTTAATCATGGATCTGGGAACTGGTATTGTCTTGTGGTAAGTAACAATAAGGCTCTTTGAAAATTAATAATGCTCGCAATTAACACACAATAAAGTGATTATACATTAACAGTTAGCGTTACAAAATCATTGGATGTGAGTGCTATAGATTGTCTCAATTATCACTTACGAATAGGCTCAAAGCACTGGGTACAAAACAACTTTCTTTACCTTAATTATTTCTAGTATGGAACCTCGCAAATTAAAAAAAAGTCATTACTGTCCGTAGCGATAAATACATATCCAGCACACATCACACACAACACATCTTTACACTTGAGAGCCCTCCATACATCTCTCTATATAAAGCTACTCTAATACATGACCCAACTAATGAGGAGGTATTGAATAGGATTGGGGAGAAGAGGAATTTGTGGCACAACTTGACAATAAGAAGGGACCGGTTGGTAGGACATGTTCTGAGGCATCAAGGGATCACAAATTTAGCATTGGAGGGCAGCGTGGAGGGTAAAAATCGTAGAGGGCGACCAAGAGATGAATACACTAAGCAGATTCAGAAGGATGTAGGTTGCAGTAAGTACCGGGAGATGAAGAAGCTTGCACAGGATAGAGTAGCATGGAGAGCTGCATCAAACCAGTCTCAGGACTGAAGACCACAACAACAACAACAATACATGACCCATAACTCAGCGATCGCTCTTGAGCAGCGACGGTATTACACAATCGATACTCCATTTGACCATCTCCAGTTCAATATAAAATTTTCTTACAAAATTTTACCCTGTGTATATACCTTTCAAACCGATGGCTATCGGCCACTGTGTTGTCGTGGTGAGAGCTAACACCTGAAATTTTGTATACTCGGGACACTCTTGACATTGTGGACCTCGAAATATTGAATTCCCTAACGGTTTCCGAAACGGAATGTCTCATGCGTCTAGTTCTAACTAACATTACACGTTCAGAGTCTGTTAATTCTCGTCGTGCTGCCATAATTATATTGGAAATCTTTTCATGTGAATCACCTGAGTACAAGTGACAACTCCGTCAATGCAAATGCATTTTTGTGCTTTGTGTACGTGATTTTGCCGCCATCTGTGTATATGCATGTCGCTTCCCATGACGTACGTCAGCTCAGTGTATGGAGGACTTTTACAACTCAAGAAACGCTGCACCCACTTTTGTAAAGATAACTGAATATACAGAAGTCAATTATTGAATTCAAAAAATTAATTTGAAAAATTAGCACGATCATTCATTTTTAATAGCTAAACAATTCCTGCATCAGCAACAGTAATTATTCATTGTATAAGGTTTCGTTGTGGCTAACAAATATTCTGGCGCAATTTTTTTTCAAATCGTACAAAGAATTAGGATGCAAGTAGGCTGAAAGACTATATTATGACACCTGTGGTTTGGTTTGAACGCAGCTGTAGCTACACTGTGCAAAACGGGGTTCTGAGTAACTTTGACAGACGTCCCAAGCCACGTAGTGTGGCGCCTCATTATGGACCACTTAGTGATTAAAGAGAGATTCTCGTTTTTCATAGTAGTTAAACGTATATTACGGAATTCTCCATTCTACAGTGTTATGATTCACGTAAAGTATCAAGTTTATCTAAGATTTAGTATACATAAGTATGTCGCAGCAGAAGTTGAGTATCACCGTACTGTAGTGGATATGATACAAAACTGTTGCATCAAGGGCCGTGAGTTCAAAACTCAGCGGGAGTGTACAATTTTAAATTCTGTACTCGGTTCGAGTACATTCTAGAAGAAGCCACAAATGTCAAGAATCATTTTACTGGAATGTTCTGTAGCTGTATGTAAAGGGTGGTCCATTGATCATGACCGGGCCAAATATCTCACGAAATAAGCGTCAAACAAAAAAACTACAAAGAACGAAACTCGTCTAGCTCGAAGGGGGAAACCAGATGGCGCTATGGGTGGCCCGCTAAATGGCACTGCCGTAGGCAAACGGATATCAATTGCGTTTTTTAAAATAGGAACTACCATTTTTATTACATATTCGTGTAGTAGGTAAAGAAATATGAATGTTTTAGTTGGACCCCTTTTTTGTTTTGTGATAGATGGCGCTGTTATAGTCACAAACGTATAATTACGTGGTATCACGTAACATTCCGCCAGTGAGGACGGTATTTGCTTCGTGATACATTATCCGTGTTAAAATGGACCGTTTACCAATTGCGGGAAAGGTCTATATCGTGTTGATGTATGGCTATTGTGATCAAAATGCCCAACTGGCGTGAGCTATGTATGCTGCTCGGTATCCTGAACGACATCATCCAAGTGTCCGAACCGTTTGCCGGATACTTACGTTATTTAAGGAAACAGGAAGTGTTCAGCCACATGTGAAACGGCAGCCACGACCTGCAACATATAATGATGCCCAAGTAGGTATTTTAGCTGCTGTCGCGGATAATCCGCACATCAGTAGCAGACAAATTGCGCGAGAATCGGGAACCTCAAAAGCGTCGGTGTTGAGAATGCTACACCAATATCGATTGCACCCGTACCATATCTCTATGCACCAGGAATTGTATGGCAACGATTTGAATGTCGTGTACAGTTCTGCCACTGGGCACAAAAGAAATTACGGGACGATGACAGATTTTTTGCGCGCCTTCGATTTATTGCCGAAGCGTCATTCACCAACAGCGGTAACGTAAACCGGCATGATATGCACTATTGGACAACGGAAAATCCACGATGGCTGCGACAAGTTTAACATTAGCGACCTTGTCGGATTAATGTATGGTGCGGGATTATGGGAGGAAAGATAATTGGCCTCCATTTTATCGATGGCAATCTAAATGGTGCAATGTATGCTGATTTGCTACGTAATGTTCTACCGATGATACTACAAGGTGTTTCACTGCATGACAGAATGGCGATGTACTTCCAACATGATGGATGTTCGGCGCATAGCTCGCGGGTGGTTGAAGCGGTACTGAATAGCATATTTCATGACAGGTGGATTGGTCGTCGAAGCACCTTACCATGGCCCGCACGTTCACAGGATCTGACGTCCCCGGATTTCTTTCTGTGGGGAAAGTTGAAGGATATTTGCTATCGTGATCCACCGACAACGCCTGACAACATGCGCCAGCGCATCGTCAATGCATATGCGAACATTACGGAATGCGAACCACTCGCTGTTGAGAGGAATGTTGTTACACGTATTGCCAAATGCATTGAGGTTAACGGACATTATTTTGAGCATTTATTGCATTAATGTGGTATTTACAGGTAATCACGCTGTAACAGCATGCGTTCTCAGAAATGTAAAATCATGCTTTATCAGAAATGATAAGTTCACAAAGGTACATGTATCACATTGGAACAACCGAAATAAAATGTTCAAACGTACCTACGTTCTGTATTTTAATTTAAAAAAAACTACCTGTTACCAACTGTTCGTCTAAAATTGTGAGCTGTATGTTTGTGACTATTACAGCGCCATCTGTCACAAAGCGAAAAAAGTGGTCCAACTAAAACAATCATATTTCTTTACGCACTACACGAATATATAATAAAAAGTGGGGTTCCCATTTTAAAAAACGCAGTTGATATCCGTTTGACCTATGACAGCGTCATCTAGCGGGCCAACAATAGCGTCATCTGGTTTCCCCCTTCAAGCTAGACAAGTTTCGTTCTTTGTAGTTTTTTCGTGAGATATTTGGCCCGGTCACGATCAATGGACCACCCTGTATACTGTATGTGTTCAGGCCGGAGGCAGTTCGCTCGCGCTCTTGTATGTGCAAGTGCTGAATAAACCTTCGTTAAGTGAAGTTACTATTCGTCATTCATCTAATTACACCTTCTTCTACCTGACAATATATTCACGAGAATGACTCGTTCAGTCTATTCTATTCCTTTTCTTTTATTTGTTTGGCATTGCGATTGCTGCCTTCGTTCTGATGTATTTAAGTATCTGTTTCTAATTGAAATAATAACGACTGAAAAGATTCTTTCAACCTTCTTTACGCCATATCCTATCCTTTACAATATCGAAACATTAAAGGTAAATTTAGCCATTACAATTGTACTAGTGGAATCTAGTGTGATTTGTGTAATGCCATTAACTTATTTTCATTCTTAATATCAATTACTGGTATTTATCGTTTAACAGAACCTGCGTATAGTTTATTTGCTTTCGAAGTCCGATACTTTATTGACTTACGCGGTGTAGAGAATTTTACAGTTGATATACACTCCTGGAAATGGAAAAAAGAACACATTGACACCGGTGTGTCAGGCCCACCATACTTGCTCCGGACACTGCGAGAGGGCTGTACAAGCAATGATCACACGCACGGCACAGCGGACACACCAGGAACCGCGGTGTTGGCCGTCGAATGGCGCTAGCTGCGCAGCATTTGTGCACCGCCGCCGTCAGTGTCAGCCTGTTTGCCGTGGCATACGGAGCTCCATCGCAGTCTTTAACACTGGTAGCATGCCGCGACAGCGTGGACGTGAACCGTATGTGCAGTTGACGGACTTTGAGCGAGGGCGTATAGTGGGCATGCGGGAGGCCGGGTGGACGTACCGCCGAATTGCTCAACACGTGGGGCGTGAGGTCTCCACAGTACATCGATGTTGTCGCCAGTGGTCGGCGGAAGGTGCACGTGCCCGTCGGCCTGGGACCGGACCGCAGCGACGCACAGATGCACGCCAAGACCGTAGGATCCTACGCAGTGCCGTAGGGGACCGCACCGCCACTTCCCAGCAAATTAGGGACACTGTTGCTCCTGGGGTATCGGCGAGGACCATTCGCAACCGTCTGCATGAAGCTGGGCTACCGTCCCGTACACCGTTAGGCCGTCTTCCGCTCACGCCCCAACATCGTGCAGCCCGCCTCCAGTGGTGTCGCGACAGGCGTGAATGGAGGGACGAATGGAGACGTGTCGTCTTCAGCGATGAGAGTCGCTTCTGCCTTGGTGCCAATGATGGTCGTATGCGTGTTTGGCGCCGTGCAGGTGAGCGCCACAATCAGGACTGCATACGACCGAGGCACACAGGGCCAACACCCGGCATCATGGTGTGGGGAGCGATCTCCTACACTGGCCGTACACCACTGGTGATCGTCGAGGGGACACTGAATAGTGCACGGTACATCCAAACCGTCATCGAACCCATCGTTCTACCATTCCTAGACCGGCAAGGGAACTTGCTGTTCCAACAGGACAATGCACGTCCGCATGTATCCCGTGCCACCCAACGTGGTCTAGAAGGTGTAAGTCAACTACCCTGGCCAGCAAGATCTTCGGATCTGTCCCCCATTGAGCATGTTTGGGACTGGATGAAGCGTCGTCTCACGCGGTCTGCACGTCCAGCACGAACGCTGGTCCAACTGAGGCGCCAGGTGGAAATGGCATGGCAAGCCGTTCCACAGGACTACATCCAGCATCTCTACGATCGTCTCCATGGGAGAATAGCAGCCTGCATTGCTGCGAAAGGTGGATATACACTGTACTAGTGCCGACATTGTGCATGCTCTTTTGCCTGTGTCTATGTGCCTGTGGTTCTGTCAGTGTGATCATGTGATGTATCTGACCCCAGGAATGTGTCAATAAAGTTTCCCCTTCCTGGGACAATGAATTCACGGTGTTCTTATTTCAATTTCCAGGAGTGTATATCTGAAATGTAACCACACAACGCGAAGCAACTCAGTAACTTTGGCTTGAGAAGAAAAAGTGTCTTCTTAATAGTATGCAAATATGAGTAAACGAGATAATACACTGAAGCACCAAAGAAACTGGTATAGGCATGCGTATTCAAATACAAAGATATGTAAACAGGCACAATACGGCCCCGCGGTCGCAACGACTACATAAGACAACAAGTGTCTGGCGCAGTTGTTAGATCGGTTACTGCTGCTACAATGGAAAGTTATCAAGATTTAAGTGAGTTTGAACGTGGTGTTATAATAGGCACACGAACGATGGGGCACAACATATCCGAGGTAGCGATGAAGTGGAGATCTTCCCATACGACCATTTCACGAGTGTACCGTGAATATCAGGAATCTGGTAAAACATGAAATCTCTGACATCTCTGCGGACCGAGAAAGATCTAGCAAGAACTGGAGCAACGACGACTGAAGAGAATCGTTCAACGTGACAGCAGTGCATCCCTTCCGCAAATTGCTCCACATTTCAGTGCTGGGCCATCAACAAGAGTCAGCGTGAAGACCATTCAACGTAATTTCCTCGATATGGGCTTTCGGAGCGGAAGGCCCACTCACGTACCCTTGATGACTGCACAACATAGAGCTTTAAACCTCGCGTGCGCCTGTCAACACCGACATTGGGGCCGGCCCAAGTGGCCGTGCGGTTAAAGGCGCTGCAGTCTGGAACCGCAAGACCGCTACGGTCGCAGGTTAGAATCCTGCCTCGGGCATGGATGTTTGTGATGTCCTTAGGTTAGTTAGGTTTAACTAGTTCTAAGTTCTAGGGGACTAATGACCTGAGCAGTTGAGTCCCATAGTGCTCAGAGCCATTTGAACCGACATTGGACTGTTGATGACTGGAAACATGTTGCCTGGTCGGACGAGTCTCGTTTCAAATTGTATCGAGTGGATGGACGTGTACGAGTATGGAGGCAACCTCATGTATCCATGGACTCTGCGACACTATAAAGCAAGCTTATACTGTTTCAATATAAGTTTGTAATGTTGCTACATTAATTTGGTATGCTGTAATCGGGTGCTAATAGTAGAATAAAAGCGGGTTAAAAGCCGTGATCTGTCTGGGGACGTTAACCGTGGATTACTGGGCAACTGTTTCATCAGATATTTAGTCTAGGTTTACCAAGCAGACTAACATTAATGATAATCTTTTAATAGTCATACAACAACCGGTAATATATATATATAAAAGGAGAATTTAAATAAAAAGAAAGAAATCAGTTTATATTTGGAAATTTATTTTAAGATTGATCATCGAAATTTCAGCATATTAAATTCTATTCGTAACAAGCTGGTGCCTTATTTAGGATGGCGAAAATCTTACGGAACACATCAAATATGGAGCCAAGATTTGGGAGACTGCATACAACCCTGCATTCACAAAACAACACCCAAAGAAATTGAAACATAAGCAAGAAGAAATTAACCACAACCAACAGATTCAGTTTTTACCCAAAGAAATTACGTTTGTAACACAATCCTGTCCGTCATGTAGTTACCACACACTGGTATACTAAATTCATATTAACTCTTTGTGAAATCTTCCCAAAAAGAATAGCTGAAGGCTACTTTGATGATTACACCACATGCTCCACGTGGTCAACTTGGTTTATACAAAGCGTACAACTCCACAATAATTTTGATAATTAAAATACATTAGATCGAAAAGCAATTGACAAAAGCAAAACCTTGAACTGGTTACTAACGTCTTACTATTAACCTGATAGGTCAAACAGTTATATAAGCACGTGGTACTGGTCTCGCAAAGTACACTCCACGTGGGTTGAACATAAAGAAAAGCATAAAGAAAAGTTGTTATATTGTAAAATATTGTCAAGACGAGACGTTATAATCACACAAGCATTCACATTTAAGATTGATGAACTTAGTTAGAGTTACTGATCAACACGTGGTTCCACTTTACTCGCAAAGTAATGACAAAGCAACTACCCCAAAATAATCTGAACTTCACACGAGAATTACACTACGCTGCAATTTAAGATAACCTTAGATATTTTAGAGCTAAACCCGAAATAAAGATGATTAAATTTTCAGTTAGGCTGAACTTAACAAATCCATTGTTCTACGGACTTAGCAGACACGCGCTTAGCCGGAGATCTTACCACTTCAGACGCTCGCCACCGCCAGACTGCAACTACCTACTCCCGAGCGTGCTTCCTGAGACTGCTCACAAAGACAAACGGAAGTGGCCAGAGGGGCAGCTTCCTATACCAACATGACAACGGACGGACAGAACCATACTAAGGATAGAAACCTCTCTGCTTTAAGAAAGCGTAGCTACCTGTTCCGACGTTGGTCCTACTGTTCTCTAGCAGACAGCCTTGTCTGCTACCCTCAAGCATGCAACTACAAACACATTTGATCATTCATCCTCTCACACAGAAGGGAAGGGGGATGACAGTATCTTATCATATACAGTATATAACAGAAAGCGGATGTAGGTTCCGTATGAGACTGTGTGACATGAAATTACATATAAACTGTGTTTTAAAGTGTAGTAGTGTGACAGATCGTTCTTGTTTACGTGTAAAAGTAACACGTTCCACTACTCAGTCTCCTCCCAGATAGTCAGAAACGCCACAGTAAATTTAGAAGAGGAATTTACTCCATAAATGACAACAGATTTAAGAAATTAAACATGAAAGGAATCCAACAGAGACCTTTCATAACCCCAACGCTCCGGGAAAAGACTGTGCAGGGAATTTTCTGGCCATGCTAGGACATTCCCAAGCAGGCTTCTCACACCCTACTTAAACCAAAAATGTAAAAAAAAAGGCAAAAGGTCACCAGCTACTTGCTAAAACACAATAATTTCAACAAATCTTTAGAATCTACCAATTTCAAACAGAAAAAAAACACAATCTGTGACACCTATTTAAAAGGTAGTGTAGACCTAATTCGGTCAGCAAGTAAAAACAATGGTTCCTGTGTCATTAATATGAAAACAATTTCTGGTTGTTACCCTTATGGAGTTCACCAGTATTTACTCATTGCAAGAGCCAACTGATCACAGGAAAATTTATGACTGTTTATTAACAAGCAAAATTTATGAAAATAGCAAAGGTGCCACAGCAATTAAAAAAAAAAGAACATCAAATAACATCGGTATTAAAAAGCAGAACATAACAATGCACAATCTGCAAAAGCAACAAAATGATAAGAGAAAAAACATGTTTTACAAAGTGGTTATCGCAAAAAAATTCTATATCGTATAAAACCAATAATTTGTAGAATTAAAATAACTATGTGGCACTCATTTAATCACTCTACTATATTTCAATTAGCTAGCAAACAATGAGCACTGTGTCATTATATTGAAACTACAATAATTATGTGATTATTACCCTTAAGGGGTTCCTCACAGTAAATATGCCCCATGCAAAGGCTAATCGATCACAGTTCAATGAGAATAAAAAGCTATCTGACTGATAAACGAAGCAATGCCACAGCAATGAATTTACGAAACAAAATATCACAAATCTAATACATCACACAAAAACAAACATTGATAAATAAAACAGTACAATAGTCAACATCTAAAACAAAAAAAAAACACCTATAAATAAAACACCTGCAACATACAAGAGTCAAAGTCTAAAAAAAAATTAATAAATAGAACACCTGCAAAATACAAGAGTCAGTCTAGTAAACACCAATAAATCGAATCCCTGCAAAACACACGAGTCAAAGTTTCTGTGACAGAAACACACGTATATGCATTGAACTAAGAACCGTATAATCACTGTTCACTGATACACTCACTAGTTCCACTGTTCCGTGGCACAATATAAGGGGAGGGGAAGGGGGTGCGTCGCCGCAGCTGTCAGTAGGGATTTTTGTCCATCTGTTGCGTGCAATCCCGCCGTCTCTGCCCTCTCATGAAGTTTCTCTTGGTGGTCTGTGTCACGTACATCTCGATTTGGTTCCATGTTTGTGTTGTCAAATTCGTGCGGTATCCTCGATTGACACGCCAGTTTGATATTCCTGGGCAAGGATGACACTTAATGGCTCTTCTTTTGTGCCACCCTTAGCGACCAGAGAACATCGAACCATGATTTACTGTCGCTTGACAGTAGGCATCCTTCAGGAAATGTTGACAGGCGTCGTTGCAGTCTGCCAGTTTCTCTGGACAGTACCTGTCAAAAGGCTCCACGCCCCTTGTGTTGTTTCTCCGCGGCCGTCTCGTCACGGTCGCGTGCGTGTGGTGCGTTGCCAGCAGATGGATTTCCGCGCGGTGGACCGCTCGCCCATCTCAGGTCATCGCCTCGAGGAAGGGTCGCCCGGGGCGGCCGCCCATTAGCTCCAGGTACAAGGGAAAGTGTTTGCCGCGTTCTTTTGTTGCCGGCCGCGCTCCCGAAGTGGCCTAGCTGACAGCGTGTCCTGCTGGGAAACCCGCCAGTTTACACTAGTCCGGCTGCTCCCGCTGTCTCTTAAGAGTTTTGCCGGTTCGCTTTCACGTTCTCAACTGCATTCACAGAAATTTTTCATCATCCTTATGTGATTACACAATATCATACATATTACCACTTAGTATTGTCTTTCACAATTTTTAAGAACAAAGTGAGACTTAATTTTTTTTTTTTATAAAAATAATTAGATGAATCGACAATATAAAATAAAATTTAAATGACTTGACAATGTAAAAAAATAAAAGTGAAATGACTTTACAATGTAAAAAAAAATAAAAAATTAAATGAACTGACAATATAATATTTAAATCCACATCACTAATGTGGTTCACTTACGTTTTAATAAATCCAATGCTACTTATTAATTCACTAAAATGAATAGGATTATGCCTTGTGCAAGTATAGGTCAGGACAGCATAGGGTTCACATGTTATTTACACACACATACATGCACACCTGTTGTCTATTCTACAAACTAACTACCCATAAACATGCATTACTCAATATTCTACTTCTATCCACTACTAGTTAAGCCAATAAGCTACTTCAATGCTATTTCAACACCATGTATATACCACTACAACATTGTTCTAATTCGTCCTCTTCTTGACGCTCGTGGCATACGTCTTGTCACATGATAAATATCGAGAAACTTTCCTTAAACATACACAGTAAAAAGAACAATGGTTATTTACACACCAAAACATTTATACCAGTTCGCACACCTGAAAAGAGACTCGCAATTATACATTTATCATACTCATATATTCACACATAAAACAGTAAGAAAATTTCATCTCAAATTACGTTATCACAAGAATTAATCACACAGATGGCTCTGAGAACGGTAAAAATGTCTGCACTATACCGGTTATACTACATTTTCTTACCCATTTTGCTGCGATTTCGTTCCTTCTTTAAGTTACCTCTCGCTTCCAAATCAGTCATTTCGCCTGTGGTGGTTATTCTGGATTCATTTCTCATGAATGGCAAAATTGTGGTCACCTCTATTCTGTAAAACAGTATCATCTTAACATATTGAACTTACAACAGACACAAAAGATCCGAATCCTCCTGCAGTTTAAATGACAAATGTTTTGCTTCATCCTTATTACCTTAAACCAAGCTTTCCTTCGGTCCCATAATCAAAATTATTTACTCTTCCTCTACATTCTAGTGGGAAATTTCCTCAGTACAAATCATATAGGCTGCAGTGCATCCCGCACCAGCAAAAACAGTAAGCTGTAATGCTCACAGCATCAGCAAAACACATAAACGTCGCTTTTCTGGGACAAGTATTAACGCAGAATAAGTTTTCGAGGCTTTGGCTCAACATCAATCATGACTACAGAAAGGATCCATATTTCTGTTCCATTCTCCATTTGCTGAAAAACTGCTCGTATTTGACTGCCATTATAATATTTCAGAGCCACGTAAATTACACAAACCACAATTCTTCTTTTACCTTGAAGGGAATCAATATACTTACGAAATCCACAGACAGCACTTTACGTACTCAGCTATAAAGAACAAAAAATACATATATCATCAATATTAACATATCATCGCATATTGGGAAGCCAATGGTTAAACAATCGTATTATCGCATCCTGTTTTCAAGAATTCAAACTTACTCATTCCTTTCTCAGAGTTCTCCTATCTTAAAATATTCATACAGCACGCATACTATAGTAAGAGATCCTCATTTATACTGACAGATATAGAATAGTAATAGATAGATAGTAGCACTGAAAGCAGAAAATCGGAAACAAGGCTACTAGCAGCTGGGGACCTGGGTTTGCCAGACCCATAATACCCACAGATCGGATATTCCCCTGAGTTTATGCACTAATTCAGCAACGATCTTGCTTTCCTCAGGAGCGGCTCTTTTCAATTTACACACAAAAAAAACATAAACAGCATTTTACTCGTTCACAAAGAAACCTTTTATCTTCACGTTTGAATCAAACTAAATCCTAATTGCAAAAGGAGAAAAAAAATTAAAACACCACTTCAATCCATCACATAGAAACATGTTTATCATAAATTTTTATCAACATATTATTCAAAATGCATTTATCATAAATGTAAACTAATCAATTGTTTCTCTTCACTATAAACCCTATGTACTCATTTGCCATGTCGCTCATTTGTTCCGATTGGCACCTTCTGGGCTGATCATTTGTCATTGCCGGTTTCGTTCATTTCCATTTACTGGATTATGTCTAGGGTTGGCCGGCCGAATTTCAACATCATGTGGGGCTCCGCCTACAATCCTACTCCCACTGTGTTCATCGTAGTAACGATGCTGGTTGCCGTACCTGTTGCGTTCACGATCTTGTCTACGTCCTCGATCATTTCTGTTGTTCCACCTGTGTTCGCGACTGTCACCCCAGTTTCTATACGGCCGGTCCCGATTATTGTTCCGTTCGCGTCGCGACGACCAGTCACGCCGTTGATTAGTACTACGGCCACGACTGCGGTCGCGCTGCTGTGCCCCGTAATAACTTTGTGCCTGATTAGGCGGGCATTCTCCTGTATTGTATTCCAACTCTTGGAGAAGCGTCTTAAACGTTTCCACGTCCTCTTTGCATCGTCCCGCAAGAATGACGTGCCGCAAGTGCATCGGCAATTTGGTGATGCATATCCTAATTAGTTCCGCAGGCCCGTATGGGTCGTATAGGAATTGATTTGCCTGCAGCATGTGGTCGAATAGGCGTGCAGGGCTGCCGAAACCAGACTGGTTCAAATTTGGCAGCATAATTATGCCATGTTTGACCCTATCTTGTGCCGCTTCCGACCAATAGGCGGAGAGAAAGGCTTGTCGAAACTCCCGAGTGGAGTTGCAGTGACGCGCTACCGACCTCATGCGACTCGCCGGTTCGCCTTCCAAATAGCCACACATATATTCTATCTTATGTGAACTTGCCCAGTCGGGAGGAAGACAGAACTCAAATTGCTCGAGCCATGCTCGTGGATGTATTCCTTTTTGCGAATTTCGGAATATCTCAAACTTTCTCACCGTAAGGAAATGTTTGAAATCAAATCCCCGCATTTCCTCCTGGCGAGGCCCTTGAATGTTTCTATTATTCTCATGTCTGCCCCTCAAATTACATTCTTCCCTGTCGTCAAAATCTCCCTCGTGGCCGGAGTCCCTCTCTGCACTGTTCGTACGGCTATTTTTAATGCTATTGACGAGTTCGGAATCACACGCCATGCGGTTTTCCAGATGCGCCACGCGTTCTTGTAATTCGCCTGTTACAGCTCTGTTTTGCCTGTTCATTTCGAACTGTCCCTTCTGAAATCTCAGAAGCGAACGCACTTCTTCGGTCTCTGCGGCCGCTACCGGTGTAGTATTGTTCTCGCTTTCCGTCAGCTTCATCGTGCCTACAATGTCCGCTAATGCCGCAATCTTATCATCAATTTGTCTCTTGTCCTCCGCCCCAGTCTGCTTCAATTGTTCTACTTGCTGTTCCAACGCGCGGATCGCTAAACTGTTGTCCGCTATTGTGTTGCTAACGGACGTGGGACAATGCGTTTCTGCCTCTTGGACCCTCGAGAGTACCTGCTGGTGCTCCCTTTGGCATTCTTCCCTCAGCTCTTGGAAATTCCTAAGTAGCCGTTCTTCGCTTTCTTTAGCTTCGGCATCGCCCCTCCGCTTGCTCTGTTCTAAGGCTTGCAGACGATCATCGATTTGTTCAAATGTACGGCCTAATTCTTTCATAATATCACTTTTTATCTCACTTGCCAGATTGTTTATTCTTTGTGAGATATCATCGGACACTCTCTGCATCGACTTGTCGACTTTATTTGTCTGCTGGATTAGTTTTTCGTCTATTTGTTCGCCTAGCTCTCGGATCGATTTTTCAGATTTCTGCGTCATCTGTTCGAACGATTTTTCTGATTTCTGCGTCATTTGTTCCCCTAGCTCGCGGATCGATTTCTCTGTGTTTTCTTTATTTTGTTGCAATAAGGCTTTCATGAGTTCTGCTAAATCAATTTGGTTAGTTGGAGGCAAATTAATTTCTGCCTCTGCTGTGAGCCCGTTCGTGCTGTTTTGCATTTCGTCTGAAGTATTCCCCATTGCATTTTCGGAACCGCCCGACGCGTTAATATTGGAAATCAAATTATCCCCTTGGTCCATGTTGCTTAAGTTGTTGGACCGCTTACTTTTAGCTTGGTTACGTGTTTGCATTAGTGCAATTTATACTCAGTACGCAACACACTAATCACAATAAATGTGTCCCCCAAAAATTACGACAGTCACACGAAAGATACCCAACCTAGTACACACTTTTTCACACGCAAAACAAATTTTTATCTTTGATCGAAACAGTGGAATTTACAAGCGAGAATAAAAAACACACAGACATATAAAACACACAAATATAAAAAACAAAACAAGACAAACAACGCAACGCCGATCAACAACGCCGTGAATCTTTTGAAAGTCTGCTCGGAAACAACACAGAAGTTGTTTGAGCGCTGTAGGAAAAAAATTAAGATTATAACACGCTCGCAATCTAACGTTTCAGAGATTCCAGAGTCTAGCGGAATCACAGAACAGGGTCGCCATGTGTAATATTTCTACATTAATTTTGCTATGCTGATATCGGTGCTAATTGACAATGAAAGTGGGTCAAAAGCCGTGATCTGTCTGGGGACGTTAACCGTGGATTACTGGGCAACTGTTTCATCAGATATTTAGTCTAGGTTTACCAAGCAGACTAACATTAATGATAATCTTTTAATAGTCATACAACAACCGGTAATATATATATATAAAAGGAGAATTTAAATAAAAAGAAAGAAATCAGTTTATATTTGGAAATTTATTTTAAGATTGATCATCGAAATTTCAGCATATTAAATTCTATTCGTAACAAGCTGGTGCCTTATTTAGGATGGTGAAAATCTTACGGAACACATCAAATATGGAGCCAAGATTTGGGAGACTGCATACAACCCTGCATTCACAAAACAACACCCAAAGAAATTGAAACATAAGCAAGAAGAAATTAACCACAACCAACAGATTCAGTTTTTACCCAAAGAAATTACGTTTGTAACACAATCCTGTCCGTCATGTAGTTACCACACACTGGTATACTAAATTCATATTAACTCTTTGTGAAATCTTCCCAAAAAGAATAGCTGAAGGCTACTTTGATGATTACACCACATGCTCCACGTGGTCAACTTGGTTTATACAAAGCGTACAACTCCACAATAATTTTGATAATTAAAATACATTAGATCGAAAAGCAATTGACAAAAGCAAAACCTTGAACTGGTTACTAACGTCTTACTATTAACCTGATAGGTCAAACAGTTATATAAGCACGTGGTACTGGTCTCGCAAAGTACACTCCACGTGGGTTGAACATAAAGAAAAGCATAAAGAAAAGTTGTTATATTGTAAAATATTGTCAAGACGAGACGTTATAATCACACAAGCATTCACATTTAAGATTGATGAACTTAGTTAGAGTTACTGATCAACACGTGGTTCCACTTTACTCGCAAAGTAATGACAAAGCAACTACCCCAAAATAATCTGAACTTCACACGAGAATTACACTACGCTGCAATTTAAGATAACCTTAGATATTTTAGAGCTAAACCCGAAATAAAGATGATTAAATTTTCAGTTAGGCTGAACTTAACAAATCCATTGTTCTACGGACTTAGCAGACACGCGCTTAGCCGGAGATCTTACCACTTCAGACGCTCGCCACCGCCAGACTGCAACTACCTACTCCCGAGCGTGCTTCCTGAGACTGCTCACAAAGACAAACGGAAGTGGCCAGAGGGGCAGCTTCCTATACCAACATGACAACGGACGGACAGAACCATACTAAGGATAGAAACCTCTCTGCTTTAAGAAAGCGTAGCTACCTGTTCCGACGTTGGTCCTACTGTTCTCTAGCAGACAGCCTTGTCTGCTACCCTCAAGCATGCAACTACAAACACATTTGATCATTCATCCTCTCACACAGAAGGGAAGGGGGATGACAGTATCTTATCATATACAGTATATAACAGAAAGCGGATGTAGGTTCCGTATGAGACTGTGTGACATGAAATTACATATAAACTGTGTTTTAAAGTGTAGTAGTGTGACAGATCGTTCTTGTTTACGTGTAAAAGTAACACGTTCCACTACTCAGTCTCCTCCCAGATAGTCAGAAACGCCACAGTAAATTTAGAAGAGGAATTTACTCCATAAATGACAACAGATTTAAGAAATTAAACATGAAAGGAATCCAACAGAGACCTTTCAAGTTTTGTATCATAAATTCTTTAAAATGAGTTTTCACAAGCATTGCATTTTTTAGTTGTATCACTGTTCTTGCCCGGGTGCTATACGGAACATTCGCCACGGACGAGTGAGTTGGAAATTTCACCAAATCGTACTTATAAACCTTTAATTCACACACCACAGTGTGCAAACTAGATCACATTATTTTCTATATTTTCACGGCCTCATTTAATATTAAATAGGTGCAGAATGTGTATGCTTTAGATTAACAACAGAATATTCATGTTAATGTAATATGTGACGAGGTGCATTTCATTTTAAATATGTAGTGTTTGATGACATTTTGATCCACATTTGAGCGCGATTTATTATGAAACTTTTTCTAATACTGGCCGACTGGTTCAAAGAGTTGTGTCGAGATGTAATGTAATGCCATGGTGTGGAAGAGACGGTAGGGGCAGCCAGTAGCAACCAAGCTAAAAGAAGCAGTGAGGACGGGGGGAGCAATGCATAGTAAGCTGATCTTGGGTGTCTAAATGGGAGAAGGACAGGGTGTTTAGAGTTGAAAACTTTAGCAGCTTTGTACCCAGGTTGCGAATTTGTAACGTTTTTGTATTTTGATATCTGGGGAGTAACTGGAACTGATTATTTGGCCGAGTCGAGATCATATCGTGAGTGAGACTATAGAGGTACAGTTTTCGTAGAAAATACGGAGACAGACATTGTGGAATTAACAGTTTGATCAATTACTCGTGAATTACGACACTTTGAGCTACTTTTTGTGAATTTGGCAGCATGCTAGAGTTGCTGAGGCAGCCAGTGCCACTACGACAGAGTTAAAAAAATGGCCCTGAGCACTATGGGACTTAACTTCTAAGGTCATCAGTCTCCTAGAACCTAGAACTACTTAAACCTAACTAACCTAAGGACGTCACACACATACATGCCAGAGGCAGGATTCGAACCTGCCTCCGTAGCGGTCGCGCTGTTCCAGACTGTAGCGCCTAGAACCGCTCGGCCACCCCGGCCGGCCTACAGAATTATGTTTTAATGAATAAACGACTTAATTTCAAATTTATTTTTTGTATCAAATATTTTATTTGATATAGTCGACTGTAGCTACATTCATTTATTCATATCCCAGTTAACAAGTCTGTAAAGAACTTACAAAACTTCTATTTTTTAAAAAAGAAGAAAAGTTTTGCGACAGTGTGCCAGCGGACTCTAGAGAAAAAAAGATGGCTCAAAACCTGCTCAGGTAAATCCGACCGTTCCAAGATATGTTTATCGAAGCACGGTGGTAGCTATCAGGCTTATTTAATACTGTTAACCCTGAAACGTCATTTATGTAGAAGTTGGAATAAAAGCCGAAGAAATTCTGTACTGCTCCATCTACACGCTGGCTGGACTTCTACGGCAATATTCGTTGGCTGCATTCATCTATACAAACAGCAGAGGTTCAAGGACGCCTGCTTCTTTACAGCAGTAGGTGCCCATGCATTACAAGTTGGAAGCTGTTTCTCAAAGGATACAAAGCGAGTGAATACGTACCGTTATTATGACGGAACGTTTTGATGTTTGATGACTTGTATCATGCGTGTGTGTTTCCATATGTTGATTCTTTAGTTTGAAGTGTTCATTCTATTCGTCACTCGCAACCTAACTGAACCGCAAAGCGCAAGGGACGAACTACTCTCTTGAGATCGCTGTGAACACGCACTGAAGACTGCTTTTGACTTTTTCTACGTATTAGATTATTTCTTTCTCTGACCATAGCACAAAAGAGACAATCTATGCCTTCGTTATAGCTTCCTTTCTCTTACGGGACTTCAGTACGAATGGTCAGTGATGGTAACAGGTTCTGTTTATAAGATAGAACAAGAATGTTAATGATTTGCCTTACGTCCAATAGCTAAATGAGAAGTATATGATAAGTTACTAACGCTGAAGTTGCAAATTGTAGATTGTTAGATTCCTTGCTGGTTCAGTTGGATCTGAACAGATATTTGTTTCTTCTTAAGGATTTTAATTTCATTTACGCCCACACTCACGATTCCATTACATTAGATATGTGAGCCGATTGGCACCACGCTTGCAAGTAAAGGTGCGACAAGGGGTCCTGTAAATATTCTTTAACATGTTCGCTCATTTCATAGTTGCAGTGTAGCGCCTTTAACTATCATTACGAAGATCTTTGTATTTTAGTTGATCTCATTTGGAGGGAAGAACAGTAAATATTGCATGTATTGTGCTTCATGTAGTCGTGGAAAATCGTTATACGTTGAGATGACAAGAGTCATGGGAGAGATAAATGCACATATACAGATGGCGAAAGTATCGCGTATGCAAGGTATAGAACCGCAGTGCCTTGGCGGACTTGTTTGCGCACAGGCGCTTCATGTAAAATGTATTGTAACACCATAGCAAGACATTATGCAGTTTTTTTTCTTGTGATTGATTATGCTTTGCATAAAGCGTAGTTTCTTTAATATGTGCTCTTTGATATGTTTACTATGTTTTCTCTTTACTAACTAATTGCCTTGGTTGTATTTAGAAATGGATGATTTTGGTTAAATAATTTTGTATTGATGTGTTAATATGGGTAAATGCAATGTTTGCTCAAAAATGTTTACTTGCTACTTTGTAACTGCTGATCCACACTTATGGCTCTTGGTTCATGTCATGGTAAATATGGAATGGTTCCCCTCTAAAACGGAAGTTATTTAGGGCGCGCAAGTTGCGGTTGGTGCGAGTGAAAAGGTGGACAAGAGAGTCAGTCGGAGGCTGGCTACCGTAGAGTTGGCAGCTAGTGATTGGAAGGTGCATTGTGCAGGTGCCCAGTGAGGCTTTCAGTGCTTGGATTTATTACGCCAAAGCCTCGGGTGGATGAATGGATTCTACACAGTGCTCTGTGGCCTGAAAGTACTATAAAATCTGATGATCACCGCCATGAAGAAAATAACAGAGTATTTCAATTCCAACGGCAAGTCCATCTGCCATCATATACTCACCACCAATATTGCGCAATCACTGTGACAGAGAAGAGGAATCATAGTTTGTAAAGTGATGTATCAGCACACTTAGTACGTGCAAATACAAGGCAACTCATACCAAAATTTATGTACCTACCTTGACTTGTTCCTCATAATAATACCTCTCAGGATCCTCTCCGTTTGAACAATGATTTCCGAGTGTCCAGATTGTGAGAAATGATAATCAAAAAGAAACACAATTATGTGATTAATTTTGTTTGAAACCGAGTGAAAAAGGTTATGAAAAATTTGGTAAAATTGAAGAGGAAGTAAGTGTAGCTTTTTTGAAAGCCTCCCAGTGATTGAACTAATTTATTTTAAAGTTTTGTTGACTTTTAAAAATTACTTGCTTAACGTCTGGTTTCAAAAGTAAAGAACTATGATGATAATTACTAGACAACAATCCATTTTGAGGTTAGCTTTAAAATAAATGTTCTTAAAGATTGGTTTGAAATGCAACACCTGTTGGACATATTTACTGTCAAATCTGTTACAAAATGCATACATTGTGAGTCAATATTTCAAAAGGAGAATTCCAAAAGTTGGCATTCTTTAAATCATTCATGAAAGTGTGTTAGTTTGTTTTACGACAGTGGTCAACATTAAGGGCCCACCATTGAAAGTTGCTAAAAGTACATTAAGTTACTGGATTAACGAATATTTTCACGAGTTTTGTGCACGTTGTGTGCTAAAAAGTGTAATATCAGTTTATGAGCGCCCACTTACTGTTTTCTTCTCACTAAAGGTAAAATTACTATGAACAACATTATGCATGAATACACTTACTTCTTTGTTTTTAAAGAAAAATGTGAATATTTATGCAAGTCAAATTTAATTGAATTTGTGATGCGTAGAAAATACCTGACAAAATAAGGCTAGACCTATGCCCAATTTCCAGTTTAGTACTGGCTTGCATTTATTACGTTGATGAAGTTACTCAGGTTTGACAAAGTATTTAAAATTGATGAGTATAACAGTGTCTTTTGTGTTTGTGAGGACAGGCATGTTTTACAATAACTCTTAGTATCCCCTTCACCACTTATTTGCTTGTGATTGGGCTCATTACACTTTCGTAGGAAAGAATTATAGGCTGTGTTTTTCCACTAAAACTGTTTACTTTTTCTTTAAAAGAAATGTTACACATTTCTATGCCTAGTTAGGCTGGCGACCGTATTCTATTTCATTTGAGCAAGTTCGATTAGTTACAACAGTTTCTAAACGTTCAGTGTGTTTACGTAACTTCAATTTCATGTCCGATAAGCAAAACCCTTTAGGCATTTCACGGGCAATTCTGCAAAAATCCTCACAGATAGTAACATTATACTGCATCTAAATGCCATAATTGGTTATAAATATAGTATCAGTTCACAAACGGTGCAGTGTATAGTGTTATACGGGGCTTTTCTAGCGACAGGACTATTTGTTCTGTTGGGGCATAGTGGGTGGTAAACCAAATTTGGTAACTGATAGCAAACACGCGGAGGCAGTTAATTGTACAGTATCTAATGTGATTATGGCTGCACGACGGAAATGAACAGACTTTGAACGCGAAATGGTAGTTGGAGCTAGAGGCGTGGAATATTCCATTTAGAAAATTGTTAGAGGAGTCGAATTCCGAGAGACACAGTGTCAAGACTGTGCTGAGAATACCAAAATTTCAGGCATTTCCTCTCACCACCGACTACTTAGTGGTCGAAGGTCTTCAAGCAACGACCGACAGCAACGGAGTTTGCGTAGAGTTGTCAGTACTAACAGACAACCAACACTACGTGAAATATCCGCAGAAAAATGTAGGACGTATGACAAACGTGTCCCTCAGGGCAGTGCGGAAAACTGTGGCTTTAATGGTCTGTGATAGCACACGACTGACTCAAGAGCCTTTGCTAACGGAATGACATCGCCTGCG
Organism: Schistocerca americana; assembly: GCF_021461395.2. Lineage (NCBI taxonomy): Eukaryota > Metazoa > Arthropoda > Insecta > Orthoptera > Acrididae > Schistocerca > Schistocerca americana. The sequence goes on from NC_060119.1 coordinate 803,962,277, forward strand.
GCTCCCCTCCTGGGCTCGTGACTACATCGATTGCGCTACGGTCGCAGGTTCGAATCCTGCCTCGGGCATGGATGTGTGTGATGTCCTTAGGTTAGTTAGGTTTAACTAGTTCTAAGTTCTAGGCGACTGATGACCTCAGAAGTTAAGTCGCATAGTGCTCAGAGCCATTTGAACCATATCGATTGGACTCTAGGCGACTGGAAAACTGTGTGCTGATCAGATAAGACCCGATTTCATTTGGTAAGAGCTGATGATAGGGTTCAAGTGTGGTGAAGACCGCACGAAGCCATGGACTCAAGTTGTCAGCAAGCTAATGTCCAAGCTGATGGTAGCTCCATGACGCTGTGTGCTGTGCTGTGTTTACATGTATTGCGCTAGGTACCCTCGTCGAACTGAATCGATCATTAATGGGAAATGGTTATTGTAGGCTACTTGGACACCATCTACAGTCATTCATGGGCTCCATATTCCCAAACAATGCTGGAATTTTTATGCATCAAAATGCGCCGTGTCAGCGGGTCACGAGTGTTCGCTATTCGTCTAAAGAACATTTTGAACAATTCGAGCGAATTATTTGGCCACCCAGGACACCCAACATGAATCCCATCGCACATTTACGAGACGTAATAGAGAGGTCAGTTCGTGCATGACATCCCCCGCCGGCAACATTTTCGCAATTATCGACGGCTATGGAGGCTACATAATTCAATATTTCTGCAAAGGAATTCCAGCGACATCCTGAGTCTATGTCACGTCGAACTGCTGTACTACGCCGGGAAAAAGGGGGTCCGATACGATATTAAGAGGCAGAGGCCGAACCGAGAAGACGCACCAGTAGCGGTAGTAGCTGGAGCAGTTGCCTGATACCCAATAATTCAGGTTCCGTTCTTTTTTCACGTATTTCTGCAAAGAAGTTAACCATGCATGTGTATTTTACTGTGTAGACTAGTGGTTAGCAAATTACTCTAAGTTTTTGTTTTTGCGTAAATCTTGACACATGCCCTGGTGTAAGGCGGCTTCCTAGTGTAATTTTCTCGTCGCCAGAAGTTCCACGTCACGCCACTAAGTTTAAATCTCGTGCTGGTACACAGCATATAGTTCAGACCAGTGCATTCTAGTTTCCATACTTATCTCGTGCATTAGCTTTGGGTAAGCAGAGTCTTTAGTAAAAAATGGTTCAAATGGCTCTGAGCACTATGGGACTTAACATCTATGGTCATCAGTCCCCTAGAACTTAGAACTACTTAAACCTAACTAACCTAAGGACATCACACAACACCCAGCCATCACGAGGCAGAGAAAATCCCTGACCCCGCCGGGAATCGAACCCGGGAACCCGGGCGTGGGAAGCGAGAACGCTACCGCACGACCACGAGATGCGGGCTAGTCTTTAGTAGCAGATAACTGTAGATACATCCACTTCACTAGAGAAATGTATTTCTGCTTAAAAGCTTGCCGTCTCAGGGTATATAGTAAATGAAATGTCGTGTGTCGAGGGCCTCCCGTCGGGTAGACCGTTCGCCTGGTGCAGGTCTTTCGATTTGACGCCACTTCGGCGACTTGCGCATCGATGGGGATGAAATGATGATGATTAAGACAACACAACACCCAGTCCCTGAGCGGAGAAAATCTCCGATCCAGCCGGGAATCGAACCCGGGCCCTTTGGATTGACAGTCTGTCGCGCTGACCACTCAGCTACCGGGGGCGGACAGGGTATATAGTGAGAAATCTGCAGAGCAGTTTTTAATGTTTCTATTCTCCTCGTCATATTTTGCGTACATTTCAAACTCAGTAACGCCATTTGAGATCTTATATCTATTCCTTAAGCACTACGATATGGCTAGGAACTGTACTTGTTATGAGCGGACACAAGGAGAACTGGTTGCTGTTCGTAAGCCGGCCGAAGTGGCCGCTCGGTTCTAGGCGCTGCAGTCTGGAACCGCGAGACCGCTACGGTCGCAGGTTCGAATACTGCCTCGGGCATGGATGTGTATGATGTCCTTAGGTTAGTTAGGTTTAACTAGTTCTAAGTTCTAGGGGACTAATGACCTCAGAAGTTGGGTCCCATAGTGCTCAGAGCCATTTGAACCATTTTTTTGCTGTTCGTAAACAGCTCGAAGCTGCGTTGGCTACCGTCAACATGCGGAGACATCGGAGAGCTTGTGACGAGAGCTGCAGCACCTTTGATGCCTTTGGAATCCTCTGGTGACCTGGGTGTCGCTGCATCCTCTGATAACGCAACATCTGATTGGTCCGTTCTCACTCGAAAGTGGGTGGCAGACAGTGGTGGGTCCGGGTGTCACTAGCCAGAAGGCGAAAGAGGGAGCAAGTCACGTGGCTCGCACCCAGCGCCTTAGCAACAGGTACGAAGTGCTACCCACTGCTGATGATAACTCTGAGCCAGCTCGGGATGTCTCTCCTGCTGGGCCAGCAGCCGATTTTCCTGCACAGTCTGGACAAGTGCAGAGCGTGGGTATGTTTGTCATTGGGAGTTCCAATGACAGGCGGGTAATGGAGCCCCTCAGGGAAATAGCAAGCAAGACGGTAAAAAATGCCAGTGTGCACTCGGTATGTTTGCCATGGGGGCTCGTCCGTGATGTGAAGGAGGCTCTGCCGGCAGATATCGAGCGCACTGGTGCAACCGGCAGCATATAATAGCATATATCGGCACAATGACGCCTGCCGGTTCTGGGGGCAACCTCGGCTGCTTTCTGCGAATGGCTGAGTTGGTGAAGACAATTAGCAATGCAGGCACTGTGCACGCTAAGCTGTCTATTTGTAGCATCGTACTCAGGGTTGACCACAGACCTCTGGTTTGGAGCAGAGTGGAAGGTCTAAACCAGGGGCTCAGACGATTCTGCGACGGTTGGATGCGAATTTCTCGACCTCTGCTATCGGGTGCAGAATTGTAGAGTTCCTCTTAATAGATCAGGCGTGCACTACACGCAGAAAGCGGCTACTAGGGTAGTGGAGTACATGTGGCGTGCACATAGTGCTTTTTTAGGTTACAGAATCGCTCCAGTGAGATCAGAGACAATTTGTCTGACAAGTTAGCCAGAGCGTCCTAAGAGAACGTTCGTCGTCGCAGATCAGAGATAGAAAATGTTAACATGATTTTAGTAAACTGCAGGAACATCCAAGGAAAGGAATTAATATCGCTTACTGAAGGTTGTAATGTACAGACAGTATTGGGAACAGGAATTTTGTTGAAACTGGACGTTAATGCCAACGAAATACTAAGTTCATATTGGATTATTTCTCGTAAGAATAGGGTAGCCGCCATGGTTCGAATGGCTCTGAGCACTATGGGACTTAACTTCTGAGGTCATCACTCCCACAGAACTTATAACTACTTAAACCTAACTAACCTTAGGACGTCACACACATCCCTGCCCGAGGCAGGATTCAAACCTGCGACCGTAGAGGTCGCGCGGTTTCAGACTGAAGCGCCTAGAACTGCTCGGCCACACTGGCCGGCGCCACCATGAATATGATAAAATCTAGCGAGGTTATCATGAATTCCGACTGTGAATTAATCTGGGTGAAGTTAATTATCAAAGATCAGTCATAAATGGTAATCGGATACTTTTATAGACCGCCTGGATCAGAAGCTAGAGTGGAAGAGAGCTTCAGACAGAACTCGCAGAACATCGTTAATCATTTTCCTGATCATGCCGTTGCAGTAGGCGATGACTTCAACTTGTCAGGTATAGACTGGGAGTGTCATGCTATCAAAACTGGTGCCAGAGACAAGGATTCGTGTGACATTGTTCTGAATGCCTTGCACTAAGATTACTTTGAGCAGATATTTAGAGAACCAACTCGAGAGAGTAACACTTTAGACCTTCTGGCGACAAACAGACTTGTACTTATCGAATTAGTTAACGTAGAGGAACATATCAGTCATCATAAGGCTATGATAACATCTGACAATGGGTCTTACAAAAAATGTTAAGAAAGGTAAGAAGACATTTTTTCTTTGTAAGAGTGATAAGATACAAATTTCATGGTATCTGAGCAGTCGGCATCAAATATTCGGTGATGAGGACGAAGATGATTGGTGTGACGTCACATGTGCTGCACTGCTGTTGAAATTGCTCATTAATATTTTAGATTTCATTTACTTATTTTAAAGTTTATTTGTGTTAATATTTGCCGTAAAAGTAACTTATTAGTGGATTTTCATTAATCTCAGTGTTTCTTCCTGTGTTATTGACTCGAGTGGTCTATTATTTGTGAGTGTGCTTGCGTCGTTCGTCTAAGCCTTGCGCCTGAGCAATGTGTTTACTTTTTGCGCCATGCACTGCAGCTGTAGCGGTTATAAAGCTAAGTGCTGACAAACGTATTTGTGCTTCGTAATACAGTTATTAAATTTAATAGATTTCGGCGGTGTTGCGTGCTGTTTGTGGCGAAATAACGGCTTAATAAACTTTTGTAATCGTTCGCTCGCTGTGTTTTTTAGAGTTTTCTGTGTGTTGAAGTCCTTTAGTAAATTTCGTGCTTTGGTTTTAAACTGACGTTTATTATTGTTTTTAGTGAAATATTTCAGTAAAATTTTCATTTTGTGTTTTAACTTCGCTTAGTTTTACAGTGTCCGTTTGAATTTTTTGGTTTCAGCTAATAGTTTTGTGATGTTTTGTTGGTATTGGTAATAGCTGTGGTGTAGTAGTACTAACACAAGTAGTTGCTTTCTTAGTAGGCAGAGAATTTCGAGACCATTATTGTTAGTTCTTAAATAGTTCTACTGGTGTAACTGAACTTTGGTAACGTAGACATATAGTTTTTTTCAGTAACTGTAAAATTTTACAATGTGTGAGAAGTGTGGGCTCTGTCGTAGGTTTGTGAGTAGTGGATTACGGTGTAGGATTTGTTCGAAGTATTTTCATTGGGTGGGGGGGTGATGGGTCTCCTGAGAATGCAGAATCTGTAGAAGAAATAAGGTGATAGAGGAGCAGGAGCGTAAGATCTGTGCCCTTCAGGTGCAGTTACAATTTGCAAAGAAGGAACTAGAAAGGTTGAGGAGGGTGAAGGCTGATGGGGAATGGGAACGGGTAGTTGGCAAGAAGGCAGCTAGGAGCGGAGGTATTCAGACGGTTTTGCTTTGCATACATGCAATAGATATGACCAACTGTCAGAGGTCAGTGTAGAGGAGCCTCGTAAAGCTATGGATGTAGGAAACTTGTAGCAGTCCTCAGCATTTAGGAGGCCTTGGTTAGTTGCAAAGTCTAGCAGAAAGAAGGTTCTGCTGTTAGGTAGTTCCCACGGTAGAGGTGTGGGCCAGCAGCTGCAGGAAGTGTTGGAGAGTGAGTACCAGGCCACCAGCATTGTATAGTCTAGTGCAGGGTTGGCTCAGGTGACTAAAAGTATAGGGAGTTATGTAAGAATTTTACAAAGGAGGATCACATAGTGATAGTGGGTGGACCAGGGAACAGTCTTGATAGGGACGGGGATTATGATGTAGGTGGTGACTTGGTTAAGATAGCTACTCAAACTGGTAGCACTAATGTGCATTTCATGCAACTGTTTCAGCGTCATGATCGGCCTCACCTTAATGCGGCTGTTAGGCGTGTTAACGTGGGGCTGGGGAGGGCACTGATGGCAGAGTGCATGGGTCACATCTTAGTGGTGCCAGTTGGGTCTATCAGTAGATCAGGTTTCACTAGGCATGGCCTACATCTCATTAGGTATGGTAAGGGGAGGCTGGCTAAGCTAATAGGTGATAGTGTAGTTGTGGTGGTGGTGGTGTCACTCATGGAAAAATTCCTGTAGTAGTTGGTGTTAAAGCTGCACCTCTTGTAGATTGCAGTCAGATAGGTATACCTGCTTAAAGGAAGTCACTCTAACTAAGGGCTCGCCTTCAGAGGATGTAATGTTTCCAAGTAGAGAAGGAATTAGCATATTTCATCAAAATATGAGGTATTAGAGAGAAAGTTAGTGAACTGCTTATAGATGTCGACTCCGAAATTATTGGTATATCAGAGCACCACTTAAATAATTTGACAATTCAGAGGCTTCCTTTACCAGGCTACAGATTAGCTGGCTGTTTCTCAAGGAGTTCCTTGCAGGGTGGGGAAGTGGCTCTGTATGTAAAAAAAACAGTATTCCATTTGAGTCCATAGACGTATCACGACACTGCACTGAACAGATATTTGAATGTTGTGCAGCGTGAGTTGAATTTAGTGAAACTAAACTTCTAATTGTTGTTGTTTATAAGTCCCCTAACTCCGACTTCATAGTATTTCTGCTCAAGCTAGAGAAGGTTCATGATTCACATTGTAGAAAGTACCAGGAACTAGTTATGTGTGGTGACTTCAATATTAATTTTGTATATGATTGTGCAAGAAAAAGGATGTTGGTAGATCTCCTAAATTCATATGAAATGATGCAAACTGTTTTTCCCAACTAGGGTGCAGGGGAACAGTAGCACAGGCATACACAATATTTTTAATCATTCTTCATTACTAGATGAGCATTCTGTTAGTAAAAGCGTGAGTGGCCTTTCCGACCATGATGCACAAATTTTAACACTAAAAGGCTTTTGTACTCAAACCAATGTCTTTGTATTCAAACCAATGTCATATTTAAATACAAACTTTGTAGGAAAGTTAATCCAACAGCAGTAGTGAGTTTTTAAAACTTTTTAAGGAACAAGAGTGGCAGGATGTTTATAGTGCCGATAACATAGATGATAAATACAATGCTTTCCTTAACACATTTCTCATGCTCTTTGAGAGTTGTTTTCCATTAGAACATTCTAAATCGGGTTCTAGCAGTAATGGGAAGCCAGGGTGGCTGACTAGTGGGATAAGGATATCATGTAGAACAAATCGGGAATTACATCAAAATGTTAGAAGTAGTCACATCAAGCTACAGTAGCCCATTACAAACAGTATTGTAAGGTGCTTAAAAATGTTATTAGGAAGGCACAGAGTATGTGGTATGCAAATAGAATAGTTAATTCACAGGATAAAATCAAAACCATATGGTCAGTTGTGAAACCGAGTGAGGTGGCGCAGTGGTTAGCACACTGGACTCGCATTCGGGAGGACGACGGTTCAATCCCGCGTCCGGCCATCCTGATTTAGGTTTTCCGTGATTTCCCTAAATCGCTTCAGGCAAATGCCGGGATGGTTCCTTAGAAAGGGCACGGCCGATTTCCTTCCCCATCCTTCCCTAATCCGAGCTTGTGCTCCGTCTCTAATGACCTCGTTGTCGACGGGACGTTAAACGGTAATATCCTCCTCCTCAGTTGTGAAGGAAGTGTCTGGTCAGCAGCACAAGTTCGACAATATAAAGTCAGTTTCCAGTAAAAATACTTCTGTTACTGATAAATCAGATATATGTACAGTATTTAACAATCATTTTCTGAGCATTGCTGGTGAATTAAATAAAGATTTAGTTTCTACAGGAAATCATACAACTTTCCATGGCAAATGCCTTTCAAGATTGATGTCTGCAATACTCCTCTGGGATACAGACAAGAGGGAGATTGAGTCAATAATTAAATCGTTGAAGACTAAGGACTATCATGGTTATGATGAAGTGTCTAGTAGAATATTAAAGTACTGTGCTGCAAATGTTGTCCCTGTATTTAGCTATATATGTAATTTTTCCTTTAGGAATGGCCAGTTTCCTGAGCGATTAAAGTACTCAGTAGTAAAACCACTTTATAAAAAGGGAGAACGGGATAATCTAGATAATTTTAGACCTATTTCTATGCCATCAGTGTTTGCTAAAGTTATTGAAAATGCTGTTTATGTAAGGATAATTAATCATTTTATATCATACATTTGCTATCAAATGTATAGTTTGGCTTTAGAAGTCTTTTGACAACTGAAAATGCTATATTCTCTTTTCTCTGTGAGGTACTGGATGGGCTAAACAAAAAGTTTCGAACGCTTGGCGTATTTTTTGATTTAACTCAGGCATTTGATTTTGTTGATCACAAAATATTGCTCCAGAAGTTGGACCATTACGGAATACGGGGAGTAGCTCACAATTGGTTCACCTCTTACTTTAGCAACAGGCAGCAAAAGGTCATTATCCACAAAGTTGATAACGGCTGTGATGTGGGATCCGAGTGGGGTACTGTCAAGTGGACCACCGGATTCAAGCGGCCGAAAACCGCTTGTCACCGGCCGTATGAGCGGCTCTGGAGCATCGCAAGATGGCCCAGATCGAGCAGAACGCCCTCTATGGCGAAAAGGAAGGACTAGTTTATGGACCCGGAATAGCAGATTGAACGTAAGTTGCATAATATTGCATTTATATGCAGTCAAATCTTCAAACGCGTTTTTTCTCTAAATGACTTTTTTTATCGCGCGGTATGGTAACTTCAAATCTACAGAACGGATTGGCATGATTCTTTGTTTCCGACTAAGCTAACTAAATTGTCTGAGAGTTGTACCACTTTATTCCGATCCATCAACTACAAATATTTTTACTTGGCCGTCGAAGTCGAAAAATCTATGAAAAAACCCTATTTTTTCAAATGGCCGCCATTTTGTTTTCTAGGGTCCAAATAACTTAAGCGAGGTACAGTTCCTAAAGAATCTTATACACTTCGCTAACGTCAACTCAATTTTGATTTCGGACGAGCCGGCTGACCTGTGACATACCGCACGTGGAGGGCTACATCGAAATTTTGTTTCGTTCCGACTTAACTTCCGCCTTTGCTCTTCGACATTTCCGGTCGAAAAAATTCCAGTTTATAGGGGAAATATAAATAAACATTTTGACCAAATTTGACATTGATATCTATAACAGATCCCGAGAAAAAAATTCTGAAATAACATGCTTTTTTCGGGCCAAAGATAGTAAACCTCCCGTTAAGGTTTTATTGTTGAAAATCGCTCTCTCTTTACAGTGTGTAAGTAGGCTGTTTATGTTTTCTTATTGGCAACGTTACGTAGCGCTCTGTATGAAAATCACTGGCTGTGCTGTGTGCAGTCTGTGGCTAGTTTGCATTGTTGTCTGCCATTGTAGTGTTGGGCAGCGGCAGCTGGATGTTAACAGCGCGTAGCGTTGCGCAGTTGGAGGTGAGCCGCCAGCAGTGGTGGATGTGGGGAGAGAGATGGCGGAGTTTTGAAATTTGTCATGAACTGCTATCTATCTATATATATATATGATGATATTAAGGTAAATACATTGTTTGTTCTCTATTAATATCTTTCATTTGCTAACTATTCCTATCAGTAGTTAGTGCCTTCCGTAGTTTGAATCTTTTGTTTAGCTGGCAGTAGTAGCGCTCGCTGTATTGCAGTAGTTCGAGTAACCAAGATTTTTGTGAGGTAAGCGATTTGTGAAACGCATAGGTTAATGTTAGTCAGGGCCATTTTTTTTTGTAGACATTTTTGAAAGTCATATTGCGTTGCGCTAAAAAAAAAAAATAAAAAAAAAAATTGTGTATCAGGTTAAGGACAGTCGTGCATAATTCTTCAAAGGGGACGTTTCAAGTGGTATGTAATATATAGATGCAACACACGTGGTAAGTAGACACTGCCAGTCGGGTGAAATCTTGTCGTCCCAGGACTTGCAAATATAATTAAAAGACGCCTAGCATCACTGGGAAGCGTCACTGAACATTTCGTCTCTAAGAAAGGTTGTCTCCCCATGGCGTGATTTATCACCCCCAGGCGTTTGATACAAAGACTTCGGTACCTTCTCTGTTTAGCGAATGTAGGGTTGGGCTGGGTTGGGTTGTTTGGGGAAGGAGACCAGACAGCGAGGTCATCAGTCTCATCGGATTAGGGAAGGAATTCGGCCGTGCCCTTTCAAAGGAACCACCCCGACAGTTGCCTGGAGCGATTTAGGAAAATCACGGAAAACGGACGCGAGACTGAACCGTCGTTCTTCCGAATGCGAGTAAAGTGTGCTGGCCACTGCGCCACCTCGCTCGGTAGCGAATGTAGGCATTGCCTGCTGGGGAACATGACCATTAGAAGTTAAAATTGCAGAGCAGCTACAAGTCGCATGTAACTTATTATTTATTTGATGAAAATTCATCCCTCTCTTCTCTCTGTCCATCTGCTTCTCCTTTCCTCTCTGTCCACCTAATCCTCTATGACCATCAGCTACTCCCTTGTCTCTCTGTCCATCTCCTCCTCCACCCCTCTATAAATACATCTGCTCGTCCCCTTCTCCCTCGATCTGCTCCTCCCCCCCCCCCACCACCACCCACCACCACCCACCACCACCACCACCACAATTGATTAAACAAAGAAAAAGTTAAATGCGACTCGTGGTTTGTCAGATTTTAATGCTGCATTTAATTGACTAGTAAGTGCAGAAGACAGCTTACGAATTTAACAGCTTACGAATTTAATGTCTTCATCAATAACACGTAATGATCATACACACCAACTCAGGCAACAGTAGGCGCAGGAATTAACACGAAACCAATTAAGCTTTTCAACAGACAATATTTAACTAACAGCCTTTAAAACTCAGGTGAATAATTGAATCAATAACTTCTGTGATAGGGTAACGGCGTTTTCCGTACACCTGTGGGAAGAGATGAAAAACCCTATAAAACTGATACCTTACGTACTCATTAGATATTAAAGTTACAGTGTCTACTCTGCTTATTTTCATTCGATTATGACATGCAGCACTATATTATGTGGTAAGGCTTTCCATACATGAAGGGTAAGTTTGTCTCAGAAACGGGTAGTTCGAGCAATGGGAGGAGTAACTTCGTGAACGCCTTGTCGACCCAGTTGAAGAGTCTAGGAAATATGACACTGGCCACTTAACAGTTATTTTCTTTAGTTTCGTTTGTTGTTAACAATATCAGCTTATTCTATAAGAATTAGCAACGTTCACTCAGTACGAGGCAGAAACCCGTTATGCATTTGGATTGTACCTATGTGACTCTTATACAGAAGGGTGCGCAGTATCCTGCTGCATCCATTTTCGATAAGCTACGATCAGATTTTAAAAATCTTAGCAGTAATCCTCGCATTTTTAGGTCCAAACTGAAGAATTTTCTCATAGTTCACTCCTGTTCTGTCGGGGTGTGTCTGAAATAAAATTAAATTGATTATAGCTAGTGTGATTTTGTTGGTTGTGCTAATATACACCCACAGCTTGTCGTCTGCATAGGGCGCGTGTACTTTTTATTAGATAGAATGATATTTCACACATATTTTTCTTATTTCAATTGCATCTCTAGCAAATTTCACCCTGCTGTTTCTTTTTCACTCAGCTGATTGCCCAGCACTGCCCAGGGATGTATTTATTCCAGCCTTGTGTTACTCCATCTACTCTTTCCTCTTTCTCTGCTGATCTCCTCTTTCGCCCTCCCCCACTCTCTGACCACCTCCTCTACTACCAATGTCTGTTCATCACCTCCTCCCCACTCTCTGTCCATCTGCTCCTCTCCCCTCTCTCCGCCTACCTGCTAGTCCCCCTCTCCACGCCCATCTGCTCCAACCCCTCTTCTGTCCACCGGTACCACACCTGCCTCTGTGTCCAGTCTCTTCGTGCCTCCTACCTCTGTCAATCCACTCCTCCACCATCTGTCTGTTCATTTCTTCCTCCCTCCTCCTTGTCCATCAGATCCTCCTGTATCTCACTGTTCATCTCCACCACCACTCTATAAATCCATCTCCTCCTCTCCCCTCTAAGTCCTTTTCCACCTCCCCCATCTCTCACCATCTCCTCATTTGCCTTCTCCCTGTCCATCTCCTCCTCCTCCTATCTGTGTCCATCTTCTGATTTCCCCTCTCTGCTGTCCATATCCTCCTTCCTCTTCTCTGTCCACCACCCTGTTACGTCATCATTCTCACCGCAGTAGGAATCTGGAGGTTCTTACCCCTGCAGTATGTCCAGGTAGTAAGTAACATGTGTACCAAGTTTGGTTGAAATTGATCCAGGAGTTTAGGACTTGTAATTCTAACTAATTTCACCCTGCAGTTTCGTTTTCACACATCTTAATGTATATTACGTCATATCTCCTGATCTATATGCAATACAATGATATAATTTTGCAAGTACGTTTGGAGGTATAGATAGATACCGTCTGAGAAATGAGCTGCGAATAGAGTTGCCAGTAAAGAAGTACTAAATTAAAGCGTCATGTATGGTGCGGCAGTTTTTGTCGCATCACTGTTTGTGATGTCATATATCCTTAACTGCATCATACAATGATATATTCTTACAGGTGCATTAACTCGTAACAGTGAATACTATCTGCAAGAGGTGTTGCGATTAGCGTTAGTAATAAAGAAATAATAAATTAAAACGTCTGAATGATGCGGCAGTATTTCACTCAGTGTTTATGTCGTCATATCTACTCAGCTAAGTGTCGCTCTGTGATACATTTTTACAAGTACATTCAGTAATGTATTTGAATACTGTCTGCAAAATGGGTTGCGCATAGAGTTAGTAGTAAAGATGTAATAAATTATAAAGTCATGCCTGATGTGGCAAATTTACTGTATGAAAAGTGAAAATGTATAAGCGATAAACTGTTTGCTTTTATTATTTTGTGGGCTGTGTCACTGAGAAAGCATCTCGTAAGGGTTTGAAATTATGTGTAAAGTTGTTTGTAAGTCACTAAGTGCTCTCATTCCCACATACTGGATGAATATAGCGTAACTATGTGCGTGGCGCAACCTACGATTCTTTTTAAAGCCCTTCCCCTCTACTTTGACAAGTAGGTGGTTTTTACCACCGTTGGTTCTTTTCATACAGTGAGTGATATGTGCACCAGATTTGACTGAAATCGATCAAGTAGTTTAGTAGGAGATGTGGAACATACATTGACGGAAAAAAATAGCAGTATCAAGAAATAATGACTGTAGAGTAATGAAACTTCCGGAATACATTTGTCTGGGTAAATTTTTTAAGTGATTAACATTGCAGGATCGCAGGTTAGTGTAAGCGCGAGATAAGCGATTGGAAATGTGGAATACTGGTACTTCAATAACGGAAGTCACGGCAAGAATGTTGAATGCAAGCACGCAAACGTGCATGCATTGTGTTGTACAGGTGCCGGACGTCAGTTTGTGGGCTGGAGCTCCACGCCTGCTGCACTCGGTCGGTCAATACAGGGACGGTTAATGCTGGTTGAGGATGACGCTGGAGTTATTGTCCGATGATGTCCCTCAAGTGCTCGATTGGAGACAGATCTGTTAATCGAGCAGGCCAAGGCAATATGTCAACCCTCTGTAGAGCATGTTGGGCTATAACAGAGGTAAGTGGGAGAGCGTTATCCTGTCGGAAAACATTCCTGGAATCTTGTTCATGAATGGCAACCCGACAGATCAAATCGTAAGATTAACGTACAAATTTGTAGTCATGGTGCGCGGGATAACGAGAGCGCTTCTGCTGCCATATTGGATCGCGTCCAACAGCATAACTCCAGGTGTAGGTCCGGTGAGTCTAGCACTCAGACAGGTGCTCCCCTGACCTGCTCTTAACCAACACACCAAGGCAGAGCCAGCTTCCAACAGAAAACATACATTCACCTTGCCCTCCAATGAGCTCTCGGTTGACACAACTGAAGTCAGAAATGGTGGTGGTTTGGAGTCAGTGGAATGCATGCTACAGCGGTCTGGCTGGGAAGTGCCCTTGAAGGACCTGATTTTTAACAGTTCGTTGTGTCACTGTGGTGCCAACTGTTGCTCAGATTGTAGCTGCAGATGCAGTTAAGATGTGCCAGAGCCATACGCCGAACATAATGGCCTTCCCTCTCGGTAGTGCCATGTGGCCGTCCGGAGCCCGGTCTTCTTGCGACCACATGTTCTCTTCACCACCGCTGAGGGCTATCATGCACAGTGGCTGCCAAATCTTTCTGCAGTGCCGCGCAACGAACATCCGGCTTCTCCTAGTCCTATTACACGACCTCGTTAAAACTCAGAGAGGTGTTGATAATGGCGTGTTTGTCGCCTTAAAGGCAGTTTCAAAACTCTTTCCTGTTGTTAACGATTTTTTCAGATGGTTCAAATGGCTCTGAGTATTATGGGACTTAACATCTGAGGTCATCAGTCCCCTAGAACTTAGAACTACGTAAACCTAACTAACCTAAGGACATCACACACATCCATGCCCGAGACAGGATTCGAACCTGCGACCGTAGCGGTCGCGCAGTTCCAGTCTGAAGCGCCTAGAACCGCTCGGCCGCAACGGCTGGTTGATTTTTTTTTTTCTCGTCAGTGTATCTACATACATACATTTTTATAATATGTATGGATTACTTTTCTGATGTTGATTTCGAGTTCTAGCCTGTCCCATTTCCGTGGAGCTTTTCTTCTAAAGTTGGTCCTACGGAACTTGCCGTGTAAAATACAATAAATTACGTTTTACCCTTACATCATCTGAATATGTCACGAAACGTGATTCATTTGCACAACTGCGAGTGTATCTCCTTGTTATGGAGTTAACGTCCATGCTTCATTACTTCATTGTATTGGGTAAAGACTGACGTACACAGAGCTTTTAGATATTTTATATTAATTTGTGGTTATTCACATACATGTGCTAGAAGAGTGGCGTCGCCGCTTGTAAGATCTGGCAAGTGAGAACCGGGAAAGGTGAGAGGCGAAGGGGGAGGCGATGATCAATAGCGACTTATCCCGTTTTTCCTTGCTCGATATTATGAAAAACAGAAAATCTGCGTAACGTGCACTCATTCTTCCATCAGATGGAGATAGTGAACCTATCACAGGTTTAAATAAACGACATTTTAAAATAAAATTATCTAGCGTGACTGATCATTATTTTAGGTAGGAACCTATAGTCCTACATACAATTAGTATTTTCGGGTAGCAGCAACCGATCACAGACTGGGAACACTAGACTTAGTTCGTCTATGTACGGTCGTTCGTATATCAAAAGTGACTCATACTGACCACACATTGTAACTCTGCAAGTAAATATGAGAGTGGAACGCTCTCTGAAACTGACAACAGTCCCCTGTGATACAGTCGCATGATGGAACCGTGGAATGAGTCTGCGGTGGTGTTGTCGGTTATGAACAAGCTCAGTCTTTCGAGTGACAGCAAAAACGTGAACATGAAATACACATACACAAGAAGACGGTGCAGTTTAAGGGACCATCATTGTCACATGAGAAGCAGGATTCAAAGTTTCTCGCGCTCTATAGGTTAATGTATTACATGGGTTCCGTAAATTACGGAAGTAGAGTGCTGGAATGATCCCTTTCAAAAGGCCACAGCCAGCTTACCGCCGTATTTTCTCTAACCACAAGTTATGCTGTGCATCTAATGACCGTGTCATTTACGGTTCGTCAAACCACAAACGTTCCATTTTTTACTAGAGCCACAGTTTGCCGAAGCAGCTATCGCTTCTGTAGGTACATCCATTCATTTCGATAGAGCTGCGATCCGTGGGATCAACAACCAGCAAAAACTTGGCTCGTAGAAAGTCAACGCCATATGAGGTCTTTTCCTGAATGCTTCTCCCTCCAGGTACCGTCAGTAATAATTTGCAACGTCGCCATAGGTAATGGATGCGCTGACGTCGCAGACAACGACTTCCACCTATCGCCGACACTAACAAGACTAAACTGCTGCCGTATAACACTCAGTTTAGCGAGTCACGCCGGCGGAACTGTAGCAAGGTTCTACGTGGGGAGGTAAACTGTTGCTGTTCATCACTCCAGGACATGAAGACAGTGCTTCTGTGCCACCTCATGATATTGGTGTGTTAGAGGGCCCATGCTTCGTCGACGAGGACAGCAAAGAGTAAAACTAGGTCAGACAGCAACGAATGGTCTCGATGAAGCTGTTTCCTCTGGCTTCCAATGGCTGCTGACTCCTACAAGCTACAAACATGTACTGAGTTAATCTCTCGTCGAACTGTGAGATACCTGTGGTGACAAACGCGCCTGGAGAGAGCTACACACTTTTCCCACACTTACCTCGCATTATTATTTATTTAACTTATGAAGGAACAAGTGGTAGTATACATTACGTTACAGATATTCGTAAATCAACTGCACTAATGGAAAATATATGAAAAATATATTGCAAATATCCTACAAATGTGAGAGAAGAGAAGCACGTAAATTTAATCTGTCAGTGCAGTAAACAGCATCCGTCGTCAGAGCCCTATCCATTGCCTAGGTACGACTTAGTACACTGCTACAGTCTGTGTTGGATAGTCTGCGGTGTCTCGCCACATTTGGGTAATGGATGGTGCATTTTTTTACGCTATAAAAGACAGCCCCCGTCGTCTTCCGTGTACGCCGAGGCAGACTGAATCCGTACTCCTGATGGTGCATGCCGGATCCACATTTATCTTCCAGTCACGCTACACTCTTCTCCTTGCATGTTGTCAAGCAAGCAAGAATAACTGGTGGCTAACGAATCAACAATTTATGATGATCTTCTGGTGATAGCGAATATGGAAAGTACTAACCTTTCGAAACAGGATACGCAGTTTCCACACTATCTCAGTGCAGAGAAATTCACTGTACATCACATAATGATTGCCTGGAATCCTGCCATTCTGTGACAGTCTGGAACAGGTTAGTGTAGAAAAAAGTGCACTATATGTTAGCCATCGTCGTTGTGCACGGTGGCTTGGCGATTCAACAAGTAACAGGTAATTGTTACGTGGTGTTTGTTGTTACTTGTCTTCACAGTGTACTGACAAAATAAGGGCTACTTACGAAGCATATAAAGATTTTAGGTACTTCATATTTGTTGATAGAAACTTTTGACATTTCTTGACAGCTGGGGGTATCGTGTCTCAACAACAGTGAGAAGTCTTTTCTCTTGGCAGCTATAAAATTCCTGACTTCACGATGTTGAACTTTTGCGAATGTGGCATTAACGCTAAGGGCAGATGCGCACAGCGTTGAATAACGCGCTTTGACAAAGTTTTCTTTGTTAGATGTTCTCTGCTAAATCTAACACGCCATGCACGACAACCTGACAGTTGTTAAACACACGGAATAAATGCCCCCTGATACAAAGGTGTAAGAGGCAGTAAATTTATGCTTCATAGTGCTGAACATTACACGGATAGATCGGATAACTACTGAACAGATACTAAATCGAATGGAGGAAAAGAGCTTGACTAAGAAAAGCGCTAGTTTAATAGGACACGTCCTGAGGCATCAAGGAGTAGGTAATTAGATAATGGGTGGAAGGGTGGAGGCGGAAGTAGGTTATAAGCTCCCTACCAGATAATTGATTCACAATTTAATCATCGGCGATCGGTCTTTTAATTAGTACAGCTCACATCCATTGGTCATATTCATTTTTAATAGTCATTACCGTATGCCCCGACCAATAAGAAGTGGTCAGTCATTATTAGTAGTTTGTACCGTTACCGACGGAGACAATACTGAAAGATAACATATCAAGTTCATGAACCTTTTGAATTTTACTATTAAACATTAGTCACTATGATTCATAGCTCTTACAAGCACTCTGTTGAAATTATAATTCTGCCTTTCACACATGTAAGTCGGTTACTAACGATCATTCTTCCAGTTGCATGAAAGATTCAACGTAAGATAACTTATGCACAAATTATCCGAGACATCGTTTCGTCTCTTACCTGTTAACCAACTGTATTATATCCACGTTAATATCGTTAGTGCGACAGTCACGCCTGCCCCAGAGTCTCCAAGCTCCATACTTCTAACTCAAACGACGACTATAAGCCGCACTACAGTATACTCTAATGTCGCTTTCTGGGAAGTTACATCAAACTGACGTGTCTTCCATAACACTCGATGCTACTACGAAACTCGATACCACTAGACAAATGAAAAACTTCGGAGTTGCCATATTGAATTTCATAGTTTTTATAAAAAATTATGTAGTCACGATCGCTCCGATATACTCTGTCCATTCACATTAATGAAACTCTGACAAAAACCTAAATTACCACCTTTTGCGGAGTGGATGTTGCGAGGCGTGCAGGATGAGAGCAATTGAGGTTCTGGAAGCTACTGACAGAGATGTGGAGCCATGCCGACACCAGTGCCGTGGTCAGCTGCGTAAGGTTCCATGGCGCGAACAGCCTGATCAAGATGGATCCACAGATTCTCGATTGGGTTTAAATCGAGTGAGTTTGGTGGCCAGGAGAGAAGGTGAATACATCCTGGTGCACTTCGAACCGCGCACGTACACTGCGAGCAGTGTGGTACGTTTCATTGTCCTGCTGGCAGATGCCATCGTGTCGAGGAGAAACATACTGCATGTAGGGGTGGACATGGTCCCAGAGGATAGATCCATACTTGTGTTGATCCACTGTGCCTTCCAGCATGACGAGATCACACTGGGAATGCCAGGAAAACGTTCCCCAGACCATAACTCTCCCTCCTCCTGCCTGGATCCTTGCGACGATTGTCGCAGGTATTTGTTTTCTGAACTTTCATGTCTGACATGCCAACGGCCATCTGTCATCAGAAAATGCCACGTGCTCAGTGAACGTCCAGTTGCGGAACTGGAGTGCACATTCCAGTCTTCGTCGCCCATGAAGCATACAGCATGGCTGCATGAACGAGGCCCCTGCTGCGGAGGACCACACGCAGTAACGTTCGCTAAGCAGTCATTGAGGATACACTGTTGGTAGCCCCTTGCTTCATCTGACGGTCACTTGCTCAACAATTGCACGTCCATTTGCCCTTACAGCAGGCCGGAGTGGCCGAGCGGTTCTAGGCGCTACATTCTGGAAACGCGCGACCGCTACGGTCACAGGTTCGACTCCTGCCTCGGGCATGGATGTGTGTGATGTCCTTAGGTTAGTTAGGTTTAAGTAGTTCTAAGTTCTAGGGGAGTGATGACCTCAGATGTTAAGTCCCATAGTGCTCAGAGCCATTTGAACCATTTTTTGCCAGTACACATCTCTGAGGCGTCGTTCATCCCCGTGGCTCGTGGTGCACCACAGTTGCCCCACCGTCGGATAGCGTCATTCTGACATGCACGGCTTCGCACGAGTAGTTTACGAAGTTAGCCGTTTCGGAAGTTCTTCCACCCTTGGCCCTAAAGCCAATGATCATGCCCTTTTGGATATCATATAAATCGCTCCGTTTCCGTATTGTGACGACGACTGCACTTTTTTCTGCTCACCGTCCACCCCCCCCCCCCCCCCCACCTCCCACCTCCCACATGATATATACACCCACTACTGCAAGTATAACGACCTGCCGTCTGTGATGATTACTGCACTTCATGTCGAACAGAGACGGTGATCACATTAATGTGACTGGACCGTGCATTTAAAGTTATCACATTATTGATTTACGCGTAACTACCATCTTCAGATATGCTTAATCCACTTAAAAAATCTACGTACCGATATATATGAACAAATATAGTCAAGTACTTTAAACATCATCATCATCATCACCAGGTTAACTAACAGATTTCAGTGAATGTACATATCATCACAATCAGATAAAAGACTGCTCTTAGAATATTGCCCATATAAGGATATGGGGGAGAGGGGAAGGTATAGGCATATGGAGGGGTGGGCTAAGAGAGTGAAGGGGAAAAACACAGGCTAAGCGGGTGGATAACAGCGCACTCTGAGTCTAAGTTTGCTTATTATGTCGCAGGCTCGAATCCTGCCTCGGGCATGGATGTGTGTGATGTCCTTAGGTTAGTTAGGTTTAAGTAGTTCTAAGTTCTAGGCGACTGATGACCGCAGAAGTTAAGTCGCATAGTGCTCAGAGCCATTTTTGCATATTATGGCCAATCACGCACCTTATGTCCTTAAAATTCGATCCGACCTTGAAACGCGACAGCAGTCGACGAATGTGCTGGACAAGTACACGTCATTTTGACGTCACTCCCTAGTGAAACTAGCTTCAATCGCCGTATTAGCCTTGCTACAGTTCAATGAGAAGCAAAGTCGGGAGAAAGAGTACACCGCCCATGGCTTAGGTGATCGGAACCCTTACAGCGTGACTGAAATTCTTAAGGAAGACCCAGGCTTGAACAGAGAAATTTGGTTCAAATCGACTTAAGATACATTAGGTATGTAGATATGAAAATATTTGCAAAAGATAAGACTAGCTTGAGAATAGCATGAACCCAGCCATCGGACTGATAACAGCAATATCAACAAGTAGCAGAAATATAATTAGAAGGATTTTAAGTCAATTACAAGCACCCAGTAAATATACCTCTATGTAATTCCCTCTGACACCCGCTATCTTGGAAAATAATTTTCTGGGGATAATGGTGTGGGTGTGAGGGAATAGATAAAAGAAAAGAACTAGCAAATACGAGGCCATAGCAAATCTTTTCATTCATTCCTCGAGCAGAATCAGATTAGCCCCCGCATCTTCTCAAATTGCCTAATAAATTATCTACATGGTACTGAACCGTTCAACGTTTAGATACTCACTTCTACATCTTGTTTACCAAATGTTCGATGTAGAACAAATTAGGTAAGTAACGATCTGATTTAACGCCTGATATGGCTTACGGGACACCTGGACCAGATGAAATTATATAATTTTCACAAGCCGCTTCACCGGCTATCACATGTCTATGTCCTCAGTGGTATGAAATGGTTTATGGTTTTCTATTGAAATGGTTGTTAAAAACTGTACATTATCAGTCCGTTTCATTTTATGTTTCAACCTTCCAACGCTTCTGTGAACAGAGACGAAGATACAGAATCACTGCGGGTAGAAAACGTAACTGTTATAGGTGATGAAGATTTGCGAATGTTAGTGGTCTGTCGAAGTTTCTGGAGGTGACACAGTGTTCTAGGCGAGGGAACCAGCCATATGTGAGTAGGCGGTAGGAAATAACTTTGTAGCTGAGTGCCTGGGAATCGGTCGGACCTTCCTCCTGCCGGTCTATGAAAGAGAAACGTATGTGTAATTTCAAAAATTTCTTGTTCAGTAAAGCGAGAAACGCTCACTCTGAAACTTAGACCCGTTTTACAGCCTTCCTTCTACGTTTCTGCTCTTGTCTACATGATGCATGACATTTATGGCTAACAAATGTTACTAGAACATTTACATATATTGTTTACACTTCAAAGTTTACCAAATTAGGAGCCACCAAACTTGTTTTATAGCTTGAGTAAAATTTAGTCCTGCGTTGTTGGCAAGTAACTTCTTATAGAGCCCTACTAACAATACTGCGGCTATGTCAAACTACTCACTACGTACCATCATGTATTCTTCTCTCATTTTTGTGGTTCTTCTGCTCATGTCTCTTAATTCACAATGTTGTTTCTATTTTTATTTCACCAATGATCACCTATGTCACTGAACCCTGAGATGTATCTTTCTTATTCTTCTGTATTCGGTATCTTCACAGGATCAAAAATGGCTGAGCACTATGCGACTTAAATTCTGAGGTCATCAGTCGCCTAGAACTTAGAACTAATTAAACCTAACGAACCTAAGGACATCACACACATCCATGCCCGAGGCAGGATTCGAACCTGCGACCGTAGCGGTCGCTCACTTCCAGACTGTAGCGCCTAGAACCGCATGGCCATTACAGCCGACTTCACGGGGTCGCCATGTTTTTTTTTAATTTGGCTATGTTAATGGTAGTGGTTGGCCGAATGCCCTTCTTGCTCCCCCTCCCCCACTTCCCCATAGCCGGAATTTGTGTGCCCCCATCTGTCTGTGCCTAGTATTACGTCATGTAAAAGTGTGCGAACGTTTTCAAAATATTTGTGAATCGTGTAACCGAGGCGGAATGGGGATACCTGTCCGGTATTCGCCTAGTCACATGTGGAAAACCGTCTAAAAACCACATCCGGACTGGCCAGCATACTTGGCCTTCGTCGTCACTCACCCAGGCGCATTCGATCCGGTTCCGTCGCTCCTCCCCGATTCCCAGAAGCGGCGTGCTAACACGAGTAGCTATCTGAACTTGTTATCCCTGTCAGTGTATAGACAGAATTTTTATGTTCTCATTTCCATAATAGATTATTACCTCTTTTGACAGTCTTCACTAATGGTATTTTCATAATTATTCAGTATGCAAGATTTGAATTCTTAATTTGTTGCTGTCCGTCTGGCGTGAATTTTATAGGACAAGGGGGTTTCCACTGGTCTGACCATGATACGAGCTTGTTTACCTTCCTCATGGAAATATTCAGATTTAGAACTGAATGGACGCTCGTGCAGTTACTGTGTTTTTCGACCTGTCTTCTGGGTAGTGCGTTATTGACATATAGTATGCCTGAAAGATACTCCACGATCACGAAATCGTCGTCTGACGTAGTTGTAGTTCGCTAGACACGTAAATCGCGTCACAATCCTCTCTAATGTTGCTATAAATATTACGAACAATATTATTACTTCTTCCTGTAAGTACTGAGTTGCGCGTTTCTAAAGCGTGGGTCATCTGGATTCCCATTTGGGGTGTGGTTGAAAGGATTCTGTGATATTCTGTGTTCCTCATCTCCGGAAAGCACATTCTTTTGAGGCAGAAGTCAAATGCATCAGTTTCAGTTTCCCTTTATTTTCAAATCATGTACGAGTAGTTGTTTCTGGCGACGAAGTGATGTCAGAAGGAGCTGCGTAATATTGTTTCTTTCTGTGGACGAGGTTTTTTCCTTGGTAATATCAGTATAATGAGACGTCAAAAATGGTCAATCTAAGTCTGCAGAAATCTGAAGAAAAGACACCGTTGAGCTTACAATATTTTAGGTATAAAAACCTAGGGAGCAGGCTCTATCCGATGGTCAGGGAAAAATTAATTTTGAAGTAGCTCCTCGAGATATATCTCAGTATTATGTGTCCGTCTGAGAAGCGCTCAGAAATAACATTTTGCAAAAAACAACCATCACTTGTCACATACTGGGAAGTGGCCTGTAACGACCATGATTTGTTATTACACGGAAATTGACCAGCTGTTTACCCGATAAATAATTGACGTGTTGTTTTGTCCACATAAACAGTTCCCCCAAAACCATGAACCTTGCCGATGGTGGGGAGGCTTGCGTGCCTCAGCGATACAAATAGCCGTACAGTAGGTGCAACCACAACGGAGGGATATCTGTTGAGAGGACAGACAAACATGTGGTTTCTGAAGATGGGCAGCAGCCTTTTCGGTAGTTGCAGGGACAAAAGTCTGTGAGTGAAACGTGGACGATATACAGTTTAGACAAGAAGAGAATATAACCTTTCGAGATGTAGTGCTACAGAAGAATGCTGAAGATTAGATGGAGAGAAATGGGGAAAAGAGAGATTTGTGGTACATTCTGCTAGAAGAAGGGCTCGGTTCGTAGGACACATTCTGAGGCATCAAGGGATCACCAATTTAATACTGGAGGGAAGCGTGGGGAGGGGGATGAGGGGTAAAAATCATAGAGGAAGACCAAGAGATGAATGCAGTAAGCAGATTAAGAAGGATGTAGGTTGCTGTAGTTACTCGGAGATGAAGAGGCTTGCACAGGATTGAGTACTGTGGAGAGCTGCATAAATCCAGTTTTTGGACAGAAGACCACAACAACAGCAAAACCGTAGAATCGCACAGTCGAGCGTCGATCAATAGCTCGTCCATCGATTAGTGTATAGGACTTACTTTTATCTCGGGCGGACCGCTACACACTTAGTGACTGAACACGAAAGTGAATTTTATCCTTGAAGGATCTCGGTGAAATTCTTGGCTCTAGTTCAGTTAACGTTTGTGATAGTGCGTAGCAGAAGCCATAAATTCTTTTGAGCCTAACTACGTAAATATTTGCCACAACTGGAAGCTACCATCGGCATGTTCCTGAAGACAATGACAATGATATAAAATGTAAATGTACTCGTCTGAAGGCGGGAGTGGGAATAAAATAAAAGTTTCTCTATAGTGTCTGTGTATCAACATAACAGATCTGTTAACAAACATTCGTACTTTACCTAGAGATCCAGTGTACTCGTAATTTAATAAACTAAGTCGATCACACAGTCGACACAAGGTGTATGTAGGGGCAAACGTTTTAGCGCTGCCTTTGCATCGCTAATACTTTACTCTTTCACCGTTGACAAGAGTACCACTCAATCATGAAGGTAAATCGTGCACACAGTTCGTGTTGTGGAGTGTGGAGAAACTACCTTGTTGTTTTGGTGTAGTTTTCGTTCAACAGTTTAATGTTGTATCAGAGGTACATATAGTCGGTGCACATTTCGGGGGTTAAACTCTGAATGCTTCCAGCTCACCTTGTCCCGGACAAATTCTGGGAAAAGTATTTCCTTTTGAAAGTCACACTTTCAGCGTTCTTTGTTGATATCGAGAACGGAAGTGTGATCTGCAATCATGATTTCATTTTGCCAAAGAAAGAGTTTACTATATTATTGTCAAGTGATCTGCAACACAGTTATGCTGTTTATGTCCAAAAAACTACCACAGCTTTTACGACGGAGAAAACAGTAGAGTGAATAAATTAGCTTTCTGTGTTTTCATATTGATAACAACTTCAACTGGTAACTTCTGACACGTTTGGCCTCACCTAATTTACCTTTAAGTGTTCTTGCCATCTATAGTTAGAAAGTAATCAACAGATTAATTTATTCGGTATTTTTCTATCACTGGTGACCTACAGGACATTATTTAGGGTCACTTGACCCTTGAGCAACAAGAAATCATTACTCAAATGAAAGAAATCTGACGTATGGACCTATGGGCCTTACTCGTACTAAGACAACTGTTGGGTGGTTTTTCAAGCAACCTCGCTAACCAACTGCAGTAACAGTAAACAATCCTTTGACATTTATTATAAACAGTTCATATCCAATATGAGAATAATAGTGACATTCAGAAACACACTGATTAATGGAACAGCAAAGTACACCATTCTCTAGTGACTGTGAATCTGCTTGAGCCTGGAGTAGCGATTATCTCAGCAGAACTATTCCATAATCTGTCTTGTCATGTTAAGGGTAAACGTAATCATGACTGTAATGTAAAATATGCCAATTATAAAACAACTATCAATCAGTAAATCTATAACAAAGAATCAGTGGTTCATTTTCATAAAGGTCCTGCATTTAGCCGATTTAGCGGTTCAGTTGCAGCTCCTCAAAGAAGCGTACATTATATATTGTGATCTATAAACAGAAAGAAAATGGCTCTCGGCCAGTAGAGGTGTATTTAAATGTAGAGTCTCCTTGAAAATTCTTTCTATACCACCTATGAGTTCTTGGAATAATAAAAATAGTAAAGTAAGTTGCACATCTGCAAATGGTTACCCAGCACTATAAATATACTGTTTTAATAAAGGCGTGAAGCTATTATACAAATGACCTGTTCCACTGCACAGCATGTCCTACGAATGTGCTACATGATAAATGTAATTAGTTAGTTGTAAGTAATAAGTACTTGTAACCCACAAACTAACTATCTATTCAATCGCAACGCCTCAATCATGTGGAGAGCGCACGGTGAGCAATTTCAGTGCTTTGCATAATTCAATTAACGACCTAGTAGATAAATCACATAGGGCACGAGTTGAAAACACTTGAAGGAAACAGTGTTTACAGTAGTAAGTGACGACCCAAGCCATTCAGTTAGGTTCACTTAGCTTAATCTATTTCTAATGGTTTTAATAACATCGAGACGTTGAACTATGAGCAAACAAGATCATAGTTACAGGGCCTTGCGTGTAGTTAACGACTGTTCGCAAGACTGGGTCAATCACCCTGTTGTTCTTTAACAGCAGTTTCAGGAGATGCAGGTCGTACACAGCGTTCTCATACTTCCGTCGTCGCGTTTATGCGATGTTTCGCAAAAATCTGTGATATAAAAAGAAAACTAAGTCCTCTTCTTGAAAACGATATCTAGATCACGCCATACGGGACCACAACGGGTTAATATGGTGTATGTCTTGTGTTGAACGCCATGTTCCACGGATCAGCAACATTTTAGTATAACTGTGAGCGCTCTCTCTCTCTCTCTCTCTCTCTCTCTCTCTCTCTCTCTGTGTGTGTGTGTGTGTGTGTGTGTGTGTGTGTGTGTGTGTGTGTGTGTGTGTGCGCGCGCGTATAGCTCCTCAACTGACTGTACAACGTTGAAATTTGTTCCTTGGTATAGTGTTTCAGCATTTCACAAGTATAATCGTTTTGTTACTGTCATTACATTATTCTAAAGCTTTGTGCTATGAATATGCAGCATACAGCCAACATCATTCTACAAATATGAATAATTAGAAAATAGTTGTTATTGTGAATCAAGAAAACAATGCGAGAAATTTTCAAGGAAATGACAAGTGTTCCGAGAATACTAGGGAGCAACTGGGGTTTTGTGTACACCACAAGGCCGTAGACGGAATGTCGTCAAAGAAGGAGGGGGAAGGGAGGGGGTCCGATTTGTTAAAGAGAACCTTAAAAAGACTCATGTTTTTGATTTATTCTGAAAATTTTAATAAACAACGATAAATCATTTTTTTTAGAAAATGAGCTCAGAGTTTTCACTAAGCAGTGATATAATCTCGTTGCAGTACAGTATTTTGGCAAACCACTAAGATGCAGTTGCTCCAGTCTCCCTTCATCCTCCAAGCACATTTTATACTCTTCTTCTTTCAGCCTGGATTTGAGCTGAGGAAGTGAGCAAGTTTTTGGGACACCGTGATTATTACAGAGAGGGCTTTTGGAACAAAGAAACATCTGTATGACAGATAAGCTAGAACAATTTTTGATGCGAAAATGCAATGTTTGGTTAAAATAAGTCTAGACCGCAATGATATTTACCTATTGTGGTCAGTTTCGACTTTCACTTAAAATTAATATCAATGTGATGTAGACTGTTATTTTAACCAAATTACAGCACAAGATCGGTGTTCTCCTACGGACAATGTGTAAATTTATGGAAAATGCAAATGATCTGGAATTATTCAGTCTTACACTTCCCTAAATTTCGTCTTTAAGCATGCACCTATCACTTCTTGCATGGCAGAAAGATCATTTTCTGCGCAAGAGAATGTCCTGGCAAACAAATGAGTGAGTCTAAATAAGGAGAATTGGGATTATTATTTAGTTATCATATGACTTTTAGTGCCGGGAGTCTCTGAAGAGACGCTCGGCTCGTCTTCGATGCAACTCTTTCCATTTATACAGAGGGGCTGCATCTTTAAGCGAACTGGAATCTATCTGGAAAGATAGGTTTTTGGAAGGAGTTGAGTGTGGCCCAAGGCAGAGAACCAACCCCGACATTCACCTAAACTGAAATTAAGAAACCACAGTAAACCATTTTCAAGGTTGCCAACGGACGGATTCATACCGCCTCACCTTCCGAGACAAGGAGTTGCTAGCTCGGCGGCTCAACACGCAGAGCTACCGAAATTCGTTGGAGAATTTGGAAACACTGTTGTACATCGTTTTAAAATAAAATTCATCACAAGAAATGGCTGACTTTTGATCAGGAATATTTTTGCTTTAATTGTGCATGTTTAGTCATTTGATATCGCATGAACGCATGCATATTTTGAAGTTTAATTGCTCATGGAATTGCTGGCTTCAGTTATCATAGTGCTACAACAGAGTAAATGGATTCTGGACGAAAGGCCGAGCCGGCCGTTGTGGCCGAGCGGTTCTAGGCGCTTTAGTCTGAAACCGCTGCGGTCGCAGGTTCAAATCCTGCCTCGGGCATGGATGTGTGTGATATCCTTAGGTTAGTTAGGTTTAAGTAGTTCTAAGTTCTAGGGGACTGATGACCTCAGATGTTAAGTCCCATAGAGCTCAGAGCCATGTGAACCATTTTCGAAAGGGGGAAGGGTACATGCAAGACGCAGTCGGCTCCGACGAATTCGAACAGCCCGCTGCATAAATCTTTTAGTAACCGACGAACAATAGAACGTTCTGTCATCGCATACCACTTCTGTTCTTCACAAACCCCCCCTCATTATTCCACTTCGGAACTGGTTTTCATAATTATCACCTAGGTGACCAGATTGGGTGATATTTTCCCGTGATGTGGTCCACAGAGTGACCGCGTGGTTCGAGGCGCCATGACACGGATTGTGTGGCCCCTCCCTTCGGAGGTTAGTCTTCCCTCAGGCTTGCTTGTGTGTGTGTGTGTGTGTGTGTGTGTGTGTGTGTGTGTGTTGTTGTTGTTGTTGTTGTTAGGATAAGTTAGTAGTGTGTAAGTGTAGGGGCTGATGACCTCAGCAGTTTGGTCCCTTAGCAATTCACACATATTAGAACATTTGGTGCTAGGGGGGTTCCGGATTCCCTGGAACACGCAGCCTCCACCCCGCCTCCGCCTCCCCCACCTTTCCCTCCCCCCACCCCCGCCTCCTCTACCCCACTGTCTACGTCCTTGAACACCATCTCGACTCGAATTAACCTTTTCCAGCGCGACAGAAACACAAAGGTTGACTGATAGTCATTCCATTATTTGAGTATATTTAAATTCAACAAACGGAACGAAGAGACACAATGGAATTTTGCCATTTCGGAAGCGAAGTAGATAAAGAAGGAAAATGCAATAAGTTCATAGTAGCAAGAATTACAATCCAGTCTCATTGATATGACCACAGCCTATACGCGACGTCAACGTGCAATAACCACTCACAAATGGCAGATGGCAGCACTAGCAGTGGAGAGTATACACAGAAAGTCAGAGGGAAACAGTGCAGTCGTTGTAATGCGGAAATGGAGCGATTTACCTGACGTCCAAAAGGGCACGATCATTGGCCTTCGGGCTAAGGCGGAAGCATATCCGAAATGATTAAGTTCATAAAGCACACAGTGCATGAAAAATGTTGCTATTCAAAACCGGTGTGGAGGCAACTGTGATGCATCGCGGGCCATATATGTCAGGGGTGATCAACGGCTGCAGAGATGCGTACGGACGAAGAAACATGCAACTGGAACAGTTGACCACCCAAATGAGCCAATAGGCTATCAGCAGGGTCTCCTCAACGAACGTTGCTGTGTATGGGCCTCCGCTGCAGGCGCCTGGGTCATTCTGCCCATACTGACTGCTGCTCATCGCCGACGAAGGCTGGAATTTGCAACCCGTATTGCAACGAGACGTCCTCTGAGTGGCGAAAGGTAAGTTTTTCAGATGCATCACGCTTTATGCTCCATTGGACAGTTGGCTGTTGCTGTATATGGTGAAACGTCCGACAGCAAGCACCTGAAACAATCGCTGGGGCGTTATGGTTCAAATGGCTCTGAGCACTGTGGGACTTAACTTCTGAGGTCATCAGTCCCCTAGAACTTAGAACTACGTAAACCTAACCAACCTAAGGACATCACACACGTACATGTGCGAGGCAGGATTCAAACCTGCGACCGTAGCGGTCGCGCGGTTCCAGACTGTGGCGCCTAGAACCGCTCGGCCACCTCGGCCGGCTGGGGCGTTATGGTCTGAGTGATCTGGTCATTCTGTAAGGCACAGTGGATCAACACAAAATGCATCTATCATTGGGGACCATATCCACCCTGCAGGCAGTTTGTTTTTAGGTCAACACGAAAGCATCTACCAGCAGGACAATGCAATGTGTCGTACAGCTCGACGTGTACGTGCGTACTTGCGTGGTCGAAGAGCACCAGAATGAGATTATCGTATTCCCGTGGCTATCAAACTCCCAGGATCTGAAGCCAATGTAAAATCTGTGTACCACCTCGATCGGGCTGTTCGCTACATGGATCCTCAACTGAGAAACCAAGCGCAGGTGGGCATGGCACTTGGGTAGGCTTGGCTCCCCCTGCACGTCTCGCGGCAGTCCACGTAGCAAAAGGTGGTTATTCAGGTCTTTGACAGGTGGTCACATTAATGTGACACTGCAGCGAGTAAAAAGAAACAGCGATTAACATCAGAAAGTAAACAGCTTGAGATCAACAAGAGATTCATGAGAAGCTATGTTTGAACGATGTGTCGAAAAATGAGAATAGTGAAAACAGAACTGATTAGAAGTCCTTGAAATGTGGTTTTCTAGGAGACTTCTAAATATCAGACAGACTGATCAATTACAGATTGACAATGTGAAAGAGTAAAAATACGTAACAAAGAATATAGTGAACCTGAGAGAGAGAATGGTTGGACTTGCGTAAGGACAGGGGTCGTTGCGGAAAACGGTAGTTGAATGGACGGTGGAAAGGTAGCACTGAGCCGATGGGAATTTTTGTAAATGAGCCAGTTGCGAGGTAGCAATATGCCAGAGGTATTGATAATTAGGACGTACGCAACATTATGTGGAGTACGTAAGTCCAGTGAGAGTAGGATCTGTAAATCTTTGTGTGGATTACAGTACTGCTAACAGCATGGACGTCTGAGCTATAGGAGATATAAGCAATAGGATGTGTATTACGAAAAATGAGATTTTGTTAGGTATGACAAAAAGAGGTGGATTATAGTAATGATGAGTAAAAGGATACTTCCTATGCAGACCATTTAAGTGACGTAATTACAAGATGTGTAAATAGTGGTAGGACCAAATCAAGGTAAGGAAGTAAGAATGATATTGCGCGAAGTCAGTTGGTATAAGATGTGAGAGAGTGGTTGTAAAAAGTAAATACAGTCGTAGGCAGAAGAGTGGCAAATTATCGGCAAATGAAAGGTAGATCATCAAAGATTAAATGAGAGAGGATGGGGAAGACTGATACAGTAAGACAGTACAAGTAGAATGGCCACAGCAGATACATTGGCGCAGTAGTTAGTTGCAAACTACGTGGTAATAACGAGGTAATTGGACCAGTATCAGCGGTAATCTCAGTCATAATAACACAGTGCTTGAATGAATGAATGAATAACCTCATGCTAACTAACCCTTTAATAAAACCAAACCTGAAAACCCAACCTGTAATTCCTAGGAATAACTAAGAATTGTTATATGTTTAACACAATATCATGCAAAAAACTTACTGAACTTGTTTGTGGTTGATCTGTCTCTGGAGATAACCAATGTAAATTATACATTTGGATTAAGGTCTATTCAGTACAGATATAAAACAGAGAAGCTTGTGAGGTAAATTTTGCAAGCAAATGATGCGTTGTAATTTTCATGAATTAATTGTAGGGAAGAGTAATAGCCTATAAAGAAGGGATGTAATGTTGTTCCTTATTATCAGTTGGTAATCCATTTTTTAAACACAGAAGTTGCACGAGTTATGTATCGATAGGAGGCATGAGAGGGACAGGCAGCTGCGTCAAGATCAAAATCGCAGGGCGCGAGGCGCTTGGCAAATCACGGCCGACCGAGGATGGTGACCTTGGCCACAGCTGAAGTCTGAGAAACGAATATGGTGTAACAAAAATATCGCATGGCAGGTGACAGCATACTGCGCTCGGCTAACCCAAATCCGACACACTGAAGGACGACATGGTAGAGGGACGGTAGTACGAGCTGCTGAACGAGCTGCTGGCTGCCGTGAGCTGACTTTGTATGGAACCAGATCCTGTTCATCAGATCTGGGGGATTCTGCACGTGGATACTATAGAAATATTCTTTTGTGCCCCCATGTAACCCAA
Source organism: Schistocerca americana (assembly GCF_021461395.2). Classification (NCBI taxonomy): domain Eukaryota; kingdom Metazoa; phylum Arthropoda; class Insecta; order Orthoptera; family Acrididae; genus Schistocerca; species Schistocerca americana. The sequence continues at coordinate 803,993,645 of NC_060119.1, forward strand.
TGAACTCATCTTCATTGTATCAGACACTGCAAATGATGATTGTGAATAATGAACACGAAGTACGATGCATGAGAGCCAGTTTGGGCACGAACCAAGAAAATGGCAGACGAGGATGAACATTATTTTCATTTCGAGGCAGTGTTGTTTCCTAAGTAAAAACGGACAATGTAATGCATCTCCCCATAAGGCAATAAGTAATATTCTAACTCTTGAGCCAGTGGAAGGACACTATAATTGGCTTATGGTTCCATAAACTTCGCAGGATTATTGAAAGACCGAACATTTACCAGATAGCGTGAATTCGAGCATAATTAAAATAAACAAGAACAGTAATGACCAAGCTTTGTACTGAGACCACAAGACCTCGAACCAGCAATAAATTTCTGTGTCAAATTTTGCTAACAGGGACTGATTAATAAATCTTAAACTGTTGTATAGTTTGTAACCTCCTTTCACAGGGACTGACCTGTAGTCCTTAATCATGAACAGCATGTATATTGCAACTACAGTATAAAATATCTGCCTGCCTGTCTGTCTGATGGCGAATTAACGTTAACACTGTCAGAGATGTAAATGCATTAATTTTTGGGTGTTAGTGGGAAAACTTCACGTTGATCAATAACGTTTTATAATCTTGAGCTCGATGTGAATGATATAAACCTTGTCTGATGTTATAGTATAGTTGCTATAACATTTTTATGTGCCACTATTTACTGAAATGTACATGATATTTGTCATGCAGATGAACACGCACAGTAAAATGATTTTTAATGACCTATATGCATACACATTTGGATTACTAATATGTGTGTGTGTGTGTGTGTGTGTGTGTGTGTGTGTGTGTGTGTGTGTCTGTGTGTGTGTAACTTATGTTTTGAGATACATCCATACTTCAGTATATTTCTTACACCAGTTGGGTTTTACAAGCCACCGTTTCCTGAAATGTATGTGATTTTTGTTACGCCCCACAAGCACATACAGTGAAAAAGATTTTTAATAATCTGTAAACATATGCATTTGGATTACTTTTATTTATAGATATGCATTATTTGTGTTTTGATATACCCATTGGTTGTCGAAGAATGTAAATGATATTGCATATTTAACTGTATAGAGTGAAGCTGAATGTGACTTAACATTTCTTTGTTCAGTAATGAGTCTATCTGGATTCGTTCGTAAGGCATGGGTGAATTGAACGATAATACAGAGAGAATGTCATTTGATAAAGCAGATGAGTGTGAAAGGAGAATTTAAGTAAAGAAAAATTGTAACATGATCTAAAAGGATGATTGAACACTTGTGAGCTGGTGATCCCTTGGAATGTGATATTCCATGAAATAAATTTTACATCAGCAATGAGAGTGAATGTGTGATGGCTTACAATATGTGTGAATGCGTTATATGGTAGGATGTATCCTTGGCATAGAGCCTTATCCCACCTAACAGTCCATGAGCACAGAAACTAAATGATTGACAAATGAAAGTGTCCTCGAGAGACTTACACCATCACATGTCTAAGGGCAATTATATCTACATGAATTTTGAAACAAAGGGGGATATGATAAAACGTGACTGTTTTTATGAACATTGTCACTTACCGTAATTAAACTCCAGTAAATTAACGAACCCAGCCAGTCTAAATTTATTCCCAGCTAGAAATGAGATTACGAGTATGGTTAAAGTAAATATCTGTGATTGCCATGTCTAACTATTAAATTTCCACATTAATTACTTATTTTAGAGGATTATTTAAATGTTTAGTTGGGAATTCTGATGACTACATGTTGAGTGGAGGCCATTAGAATAGGGGAGAGTGTGTCTGCACCCGAACATCACGGGGACTGCAGTCCACTTCGAAGGACAGGCACCGCCGTTGTGACAGGGGAAGTAGGAGAGAGGTAGAAACAGGAACCAGCGTATTGTGTGTGGGAAAAGCTCCGCTAGACAGGCACCATCTATTTCGGATTTGTCTGCCTCGTAATGACTGGGTGTTGTGTGATGTCCTTAGGTTAGTTCGGTTTAAGTAGTTCTAAGTTCTAGGGGACTGATGACCATAGATGTTAAGTCCCATAGTGCTCAGAGCCATTTGAGCCATCTATTTCGGATCCTAAACGATGGCATACTGTTTTTAATGTGGCTAACCTGCTGGCGGCAGCTAACAACGATGCGATGTGCAGTATCGCAAAGCCCTACAGTGTGCAAGAATCCCGTAGTCTAGAAACCGCTGGGCCCACAATGATGCTAAGATAAGATCTCTAAAATGGAATCAAAGGAGACACCATCCGGCTCCTTTGTGCTTAAGAACATGGCACCTGCAGCTCTCAGGCTGGCATCAAGTTAACGGAATTGTTGTTGACTCTGCTAAGAAACTATAAGAACAGCCACCATTGGATAATAAATAAATTTTGGAGTAAGAGAACCAAACTCACTTGTGTGTATGTGGAGAAGACCCGATTGGCTGAAATTCAAAATAGGACAGATGTTGAAAGTTAAAAGTTATCTCTTTCTGAGATCGAGCACTAAAACCACCCACTATAGGTTAGTTATATTAAAATTGATTATGGAAGGGAGATGGCTGTGTTATTGGAATAGACCTGATTGGCTGGCACTCTTAAGAATCACTGTCGTTAGTGATAAAGATCGTGCACAATGTTCACACTCATAAAGATAGAGGTAAAGTTCTACTTCTTTCTGGAGCGCTCTGTAAAACTTTACTTCCATCAGAGACTCACCAGAGGACACATCAGCCTTGAGGTGGACTATGACTCCAGGCTCTGAGCGAGAGAAGCCTAAAGCGCAGGTCAGATGACAGGCATCAATAACACTATGTGTGATGAGCAACTGCAGCGTTCACGAGTAATAGGCTGTGTGTGTAGATTTCAAATTGACATTAGGGTTTTCACATTTTAATGCAAGTACGTTTATCATCAATCCTGAACACAACATACGTTCAATCAAGATAGTGGATGCATGCTTTTTTATTTCTGTAGTTCTTTCTTGTCTCTATGATTAACATTCGACAACCAGTGTGTGACATTTCTGAATTTATTTGTTTCCCCAAATTTTGTGTAGACTTGAACGTATTCACCTCCGACTCTTTGCTGTCTCTGTGTTAACTTGAAATCTAGAGGTAATTTTAATAAACAGGATTCTATAGTGACCATTGTTTCATTCAGTAGCTTGATGAACTCCCTATTTTTATTACCTTGTAAGTTACATCACCCATATTTCAGGTATGCCAGGGTCAGCTATGTTTAATAAATTCAATTCATGCAGTTTGTATCGTACGGCACCTGTAATTGACTTCATGTGATCCTATGGGGAGGAAGCTACTTGTCAGTAATGTCACCCTGTACAGATCTTTCTGATTTCCCCGGGGGAATGTCAATGTCACGGCCACAGCTTCACAACAACAGGAAGAGATTTGCTTACCTCAACTCTTCCACAGTTATCTCGATGTCCCCACTGGTTTCCTTCTCCGCCGGCTGCAGATTCTAACACGCCAGTGATTAACAGTGAGTAATCGAATAGCAAATGAGAACATCTCAAAGCCACTACGGTGAAAGTTTCAAAATAAAGGTTTTCCACCTGATTTTATTGCTCTTAAATTCAAAAATCAGGAAAATAAATTATTATAATGATAAATCCCTTGAGAACTAGTCTAAAAGCAATGTAGGTATCACAAATCGTGGATTCTAATTCTCATTTATTGAACACAATAAAAGGATACAAAATACGAGAGCATATTAAAAAATAATGCCTCGCAATTATTTATTGAAAGTTTTTCAAGCTTTTTGCGTGAAACAAACGTTATTAACATTCTACATCTTTATTTTTCATATCTACGTATTTGCAGCCCTCTGCCATTATAGGACTCCGAATTGAACCATAAGACTTGGCGGTGTGTAACATATCAGTGTATGAGAACCAGCGTGCTGTAATCTCTTTCGAATTCGCCGAGTTTGTCCACGCGAGGAACACCCTTTAGCATCACAATGCCAGACCACACATGAGCGCTGCGACATCTACAATAATCCGATTCCTTGGATTTAGTGTCATCGATTGTCCTTCATACAGTCCCAAGTGGGCCCCATGCGATTCTTATCCGCTTCCAAAACTTCAAGGACACCTTCGAAGACTTTACTGTGATAGCGATGAAGCGGGGCAAGCAAATGTGAGATTGGGGCTCTGTCAACAAAGTCACACTTTCTACAGTGACGACATGAATAAACTGGTCTCTCTTTGGGAGAAATGTTTGTCACCAAGATAACTATATTGAGAAATAAACATGTAGACATGAAGAATAAAGATTTAGAACGTTAATAATGTTCGTCTTGCTTAAAAAACTTTAAGAATTTTCACATAAAAATTCGGAGGCACGCTCTCGAATCTCTGTCAAAATATCTCCACACGCTTTTGATGACTGTATGCTATCGTACAAAAACATTTTCCAAGGCAATTTCAAGATTAATTCAGCTTTACGCGAATCTGACACACATGGAGCACATATTTTCTGTAGGAATACTAGTCGAATGCAGCCTTTTAGAAGCTTTCCCCGAGACACATTTAAACTCTGCTTAATTTTGATCAATTGAAATACACATTCATAGTAACAACATGTTGCCAGCAGGAATACGAACGCTACACTGTGTTACAAACGTTTTCCGATGCTGGTTGAAACATTATTTTCTGTAAGACAAAATATCCACTCGTATCGCGAACACATTGCTGGTGTGAAAGGCAGTTACGAACTGCCTCATGAGCTGGCTTAACTGTCTTGCGCCTGTCTGCTCAAGGCGCACTTCTGATTATTTCTTCTGTCCGCCAGTGATCTACAACGGTACCTGAAATCTTTAATTAAGATCTGAGCATGAAATTAAAGTTAATGAAACCATAATTGCATAGTCGTCAGTGTGGATAAAGTCGTCAGCATAGTTGGAATTCTGGACAAACAGTAAATAGAAATAAAAAAGTTATGTTCTTGACACCAAGCCAGGTAGGTGAATCACCGCTCTCTCTATACTCTCCTGCATGACACTGTTTTTACTTACACCACATTTCCCATACTTCATGACCGTTTGCTCCCTTGTGGGGTGGATAGGTCCATTGATCTTAACTGCTCAGTAACCCACAGCACCACTAGCTTTCACACGCTGTATAATAAAATATGATAAAATATAGGCTGAAACGTAGCATAAACGCCACAAGAAGCCCTCAGAGGACGCTCTCAGTCGGATTCTGATGATTTTTTGCGTTTGAATGTCAGGCTCTTCCTTCAGTCAACGACATTACAGACAAGAAGGTAGTAAAAACATGGACTGCGCACAAGAAAAGAGAAAAGTCCTCAACTGTAACGTTAAATGCAAATAATAAAACAATTATAAAAGCTCCAAATGCAGGAAACTGTAGTGATGAATAGAGTTACACATAGAAAAAAATTCCAAAGAGCTTAACAGCCAGACTACAAAGAGAATAAATATATTTCAAATAACCTTAACTTCCTACTCGTCCTTCAACACGCAGAAACATTATACGTAGGAGACTCTTACCACCCTCCTCCAGGTCTCAACAAAGAATCCCCAGAAATGCAATCACTGTCACTCCTACAGTAAATTGTTGGAAAGGTCCGACATCACAACTCAACAAAAAACTCTTAAAACTTTTTAAAGGATCATACACATTCAACAACAGCAGAACATTTAGAAAGACAGAAGAGTTTATACAATTTGTCAAAGACGTGAAAATTTTTCATGGAGCCACGTCTGTCTCGTTTGACATACAAAACCTATTACCCTTTGTGCTAAATCGATCCCACTTTGCAAACCTACAAAACATAAAAAAAGCCATCTACACACATTAGAGGACTAACAGAACTAAAAAATATTCGTGTGACTGTGAATTAGAATTCACAGTCACACGAATATTTTAAGTTCTACGTCTAAATGAGCCCTGTGTACGGGATAAAATCTGTTCCGATTTATAGATGAAATGCTTACAGGAAACTTAGAAAATAATATTCTGCTTTTCGACAACGTTATTTACTACTATAGATACTCAGCCGACACTGTAATTTAAATAAATGGTGCAAACGATGCGATCGTTGTATTGAAGTAAGTGATTCGTTCCTTGGAACAGCGTTAGAATCCGTATTTCTAGCCACAGTGAGTTATAGAATTGGAACAGTGATAAACTTGACCCCCCTCAAAAAAATGATCAAATGTGTGTGAAATGGACTTAACTGCTAAGGTCATCAGTCCCTAAGCTTACACATTACTTAATCTAAATTATCCTAAGGACAAACACACACATCCATGCCCGAGGGAGGGCTCGAACCTCCGCAGGGATCAGCCGCACAGTCCATGACCGCAGCGCCTGAGACCGCTCGGCTAATCCCGCGCGGCTGACCCCCTCCAAAGTTATAACTCCTACTCGTATCGAAAGAAGTGTTTCTCATAATTCACATAGCCAAAAACTTGTATATGTTAAACATTTTCAGAATTATGATAGAGTAGTGCAACACTTGTTCTGAACTGCGATTTTTTAAACACAATTCCTATTTGTCATACGATATTCACTTGAACGTGAGCCCATATGTCGCAGATTTTGTGAAATTTTCAAATTATTAATGATGGAATTTCGTTCCTTTCTCGGAACGAATTTTCCATCGTAAGCTTCTGTGCAGAGATTTATCGGTAAATGATAAGGTGCAGCTCTTTCGGAAATTTTACCCAATTGATTATGATAAGCAGACACACTTTTCGGCTTTACAGTGCATTGAGATGGTTGAAGTGAAGAGACTACAAAGTAAGAGAGCTTGTCTCACCACCATTGTTCATTTATGTATCATTTGCCGTTAAAAATCTGTAAAGTACAAGTTTGTCAAAAGAAACTACGTAATGTTTTGCGTGTTACACCTTGCAGATAACAAATTTTGATCGACAATCTAACAATGAAGTCTTCTTTCGAAGACAAGAAAGTTACCCAGTAGGCCTCAAGGATCCTTGATCAAGACACTTAGCGAAGAGATACTAATTTTTTTCCAAAACAAGAAATTTACTACTGCAGCGTAAAAGTGTGAGTTGACGTTTAAGTTTGGATCTGAGTGTGCGCAAAATGTGTGCGCTTTTCTAAGAGGAGTACCCTCAACTAAATATCAGTGATGATATTTTCAGAAGCGATTTTAAATTCAGATTTGATGTGCGGTGGTCGGATGCGTGTCCATACTGCGACAAACATGTTTTGTAGATAGTTGGTGGCGATTCTGCAGAAGGAATTAAAAAAGCTGAAACGGAAAGAGCAATTCACCATGCAAGCGCTGAAACAGGGCATAAAACTCTTCCTGCCGGTACCGGAAAAGCTAAACGACGGCTAATAATCCAACTTTCTGTGTGATCTTCAACAGGTACCCTTCTTCGACAGCTGAGTCATTCTTCTGCATTTTATCATCAGTAGTACACCTGTTACAGCCTGGCAATACATAAAACTGGTAATATAACTGTTATGACGTATTTTTGGCCTGAAAGTATTGCCAGGAGAGGCATAGCAGAGATATCTTCATGCATTCTGAAGTACATTCTTACTTATTTCAACACGCTCAATGATGGTGAGTGATATGATAAAGTGCTCTGACCGTTGCATTGGACAGGACAGCTGACGAATGATTTCCCATTTTCATCATCAGATCGTCCGTAAATAGTTGACAGCAGTAGATCAGAATTTCTTCGTTACAGTTTTAGGGATTTTTTCCTTATAGAGAGGAACAAAAGATCCTTTCCTGTATATCAGCCAGACGACTGGATTCCAGTCATTTCCAACGCCAAATACAGTTAATTCCCTGTCTGCAAGGTAATACCCTACGATCTTTGCGGCGGATTCCTTGTCTATAGGATGGAACCAAAGGACTTCAGCGACCTTAGCACATTACACAAAGAATCTAATATCGTAACACCCTGCAACTATGGGTCTGTCAAAGCATTGCCAGGAAGCTGAGAGGTACGTAGAAAAAAGATCTGCGGCCAGCTAACATTTCTGTTTTAACTAAAGGGGTTGGACAAAAATGCATGCTTCAACACAAATACAGATGCCATCCAAGCCTGCAGTGTGTGCTGCTATATTTGGCCATGAACGGCACATGTGCAACGCCCTCAGTATGTTCCAAGTGCCAGTCGAGGTCAGAATACTATTCTGTGAAGTTTCCAGGGCATTATGTTGGAGCTAAGTGAATTCAGATGTGGGCAAATTGTTATTGCTTGTATCGAGGCTGCTTCCGTAACGAGGCTAGTCATAGTGTTCGGTCTCACGAGAGGCACCGTATCAAAGTTTGCACCGCATACAGCGAAAGCGGAAAAACATTATACGCTAAGTCACAATGCGGATAAAAGTACACTGAGGTGACAAAAGTCATGGGATAGCAATATGCACTGATACAGATAGTGGCAAATCGCGTGTGCAAGGTACAAAGGGGAGAGCTTTGGCGTAGCTGTCACCTGCTCTCGGGCTATTCATGTGAAAAGGTTTCTGACGTGATTTTGGGCTCACGAGGGGAATTAACAGATTCTGAACGCGGAATGCTAGTTGAAACTAGATTCATGAGACATTTAATTTCGAAAATTGTTAGAAAATTCAATATTCCGAGATCCACAGTGTCAAGAGTGTGCTGAGAATATCAAATTTTAGGCATTACCTCTCATCACGGACACCACAGTGGCCGACGGCCTTCTCTTAATGACCAAGAGCAAAGGCTTTTGCGTAAAGTCGTCAGTGCTAATAGACGAGCAACACCGCTTGAATAACGTGCATAAATAACGGGCCATGGCAGCAGACAATCAACGCAAGTGTCTTTGCTAACAGTCCATCGCCTGCAGCGCCTCTTCTGGGCTCGTGACCATGTTTATTGGACCCAAGACGACGGAAAATCGTATCCTTGTCAGATGAGTCCCGATTTGAGTTGCTAAGACCTGATGGGAGAGTTCGGGGTGTGGCTCAGACTCCACGAAGCCAAGGACCCAAGTTGTCAACCAGGTGCTGTGCTAGCTGGCGGTGGTGGTATAAAGGGTGTAGGTTCTGTTTACATGGAATGGACTGGTTCATTGACTGGAAATGGTCATGTTTGGCTACTTGGAGACAATTTGCAGCCATTCATAGACCTCATGTTCCCAAACAACGATGGAACGTTAATGGATGAAAGTGCGCCTTGTCACCGGGCCACAATCGATCATGCTTGGTTTGATGAACATTCTGGACAGTTCGCCCCACATGAATCCGGTCGAACATTTATGGGACACAACGGCGAGGTCACTACGAGCGCAAAATCGTATTCCAGCAACACTTCCGCTATTATGGACGGCTATGAAGGTAGCACAGCTCAATATCTCTGCGGGGGGCTACAGACGATTTGTTGAGCGTATGCCACGTCGAATTGCTGCGCTACGCCGGGAAAAAGGAGATCCGACACGATATTAGGAGGCATCTCATGACTTTTGTCACATCTTTGTACGTGTTGCGTGATCGTGACAAACGACCATTGAAGAGGACTGCGACGAAAAATAAAGAGAACGACAGCTGAAAAAGTCACTGCAGAACTGAAGGCTGCACACTAGAAGGCTAAGGACACGAAACCGACACACAGGAAGCTCCATAACCTGGGAACTGCAGGGAGAGCTGGAATTCCAAACTCATACATCAGTTTTGAAAATGCCCACAGCAGGAAAACGTGGTGGTGAAGCCACAAAACCTGGACGTTGGAGCAGTGTAAGAAAGTCATTTGGTCCAGTGAGTCTTCTTTCACTTGGTTTCCAACTTCTGGCTGAGTTTACGTCTCGCACGCGCCGTCCCAAGCTTACGATGCAGACTTTTTGCTGCTGAGAGATAACCATGGCGGGGGTCTCGTGATTTGGCTAGTCATATCGCGGTATTCCATGATTACGCTGTAACGTCGCATTACTGCCAAGAATTATGTGACCATTTGGGCTGATCAGTTCCATCCCATGGTACAATGTTCGTTCGGCAATGTGATGCCGTGTTGTTAGAAGATAGGACCCCTGTTCACAAAGATCGCATCATCCAGGACTGGTTTTGTGAGCTCGAGGATGAATTATTGCATCTCCACTGGCTACCACAGTCAGCAGGTCTAAATATTATTGAACCTTTGAGGTCCACTTTGGAGAGAAGGGTACGTTATCGCCATCCACCTCCAAAGGTGTTACGTGAACTATTTTGCGGCAAGAATGGCATAAGACACTCTTGAAAACCATACAGGACCTGTATTTATGTATTCAGAGAGGACTAGAAGCTGTTTTGAACACTAGCGGTTTTCCAACACCGTATTAGCCGTGGTAATGTGTTGAGTTTTTAGTGTTTCCATTTTTTTGTACACTACTGTACCTTGCGTGACAAACTTTTGTGAATCAAAAGTGCGAAGAAGAAAGACTTACTTGAAAATTGTCCGTATATCCGAGCCGAGGACCGCAATTTCTATCAGCAATCAGTAAAAGAACAGTGGATTTTTCACATCCATCTGGAGAAACCAGTTGACAGAGAACTAAAATTGCAATGTTTAATGCATAAATTTAGTTTTATTACAACTAGAATAGTGTTACAGTCTTCAGTACCTGCTGCCGCTTGTGCAGATTTGTATTGCAATAAATACTCGTATGAATTTTGGCCTGTTTTGTTGATTTTCTCAAAATAAGCTTTTCATTTCCAGATAAGTAATGGAGAAAAATCTTTATTTCAGCAGTAAAACGATGTAACTGCACTGATACAGTGTTTTTCAACCAGCAAAATAGTGCAATTTTTCAGAGATAAAAAAATAAATTGTTTAATATCTGTTAAAAAAAAATTGCAGAATGACAGTTTACGTCATACAAACTGCTGTGCATGGGCGTATTTGTCAGGAAGGCAGAAAGAGAGGCTGTTGTGGGCTTCGGAGTGGCCGAAAGGAGTGCAGGTTTTTAGTTCAATCTACCCATTACATTTATTCAACTAAGACTACCACTAGGGGTACATGTGACACTCGGGCTCAGTCCCCTGCTCGAAAGGGTGGTCATTCTGACTAAGGATTAGGAATAAGCATAGGAGAGCGGAAAAGGTAAGTGCTAGCTAGTCGAGGGCCACCAAGCAAGAGAGGGAAGCCACCGGCTCCACTTCATGGCGCGCGACATCGTCTCAGACACCGCTTGTCCCTTCTACGCGCCACTATTGGCCGAGAATCGTGTACAAGGTCCACCTTAAGGAGTCCCTTCTTCAGCAGTCCTGCCATGGGAGCAATGATAGCTCAGCAACACGTACTGAAATCGTGGGCCTGCTGTAACTGGTCTCTACATCTTCTAAGGTCTGGACAAGTACTGGAAACTTTTCAAGCAAATAAACTGGCATCAATAAAAATCTTTAAAAAATTACGCTTTCTACCCCCTTCGGAGCAGTTGGTCGCTTGCTCACAGTCACGATCTAGAAAGCCGAGATAGTTAATCAGAAACAGTTTTTTTGCTATTGTGTAAAATTTACATTTTGTTAGTTACGACGTTGTTTTAGCGCACGATGTTGTCCAATACCTTCCGTGAAGTATAAACTTCGCTGCTGAACACCAGCTAGATGACACCACAGACTTCTTAGACCTGATAAGTAGAAAATGAATAATATATAAATCTGAAATATATCGAAAACATATCACAAAAAACACAGTACCATCCACAACTACTTGTCACCCCACAGCCCAGAAAATGTAGCATTCCAGTATATGATCAACAGAGCAGTCCAAGTACCTCTCTCCAAAGTTAAATTTAAGCAACAAATGGAAATAATAAAATTAATGGCCACTGCAAATGGCTGTAGCAGCTGAACAGTAGACCGTCACTAATGACCTGGTTGTCTACGGAGCGTTAATCGCTAATCTCCACCCCCACCCCCCTTCCTCCTCCACACTGAAACACTCACTAATCTTTAATAGTGAAAGGATTTTATAGTGCAACTTATGGTCAGGCAAGGGGGAAAATGGTTCTGAAAATACGTACAAAAAGGTGCAAAAAAAGGGGTGACGAATTTACTTTATTTGTGTTTGAACCAGCTACATTAACTTTCTTTGTTCCATTCACAGGGTACTGTCATACTGGATTACACACGTTATTTCAGTGTTTTTGACGCTAAGTCGCTTGCGCCCTGAACTGAATAGCTTCTCATATACAGAGAAACTCCGATCGACAGCTATAGGAACCAATGGGGCATATCTTGTCAGCACCTGTAAAAGAAGTTCAACCAAAGTTGCAAGGTTTCCACATCTAGGTGCTTCTTCAAATTTAATCTGAATTTGTCTTCAGCAAATGCATGAAGGATGTCCCCAACACTCACCAACTTCTTCCAATGTTCCTCCTTCCCCATACCTACTTCTTCCCAACTCTGAATCAGGTGAATACTTCTAGTCAAACACTGCAAAAAGTTCCAGCCCTACGTCTTTGTTGGGCCTGCTTAATGACTACTGCTCCCCCTTGAGTCTAAGGCACATATGAAGAGCCTGAGTTTACCAAATGTTTCGCACAAGAGTAGTGCGCATCCTATCTATCACCTTCTGGTGTCAGGAAACAGTGGAAGATTGAGCCCTGTCATTTCTTGATACAAAACTTGACGACTGGGAACATTTAGCAGAATATTCTTCAGATATTTTTCAGAGAAGCAATGAAATCATTTACTCTGCCTGTACCCTGGTACTTTCGCAAACACGGTGTAGACCATGTGTAGTACACGTCATGTGGTCGAGTTCGGGGCACATGGTCTTCAATTGTTGCGGAAAGCATTTAGCCTGATTTTTTTGTTAGTATTGTATGCCTGCTGGCCACAGGTTCATACATGAGTCGTTTAATTGCACTAGCGTCCAGACATTTGTCTTCTCGAGTTGATTCATTTTAAAAGACCTAGGTTTCACCCATTCACCAGATAACCTGATTCATTTTAAAAGACCTAGGTTTCACCCATTCACCAGATAACCGAAAAAACAACACATTCAAAATATACCTTTGCAGCTCATCAGTAGTTTCATTTAAAACGGATCCCACTTCACGTTTGCAGACTGCCTATTTTACTTTTACTAAAACGTTTTCATAAACTGACTGCATTTTCTCAATGCTCTCGTCCGGTATTTACCTTCGTGTGTACTTCTTAAGAAATGATTTCAATGTAGGATTGTTTACCTTGTGGACTGGAATTCCTGACGGGATTGATGCCGTGGCAAGATCCGCACTAAATTCATTCAGTGACCGCTGCTTTTCAGATTCTCAGTGTAGCAGAGTAGTTTGCTTGGGTTTCGACTTGCCATTTTCAGTATTCTTTAAATGTTTGTTCTTCTGGATGTCGTTAGTTTACTCTGTTTCAAACTTGTCATAGACTGCAATATTTACTTTGTACACGGCACATCGCAGAATGATGCCATCAATTTCGGTGAACTGAGTCTTCATTTCTTCTGCAAGTGTAGATAACTTCTCCTTCTTACCTTTTGGCATGTTTTTCTTGTTAAAAATACTCTAACACGACCAACAAGAGAGTACACAGTTGATAGGTAACTGAATTTGGGTTGCAACTACTACAGCTTCATTGTTTAAATTTTATTTGGTTTCACAGCTGCAGGTTGACCATTGTTAGTAATGCTAACTACAGCTGCTGAGGTTGAAATTGTTGCTGGGAGTATGAATAATTTCTGCTGCTTTCCACAAACTATATTTCAATATTTGTTGACCACTGTTGACTTCTTATTAAACAAAATATTAAAATCCTGTTGAAGAAGAGAAAAAAAATCTGTCTAATCTATTAAAGATGCATATAAAAATGAGGGAAAAGTGCGTAAGCGTGGAATAGAAGGGAAAAGGCACAAAGCGCAGTAATTTCACAAAAAAGTGCAACCAACTGTGCTTATTTTGCTTCATTTCACGTCCCCAAATGCATATATTTACCTGTGTGAAAATAGCTGTTTTTTGGAAAGTTGCTGCACCTTACAATATTCTCTTTAATGATGAGGCACTCACAGCCCAAAAGACACATTGATAAAATCTTCTCGGGTTGACAACCGAGTCAATGTGTTGTTCTCCAGCAACGTTAGAGCAAGTTTCTTACTTGTCATCTTCAGGCGAAGATGGTAAGTAAGAACCTTGCTGAAACATTGCTAGAGAACAACACATTGACTCGGCTGTCAACCCGCGAAGATTTTTCCATTGAGATTCGCCGAGAGAGAGTGCATTCTCATACAAAAGACACAGTGATAACAAGATCTTACGCACAGTCCTGTTTCGGGATAATGTTTCGCACCAAATTGCCAATGTATTTCAACGCAAAGGCATAAAACACAAATCATCTATCTCTGACAACAAGACAGCAGAAAATACATCATAACAGTAACACAAGAAACCTATTACACCACATATGTGTGTATACAAAATTGAACGATTGGACCGTGACTGTTTTTAGATAGGTTAATAGGCAGATCATTCGAGAACAGATTTAAAGACACACCCGCCAACACTAAGTTACAAAATACTTCACGTCAGCAGTAGCCACCCACCTAAATGAGGCAAAACACAACGTTAATGGTGTTAATCGTTAATGTTAATGGTGTTAACACCATCCTTCTACATATCCAACCAAAAGACGAAGAACTAGACATCTTCAAAATGTTCTAAAAATGCAAACACAAAACGAAACAATCTGAGTATCCTAAATGAGGAGGTTCGAGTCCTCCCCCGGGCATGGCTGTGTGTGTTGTCCTTAGCGTAAGTTAGTTTAAGTAGTGTGTACGCCTAGGGAGCGATGACCTTAGCAGTTTGGTCCCATAGGAACTTACCACAAATTTCCAATTTTTCCTAAATGAGAAAAATGACTACTTTGATAACAGTATCTTAAACAAATGAAATGACACAATTTCAGGGACTTTACTGATCTCACACAGATATGATATTATATATACACATAAATGCGGTGAGTGAAAATTTGTACCAAGGCCGGGAATCGACCCAAGGTCTGCTGCTTATTAAGTAGGTCCTTTAAGCACTAAGCCACCATCGTGCAGCCTATCAGACAAATGCACGGAGTACCCCGCCAGGCCATCGTCCTCAATCCAAATTCTCACTGCCGCCCCAGTCTACTTTAAATTCCCGCTTACACACGAACAAAATTGTCGAAGCTCTCCATGTTCGGGAATGGCACCTCACAATCGAGCGTAAGAGAGGGACCAGCCTGAAACCCCAGGGTATATAAAGGAGACCGGGGCGGCAGTGAGAATTAGGATCGAGGAGGGAGGGCGCCAAACTAATCCGTGCAGGTGGCTGCAATGCTTTGAGAACGTGGCTTAGTGGCTAAAGCACCTGCCTCGTAAGCAGGAGACATGCGTTCGATTACCGGCCTTAGTACAAATTTTCATTCGCCACTTTCTTAACAGCACTTACAGCAACCTGCATTATTAAGTATGCTTAAACATGCACAAACAAACAAGAAGACACACAATATCAGTGTGATACAAAAACAGTAATTAAAATTGTTATACTGCCACTGTTAACAACATTATTACGAGTATTTTGTATGTTCTTTGCACTTACTAGCTTCTAATATGCCATTTTCGCTTACTTTAATGCATACAAAGTAAATGAGATGTAAACACGGCAGGGAAGAGCTTGTGACCACTGGCGATATAAATTTTATATTTAAGTCTTTTCAATCAAATACCTCGACAAAACTTTGAGCCTTGTAGTAAAATAGCATTTTGTTTTTGCCTGCTGTTCCTAGACAGTGCACAGGTTACCCCAAAGTTGTACACAAAACTCTTGTATGTCTTTTGACATAAATCCACCGGATGATGAAACTTTAAGCCTATGAAATACGAAGTGGCAATGAAATAAATTGTTACTGTTTAAAATAAGCTTGTAGTTTCGATTGATTTCTGTTGATAATTAATAAGTTATGGTTCCAAAATCCTAATAGTAATTGCTTACAAAAGAATGGAAATAATGGTAGAACCCTACCTCGGATAAGATCAGTTGGGATTGGGGAAAAATGTCGACGAATCGAGACGATAGCCACCTTGCGACTTACCTTAGAAGATAGGCTGAAGAAGGCAAATGCGTGCTTATAGTAGTTCTAGATACACACAAAATATTTGACAATGTCGTCTGACGTACGTTCTGAAATTATGAAGACAACAGCGATATAATACAAAATATTAAAGACATTGCATTCAGATGATTAAGATGTTCTGTAGTTTCTTTTATTGTCTTTCATTCTCGCGTCACACAAACTGGTATCACTACTGGTTTAGAGTCCTAAGCAAGTATATCTGGTTTCTCGTTGTTGCAGATCAGAACCTCAACAACGAGAGCGCAGAGAGTGTAGACGTATTACCTTTCTTTAAAAAAATTATGTATTCCAGCCTCATGTCACTAAATTTCACAAATCGGACTCTGTGTTTCTCTAAGGTATTTTGGGCAGCCTCTATGTAGGGGTTGTTTTGTTCCAACAATCGTAGCTGAGCTACGTTCATAATGCGAGGGATACTCCAGGCATTTTCAGTTGACGAGTTACTATCATCTGATAATTACCTGCTCAGAAGTCGATACTGTTTATGTGGGCCCAGGCTAGGAAATGAAATAACCTCCTCCCCCCCCTTCCCCCCCCCCCCCCCCCACTGTCCTCAACTGCAACATTAGCGGCTATCTAAACTTCGGAATGAAAAATAATTTTCTTTGAACACTTTTATTTTTAACATGTCGGAAGACAAACGAAATTTAATTTTCCTGTTTTATTAAATCACGAACTAATGAGTCAGTGAGACAACTGGTACTGTTTATTACTAACAACCTTTTCTTATAGAACGACGAAGCAATTCTCAGTGCATCGCGAGTGCTACCTTGAATTCATTAGAAAAGAAAGCTAAGTATCCACAGTGAAGGTAGATGCTTTTCACAAATTATCTTTCCTATGAATCACTCCTCTTGTTAGCTACACTTATTTCACCCACTCCCCGCTCACACATTTAAAATAAAGCATGTTAAAATGTGTACACTATATTTCGTAAATTACTTGATTGCTGGGCTCCTTACATCTGAACTGACAGAAATTAGAAAATTTAAAATAGGCAATGCTTTATGTCTGACCATTGCCACTAATAATAATGATTATAGTACGGTGTAGGCCATACAACAGTGTAGCAATTGTGACAGTGCTACTGTTGTGTCGAAGTGGCAAATAGTTCCTTTGTGTGTTTCGAAGTTCAAAATGGTTCAAATGACTCTAAGCACTATGAGACTTAACTTCTGAGGTCATGAGTCCCCTAGAACTTAGAACTACTTAAACCTAACTAACCTAAGGACATCACACATATCCATGCCCGAGGCAGGATTCGAACCTGCGACAGTAGCGTTCACGCGGTTCCAGACTGTAGGGCCTAGAACCGCTCGGCTACAACGGCCAGTATGTGTTTCGAAGTGAATAAGGAAGCAATTCCTGGTCCATTGTGTGAACTACACTAGAGAAGGCATTTGCAGGATATATTTAAGCGTATATGACGTACTGGCCTCATTTTACTCTCAGAGATATGTGTGGTACAAAGTACAAAAATGTTTGTAGTGGCCAGATTAAATGAGGAAGATGTTATTTATACGTTCGTTTCACAAGCTATAAATTCCACCACATTGTACCACACGTTAATGCCAATATTTCAAAAAAAAAAAAAAAGATTATTGGCAATATAAACTGAGGTGACAAGAGCCGTGGAATACCTTCTGATATCGTGTCGTACTTCCTTTTGACCGGCGTAGTGCATCAATTCGACGTGGCATTGACCCAACAACTCGTTGGAAGCCCCCTGCAGAAATATTGAGCCATGTTGTTTCTATAGCAGTCCACAATTGCGAAAGTGTTGCCGGCGCAGGATTCATGTCGGGCGATCTGAGTGGCGAAATTATTCGATCGAACTGTCTAGAATTTTCTGCTAACCAATTGCGAACAATTGCGGCCCGGTGACGCGGCTCACTGTCATCCAAAAACGTTCCATCGTTGTTTGGGAATATGAAGTCCATGATTGAGTGCTAATGGCTAAATGGCTCTGAGCACTATGGGACTTAACTTCTGAGGTTATGAGTCCCCTAGAACTTAGAACTACTTAAACCTAACTAACCTAAGGACATCACACACATCCATGCCCGAGGCAGGATTCGAACCTGCGACCGTAGCGTTCACGCGGTTCCAGACAGTAGCGCCTAGAACCGCTCTGCCACCTCGGCCAGCTGACTGCTAATGGTCTCCAAGTAGCCTAACATAGCCATTTATAGTTAATTCCATGTAGACACAGCCCACGCCATAAGCGATCCACCACCAGCTTGTACAGTGCCCTGTTGACAACTTGGGTTCATGGCTTCGTGGGGTCTGCGCCACACTCGAACCCTATCAACAGCTCTTACTAACTGAAACCAGAACTCATCAGACCAGACCACGGTTCTCCAATCGTCTAGGGTTCGTCGGCATGGTCACGAGCCAAGCAGAGAGTAGCAAAGGTACTCGCGTCGGTTGTCTCCTGCCATATCGCATCAACACCCAATTTCGCCTCACTGTCCTCACGGATTCGTCGTACATTGATTTCTGCGGTTATTTCACGCAGTGCTGCTTGCCTGTTAGCTCTGATAAATCTATGCAAACGCCGCTGCTTTCGGTCGTTAAGTAAAGGCCGTCGGCCACTGCGTTGTCCGTGGTGAGAGACAATGTCTGAAATTTGGTATTCTTGGCACAATATTGAGAGTGTGGATCTCGGAATATTTAAGTCACTAACGATTTCCGAAATGGAATGTCCCATCGGTCTAGCTCCACCCATCATTCCACGTTCAGTATCTGTTAACTCCCGTCTTGTGGCCATAATCGCCGGCCAGAGTGGCCGAGCGGTTCTAGGCGCTACAGTCTGGAACCGCGCGACCGCTACGCTCGCAGGTTCGAATCCTGCCTCGGGCATGGGTGTGTGTGATGTCCTTAGGTTAGTTAGGTTTAAGTAGTTCTAAGTTCTAGGGGACTGATGACCTCAGCAGTTAAGTCCCATAGTGCTCAGAGCCATAATCACGTCGGAAGGCTTTTCAGATGAATAGCCTGAGTACAAATGACAATTCCGCTAATGTATAGCTCTTTTGTGCCTTTTCCTAGCGATGCTACCGCCATCTGTACATGTAGATATCGCTATCCCATACTTTTGTCTCCTCAGTGTATGTAATCAGCTGTACAGTCTTAAAAAATAATAAAAGTGGTAATAACATTCTGAAAATACTGTAATTAAGTTTCGTGATCGAACATAATCGAACAGTTTTGTTTTTACCCTCCAGAAGATTTCATTTTACCTCTCAACGAATACCTGCCCTCAGGAAATATTGCTCGAGCGGGTAAGTTCCATGATTTACCTGAATCACTTTAGGTAAAACAAAATTCTTCCACCGACAAAGCCACGTCCATTCTCCGCCTTAATGCAGTCCAAGTGTACTAGTATTCCAGCTACAAGACGTTGGTGCTGCGCTGGCCTATTCCATTACTCCTCCTGCGTATTCCCGCTGGCCGCAGCACGAGTGCCGCCTGCGCAGCGGATGCGTCGAGCCGCCGCGGCTGCGCCACGCGCCTTGTGGGAGCTGCGCAGCAGCCACCGCGCTCCCTCAGCGCTGATTGCTTACCCACGGCTGCATCCAATCAGCGCACTGCAGGGAGCGGCCGGTGACAAAGCTTTCCACCGATCCTGATTTACCGTACCGGAGTGAAATGAGCCTGAAAATGTATCGAATGGCTAGCAGCACCACTGCGTTTCTCTGAGATCTGAAGCATAAAACGCACTAACACATACGGATACAATTCTACTGCCCATACAAACCGATAATAGTTTCATTGTGTAGATTTTTGCGACAGCATCCATTACTATGATATTCAATGAGCATTAAGAGAAATTTGCAGGCAAAAATTGAATTTTTTTTACATTTTACAAAGTCCCTCAAAAATATTCTCTACTCTTTTCTGCATAAAATGGTATATAAATCATCTTTGCATGATGTTTATATGTGCATGGTATCCATATCTAATGATCCAATTTCAGATGCCTTAATAACACAACCCCTGCTCAGAATGACGGCCGGCCGGAGTGGCCGAGCGGTTCTAGGCGCTACAGTCTGGAACCGCGCGACCGCTACGGTCGCAGGACCGAATCCTGCCTCAGTCATGGATGTGTGTCATGTCCTTAGGCTAGTTAGGTTTAAGCAGTACTAAGTTCTAGGGGACTGATGACCTCAGAAGTTAAGTCCCATAGTGCTCAGAGCCATTTGAACCCCTTTTTCTGAATGACGTCACATATAAACAGCAAATTTTTGACGTAGGTAGAAATGTTAAGGAAAATTTGACCAATAGATGGCGCTGTTACCTTCAGAATATGCACACCAATACACGCACGTCACACGCTTGTTCTTCATTTTGTATCCGAGACGTCAAACATGACTGTCACCATGAAGGATCGCGCGATCCTTGTAAAGCTCTTTGCACCAGTAGCCCTGTGGACGTTTAGGATACCAAGGGTATGAAAAAAAAGGCGTTTGTCCGATATCTTCTTAGGCTTTGAAGAAAGTTATCATAAAATTCGAAAAGACAGATTCTTTTTAATAGCATGTGGCAAATGGAGGAAAGCAGTTGATCCGACACCCGTCGAAGCTATGGCACAGATTTTCAGGAGGGGTGTAGCGTCCGTGTGCAAACATGCAATACACAGGGAACTGCCCGAACTTTGGACGTACTTTTGGGTACGATGTTTAAAATCCTGCGAAACATACTGCACTGCTATCCAAACAAAATCACTCTGTTCAGGAGTTGCATCTGTTGACCTGCCAGCAAGAAAAACGTTCGCTCTGGCATTTCTTGCTCACATGGATGCGGACAATGAACGACCATGGAACATTTTGTGAAAAGACGAAGCCCATTTCCATCCCCAGGGACATGTCAATAAACAGAATTATAGACTACGGGCCATGGAAAATCCGCACGCACATCAACCGGTACCACTACATTCGGCAAAGGTGACTTTGTGGTGCGAGTCGAAGGCACCGTTTATCGTAGAGCTGTCTTTTTTCGAACAGATGAGCCCTGCGGGTCCTGTTAGCTTTTCCGTCGCTGGTAAATGCTATGAGAGTCATTCCAATCCTCCAGGAGAGTGGATGAGTGGGTAGGATTATTTATTATGCCAGATAGCGCTCCTTTGCACATTGGACAGCGAGTGAAGCGGGTACTGCAGAGGCGTTCTGAAAATGCTACAATTATGAGCCGTCAGTTCCCAACAGCCTGGCCGTCCAGATATGATGTCTGACAGTGGGGTTATCTGAAAGATGTGTTCAGTGCTCCAATTACGAACGAAGTTGAACTGAAGGCACGCATTCCGCAATGCATTCTGAACGTGACTCCAGAGACACTCCGATTTGAATGGGAACACGATTTTTCTCGATTTCATCTTGTGGCAGAAAACGGTGAACATGTCTTGTGCCAGTCTCACGACAAGTAGCAACCGATGTCATTTTGCTTTTTATGCGGTTTTTGGCCTTAGGGCAATTAAAATCCGATTTATACCATCTTATGTCTTACAGCTTTGCCTTGGTGGATGGGCCTGCCTAACTAACAGTGCCACAACTGCAGTCAAGCACACTGAACTCTACGGATGGTGTAACGTGCAACTTAAACTACAGCCGGCGTGTTGTTATTCATCTATCATGTGCATCCGACCCCATTTACGCTAAGACGTTTACAGCGCCATATGTTCGTAAAATTTTCGGTAAACTTTTTTTTGTTCCATGACGTTTCCCCTGTATCAATAATATGCTGTTCACATTTGACGTCATTCTAAGCAGTGGTTCTCTTTCTTCAGCTTTTTGGAATTGAAACTTCAATTACGGACACCCTGTACTTTATTTTTAATTTTATTTTATCACTTGCGTATCTCTGAAACTACCTAATATTGGAGTGTCTCTTTATATGTAGATATCTTGAAAACTATGCCATATAGAAAGGTGTGATTGCACCAACCGATAGAAAATACGCGTTGGACATGTGATTGCATCACCATAACATCAGACGGCAGTCCACTGAGGGGTCGACTGATTGATAAAACAAAAGATCAGCTTCATCTGTGTAGTGGAGTGGCCATCAGGAATAACAGAAATGATTTGGAAAGTCTGAAGAAACCAACCAGGGCCTCAGACCTCCACAAACTCTCAACTGACAGAAAATCGATACTTTCACTTTACGCACCTGGATCTGACTCAAGGTGTAAATTCCGTAAGGCTGAAGTTTCAGGGGTGTGTTTTAAACACAATAGCTCTATTCCTGAAGCTATTACGGAAGCCATCAACCCAATTTGTACGAACCTAGATCACCCAGACCTGTTCCGGAAATGTCTACATGGGCAGACTCGGAATTTTTTTGAGTGTTTCAATAATATAATCTGGTCACGAGTGCCCAAAAATGTGTTTGTAGGGTTAATTACACTGAAATGGGGAATTAGTGGTGCTTTATTAACATTTAATTGTGGAAATACGGGGAAAATAAGAGTGCTAATCCATTTTAACCTTAGCCCAGGGTGTCATACTCTAAAGGGGTTGAAATTATTACAGATGTTGAGAGTTGCCAATGCACAGCGTGCTGCCGAGTTCATCACCAAAGGAGGAAGGCAAGAGGGCAGGAGCTTGGCAAACAAGATGATGCTGACCGTGCTGCTCGGTGTTTTTGAGCCAGTATTTAAAAATATCATTTAATTTTTATCATTTTAAAATTGAAAGTGAATTTCTCAAACATTACGTTTTTATACCTTACGTATCTTTATCTTAAAAACCCCTAGCGATAGCTACATAAAACATTGAGACATGTTTTAGTGTCACATATTACACTTATTGGAGTACAGTCGTGGTACTGATTTGAATAGGTATGGATCTAGAGCTTACATATACAAATATTGATAATAAAAACAAGATAATTATAAAATATCTCCATCTCTGGTTTTCTTGTACCTTATCTCTTAATTTTGCTCCAGCAGACTTAACATGGGCAAGTTCTCTGTAACACCATTAGATTGTTATCTTCATCGGTTTCAGAGATAAATGTACATAAGCTCCGCTTATTTAACACTGGCCGCATAGGCCCTGCCGAACTGTTAACTGAATCAAGATGATAACGAGTTTCTGGTAATTTGTATCTATAAGTAGCCCTTAAAAGCATGTTTTCTAATGAATGAAGAAATCGCAAGCGAACGAAAGCACACTAGTAGAGTTTCCTCTGTAGACGGGAAATTAAGCGTTAGATATCGGTAAGAGAAACTAAACTAAATGTCAGTGGAAGTCCATAAATGGATAGACTAGTTTGAGAAAACCTAAACACTACGCTCAACAGCATCAGCATCTGTTCATGCCCTACAAAAACACACAAAGCTGTTCCCTCTTGACCTGAAACTGAACCTTGTACAAACACTCATACTTCCAGTTATTGACTACAGCGATATTACACTGCAACGCCTTACTCAGGAAAGCTCACGGGGCATGGAACTGATTGTGAACGCCTGTGTTCATTTTACCTGTGATGCTCGTCTTTACCATCGTAAACACAACTATCTTGGCTGCGTGCAGACAGGTGCAGAGATTCCCATGCCCTTTGTCTTGTCTACTGTCTTATCAATACTGTCTTATCAATGTACACTGTTCTCGCTATCTCTCCTCAACCTTCACGCTCTTGTCTGAAATTAGTCACTTTCTCGAAGTCTTTTTCAGTGGCAGGAACCGGCCCTGGAATAAATTCCCGCAGTATATTAGAGAACTGAATAACATCTCCAACATCAGAAGACAGAACATTGTCCCTGACAATCGTTATCCTCGTTATCCTCCTTCTTTCCAACCAAATTTTCCTCGTTTCCCATAATTATTAGGCGGTGCAGTCTCATTAAATTTCCTTTCCCCAGAACTCGCTGTCTCGGAAAACGTCTACTTTCCACACCTATAAATTATTTTTCTAACTGTCATTATCATATCGTTATTATTCTCATTATGATTATCATATTTATTATTATCTCATATTAATGGCAACAGCATCACTACTACAAGCACTGCTAGTATTAACTTTATTAGTTTATAGTCATTATTTTCTCACACTGTCACTACAGATACTCAAATTATTTTAATACTATTCGTCATATTACAATTGTTACTTCTTAGGTAACTATGTACGTGTGAAACCCTGGACCGGTGTAAGAGAGAGCCTAATGGCACTAATCAGATCAGGTTAAATAAATAAATAAAAATTAGTAAATAAAATAGCACACAGCGAAATATAAAGCTGCCCTCATTCGACCAAACAACACACAAACTGGATAGTAACTGGTTGGAAAAGTCTGTTGTGGTCCAACGAGTCGCGACTTCTCTTTTTACATGATACGAGGCGTCGAATGTGTTGACGGCCTAATAAATCATTTGATCTGCAGGGTATGGGAGGGGTGGGGGGAGGGGGGTGTAGCATGCCTGAGGTGGTTCTGTGTTGTTTTGGAAGTGTTATTTGTACAATGACTTGGGCCCACTCATTCTGGTTACTGTTGTATCAGCACCACCGTTTAGGATAGGGAAATTTAGTTTTGTGCGATATTCAGAGCACGACTTGCAGCCAGGTGCAGGCCAGATTGCAGTAAGTTATGCATACCAGGAGTTGCGAAGGCAAATAGAGGCCACAGGGGCGTAGAACTGCCGGAGAGGGCGCACACAGCAGTTTCCATGGCGCAAGTTGCAGGCAGAAGGGGGCCACTGGCCAACCTAAGTGTGATGCGTACGTGACACGAAGCGGTGCGTTAGCGAAACAGAGGCACACAGCCGAGTATAAATATGTGCCGTTTTCTAATGAGATTCATTCAAGTGTGGCAGCTCTCCTGGACGGCATTGCGCATCACACCACGAGGCTACACGCAGCAACAGATGGGGCGCCATTGTCCCAGGCCACGGCAGGTCGTTGGTTCGATCCTCTGAGGCCGACGCGGGGTCCGCAGCCAGCCAGTGGCGGGCCACTCTTCAGCTCGCTACTGCGGGCAGTCATCTCGGCTCCCGACACACACCGGAGACTTCCGGGGCGAGGGCTGCAGATTCGGACGCCAGATCACGGGCGGTCGTCGCCACCGCGTTCTCAGCTACGGCAGCGAGGAAGAAGCAGCCGCGGGGCCGACCTACGGCTCCCGGCGGAGCAGCGCGGAGTCTACGGGGACGGTGGCCGCTGAGGAGATACAAACAGCCATACTTACAGCACTGAACGCATAAATTCGTCATACTACGAACACTCACGCATAAGGTAAATATCAACACAAGTAAAACCAGGGTAACAAAACGTAGTCGAATATGATCGGGCGATACTGAGGGAAATACACTCCTGGAAATGGAAAAAAGAACACATTGACACCGGTGTGTCAGACCCACCATACTTGCTCCGGACACTGCGAGAGGGCTGTACAAGCAATGATCACACGCACGGCACAGCGGACACACCAGGAACCGCGGTGTTGGCCGTCGAATGGCGCTAGCTGCGCAGCATTTGTGCACCGCCGCCGTCAGTGTCAGCCAGTTTGCCGTGGCATACGGAGCTCCATCGCAGTCTTTAACACTGGTAGCATGCCGCGACAGCGTGGACGTGAACCGTATGTGCAGTTGACGGACTTTGAGCGAGGGCGTATAGTGGGCATGCGGGAGGCCGGGTGGACGTACCGCCGAATTGCTCAACACGTGGGGCGTGAGATCTCCACAGTACATCGATGTTGTCGCCAGTGGTCGGCGGAAGGTGCACGTGCCCGTCGACCTGGGACCGGACCGCAGCGACGCACGGATGCACGCCAAGACCGTAGGATCCTACGCAGTGCCGTAGGGGACCGCACCGCCACTTCCCAGCAAATTAGGGACACTGTTGCTCCTGGGGTATCGGCGAGGACCATTCGCAACCGTCTCCATGAAGCTGGGCTACGGTCCCGCACACCGTTAGGCCGTCTTCCGCTCACGCCCCAACATCGTGCAGCCCGCCTCCAGTGGTGTCGCGACAGGCGTGAATGGAGGGACGAATGGAGACGTGTCGTCTTCAGCGATGAGAGTCGCTTCTGCCTTGGTGCCAATGATGGTCGTATGCGTGTTTGGCGCCGTGCAGGTGAGCGCCACAATCAGGACTGCATACGACCGAGGCACACAGGGCCAACACCCGGCATCATGGTGTGGGGAGCGATCTCCTACACTGGCCGTACACCACTGGTGATCGTCGAGGGGACACTGAATAGTGCACGGTACATCCAAACCGTCATCGAACCCATCGTTCTACCATTCCTAGACCGGCAAGGGAACTTGCTGTTCCAACAGGACAATGCACGTCCGCATGTATCCCGTGCCACCCAACGTGCTCTAGAAGGTGTAAGTCAACTACCCTGGCCAGCAAGATCTCCGGATCTGTCCCCCATTGAGCATGTTTGGGACTGGATGAAGCGTCGTCTCACGCGGTCTGCACGTCCAGCACGAACGCTGGTCCAACTGAGGCGCCAGGTGGAAATGGCATGGCAAGCCGTTCCACAGGACTACATCCAGCATCTCTACGATCGTCTCCATGGGAGAATAGCAGCCTGCATTGCTGCGAAAGGTGGATATACACTGTACTAGTGCCGACATTGTGCATGCTCTGTTGCCTGTGTCTATGTGCCTGTGGTTCTGTCAGTGTGATCATGTGATGTATCTGACCCCAGGAATGTGTCAATAAAGTTTCCCCTTCCTGGGACAATGAATTCACGGTGTTCTTATTTCAATTTCCAGGAGTGTAGATTACTAATGGATCCTATAACAACCTCGACTGTTCCACTAAAATGTCCGACGTTAATCCCATGCAAAATGTCTAGGACTATTTGGACCAGTGGGTGAAACGTAGCGAAACACCCCCATATTTGGATCTATAACAGGCGAAGGACATGAAGGGCAACATAGCAATTGAGGAGGGAATGAGACAACATTGTAGCCAATCCCCAATGTTACTCAATCTGTGCAAAAAAACAAAACGAAGGAAAAATGCGGGAAACGAATTAAAGTTCAGGCAGAAAAAATAAAAATTGTGACATTTACCGACGACATTTTACTTCTCTCGCATATGACAAAGGACTCGGAAGAGCAGTTGAACGGAATGGATAGTGTCTTGAAAAGAAATCATAAGAAGAGTATCAACAAAAGTAAAACAAGGATAATGGAATGCAGCCGTTTTTAAGTGGGTGATGCCGAGAAAATTGGATTAGGAAATGAGACCTGAAAATAATACATGAATTTTGCTATTAAGGCAGCAAAATGACCGACAACGGCCGAGGTAAATACGATATAGGAGGGGCATTCAGTGTTGACAGACACTTCATTTTTCTCCATCATTCATGGTGCGCCAAGTTGCAAGGATGTAGTACTTTGGTCTAACCGCGGGCGGCAGGACAATCACTATAAGTGTAGTCCCTGCTCAGTACGGCCCTGGCATCACAAGTCTTGACGTGCGCGGACAACACGGAGTCTCATCAGCGAGGAGAGCGCTGGACGACGTGGTTTCTGTGAAAGGTGGGTGTAAACACTGTGGATGTTCCCAGGCGATTAGTGCGAGTGTGTGGAGGGACTGCACCGTCACAAAAAAGGTGCTCTTAAAACATGACATCGTTCGTCACCATACGAGTCGGAAAATCTCGGCTGCCATCGGTGAAATGGGGTTCTAGATACTGTTACACCCACCGAATTCTCTTGACTTTGCCCCCTCTGATTACCACCTATTGGGGGCTACGAAAAAACGAAATGTGCACATGACGTTTTTGGTCGACAGTCTAAGGAGTTCTGTCATCTGGTGCAAGTCCTTTTATTTCACGCCACTGCGACGATTCCGCGTCAGTGATGATGAAATGATGATAAGGACAAAACACGCACCAGGCTCGAATCGAGAATATCACAGACATGGCCGGAAATCGAGCCCGGGGCCTCGTGATCGAGAGTCAGCAATGTTAACCACAAGATCACGTACTGCTAATGAGGCTATGAAGAATCCTCTGCGCGGACACCCTTTCGCAGACGTCCAGGAACTTCCAGCAGCAGTTCTGCCTTCAGTGCAACAGATTTTTTTATTTATTTTTTAAACATGGGTCGAGGAGGACCTGCTGAAGTTAAACGGGCTGCGTCAGGAGAATACGGTGACCGTGGCAGTACCTGGAACCCCGTTTCAGCAATGATAGCCGTGTTTTTTCAGCTCGTATGGGGATGATGTTGCCATGCTGCAAGAGCACTTTTTCTTGATGGTACACTCTCTCCACACACTGCCACCAATCGCCTGTAAATATCCGCAGCGATGTCCTTGATCACACTCCATGTTGTCCGCTCACGTCCTGGCAGCAGTTGGGGAAATGGGCAGTACTGTGCAGGAATTACACTTCTGATGGTTTTCCTGCCACATACAGTTAGATCAAAGTACTATACACTTGCGACTGTAATGATGAATCAAATTGCGCACCATAGATGATGCGAAAAATAAAGTGCAAATTAGTATGGAATGTCCCTCTTAAAATCTCGTCTCTAATGACTGTTATCGACGAGAGATTAAAAGGTAATCTTCTTTCCTTCTTTTGCAAAAAACAGATTAGCTGTACCAAGAAAAGCGTTGCAGAAAAAGAGTAGTTTTTAACGTCTAATACAAATTTAACTTTTAGAAAATCTTATCTGAAGGTATTTATTTGGAATGTAGACTTGTACGGAAGAGAGAAGTTCACAATAAATATTTCAAACAAAAAGCAATAGAAGCTTCTAAAATGTGGTGTTTTGCAGAACGCTGAATATCAGCGGGTAGATCGAATAACTAGTGAGGAGGCACTTAATCGGACTAGAAAAAAAAATATAGATCATAATCGCTATAAGAAGGGACCGATTGATGGTAGACAACCTGAGGCGTCAAACAAAAGTCAATTTGGCAATGGGGGGAGGGGAAGTGGGGGGGGGGGGGGAAGGGGCAAAAATTGCAGAAGGAGACTTAGACATGGAGTAACGAGGTTCAAATGGACATAAGTTGTAGTGGTTACCTAGAAATGAAGAGACTTACATAGGATAGACTAACACACACGTTGCATCAAATCAGTCTTCGAACTGAAGACCACAACAACAATAACGGCAATATAGGATCTAATTATCACCGACGATGGTTAAAATCTCCTTCAGGCCATCCATATTTAGTTTTCCCGTGATTTCGCTAAATCTTTTAAGGCAAGTGCTGTCTTCTTTTCTTTGAATGGTCACCGCCGATTTCTCTCGCCATCCTTACCTAATCAGCAGCAGCAGCAGCGAGTACTGTTTGTATAAAGCGTTTATTTTGCATTTTGTTTACGACCTTCCACTAAGGAAGGGATTCTATTTGTGTTTATCTGCTCTGCATAGTAACTAACAGTTCTTGATAAAACTTTATGTAGTTTTCGTGTTAGATTTCTTAGTGTTTTCTTGATCGTTTAGAACAGAAAGCGCCCTAAAACCGTCTTTTGTTTGTTTCGCGGCCGTTAGCCACTAGTCACTTGAGTCAGCAGTTGTCTTGTGACAGCCAGAGCGACAGCACCAGCAGCAGCGAGTACTGTTTGTATAAAGCGTTTATTTTGCATTTTGTTTACGACCTTCCACTAAGGAAGGGGTTCTATTTGTGTTTATCTGCTCTGCATAGTAACTAACAGTTCTTGATAAAACTTTACGTAGTTTTCGTGTTAGATTTCTTAGTGTTTTCTTGATCGTTTAGAACAGAAAGCGCCCTAAAACCGTCTTTTGTTTGTTTCGCGGCCGTTAGCCACTAGTCACCTGAATCAGCAGTTGTCTTGTGACAGCCAGAGCGACAGCACCAGCAGCAGCGAGTACTGTTTGTATAAAGCGTTTTTGTACTTATTTGCTGCGCTTAGCTTTTAAATAGTTTTTCTGGGAAAACCTAGCGTAGTTTTCGCGTCTCGTATTTCAGTGAGTGTTTCTTGATTATCAGAGTAGCTCATCAGAAGATTATCTTGGGAATTTGTCACCTTATAGAGTAGGGTAAACATAGTCATGTGTAGGGACTGTGGTTGTTGTGAGCGGACGCAAGGAGAATTGGCCACTCTTCGGGGGCAGGTGGAGGCTTTGTCTGTTAGGCTCATCGAGCTCGAGGCGCAGGCGTCGGCTCGTAGTGGCGTTGGGGCAACTGTGGTGAGACCTATGCCTACTTCGGTGGCCTTGGAATCACATGGAACCCCTGATGTCGCTGCGTCTTCCGGCAGTGAGCATCTTACCGGTCAGCCATCACTCCAGGGTGAATGGCGGACAGTGGTGGGCTCGCGCGTGCCTGGCCGAAAGGCGAAGGTGGGATCTGGCCGCGTGGCAGCTGCCTTACCCCTTTCCAACAGGTACGGGGTGCTTCCTAGTGGTGATGACATCGTTTCCGAGCCACCACAGGGTGCCTCGCCTGTTGGGCCAGTGGCCGATTCTCCGGCAAAGTCCCGACAGTCACAGAGGGCGGGCCTATTAGTTATAGGGAGCTCCAACGTTAGGCGGGTTATGGAGCCCCTCAGGAAAATAGCGGGTAGGTCGGGGAAGAATGCCAGTGTGCACTCGGTGTGCTTGCCGGGGGGTCTCGTCCGTAATGTGGAGGAGGCCCTTCCGGCAGCTATTGAACGCACTGGGTGTGACCGGCTGCAGATAGTAGCACATGTCGGAACGAATGACGCCTGCCGCTTGGGTTCTGAGGCCATCCTTGGTTCCTTCCGGCGGCTGGCTGATTTGGTGAAGACAACCAGCATCGCACGCGGAGTGCAAGCTGAGCTTAATATCTGCAGCATAGTGCCCAGAGTCGATCGCGGTCCTCTGGTTTGGAGCCGTGTGGAGGGTCTAAACCAGAGGCTCAGACGACTCTGCGACTATAATGGTTGCAAATTCATCGACCTCCGTTATTGGGTGGAGAACTGTAGGGCCCCCCTAGACAGGTCAGGCGTGCACTACACACCGGAAGCAGCTACTAGGGTAGCAGAGTACGTGTGGCGTGCACACGGGGGTTTTTTAGGTTAGAGGGACCCCCCCTTGGGCGAAACGATAAAATACCTGACGGCTTACCAGAGAGGACATTATCATCGTTGATAAAGAATGTCCGTCCTCGGAGACCAAAAACAGGAAAAGTTAACGTAATATTGGTAAACTGCAGGAGTATCCAGGGCAAGGTTCCTGAATTAGTATCTCTTATTGAAGGAAATAGTGCGCATATAGTATTAGGAACGGAAAGTTGGTTAAAACCGGAAGTGAACAGTAACGAAATCCTAGACACAGAATGGAATATATACCGCAAGGATAGGATAAACGCCAATGGTGGAGGAGTATTTATAGCAGTAAAGAATTCAATAATATCCAGTGAAGTTATTAGCGAATGCGAATGTGAAATAATCTGGGTTAAGTTAAGTATCAAAGGTGGGTCAGATAAGATAGTCGGATGCTTCTATAGACCACCTGCATCAGCAACCGTAGTAGTTGAGCGCCTCAGAGAGAACCTGCAGAACGTCGTGAAGAAGTTTCGTGATCATACTATTGTAATAGGGGGAGACTTCAATCTACCAGGTATAGAATGGGATAGTCACACAATCAGAACTGGAGCCAGGGACAGAGACTCTTGTGACATTATCCTGACTGCCTTGTCCGAGAATTACTTCGAGCAGATAGTTAGAGAACCAACTCGTGAAGCTAACGTTTTAGACCTCATAGCAACAAATAGACCGGAACTTTTCGACTCCGTGAATGTAGAAGAGGGTATCAGTGATCATAAGTCAGTGGTTGCATCAATGACTACAAGTGTAATAAGAAATGCCAAGAAAGGAAGGAAAATATATTTGCCTAACAAGAGTGATAGGGCACAAATCGCAGAATATCTGAGTGACCACCATCAAACGTTCATTTCTGAGGAAGAGGATGTGGAACAAAAATGGAAAAAATTCAGAAACATCGTCCAGTACGCCTTAGATAAGTTCGTACCGACTAAGGTCCAAAGCGAGGGGAAAGATCCACCGTGGTATAACAATCATGTACGAAAGGTACTACGGAAACAAAGAAAGCTTCATCATAGGTTTAAGAGTAGTCGAATCATAGCTGATAAGGAAAAGCTGAACGAAGCGAAAAAGAGCGTAAAGAGAGCAATGAGAGAAGCATTCAACGAATTCGAACATAAAACATTGGCAAACAATCTAAACAAGAACCCTAAAAAGTTTTGGTCATACGTAAAATCGGTAAGCGGATCTAAATCCCCTATTCAGTCACTCGTTGACCACGATGGCACCGAAACAGAGGACGACCGAAGAAAGGCAGAAATACTGAATTCAGTGTTCCGAAACTGTTTCACTGCGGAAAATCGTAACACGGTCCCTGACTTCAGCCGTCGCACGGACGCCAAAATGGAAAATATTGAAATAAACGATATCGGAATTGAAAAACAACTGCTATCACTTAGTAGCGGAAAAGCATCCGGACCAGACGAGATACCCTTAAGATTCTACAGAGATTATGCTAAAGAACTTGCCCCCTTTCTATCAGCAATTTATCGTAGATCGCTGGAAGAACGTAAAGTACCTAGCGACTGGAAGAAAGCGCAGGTCGTTCCCATTTTCAAGAAGGGTCATAAATCAGATGCGAATAATTATAGGCCTATTTCGCTTACGTCAATCTGTTGTAGAATAATGGAACATGTTTT
Organism: Schistocerca americana; assembly: GCF_021461395.2. Lineage (NCBI taxonomy): Eukaryota > Metazoa > Arthropoda > Insecta > Orthoptera > Acrididae > Schistocerca > Schistocerca americana. Next base: position 804,026,390 of record NC_060119.1, read on the forward strand.
GTGTTCTCGTATTATGACGTTCTTAGATAATACAAATCTCCTTCATCATAACCAACATGGATTCCGCAAACAGAGATCATGTGAAACTCAGCTCGCCCTATTTGCCCAAGAAATTCACAGTGCCGTAGACACTGGCGAGCAGATTGATGCCGTATTCCTGGACTTCAGGAAGGCATTTGATACGGTTCCGCACTTACGTTTAGTGAAAAAAATACGAGCTTACGGAATATCGGACCAGGTTTGTGATTGGATTCAGGATTTCCTAGAAGAAAGAACACAACATGTCATTCTTAACGGTTCAAAATCTGCAGATGTAGAGGTAATTTCGGGAGTACCGCAGGGAAGCGTGATAGGACCTTTATTGTTTACAATATACATAAATGACTTAGTTGACAACATCGGTAGCTCCGTGAGGCTATTTGCAGATGACACGGTTGTCTACAAGAAAGTAGCAACATCAGAAGACTCGTACGTACTCCAGGAGGACCTGCAGAGGATTAATGCATGGTGCGACAGCTGGCAGCTTTCCCTAAACGTAGATAAATGTAATATAATGCGCATACATAGGGGCAGAAATCCATTCCAGTACGATTATGCCATAGGTGGTAAATCATTGGAAGCGGTAACGACCGTAAAATACTTAGGAGTTACTATCCGGAGCGATCTGAAGTGGAATGATCACATAAAACAAATAGTGGGAAAAGCAGGCGCCAGGTTGAGATTCATAGGAAGAATTCTAAGAAAATGTGACTCATCGACGAAAGAAGTAGCTTACAAAACGCTTGTTCGTCCGATTCTTGAGTATTGCTCATCAGTATGGGACCCTTACCAGGTTGGATTAATAGAAGAGATAGACATGATCCAGCGAAAAGCAGCGCGATTCGTCATGGGGACATTTAGTCAGCGCGAGAGCGTTACGGAGATGCTGAACAAGCTCCAGTGGCGGACACTTCAAGAAAGGCGTTACGCAATACGGAGAGGTTTATTATCGAAATTACGAGAGAGCACATTCCGGGAAGAGATGGGCAACATATTACTACCGCCCACATATATCTCGCGTAATGATCACAACGAAAAGATCCGAGAAATTAGAGCAAATACGGAGACTTACAAGCAGTCGTTCTTTCCACGCACAATTCGTGAATGGAACAGGGAAGGGGGGATCAGATAGTGGTACAATAAGTACCCTCCGCCACACACCGTAAGGTGGCTCGCGGAGTATAGATGTAGATGTAGATGTAGAACTAGTGCTCCCTCTCCAATGACCATGTTGTCGATGAGACGTTTAACGCTAAATTTCCTTAATCTTCCTTTTACTCAACAATGAATCGCTTCAGAAATCTGTGGACCCCGTTTGCTTCGAATTGCGCCGTTATCAAGGCTATGGGAGGAGTGCTAGACGGTATTTACAGATGTCTCCTGGGGGGTGGCTAACTTTAAGTCCGGATTGCTTAGTATGTAATATCTGAGACGGGGGGGGGGGGGGGGGAGAGGAGGGGAGAGGGGGGGCGGGGAGGTGGGGGGGGGGGGTAGTATTATTATGTTGTTGGTGACATTCATCTGGGAATTCATGGGACCTGAGCCAGTAAGCTATAATATCGCTTTTCAAGCTGTAGTTATGTATATAAAAAGGCAGTGTGCCACTATGTATTACCTTGGCTTTGGTTAATGTGAAGTAAGGTATCACTGAGCATACCATAACTAACTCCATTATACGTTGTAATTACTGATTGTGGAGCCCTGATCCAAAAATAGCATCAGGAAATCGGTGGTGACGCTTACCTGGAATTACTTACATCTATTTGTTTAATTTAATACTCGTCGGTATGGAAATGGTGGGAGTCTTGGACGGTCGAGAGCGAACCAGCAGCCAGCCATCAAATATTTCACAGACTCCCAGAGGGATCGTCCGGCTATGCGCGCATAGCACAGAGTGCAGTCTCTTCCAGCCTCTCATTTTCTATTCATTTGGCCGCTCCATACTGGATATTTGCGTAGACTTGAGAATAACCAATAATAGTAAAGAGTAAGACAGTAACCTCAGATAAATTCAATCTCAAATCGGTAGTATAGAGCAGGGAGTCATTTTAAAGCGAAGGGACCTGGCAACTGTAGACTATGTGAGCATTATTGTGAACCACCTCCATCTCTTCATGGTTGTGTTTCCCGACAGGTGTGGCATCATCCAGCAGGACAACAGGCCGTGTCATAATGCCACAATAGTGCTATAATGGTTTGGAAACATAACAATGAAGTCACAATGATATCTTAGCTACAAAATTCATGTGATCTGAACCGTATGGAACACATCAGCAATGCTACTAGGCACCAGCAACGCGTCCACAAACCGCAGGCCCGTAATTGTAGGAATTGGATGTCTTGTGCGTAAACATCTGGCGCCACATATCTCCAGAAATCTATCAAGGACTTTCAAATCCGTGTTGTTGTTGTGGTCTTCAGTCCAAAGACTGGTTTGATGCAGCTCTCCGTGCTACTCTATCCTGTGCAAGCTTCTTCATCTCCCAGTACCTACTGCAACCTACATCCTTCTGAATCTGTTTAGTGTATTCATCTCTTGGTCTTCCTCTAAGATTTTTACCCTCCACGCTGCCCTCCAGTACTAAACTGCTGATGCCTTGATGCCTCAGAATATGTCCTATCAAGCGATCCCTTCTTCTAGTCAAGTTGTGCGGTAAATTTCTCTTCTCCCCAATTCTATTCAGTACCTCCTCATTAGTTATGTGATCTACCCATCTAAACTTCAGCATTCTTCTGTAGCACCATATTTCGAAAGCTTCTATTCTCTTCTTGTCTGAACTATTTATCGTCCACGTTTCACTTCCCTATATGGCTACACTCCATACAAATACTTTCAGAAACGACTTCCTGACACTTAAATCTATACTCGATGTTAACAAACTTCTCTTCTTCAGAAACGCTTTCCTTGCCATTGCCAGTCTACATTTTATATTCTCTCTACTTCGATCATCATCAGTTATTTTGCTCTCCAAATAGCAAAACTCATTTACTACTTTAAGCGTCTCATTTCCTGATCTAATTCCCTCAGCATCACCCGATTTAATTAGACTAAATTCCATTATCCTCGTTTTGCTTTTGTTGATGTTCATCTTATATCCTCCTTTCAAGACACTGTCCATACCGTTCAGCTGCTCTTCCAAGTCCTTTGCTGTCTCTGACAGAATTACAATGTGATCGGCGAACCTCAAAGTTTTTATTTCTTCTCCATGGATTTTAAATCCTACTCCAAATTTTTCTTTTGTTTCCGTTACTACTTGCTCAATATAGAGATTGAATAACATCGGGGAAAGGCGACAACCGTGTCTCACTCCCTTCCCAACCTTTGCTTCCCTTTCATGTCCCTCGACTCTTTATAACTGTCATCTGGTTTCTGTACAAATTGTAAATAGCCTTTCGCTCCCTAAGATCGTTGAGAGGTGAAAACGAAGACTGAAAAATCCGTAGTTTAATCGAGAATCGATCGATCGTCCACTCTGCTTGCAAGCATGCCCTTTAATGCTTTTTTCGTCATTGTTCTCTCCGTTTCGTAGGGGCGGGCGTCACATGACACCGCTTCAAATTGATCGTTGACTACTTCGCTTAGTGTTTTTATTACAGACTACGTCGAGCTAACGTTCCGGTACCGCTAGACCTACAGGACCGAGATGTAAGTAGATTATTACTCTACAGGTTTTCATGATTGAGTTTGCGAGTACCAAAATATGTGACATATATGGACGTATCTTTTAATTGCATTAACATAGAAGTTCGAATTATTAACACCGCCAAGGGACCGTAGACCTTAGTATGTGATATTAATGTCAGGTTGATACTTCTACCCATCCCTGCGAAAAAGGGGTCTTAACTGTCAGACAGAAAGACGGACAACAAAGTGATCCTCTTAGAGTCCCATTTTTTACCAAGCGATGTACGGAACCCTAAAAATGATGAATTTCACCGTCGGTTGTACTGTGAATGTTTTAATCTTTGTCTTTTAGCGCATATTGCGTTCCTTAGCCCAATCCTGGCTGTATAATGATTATTAACACAATTGCAACCAGTTCCCCTTACGGAGCCATAGTGTTAGGATTTTATAAATATTAAATGTTTACCGTAGTTCAGGAATATACCCAGTTTTATGAGTAAGTACGCTTTTAGAATCAACTTAGTTCGTTAAACTTTACCCCAGTGTGCAGGCACACACGCTATCCCATGTGTTATGGTCATTAACCTAACGTACCCTGAAACAGAAACACAATAGGAAGCATTTACCGAAGTTCAATGCCGGTCGGTTGATCCGAAGTCTGGAAGTTAGATTTTCGTTGTACGGTTTCTTGTCACAGAACATAAAGCTAAATTCAATTACTTTTTATGTGACTTCAGACGACTTGGCACTCAGGGGAAGTTAGAGAATTATAAGCACTGATTTGTTCTATAGGAAGGTCGCGGTCACAAAAAAGTCCATGTTATATGGCAAACGTGCGTCCTGTTGGAGAACCACTTCCCAATATACGATTTCCATATTCTGTAAACAATTGCCGGCTTTTACAATGTTAGCGATTATCTGTTCTGTTCCACTTGTGGGCTGAGATAGGAAAAAAAGTACGGCCTATACACCTCTGTACACGCCTGATATCATTTACGTGATTCATATACGAGAGTCTACGAGAGGTCACCCGACTCCGTGGCCGAGGTCGCCAACGCATGCGTTTATAGTGGCACTCGGGCCTCAGGTAAGCCAGTTCGAATACTGGTGGTGGATAAAGTTTTCACTGCCAGTGTTTGGCCGGCAAGGGAAGGAGAGACGCTGGTGTAAGGTTTATAAACACCAGTCTTCTCGCGAAGTCCAAGATTAAATTCCAGAACCACTCCGCAGTGTGTCATGAAGTGAAAGCATGTTACACTGATGGCGGTGGTCCCTCGTCGGATGGAGAGGTTAAGCTCGGCGATTCCCTTGGTGTTTTTCGAGAGGAGGTCATTACACTACACTCCCCACCTACACATTACAGTGACCCACAATTAACAGATATACTTACTCACACAACTCTCATACTTGGCGAAGGAAAGTTGCCTTCGAGAGCGGAATATAGGGAAACGTTCCCAATTAGGCGTTTGAACCTGCCCTTCGGGTTCTCCCAACCATTAAAGAGACTGTACGTGAGATCTACGAAAGTGGCTGCAGAATTAACGTACAGCCTTCCTTGAACGCATTAACGTACAGCCTTCCTTGCACGCACCTTTTTGAAAATTACCCAAAAGATTTTTGTGAGTACATTGCCTTTCTTAGCACCTCTATTACACCCGAACTTACATCTACATCTACGTCATACTCTGCAAGCCACCTAAAGAAATGTGGCAGTGGGTACTTCTGGTACCACTAACTGATTCTTCCTTCCCTGTTCTTCCCGCGAATGGCGTGTGGGAACAATAATTGTCGCTAATTCTCCGTATTGGCTCTAATTTCTCGAATTTTCTCGTCGTGGTCATTTCGCGAGGTGTATATGGGAGGAAGTAATATGTTGTCCAACTATTCCCAAAAACCGTTCTATCGTAATTTGGATAGTAAACCTCTCCATGATGCAGAACGCCTCTCTTGTAACGTCTGCCACTGGAGTTTGTCGAGTATCTCTGTGACGCTCTCGCACCGACTAAACGAACCCGCAGCGAAACGCGCCGCTCTTCGTTGAATCTTCTCTTTTCCATATTTCTTTTCCTATCCATGCGCAGTACGTCATATTTATTTATGTTTAACTGCCAGAGTCTGCGCCATTATCAGTCCTCTGCAGCTCATTCTGCAAATCTATACTATCTTAAGGCGCTGCAACCCCCTTGTAGACAACAGCATCATCTGCGACCAGTCTTAAAAGAGCTTCCAACTTTTCCTACTAGATCATTTATACACGTTTTAAACAGGAAGGGTCTTATTACACTTCCTTGGGGTACTCCGTAAATTACCTTTACATCTGTTGATTTTGCTCCGTTAAGAACACCATGTTGAATTCTATTTCAAAGGCAGTCTTGAATTCAGTATCAAATCTGGTTCAATATTCGGTAAGCTCGTGTTTTTTTGCACTAAACAGCATTGCGTGACGGTGTCAAATACCTTCCTTAAGTTGAGGAATACAGCATCAACCTGAACGCCGTTGTCCACTGCGCTGTGGATCTCATGGAGGAACAGAGCGAGCTGAATCCATGTTCATTTTTATAGAGTAGATTTTCGTTCTCTAAAAACGTCAAAGATTTTGAGCGTAAATCGTGTTGCATAGTTCTATAACAGATTGAGAATGACCGGCGCTTTCTTCCAGTCCCTACGTACCTTCCGTTGCTCCAGCTATCTACGATAAACTGCTGCTAGAAGGGGAGCAAGTTCGTTCTCATAGTCTTTGTAGAATCTTATAATAAATATTTCATCTAGTGCTGATGCTTGTCCACTTTCATTATTTCGGTCTTCTCTCTGTTATCTTCTGTTTCGGCATGGTACCTGAATGCTTGAATAGAGGATTTCGAACTGCTTACTGCTTTTACCCAAGACCAAAACCTCTCAGGGTATTCACTTAGATCTATTGACAAAATTTTACTTTCAAAGTCACTGAGCGTATCTCTCACTGCTTTCCTTATGCTCATTTTCGCTCCGTTCAGCTTTTGTTTGTCACCAGGGTTTTGGCTTCCCGTGAATCTGTGATGCTCTCTTTGTGTAAATGGCAGTTTTTTGTCACGGTTATTAAACCAAGATGCATCTTTCCCATCCCTTAAAAACTTTCCCGAGCATACCTGTCCAAGTTATGCTGAACTATGCTTTTGAATTTTTCCATTTGTGCTCCGCATCTTCCTCCTCAATAGTCACGATTTGATGCTGACAGCTCAGATACTCTGCAGTTCGTATCCTGTCACTCTTGCTAACGAGGGGACTGTAAGAACATCCCTTCTTCGATATCATTCATATTGACACGGTGCTTAAGTCTCGACAGCGACTTCAACATATGTAAACAGGAAGAAGCAACTGTCAACTGTTTTAGATAAAATCGAGTGTGAAGATTTTAAGCGTGCGTATATATTTAGCATGGTCGCACTTTCGTGACCGTCATTCTGAAAAAAGGAGAAAAAAATTCGTATGGAGATTGGAAATTTAAAAAAAAGTCACAAAAGCTTTCAATCAAATCAGTGGTAGGTGGGTGGTAAGTTCTTATGGGACCAGACTGCTGAGATGATTGGTCCCTAGGCTTACACACTACTCAGTCTACCTTGAACTAACTAACGCTAAGGACATCACACACATCCATTCCCGAGGGAGGACTGTAATCTCCGACGGGGAGAGCCAAGCGAACCTTGGCAAGGCGCTCTAGACCGCGTGGCTACCCCGCCGGGCTCAAATCAGTGTAGTAATTTCATTTGCATTTTTGTATCTTCCTTTGTGCCATATATAATGTGTGACCCGCACGAATCAGGATGATACGGATCATAGAAACACGGAAAACAATAATTATTGTGACACACAGCACCTGAAATGAACGCCGAACCTTTGCACGTGCACGGTTTTTTCATTGTGTCTATTGCAAAACAAACCTAGTTTACATTCATCAACAGGTCCTAGCCATCACACAATTTCGCGGTGTACCATGAGTACCCCTCGTCAGAATTACGTGGGAATGAAAAAGAAGTACCAAAGCGAGTTTCGATCCTGTTTCCTAGTGACTATGCAAAGTATGTAAGCACACGCAAGACTTTCAAACTCGATTTCCTCGAAAATGGTTGAGAGTTGCGTCTCCTTATTTACATATACTGAATTCCTAGTCGTACCCTACACAATAATTATTGTTTTCCGTGTTTCTATGATCAGTATCATCCTGATTCGTAGACTGATCCATAGATTACACATTATAAATGTTACACATGAAGATACAATAATACAAATAAAATGATTTACCGATCCGCTTCTAAGCAAACCTTGTAAAGCTCATAGTCGTAGTTGCTATCACAGCCTTCTGGTCACTACTGAGATTCTGGCAGTGTATCTGTGTATAGTTTCTGTATGTGCTGTCATGGTTATTTGGTAAGGACCTCGAACGCTGCCGCAGTATTCTAAAATTCATGGCAACAGCTGTTTCCTTTACAGATACACTGCAATGTGTCGCAACCCCCTCTGCAAATCCAAATCTTCCGTTGGCTTCGCCTGCTATTGATTTTACTCGTTGCCCCATTACATATGCCTTCTTTACATTATCTGTAACTATTTGACGATGTGGTGGGCACCAGAAATTTACCACTAATCTCGTAATCGAATACTATCGGGTTAGCTCTCGTTGTTGTGGTCATCACCTTGCATTTATCGTTCAAAGAGAGCTGCCACTCGTTACATCACGTGCAAATGTTGCCCAGTTCTTCTATAATTGCTTACGATCGTCCGCCGACGAACCTTAGTTGTAGACAACAGCATCACGGAAAACAATGTGATAGTGCTGTTGGCACTGTTTAGTGCTCAATCATGCTGTATTTTGCTGCATCGCCATGAAGCGTGTCATTTCTTGAGTCGTGAGCAACAAACTGGGTTAAGTGGGCATCCTGTTTGCGCTGTGACCCATTATGAAGCGAATAGTTAACTGTCGCTATTTCCGTCAGATGCTACGAAATTACGTGACGATACGTCTTCACAAAAAAATCTTCAATAATCATAAAACCAGGGAGAAAAGACCGTTAACGATACCTCTGGTATGTTCAGGGCTCGTAGAACGGTGGGATAGCGTTACGATCCTAATATTGTAGATATTGAGTGCAGGGAAAAGAGCGTATCGGTCGGTGGCGGGTGCGGAGATTGGCTTTTGCGTTACAGGAACGTTGTTGATAATCCACTCTCCTCTAACGGAAACATCACCCACCGCTGAACGTGGAGTGGACGGCTTGAATGAGAGTGTTTTCCAACACTTTTTCACTGGGCTCTGTAAGTGTTGGATGCTTGTATAAACAGTCCTCTGGTAGTAAGGACTGTGACTAATTTCATTTACTTCAGTTGTGGTGGGATAGACTAGTGACTCGCTGTTTTTTTCATTTTCGCATAATATTGCAATTTCGTGTGGTTGTCAGTAACTTTGAATGACATGTTTTGTTCTGATAGAAGAACCACCAAGTGTGTGTCTTGCCGTAACGATTTCATGGGATCTGTGGTTATACACTCCTGGAAATGGAAAAAAGAACACATTGACACCGGTGTGTCAGACCCACCATACTTGCTCCGGACACTGCGAGAGGGCTGTACAAGCAATGATCACACGCACGGCACAGCGGACACACCAGGAACCGCGGTGTTGGCCGTCGAATGGCGCTAGCTGCGCAGCATTTGTGCACCGCCGTCGTCAGTGTCAGCCAGTTTGCCGTGGCATACGGAGCTCCATCGCAGTCTTTAACACTGGTAGCATGCCGCGACAGCGTGGACGTGAACCGTATGTGCAGTTGACGGACTTTGAGCGAGGGCGTATAGTGGACATGCGGGAGGCCGGGTGGACGTACCGCCGAATTGCTCAACACGTGGGGCGTGAGGTCTCCACAGTACATCGATGTTGTCGCCAGTGGTCGGCGGAAGGTGCACGTGCCCGTCGACCTGGGACCGGACCGCAGCGACGCACGGATGCACGCCAAGACCGTAGGATCCTACGCAGTGCCGTAGGGGACCGCACCGCCACTTCCCAGCAAATTAGGGACACTGTTGCTCCTGGGGTATCGGCGAGGACCATTCGCAACCGTCTCCATGAAGCTGGGCTACGGTCCCGCACACCGTTAGGCCGTCTTCCGCTCACGCCCCAACATCGTGCAGCCCGCCTCCAGTGGTGTCGCGACAGGCGTGAATGGAGGGACGAATGGAGACGTGTCGTCTTCAGCGATGAGAGTCGCTTCTGCCTTGGTGCCAATGATGGTCGTATGCGTGTTTGGCGCCGTGCAGGTGAGCGCCACAATCAGGACTGCATACGACCGAGGCACACAGGGCCAACACAGGGCATCATGGTGTGGGGAGCGATCTCCTACACTGGCCGTACACCACTGGTGATCGTCGAGGGGACACTGAATAGTGCACGGTACATCCAAACCGTCATCGAACCCATCGTTCTACCATTCCTAGACCGGCAAGGGAACTTGCTGTTCCAACAGGACAATACACGTCCGCATGTATCCCGTGCCACCCAACGTGCTCTAGAAGGTGTAAGTCAACTACCCTGGCCAGCAAGATCTCCAGATCTGTCCCCCATTGAGCATGTTTGGGACTGGATGAAGCGTCGTCTCACGCGGTCTGCACGTCCAGCACGAAAGCTGGTCCAACTGAGGCGCCAGGTGGAAATGGCATGGCAAGCCGTTCCACAGGACTACATCCAGCATCTCTACGATCGTCTCCATGGGAGAATAGCAGCCTGCATTGCTGCGAAAGGTGGATATACACTGTACTAGTGCCGACATTGTGCATGCTCTGTTGCCTGTGTCTATGTGCCTGTGGTTCTGTCAGTGTGATCATGTGATGTATCTGACCCCAGGAATGTGTCAATAAAGTTTCCCCTTCCTGGGACAATGAATTCACGGTGTTCTTATTTCAATTTCCAGGAGTGTATTTTCCTGTAGTCTGCATGCTGAGGCGTGATTTGTGATTTTTCAGTACCTTTGAGGAGTTATCTTTGAGTCTGATTGGGTAATCTATGGCCGTTAGCCTTCCCATGTGCCCTAAAATCGGTTACTGCTGTTAACAGTGCTATCCACGTTGCAGATCTTAAAGTAATAAATCCAATGAATATTTATAAACGTTCAGACTTTCTCTCTGTCTTCCATTTTACAGTTTTTGAGTGGTAACACAACTCTTGGCCTTTAGCCCACCATGTGTTCTATACATTGCTGGTAGGGCAAAATGGTGTTATTTAAACTGTAGATCACAACAAATACCTATACGTGTACAAGATTGCTGAGTGTTTTCCAGTTTTTTTTGTTGATAGTACAATTTTTGGCCTTCATCCCACCGCATATCAGAAACCACGTGCTGTATTTACATATTCCGCAATATAGGATGCATAATTCTGAATACAATGAATACTACTTGTGTGGCGCATTTCTACTAGTTTCTGATTTTAATTTTTTTTTTTCCTTTTTACATGATGGTCTTGGACACATCTCCCCAGACCGTATGTGTGCCCCTGACATTCATGATTGGTCCCTGACACCTCAGTGATAACAAATTATAGATTTAAACGTTGGCTTTACCAATTATGACTGTGCTGTAAGCGTCATAACATAAATGAGTTCAGCTACAAATGACAAATCAATCGCAATACGATGTCTATGATGTTAATTGCACAGTAAACAAACCGTACTGCGCAGTGTGCATGAGCGCACAAGTTTGGTATTCGATAGTTGCCGCACACTTTGTTACTTAAGGCTATCCACCATGAGAAGTTCATATCATATCGGATGGTCAGAATCGCTTTTTAACTGTCCTGAGGCCAAAAACCGCATAAAAACAACAATTATCGGTTTTTAACTGTCGTAAGACGTGCAAAAAGACATGTTGAATATGCTGCTCATCGTTTTCTACCATCAGTTGAAGTCGAGAAACAGCATGATCCACAACGCATCGGAATTTCTCAGGAGTCACGTTCAGAATGCGTTGCGCAATGCGTGCCTTCAGTTCAGCTACGTTCGTAATCGGAGCACTGGACGCAGCATCTTTCAGGTGACTCCACAGCCAGAAGTCACACAGATTAAGGTTAGGTCATCTGGATAGCCAGGCTGTAGGGAAATGACTGTTGATAATTCTAGCATTTCCAGAACGCCTCTGCAGTAGCCGCTTCACTGGCTGTGCAATGTGCAGAGAAGCACCATCGTGCATCAAAATGGTCCTAAATGGTCCTACCCGCACATCCACGCTGTTGAAGGGTTGGAATGATGCTGGTGCGCAAAAGATTCTCATATCGTTTACCAGTGGCGGTATAGGTAAGAGGCCGCGTCAAGATTAATCTCCTAGAAAAAAATTCGATCCTGCGATAAACGATCCCTCCTCGAAAAAACACGATCCTACGATAAACGATGCTCTCCTTGAAAAAAAATACAATCCTAAGATAAATGATGGTATCAACCCGCACCACACAGTAATCTTTAAAAAATGAGGTGGTACCTATTGATGTGCGTATGGATTTACCGTTGCCCGTATTCTCCAATTCTGCGTATTGACATGTTCATGGAGATGGCAATGCGCTGCGTCTGTCCATAGAATGTTCGATGTCCATTCATTGTCCACTTCCATGCGAGCAAGAAACTCTAGAACTCGGGCAGGTCAGTATGAAGCAACTTCTGAACACAGGTATTTTGAATGGGTAGCAATACAGGATCTTTCGTAGAATTTCATGCACCGTGCTCACAGGCGTCCAAAGTTCAGGAAATTCCCCGTGCACTGCTTGTTTGCTGGACAATTTCTGCAATACTGTGACCACAACTTCTACTGACATCGGATCAGTTGTTTATCTCCCAATGCCACACTGAATTTCTGAAGAACGCGTCTTTCCGAATTTCGTAATCATTTTCTCCACGCCCTTGGCAGACACAGGACCAACAACTTTCTTCATACCTTTCAGCGTTCGGAACTTGTGCAGAGCTACTGGCACATATTCACCCTTTTTGTAAAAAAGCTTTACCGGCAGCGCGCGATCCTGCATTGAGACAGTCATGCCGATCGCCTCAAACGCAAACTGAGGAACAAATGTTTACCCTGCCTCTTATTTTGCATATTCTGCTGCTTACGGCGACATGTAGTGGTAAAATTTTCTTTGGTTTCATAACGTTTCCGTTTCTTCGATAATATTCTGTTCAAACTTGAGTCATTCTGAACACTGGTTCTTTTTTTACAGGGTTTTGGAACTGGAACTTTAATTGTAATCACCCTGTATACCCCTTACTTACATACAGTTATGAAATGCTTTAAACATTGTGACAGAGAGTCTCTAGCACATGTATGTGTATTAATTAACAAAATGTGTAACTGCTACTGCTATAAGCAAATATGAGTAATGTGACCTTTCAAATTCACATTCACCGAAATCGACTGCTGGGCTATAAATAAAAAACCAGCACAGTAGCTGTTGTACGTTCAATGAAATTCCTCAAATGTTATATGTGTGTTCTTGGTGTCTAGCTCCTAGGCTAAAGAGCACTTTAATCTTTGCGCAGCGACGTTATGAAGTTGGACATCTGAAGTTTCATCTTCAACAACCTATACATCGATGTACATGTGCAACAAGTTTTCACTTAAATGTTTTTTTTTTCCCCTATAATCCATCCCCCCCATGAACCATGGACCTTGCCGTTGGTGGGGAGGCTTGCGTGCCTCAGCGATACAGATAGCTGTACCGTAGGTACAACCACAACGGAGGGGTATCTGTTGAGAGGCCAGACAAACGTGTGGTTCCTGAAGAGGGGCAGCAGCCTTTTCAGTAGTTGCAAGGGCAACAGTCTGGATGATTGACTGATCTGGCCTTGTAACAATAACCAAAACGGCCTTGCTGTGCTGGTACTGCGAACGGCTGAAAGCAAGGGGAAACTACGGCCGTAATTTTTCCCGAGGTCATGCAGCTTTTACTGTATGATTAAATGATGATGGCGTCCTCTTGGGTAAAATATTCCGGAGGTAAAATAGTCCCCCATTCGGATCTCCGGGCGGGGACTACTCAAGAGGATGTCGTTATCAGGAGAAAGAAAACTGGCGTTCTACGGATCGGAGCGTGGAATGTCAGATCCCTTAATCTGGCAGGTAGGTCAGAAAATTTAAAAAGGGAAATGGATAGGTTAAAGTTAGATATAGTGGGAATTAGTGAAGTTCGGTGGCAGGAGGAACAAGACTTCTGGTCAGGTGACTACAGGGTTATAAACACGAAGTCAAATAGGGGTACTGCAGGAGTAGGTTTAATAATGAATAGGAAAATAGGAATGCGGGTAAGCTACTACAAACAGCGTAGTGAACGCATTATTGTGGCCAAGATAGACACGAAGCCCATGCCTACTACAGTAGTACAAGTTTATATGCCAACTAGCTCTGCAGATGACGAAGAAATTGAAGAAATGTATGATGAAATAAAAGAAATTATTCAGATAGTGAAGGGAGACGAAAATTTAATAGTCATGGGTGACTGGAATTCGAGTGTAGGAAAAGGGAGAGAAGGAAACGTAGTAGGTGAATATGGATTGGGGCTAAGAAATGAAAGAGGAAGCCACCTGGTAGAATTTTGCACAGAGCACAACTTAATCATAGCTAACACTTGGTTTAAGAATCATGATAGAAGGTTGTATACATGGAAGAACCCTGGAGATACTAAAAGGTAGCAGATAGATTATATAATGGTAAGACAGAGATTTAGGAACCAGGTTTTAAATTGTAAGACATTTCCAGGGGCAGATGTGGACTCTGACCACAATCTATTGGTTATGACCTGTAGATTAAAACTGAAGAAACTGCAAAAAGGTGGGAATTTAAGGAGATGGGACCTGGATAAACTGAAAGAACCAGAGGTTCTACAGAGTTTCAGGGAGAGCATAACGGAAAAATTGACAGGAATGGGGGAAAGAAATACAGTAGAAGAAGAATGGCTAGCTTTGAGGGATGAAGTAGTGAAGGCAGCAGAGGATCAAGTAGGTAAAAAGACGAGGGCTAGTAGAAATCCTTGCGTAACAGAAGAAATATTGAATTTAATTGATGAAAGGAGAAAATATAAAAATGCAGTAAATGAAGCAGGCAAAAAGGAGTACAAACGTCTCAAAAATAAGGTCGACAGGAATTGCAAAATGGCTAAGCAGCGATGGCTAGAGGACAAATGTAAGGATGTAGAGGCCTATCTCACTAGGGGTAAGATAGATACTGCCTACAGGAAAATTAAAGAGACCTTTGGAGATAAGAGAACCACTTGTATGAACATCAAGAGCTCAGATGGAAACCCAGTTCTAAGCAAAGAAGGGAAAGCAGAAAGGTGGAAGGAGTATATAGAGGGTCTATACAAGGGCGATGCACTTGAGGACAATATTATGGAAATGGAAGAGGATGTAGATGAAGATGAAATGGGAGATACGATACTGCGTGAAGAGTATGTCAAGAGCACTGAAAGACCTGAGTCGAAACAAGGCCCCCGGAGTAGACAACATTCCATTGGAACTACTGACGGCCTTGGGAGAGCCAGTCCTGACAAAACTCTACCATCTGGTGAGCAAGATGTATGAAACAGGCGAAATACCCTCAGACTTCAAGAAGAATATAATAATTCCAATCCCAAAGAAAGCAGGTGTTGACAGATGTGAAAATTACCGAACAATCAGTTTAATAAGTCACAGCTGCAAAATACTAACTCGAATTCTTTACAGACGAATGGAAAAACTAGTAGAAGCCCACCTTGGGGAAGATCAGTTTGGATTCCGTAGAAATACTGGAACACGTGAGGCAATACTGACCTTACGACTTATCTTAGAAGAAAGATTAAGGAAAGGCAAACCTACGTTTCTAGCATTTGTAGACTTAGAGAAAGCTTTTGACAATGTTGACTGGAATACTCTCTTTCAAATTCTAATGGTGGCAGGGGTAAAATACAGGGAGCGAAAGGCTATTTACAATTTGTACAGAAACCAGATGGCAGTTATAAGAGTCGAGGGACAAGAAAGGGAAGCAGTGGTTGGGAAGGGAGTAAGACAGGGTTGTAGCCTCTCCCCAATGTTATTCAATCTGTATATTGAGCAAGCACTAAAGGGAACAAAAGAAAAATTCGGAGTAGGTATTAAAATCCATGGAGAAGAAATAAAAACTTTGAGGTTCGCCGATGACATTGTAATTCTGTCAGAGACAGCAAAGGACTTGGAAGAGCAGTTGAACGGAATGGACGGTGTCTTGAAGGGAGGATATAAGATGAATATCAACAAAAGCAAAACGAGGATAATGGAATGTAGTCGGGTGATGCTGAGGGTATCAGATTAGGAAATGAGACACTTAAAGTAGTAAAGGAGTTTTGCTATTTGGGGAGCAAAATAACTGATGATGGTCGAAGTAGAGAGGATACAAATGTAGACTGGCAATGGCAAGGAAAGCGTTTCTGAAGAAGAGAAATTTGTTAACATCGAGTATAGATTTAAGTGTCAGGAAGTCATTTCTGAAAGTATTTGTATGGATTGTAGCCATGTATGGAAGTGAAACATGGACGGTAAATAGTTTGGACAAGAAGAGAATAGAAGCTTTCGAAATGTGGTGCTACAGAAGAATGCTGAAGATTAGATGGGTAGATCACATAACTAATGAGGAAGTATTGAACAGGATTGGGGAGAGGAGAAGTTTGTGGCACAACTTGACCAGAAGAAGGGATCGGTTGGTAGGACATGTTCTGAGGCATCAGGGGATCACCAATTTAGTATTGGAGGGCAGTGTGGAGGGTAAAAATCGTAGGGGGAGACCAAGAGATGAATACACTAAGCAGATTCAGAAGGATGTAGGTTGCAGTAGGTACTGGGAGATGAAGAAGCTTGCACAGGATAGAGTAGCATGGAGAGCTGCATCAAACCAGTCTCAGGACTGAAGACCACAACAACAACACAATCCATCACTTGCACGAGTTACAGTGTCATCCTCTCCTTTTCAAGCACAGTTTTTTTATTTTATCGTCATCGATAATATCTGCCATTCCTGTCTACACACAGGATAATACGAAAATATGCGCAACAATTGTCAGCTGAATATTACCTTCTATTTGTAAACCTCTGAATCTGTATCAACGTCTGTAGTCCCCGAGGAATTATCTGTGAATTGAAAGGCCCCTCTACGATGCAAGCGAATCACTCGAAACGAATCGATGACGTGTTTAGTGGAAAACTGTATCTCAACGTTGAATTGGAAACGTTTCGACATTGTGTTTCCCCTTTTCTCCAACGGCCACTTGCGACACTCGAAACAGTTATGAGGACAGTATCTGCCGTATGTCCCAATGACGGAGCCGTTAAGTAGCTGTTTGTACTTCTAATTCTCGAGTAGGAAGTCATCATGATCCCAGCGCCAAACACTTCGCAACTTGTTTGTCACTTCAAAGTGCAAAGCTTGTTCGCTTTTGAAGATTCTAAGTGGTCTCTTGTTGCAAAATGAATTTTCCCGGACGCATGTATCCTCGTCATCTTCAAGCCTTTCCTGATACAGTCAGAATTCTACAAATTGATTTAATCCTTTAAATTTTCCTTACACATTCATGATTGTTTCACTTTGTCCTTGTTCTCGAACACTTGAGCCACCTATTTAACTATATCTACGTGATTACTCTGTTATTCACAATTAAGTGCCTGGCAGAGGGTTCAATGAACCACCTTCAAGCTGTCTCTCTACTGTTCCACTCTCGAAAGGCGCGCGGGAAAAACGAGCTCTCAAATTCTTCTGTGCAAGCCCTGATTTCTCTTATTTTATCGTGATAATCGTTTCTCCCTATGTAGGTGGATGTCAACAGAAAGTTTTCGCAATCGGAGGAGAAGACTGGTGATTTAAATTTCATGAGAAGATCCCGTCGCAACGAAAAACGCCTTTGTTTTAATCATTGCCTCCCCTATTTCGCGATAGTACAAAACGAACCACCCTACTTTGAACTTTTTCAATATCATCCGTCAGTCCCACCTGATACGGATCCCACACCTCACAGCAATACTCCAGAATAGGGCGGATGTAGTGTAAGCAGTCTCTTTAGTAGATCTGTTGCACCTTCTAAGTGTTCTGCCAATGAATCGCAGTCTTTGGTTTGCTCTACCCAAAACTTTATCTATGTCATCGTTCCAGTTTAAGTTATTTGTATTTGTAATCCTAAGTGTTTAGATGAATTTGCAGCTTTCAGATTTGTGTGACTTATCGTCTAATCGAAATTTAGCGGATTTCTTTTAGTACTCATGAGAATAACTTCACACTTTCCTTTATTCAGGGTCAATTGCCACTTTTCGCACCACACACATATCTTATCTAAATCTTTCTGCAATTCATTTTGATCATCTGATGACTTTACAAGACAGTAAATGACAGCATTATCTGCAAATAATCTAAGAGGGCTACTGAGATTGTCTCCTATGTCGTTAATATAGATCAGGAACGATAGAGGGCCTATAACACTTCCCTGGGGAACGCCGGATATTACTTCTGCTTAACTCGATGTAAAAACAGGGAACAGAAATGTGTTGGCTTCCTTCTTTTCGTTTGAACCTTCAAAAGGTGTGTGCGCGCGCGCGCGCGTGTGTGTGTGTGTGTGTGTGTGTGTGTGTGTGTGTGTGGTCTGTTTTAGTCTTCAAGCCGAAGACTGATTTGATGCAGCTCTTCACTCTAGTCGATGCTGTGCAAGCTTCTTCTTTTCCACCAAACTTTTATTATCTACGTCTGTTTGAGTTTGCTTATTATATTCAAACCTTGGTCACCTTCTACAATTTCTACACTCCACACTTCTCTCCGCTGCCAAATTGATAATTCTTTGATGCCTAAGAATATGCCACATCATCCGATTCGTTCTTTTGGTCGAGTTATACTGTCAATTTCTTCTCCTCCCTCCCCCTCCCACTCCCCCATATCGATTCATTACCTCCTCATTAGCTATTCGACCTACCCATCTAATCTTCAATACTTTTCTGTAGCACCACATTTCAAAAGCTTCTAGTCTTTACTAATTTGACTCGTTTAAAGCCTACGTTTCACATCCACACAAAGCTACACTTCTGCCATTATCAATTATTGTGCTATGCGGATAGCAAAGCTCGTGTACTACTTCTAGTGTCTCATGTCTAATTAAATTCCCGCAGTATTACCTGATTTAATTCAACTTTCTTCCATTGTTCTTGTTCTGCTTTTGTTGATGCTCATCTAATAACCTCTTTTCAAGATTCTGTCCATTTCATTCAGCTACTCCTCCAACTCCTTTGCCGTTTCTGACACTATTGCAAATGTCACCGGCAAACCTCCAAGTCTTTTATTCTTTTCCCTGAACTTTAATTTCCTTTCTAAAATTCTCCTTGGTTTCCTTTAATGTTTACATCGACTTTTAAGTGCAGTCTCATTTCTGTTCAATTTGTAGATAATCCTTCGCTCCCTTTTTTATCCTGGTTAACTTCAGATTTTCAAAGAGTGAATGTCAGACAAAAATTTCAAAGGTTTTCTCTGAATCTAAAAGATAAAATAAATGTAACATTGACTTTTTTTCTACATGTCTTCGGAGGTAAGTCGTGGGGTCAGTATTGCTTCCCTTTTTCCTATATTTCTCTGTAACCCAAACTAATCTTGCTTCAGGCCTGTTTCCAGCAATTTTTTTCTTTACATAATTCCTATCATTATTTTACAACCATGACTTATTAAACTGATAGTAACTGGCTTTATTATTTTCTTCTTGAAATCTGGTGGTATTTCGACACTCTCTTATATCTTGCACACTAGATGGAATAGCTTTGTCATGGCAGGCTCTCCAAGGATCTGAGTTATTCTCAGCAAATGTTGTCTGCTTCAGGGGTCTCGTGTCGAATTAGATCATTCAGTGTCCTGTCAAATTCTTCTCGCAATATCACAGCTCGCATCTCATCTTTATGTGCTTCGTCTTTCCTTTCTATGACGTTCTATTCAAGTTGATTCCTCTTGTACGGCGTTTCTATACAACGCTGCCTCCCTCCAGCTTTCCCTTCTTTGCTTATTATTTACGGGACATATGAGCTTTTCACATTTCTACTATTGTTTCACTTTTATTCAAAGGACTTTGTAATTTTCCCGTAGGCTTCATTTGTCTTTCCTCTAGTCATGCTCGCCTTTACAGCCTTGCTTTTGATTTCTAATCAATTCTGCTTAGACATTTCGCATGTTTTGTGAATCAATCTTATACGTTTACATTATCTACTAATCCACTTAATTTGCTGCATTTTTATTTTTATTTTTTCCTTATATCAATTAAATTCAATATCTCCAAGAGTTTCTACTGCGCCTTATCTTCTGCGGTATTCCTTCCTGCTGTTTAGTCAATCGTTTCCTAGTGCTCTCTCTGAAACTCAATCCGAAACTTAACATCCTCTGATTCTTTCAACCTATCCAGATCCCATTTCTTTAGCTTACAATCTTTATCCGAAATCTGCACTCTAATGGTGTTTGAAATTTAGGTTCGAAATGTTCGTCTTATTATTATATAATCTATCTGAAACCTTCTGGTGTCTCCAGGTCTCTTCCACGTATATCGTTCGCTGTTGTGCGCCCTAAAACACTAATCATCATCATCATCACGTATATCGTATTCTTTATAATTTGTAAACCAAATGTTAGCAACGACTAAATTATGGTCTGTGCAAAATTCTAATAGGCAGCTTCCCCTTTTATTCCGTTCCCCAAGTCCATGATTTCTTGCTTTTTTTCTTTCTCTTCCTCTTTCTACTAAAGAATTACAGTTCTCCATAACAATTAAATTTTCGTCTCCTTTAGCTATCTGAAAAATTAACTAGGTGTTAATAACTGTTTATGATCCTGTCTAGTATGAGCAAATGTATTACTAATCGTTCTGAAAATACAGTCTGCCTTAGCCATCAGATGGCAGTTTGCAACACTATTATCGATATTACCTATATTTATCTTATCACCTTTTTTGTCTGTCTTTGCTTAATGTGACATCTGAGTAGCCCTGCTCTTTGATAAAAGATCTATGTGAACGTTTTATTCATTATTTATATCCATTTATGTCAATATAATTCATTTATGTAATTGTAAAAGTAATGTTCTGTAAAAGAATGGAAAGTTGAAGGCTTTACATGTAGCATTGGTTCATGCGTAGTAATCATGTAAAACATGGAGGGATGTCCCTCTGCAACGAAACCCGCAAGACGGGAATAGAAAAGGTGGACTTGGCGGTCTAACTGCAAGGCTCCTTTATGGCAAGATTTAGTCGGTGGTTAGCAAGCAAAGTGTTCGCATCTTGTGTGCTGAACGAGGAAAGAAGAGCAGCAAGCTTATTTAATATATCTTCGAATGTGGAAGAAACTTGTCTCACTATTCATGGCATACATTGGTCAGCTCAGTACTATGAATATTCGACGCTAAGAAGAGAATTTTCAGAACTCGTTACACATCAAGATCTATGGCTACTTTTGCTGTCTTTTTTCAGTAGCCACAGCGGATCGCCACAGCCATCACCATCGTCTCAAATTACCAGTTGAGTGCTGTAAAATTGGATGGGCAAGTTATTTACTTTCTTATCCAAATAACAATGCTGTTTTGTTTAAACTATGCTGAAGGTCAGTGTTTTATCCTTAGTCCTTTACCTAGACAGAGTCCTATTCCAAGTGTTACGATATTTCTGAGTTTCCTATTTGAGTGATCTTAGAAGTAATTGTTATCTACAGAAACGTTTAATAACTTTTGTGGAGTGTCAAATTTTATAATTATTCAGTGAGCCTTGTTTCCGTAATACTCTTTGTATTTATTCATAAAGGGAGAGTTACAACTGCACTAAAGTGTAACTGTCAAGAAAAGATCTAAAGTGCTTTGCTTAAAAGACATTTTTATTGAAATATCAATACAATGTCAAAGTTACCTGCATAAAAGTACAATCTGTCAGAGTTGTTACTGTCTACCAAACAGGAAAGGTCAGCGTAATGAATAATTCATGTACAGGTTTGCCTTAATATGTACGTATCTTTTGTTTGCAGTTAATAGTGTTGTTCATACTGTGTTGCAACACAACTAGTCAGCTACGACGATAGTCACTGATAGACTGGTTTCTGCTCCCCCAACCCCCCTTCCCCCCCAAATACATTACAAATTACAATTACTAGGATAATGAGGTGCAACTACCAAATTTATGACATTAGCGTGCTATATAATAAGTAACTGCCTCCACTATTTAAACTGCTACAGGTTCAGGGGCATGTCATACTTGTGCTCTACAGAAGTAAATGCTCCTTGATGAAACATATAACATAAAGATTTGAATATCATTTCTGTAACAGTAAGTCCCAATAATTAAACCGATGAAAGATCCTCATGTGCAAGTTAGTAGTGCTTCACCATTACTAATCATTTTCCTGTAATGATCATTAGCTTTCTGCTTCAATATTCACATAGTAACTGGTACTGAGAGCTAGTTTTTGCCAGAACCTTTCAATATTCCCTCTGTGTTATTCATAACAAACCATCGATATACTTGTCTTGCTTGCTACAGTATACTGCTCTCTCGTGACCTATACATAAATATAGTATTTCTTCATGAACAGAACTAGTACATGATAGAACGTAACGTTATCAGCGTCCTGCTAATTTAGTAGTATTGGTAGTGTTCTAAGACTATATATGAATAGCAGCAAATTAATAAAAACTTAATCTGGAATGAAAGCTGCACATACGTGATAGTGCACAGAGCACAATTCGGAGCTATTCGAGAAATTTCTTCTGCCACAGATAAATGTGGCAGAGAAACTAAACATACTGATGACAGAAGAGCATTAACAAGTTTCCTTAAATAACACGATGTCTGAAGAACGTCTGTGTGTATAGAGAGGACACTGTGTCAAGGAAAACAGGATGACGAAAACTGCATAATCAATGCCGCTGTTGCCAAAGCGCTTATTAAAGAGGTAAATGCAAATTGGAGGATTAAGTAGTGCCGGGTGGAGAAAACACGTACAACCCACCAGCGCAAAGGTTTATCGTGATCTGGCGACCGTTGAGTCTACCATTGTTCTGTCCTCTACCACAGATTCTCTTTACATAAGCAGAAAGCTAGAAAGCTACACACACATAGTGTTGGATTAGAGGTGAAAACCACGTTGAAGTCGATAGAGGAATTGAGATACCACAGTTTAAAATTCTTCAAAATTTACACAGATAAGGGGTGATGAAAATATTCCTATTTGAGGGCGTTGCTGCAACGTACTGTATGCAACCCAACGCCATTCGGAGGCAGGCAAATGGATAGTGTGTCCTTCTAAAGGATTGATTTAGTTATTTTTGTAGCATTATTCGTTTTTGAGAGTTCTCTAACATGTAAAATTCAACCAGTCGCTATTCCGTAACTGGTGTGAACTGAACCTCTAGCTTTTGCTGCACTTTACGCAGTAGACCAGTGGTGAGGCAGTTATTACAAACTGCTGAAAGTTTTACACATATGCGTATCTTCGAAAGTGTGTTTACGAGTTGTCGCTATATTCTCGTGAATTATCACCTCGAATGGCGAACTCCCCGCCGAAATTTTGAGTGTCCGGCTGGGCAATGCGTTTCAGGAATTTATCACAAATTACGCTGGATAGTGACTAGAGGCGTCCGATATCTGCATTAGGGCCCCGAGAGCACGCGGAAATGCCGCAGCACGACGTGGCATGGACTCGACTAATGTCTGAAGTGAACTGACACCCTGAATCCTGCAGAGCTGACCATAAATTCGTGGGAGTACGAGGGAGTGGAGATATCTTCTAAACAGCACATCGCAATTCATCCCACATACGCTCAATAGAGCTCATGTCTGGGGTGTCTGGTGGCCAGCGGAAGTATTTAACTTCAGAAGAGTGCTCTTGGAGACACTCTGTAGACATTCTGGACGTGTGGAGTGTCGCATTTTCCTGCTGGGATTGCCCAAGTCCTTCGGAATGCACAATGGACATGAATGGATGCAGGTGATCAGACAGGATTCTTATGTACGTGTCACCTGTCAGCCATATCTAGATGTACCAGGGGTCCCATATCACTCCAGTTGCACACGCCTCACACCATTTCAGAGCCTCCACAAGCGTGAACAGTCCGCTGCTGACATGCAGGGTCCATGGACTCATGAGGTTGTCTCCATACCCGCACACGTCCAACCGCTCGATACAATTTGAAACGAGACTCGTCCGACCAGGCAATATGTTTCTGGTCATCAACAGTTCAATGTCGGTGTTGACGGGCCCAGACGAGGACTGAAGCTTTGTGTCGTGCAGTCATTAACGGCACACGAGTTGGCCTTCAGCTCCGAAAACCCATATCGATGATGTTTTGTTGAATGGTTTGCACGCTAACACTTGTTGATGGCCCAGCATCGAAATATGCACCAATTTGCAGAAGGGTTGAACCTACGTCACGTTGAATGATTCTCTTCAGTTGTCGTTGGTCCCGTTCTTGCAGGATGTTTTTCCGACCGCAGTGATGTCGGAGATTTGATGTTTTAACGGATTTCTGATACTTACGGTACACTCATGAAACGGTCGTACGGGAAAATCGCCACTTCATCGCTACCTCGGAGATGCTGTGTCCCATCGCTCGTGGCCGATTATAACAGCACGTTCACTTAAATCTTGATAACCTCCCATTGTAGCAGCAGTAACCTATCTAACAACTGTGCCAGACACTTGTGTACCGAGCGAGGTGGCGCAATGGTTAGCTCACGACGGTTCAATCCCGCGTCCGGCCATCCTGATTTAGGTTTTCCGTGATTTCCCTAAATCGCTCCAGACAAAT
Organism: Schistocerca americana; assembly: GCF_021461395.2. Classification (NCBI taxonomy): domain Eukaryota; kingdom Metazoa; phylum Arthropoda; class Insecta; order Orthoptera; family Acrididae; genus Schistocerca; species Schistocerca americana. The sequence goes on from NC_060119.1 coordinate 804,050,856, forward strand.
GCTGGGATGGTTCCTTTGAAAGGGCACGGCCGACTTCCTTCCCCATCCTTTCCTAATCCGATGAGACCGATGTCCTCGCTGTTTGGTCTCCTCCCCCAAACAACACAACCCAACTTGTTGTCTTATACTATAGGCGTTGTCGACCGCAGCACCATATTCTGCCTGTTTACATACCGCTGTATTTGAATACGCATGCCTTTGGCGCTTCAGTGTAACACACCGTCGCAAATCATGGATGACTCGTTCCGCTGCTGAAACCATGGGGTTCATGGCTGAGATGGGTCTCTCCACTCATCTACAAATATCTTCAAAGATCATCACGTGTCAGACACGATCTTGACACCTTGGAGATGAGGACCTGACACATTGTTCAGGGGTCCATTCCAGGTGTTCCCTAGGTCAAGGACCTAGGCTCTTTGTTCTGTTTCTCATGACGAACGCATACAGGTCCAGTTACCTTCCAGAGTAGGTAGTGCTATGTCTGGACATACACAGATATCCCAAAAGCCTCCAGAAAGGCAGTGCTTTCCACAAAACGTGCTTCATCAACATTACTGAGAAAGTGGCCTAACTTTTATCTCCTTTACACATGTAGTTACAATCAGTGATTTTTTGTGGTCAAATGAGCATTAAGAAAGATCCAGAATGAAATTTTCACTCTGCAGCGGAGTGTGAGCTGGTTTTGAAACTTCCTGGCAGATTAAAACTGTATCCCAGACCGTGACTCGAACTCAGGACCTATGCCTTTCGCGGGCAAGTGCTCTGCCAACTTAGTTCCCCAAGCACTACTCACGACCCGTCCTCACAATTTTACTTCCGCCAGTACCTCGTCTCCTACCTTCCAATCTTCACAGAAGTTCTCCTGCGAAACTTGCAGGACTAGCACTACTGGAGGAAAGGATACTGCGGATACATGGCTTAGCCACAGCCTAAGGGATGTTTCCAGAATGGAATTTTCACTCTGCAGCGGAGTGTGCGCTGATTTTGAAACTTCCTGGCAGATTAAAATTGTGTGCTAGACCGAGACTCGAACTCGGGACCTTTGCCTTTCGCGGTCATGTGCTCTACCAGAACTTGCCCGCGAAAGGCAAACGTCCCGAGTTCGAGTCTCGGTCTGGCACACAGTTTTAATCTGCCAGGAAGTTTCAAAATCAGCTCACACTCCGCTGCAGAGTTGGTAGAGCACTTGCCCGCAAAAGGCGAGGTCCCGAGTTCGAGTCTCGGTCTGGCACACAGTTTTAATCTGCCAGGAAGTTTCATTAAGAAAGATGTTTCGAATAAAAAGACACACTCACCCACGCAAACTGAGGTAGCCATGAGAGTGGTCCCAGTTTACTACAGATGAATGGTCTATTATTAGCTGACGTCATTACTTTGATTCATAAACACGTTTTGCAGATGGGTGACTGACAACATCCACTCTGACAAATGTGTGTCTTTGTAAAAAGTTTCAACCACTCTCATAGGAAGTGATGAATAAGCCTTGATATTCTAGTGATAGGCAAAATGAAATATATAATGTCTTTGGAAAATTTGTTAGCACTACCTGACTCGAAAAGAGACCCCTAAAGTAGTGACATAGCACACACTCTCATACAAATTGGTGCAACGGAAGGAATAACGCCTACATATCCAAAAATATTGCAGAATACGTAAATGAATAGATTAGTTTATAGAATGTGACAAGTTGTCTTGGCATGCATTAGCCTTTCGCTTATAGCGAGCGGCTGCGCTATGGGGCTGCTTATATAGTTCTATACTTACTGTTTCGAATGAATGCAGTATTTAACCATCTGAAAAATTAATCCAGTGTCCGCCGCACGTGAAACGATAAGTCAGTGACCTAGCGCTACCACACATAACACACCATCAGCCAGCGACACACCAGCACACATCGCCTTATCTTATTCAGTTCCTGAAGGACTAGCTAGTATGCAAAGAGATATTATCATCGGTCTCCAACCATGGCCGATTGTATGCGAACTTAATCATAAGAATGACCTTTACCCCAGCGGTTACTTTGTCTAAAATGGCGACAATATGGTAGCGCTCTATCTGAGTCGAGGTGACTGGATGTTTGTGATGTCCTCATCATTTCATCATCATTCATGAAAGTGACGAGACTGGACTGAGCAAAGGTTGGGAATTTGTACGGACGCTGATAACCGCGCAGTTGAGCGCCCCACAAACCAAACATCATCATCATCTATCTGAGTCACATTTAAGTTAACGTGAGTAAAGGGAGTGGCTTTTCCTGTAAATCACTATGCAACACGTGTTGTTAATAAGAAGTGTATTATTCCTCGAAAGTACGAACACAGATTACCATCTCGTGATTAAAACCTTACGAACGTTATTCTTTACAAAAACAAGCTTCTATCGTCGCAAAAGTAATGCAATATCATCCGCACAAAACAAACTTTATATTTATTGGATCTTTAAGATGGAAGAATTCAAAATGTAATAGAATGAAATGACGTTAAAAATGTTGCCGTAACCAGTCCCAAATAATTAATAATTCCCTACCACTTCAGGCCTGCCCCATTGTGTGTAAATACGCGGAAGGCACCTTTCAACTCCCATAGTAACATTGCGACAAAAATTACATCTGATCACAGGGATATAATAATTTCTATATCCAAGATGTGGAGTACACATCACGCACGGACCCGTAATTAGTAATTGTGCTTGACATGTATGAACTTTTATTTTGACGACTTCGCCTAGAGGGGTTTTTCCCGTATTTTTCACAGGAACTGAATAATAATAATTAATAAACGATTTCGTCACCGAAATGCCATCATCATATCTATGGAATAAGTAAATAGCATTTTCCGTGTTAATTGGAATATACTGAAATCGAGTAAACCACAGAACCAATCTGATAGCTGCTAACCTGTAGCCCTACTGAGTTCTTGTTTGAAAGTCCTATAAACAATGAATGATGACTAACTGAAACCCTCAGCTGCCGACAGGTGTTGTTGATATACCTCGATGTGGACAGCTGAAAATGTGTGCCCCGGCCGGGACTCGAACCCGGGATCTCCTGCTTACATGGCAGACGCTCTCTCCATCTGAGCCACCGAGGACACAGATGAATAGCGCGGCTGCACGGACTTATCCCTTGCACGCTTCCCGTGAGACTCACATTCCCAACTGTCCACAACTCTACATATGAACTGAACCTTGTAGACATTTGCCCATTCAACAACACCTGTCGGCAGCTGGAGGGTTTCAGTTAGTCATCATTTATTCAAGAGAAAAGCTGCACGGTCATCAACAGTATTCTGTTCTTTCGAGAACAGTTACTGTCTTCATATCCATAAATAATTATTCTAGCGTTAATAGGCCCATTGGTACTAGAACACATTCCCGTTCGACAGGGTAGATTCAGACCCCATCGCAGTTGTGTCGAGCAGGGACTCAGCCTTACAAAACATATTAAGTCTGAGTTCAGAAACGGTTGAATATCACATTCCTGTATATTGACTTGACTGTGGCATACCGCACGGTTTGGACAGAAGGTCTTATTTATAAACTTCCCAACGTGGAACCACGCTACCGAAAAGATCTTCATTAAATAATATGCTCTGCGGAAGATCTTTGCAGTTAATAACAGGTAACATTAAGAATAAAGTAAGACATCTAAGTAATGGGCTGCCTTAAGGCTCAGTATTCGCCCTGATCCTGTTTAACCTATATATTTCGAATGCACCAAGGAGAATAACATTCAACGTGAAGTCGATAACGAGGTCAATAGAGACGGAGCACAATCTCGGATTACGGAAGGCTGGGGAAGAACCATCCCCTCATTTGTCTAAAGCGATTTGGTGTAATCACGGAAAACCTAAATCTGGATGGCCGGACGCGGCTTTGAGCCGTCGTCCTCCGGAATGCGAGTCCAGCGTGCTAACCACTGCGTCACTTAGCTCAGTTCCGGTGTATTCAATACGACAACTACAAAATTTATTTATGCCGACGAGTCTGCCCTTGCCTCCCGCCGTAAGTCCATAGAGGAAGACAGCAATGTCTTATCGGAAGACCTTGCGGAGCTGGGGAGATACTTTGCTGATTGGAAAGTAATTCCAAACGAGACCAAAACTGGAATGTCGTGCTTGCACCTCAATAATAAACAAGCACCTCTAAAGCCCCAAATATACTTCAACAATAACTTAATTGGCTATAATACTTTCCCAAAATATTTAGGGATCAGAATGGACCGAACACTATCTTCTAAAAAGCATCTAGATATTCGACAGTAAAACTCAACTCTAGAAGCAGTAAGACCCATAAATTGTGCGGTACCACGTGGGTGGCGACCGAAACCACCCTCAGGGTATCAGCACATAGTCTTGTGTTCTCGGTCTGATTTAACAGCCGCTATGTGAAGAAGATTGAAACAAACCGAGTGAGACCACGAGAATAATCAGTGGTTGTATAAAATGCGCTCCCCTTATTTGGATACCTGTTTTGAGCCATATCGTCCCTCCTAATACTTGCAGACAGAAAATATTAGTTAAGGAATGCAACGAAATTGTAGCCAATCCACACCTTCCACTGCACAGTGACCTGGCTAACGCCGTTCTGCAGAGGCTAAAGTCTTGACCCCCCACTACTATCAGCAGAATTACTTTTCAGGAACAGTTTCAAAATGAACGACGGGTGGAGAGAACGTTGCGAAGCCCTGAAACCAGCTCAAGCTCCACCCGCTATCTGACCTACTTGGCCGCAGCCAGGAATGGAACTGCCTCGCCTCGTATGGAAAACTACTCGACAGAATAACACCACATGGCACCCGTCCAGCCTCATTTTACAAATGGAGAATAACCGAATCATCGACATCCGACTGTGGAGATCCTCGTGAGACTGTTCACCACATTATCACCGAATGACGCCTCACAGCATACCTTTGAGAAAATTGTGAATTTTTTAAGCTTCAAACTCTGCAATGGACTGGATTAATGTTTTCAACTTTAAAATGTGAATTTACAAGAATAAACACGCTCTTAGCATATTTTTCTGTCTCCTTGTGAATTCATTAATAAAATTTATCTCTTTGTTTTATACATATTATTTTTATACGTAATATCAAATTCGTGTAAGCCATAGGCTACATAAATAAATTTGAATGCTTTCGAAGAAACTATCCGCAACACTGATCCTGCAGCTCTTTTTTAAAATATACATTAAGCGTGTAACAAAAGGACTTACGGCAGTCAGAATCATAATTACTGTGCGACACAGATTATCAAGACTTGTGCATATTGTAAAGATAACTCCATATTGCTAAGTAGCACTGTGCAACATGGGAAGTACAACGAAAGGTTAGACGCAATCATAATTTAATAGTTAAAGAGTTGTCTGAAGATGGGATGATACGTATTTTCAGTAAAACTTCCGTGTTACACGCTTGACTTGGCAGAAAACCAAAATAGCAATCTGGATCTAAATATTAGAATTACTTCCCAATTTGATGAATAATTATTGCTTTAACAGATCAACAGAATCAATGGAAATGTTAACCGAACCATACACATCATATTCCTAGTATGCTGGCTGTACCAACAGCAGTGGGATTCTTTTAGTAAATGATCTGGAACGTTACAATTACACATGGAATTGAAGTGACCCGTCCTCTCAGCGGATCCTACAGAATTATTTCTACTTTATGGCTGGTAGCTAATGAATTCCAACCTGAAGAAACATGCCATTCAAAATGGTTCTGAGCACTATGGGACCTAACATCTATGATCATCAGTCCCCTAGAACATAGAACTACTGAAACCTAACTAACCCAAGGACATCACACAACACCCAGTCATCACGAGGCAGAGAAAATCCCCGACCCCGCGGGGAATCGAACCCGGGAACCCGGGCGCGGGAAGCGAGAACGCTACCGCACGACCACGAGCTGCGGACCAATGACCATTCAGCGCTTGGCAGCGGATGCATGTGACATTCGCAGAAGTTTACAGAATACTAGCGAAGGTCAGATAACTGGTAAGAGCAACGGCCACAGGTACAACAAGGAATTTGTAGGAGGAATCACTCATTAAACGCACACTTTAAAGGCAGTAGGATAGCATCAGCGCCACACAAGCAAGGGCCGGCAGCGGTTGATTTATGTGGACAGATGTGTGGCAATTTCGAGATCTTGGTGCATATCTAAACTGCGGGCGCAGTGCTATGGAGAAGATTGGGCATTCGTGGACTATCGGAGAGCGTGTGATAATTGACAACTCACGCCTGATTTGAAGAAGGAAACAGAAGTCTGTTCTGATTTGCTCTAAATGTTATTCCTGATCCGGAATATGTATGTAGAATGATGTCATAGCTCTAGGGGTGGTCAGTAATTCACCATCTACCGAACAGTCAAAATCTGGTGAGCACCTCAAATCTTCGCATGTTTGGTCCAATGGAGCACATCCTTCGAGGACAACAATACAATGACATATACGTCATGAAAGTAGTTGTGGAGAAGTAAATAATACACTTCAACCGTAGCTTAAAAGCCATCAAACTGCACAGACAGTCATGGTTACTATTTCTTAATAACAAGGGCACTATTATCCTTGATTTTCAGGAACGTGGGTATATAAGCCAAAGGAATAACCATACAAACACTCCAGAAGATAGGAGAGGTCGTTGTCAGGCAGATACTACACATGAGTCTGACGGTAATCCGAAGCTGTCACAGCAATTTCTGGCTTCATACCTCTCTGGTAACAAACCAGGTGATCGTCAAATTGTACTTGTCTACCCCCCCCCCCTCCCCCATCCTTCCCCCCCTCCCCTTCTATCCACAGTACAGGACGGATGGGTGACTTCCAAGTTTTACGTGATATTTCCATTAAAGAACTCTTCTCAAGGGCAACGCCTTCAGGAGAAAGACGTGATGGAAGTGATTGTGAAGGAGTGGATAACATATTCCACACCTTTCTCAAAAGAAAACCAGTGGGTTGGATGGAATAAAGACATAAATTCGCCATCAATTTTAGTAGAATCTTTGTTGAACAGCAACTTCGTGTAGAGGATCTACCACACCTGCAAGAGCAACTTGAGCGATGCAAACCAGTTAACACAGTTCTGAAACACTTTCGGCAATAAACTCGTCTCTGGCATGGTATGTCCACTCACAAGACAAATGAAACAAATTTTAGCATCACATTATTAAATATAGCTAGCTTGCGACGAAGTGGCAGTGTAAGATGTCACATACCCAGGAAAAGCCTATAAAACGTTCTTGCAAAAACAATGTACCTTTTCGACGATTAACCATCGATTATTCCATGGAAATTGTGGCAGCTGTTCGATACTATACAGAGTGGTTGGAAACTTTGTGGAAAGCTTGTAAGGGTGTCGCAGGGTGTTTTGTGCAGAGAAATAATTGATAAGAAAAAACTTTGGTACGTTGCGCAGTTTCTGAGTTAATTAGCGTTGAAGTTAGCAAATCAGGTCGTTGCGCGTGCAGATTCAAGCGGTCTGCCAGAGAGGTTCTTCGTTTGGTTCCCCAGAACCGAACAATAGGGCAATAAAAAGATTGGATGGTAGTAAGGATCGAACCCGAGCCAAAGGCTGAGCAGTCCAGGGCACTACGTTCTACGCTAAGAGAACAACTGACTAATTGTATCTGACGGACGGCTTGAATCTGCGCGCATAATGGCCTGATTGGCTAACTTCAACCCTAATTAACTCGGAAACGGTGCAACGTACCGAATTTTTTTCTTAACCGTTATTTATCATCATAACCTACACAGCAACACCTTTACAAGCTTTTCAGGCAGTTTCTGATCTCTCTGCATATAATGTGAGGCTGATTAGGTGGACTTCTTACCGTCCTGGGTAGCTGAATGTATGAAACGATGCAGACCGAAACAATGAAGGACGACGCTACAGCAGATTGGTGTTGGCTCATTAAAATAGGATATAGTCTTGTATTGAATCGTACTGCATAAAGATTTGACAAAAATATTACAGAATAGCTATTGTGCTGTATAAACACATGTCGCATAATATATTTCGCTGCACTTCGATATTGCTGCATTCAGTCCGCCATCCGAGGCGAGCCCTTTGGCGCAAATTGGCAAGTTGCCAGTGAACGGCGGAGGAAGAAATTAGCATCGAAAACACGCCGTGCTGTTGCATTCGCGGACCCCTCTATATTTATCCTCCTCCTTCACGGGTTATTTTCATTTATTAACACCCGCAGCAGGTCGCAAGGCACCATATTTCGTGCCACAAATTCATCGAGCTGAATAAGCAATTGAGCCCACGCCGCTACTGACATTTTGGAACATGTGCTTCGCAACTGCCACTTCCGAAACGCAGTCAGCATTTAGCTAGTTTTGTTCCAGAAGAAGAAAATCATTTCCTATCCGGCCCACTGCTGTTCAGAGAAAACGTGTCCCCGTCTACAAAATACTCCCACCTTATCCCCCACCATGGGTCCCTCCATGCTTTAGGAAAAAGCTGCTCACTAAACTGAATTTAAATTGGAACTAACGTACAAACTTAACATACAACGGCGCTCTATGCAACGGAGAAAATTATGTTTGTTGGTGATTATATGATGAAACTGTTTGTAACTGAATTTCTCCCTAACAATCAGAAAAATGTCTAACTTCTAAATACCGATTACAGATTCACATCTGCAAATCGGCTTAGCTACCCTACAGTTGAACACGAACTTATTTGTGCAAATTACTCTTAGGAATATGATTTTAATTAATCTGAAAGGCGTCTGACAGTGTGTAAATTAGAATGCATAAAAGAATGATTTACAAGAATACTCAGAATGATTAACTGTTACGTAATGTGAATGTGACCTATTACAAAGACGCATCTGTTGAATTTAGATGCAGTTTTACTAATTGAAAATGGTTTCTAATATTCTGTCAAAAATGTTCATTCAGGCCCTACAATAAATTCTTACCTTGCAACGGATAATTTGGCACTACTCTGACTGCACGGACAGAATGACGAGCTTAAAAAAATCGCTACACGGAAGTTTGACTTGTTATTCTTATTTCTTTAAGTTGCTGTTGTGGCAAATTAATTTTTCATTCTATTTTCAAAATTATTAATTTTTGTTCAAGCAAAAGTACGAAGCCTGATAATGGAAATTTCACCAAACATTTTTCCTTGAACAGTGAGGATTTGTTTTGTCAAATATTTGTAAATGAAAAAAGGAAGTACTTTGAAATTATATTCAGTCATTTTAATGACACAAAAGTAAATTCAAACTAAAATGAACAGTCAGCATTGTCTCCCTCCGCATTGTCACACGGCATAATTTCTGCTTCCAGAAAATATTTCTCTTAGAAAAAATGGTTTTCCTGGAATCATAATGCAATACTATTAAACTAATCCGAATGGGGGAAGATCGTTAGAATACTGAGCACATGATTGATAGATCTTTCTAATTACCAACACGTGGATATTATTGGATACAATGACACCTTTGCACAGCAATTACTAGCAGGTATATACTCAAAATAAGTTACCTGTTATTGAAGTGCTGTCTCTTTATACAATCATCTTCAGGTTACCTATCATGGAACACCTGAAATAGAACTCTCTGTTCGGCACATCTTCTATCCAAGCTGCTCATTCCGCCATGATGGAACACCCTCTCTCCACGACTCCAGAACTGCCACTGCCCGAGGCTGCGACTCGCCTCGCCTGTTACCTTCTTGCTTGCACGTGCTCTGCTCAATAACACAACCTCTGGAAACCAGAGGACGATGTATAAAGTGACAACATTCCGAATAAACAAATAATCTTCGCTTTATTTGCATACAAAGTTGCATCAGGTGGTAACATACCAAACACACTGTGATTCACTGTCTTTTCGTTTAATGTATAAACCTTTCAAAGAATGTAAGTTAAACAAGTGTAAAGACTGCAACAGCCCGCTCTGATTGTCATAATACTCTATCGAATCACCAGTCATGGATTGTGCACATCATTCTGTTGTGGTTGGAGAGAGCATTTTCATCTAACATATACAACTGCTGGCCATTAAAATTTCAACATTAGGAAGGACAGAAAATAACGAAATATTACTTATTTCACATGTACAGTATAGGACGAAGAACACATGTTTAAGATGTAGGTGATACAGGAAACAAAATTTAGTACACAGTACATCCATCGTGATACTGTCCACAGATCTGGGACTCGTCTCAAAAGACGACATGAGGCCATTTATTTGTGCCAGGTTGTCACTGGGTGCACCACAGTCGGTGCTCCTTTCTCAGCAGGAGCGACAAGGGAATCCACAACAGTGACCAAGGTACTGACTATCTATGGTAGTCCTACATCGACTCACTATCCCTGTGGATACTTGTCTTGCTGCAAAGAGACTGATTTCCTGACAAAAAGTATGTGAAGTGGCTGTACGACCCTGTCTGGCTGAGAGAGCAATGTGTCTGTCCTCTCTGTCGCTAGCGAAGGGTCATAGTTGTAAGATCGTGCATCAGGTTTAGGTGACGATCATGGTTATGGGTTTAAAGAGGTTAAACATCTAAGGCCATCAATATTTTATTCACCATCCAGTATAGAAACTGTGTACCACATTTCATCTGTATGGATCTAGAGCAGGGGTATCCAACGTTTCAGGTTTCCTAAGACGACTATTTGAGTGTTTTTGGACCGCACATAATATACTTAACAGCAACAGTTACCATTGGAGAAAAAAACGTGATGGACCAATGAGAGAATAGCACTTTGCGGCGATAGTTTTTTCCGATCGTATGAAAGATGCTCACTTCTTCGGCCGCATTGATCCTTTCTTTTGGCCGCATGCAACCCACGGAGCATAGAATGGACACCCCCGGTCTAGAGTATGCCTTTTGTAGCAGTGTGAGAACATTTCCTAAGTGTTGTGTGTATCTGACGCGGAACGTGTGCACCAAACCAAGACTGACCTGAAATCCCCGACTAACGCGAGCAGTAATATCACGGAACGATAAACCACAGTCTCGCTTGCTCCCGACCCTGCCGCTGTCGAATTCCGACATGCACTTATGGACGTTTCTCCTTCTTACACGTGGCACAACAAGATTTTCTCACAAACAGGCAATATCACAGAAGAATTCTTAAATGACAAACCCTTCTCTACAGAACGTAAGTGGCATTACTCTCAACTTATTTGTGTTGTTTCACTGAAATAATAATCATTTACATGCCAATTTACTGTATGTTGCGTGCATCTGTCATGGTTCTCTAGTTTTAATGGTTAGGAGTGTAATCTGCAGAGCGCAGATGTATCCATAGCCAGTCTGGTATCGATGCGTTTAATCCACCACAGTAGTGTTGCGCGTTTGTTTCAATATCTAACTTGTCATTTCTATTACTTCGTCTGTATTGGGAGTCACTTAAATATTTGGACAATACTGAATCCTAAATTTCTTTCCAGTGTTTTTCGAAATAAATATGGAAGCCCGTCCGGCTAGCCGCGCGGTCTAACGCGCTGCTTCCCGAGTGGAAATGCCCGGAAGATTAGTGTCGAGGTCTGGTGTGCCGGCCAGCCTCAGCACTATATCCACGATTGCTCCGCAAACACTGTCTGCACGTACGCGTACACAATCATTACTCTACCACGCAAACATTTGGCTTCACTGGGGGTCGAACCGCACAATAACCCTGGGTTCGGTGTGGGGCGGCGGTGTTGTGGGTGGACTGCTGTGGCCTGTTGTGGTGTTGTGAACAACTGGGGGCAACGGCGGGACGAAGCCTCTCCGTTCTTTCTAGGTGCCAAGTTCACTACGCAATACACGCAAATATGGAATATAAGGATTATACGATGACACGATGGACGCAGATTTACATATACGAGGGGCGTTCAATACGTTCTGCAACAATTATTTTTTTTTTTCCTCAGACAGTTTATGTTCAAAAAATGTTGATTTTTTTTGTTTTATTTTTGGACATCGTGAAATATTTCCGCTTCAGCCCTTATACTTTCATGAAGTTCCTACAGTTGGTTGCGCTACACGCAGCCTTCAACGTAGCCTCTTTAAAGGAGACGCGTTACAAGCAGAGAGTCTCTTTTGGCGGAAAACCAGAGCATCACAGATATTCATAGGCCTTGCAGAATGACTATCAAGACCTGGCAGTGAACAAAAGCACGGCGAGTGGACCGGAGAGGCGTCTGTCATCATCGCAACAGGAACGAGCAAATCTCTTCGATCTCCCGCGTGCGGGCCAGTCACACACGGCTGTGATTCCTACAGTGTTGGAACGTCCAGGCACTCTTATTCGAGGTGATCGATGGATCAGGCCAAACATCTCGCTGCACAACCGGGAGTCTCTGTTGGTAGTGCTGAATGTGTGCCTAATAAACGACCATAAAAGGACAATAAGGGTCTATCCGTGCGAAATTAGTTGCACGTTACGAGACTGATGCATAAAATTTTTTATCAAACTTCATCGCAGGCAATGAAACATGGGTTCATCACCTCGAATGGAAACAAAACGGCAATCCACGTAGTGGAAGAAGCTGAAACCCGAACCCTCAGCCTGTAAAGTTATGGCGACGGCCTTCTGGGACCCTGATGGGCTTATTCTTTTTTACGTCCTCCCTCATGGTGCACCGATCAACTCTGAAGTGTATTTTGCTGCCCTCAGCAAATTTAAGAAATGTCTTCAGCGTGTAGGACAGCACAAATTTCAGACGATCTTTTCCTTCTCCATGACAAGGCAAGGCCTCACAGAAGTCTGTGCACCCGAGAGGACCTCACAAAGCTTCATTGGACTGCTCTTCCTCGTCCATCCTACAACCCTGATCTTGCATCTTCCAACTTCCGTCTGTTTGGCACAGTGAAAGATGTAGTCCGCGGGAAGCAGTACGAGGACGATGGAGAGGTTGTTGATGCGGCAAAACGTTGGCTCCGACGTCGACCAGTAGAGAGATACCTTGCCGGCGTACAGACCCTACCAGTAAGGTGGCGTAATGCCGTCGCATGTCGAAAACGAGGGTTTTATAAACAAAGGAGTGGCGATTAGTATGGTGTACTGAAATCTTGAATAAAACTACCCTGCTTTCAGAAAACATATGTTGCATTTCTTATTGAACGCCCGTAGTACATAAGGTAACAGTTCGAAATTTTTTTTCCATGTGTTGTGGCACAATGGTTAGCGCACTATGCTCGCTTGCGGAGGAGCGGTGTTCAAAACCCCAACCAATCAATCAGGTTTACATTCTCGAAGGTTCCCTAAAACAACAAATTAAGGCGAATGCCGAGCTGGCCCCTTTGCAAACGCCGATTGGTACCTGAGCCGCTGGGAATCGTTTGGAGATCGGACCTACAGACCAACAGGGACGCCATAGTAAGCCCCCTCTCTGTTCCCCCAACCGTTATTGTCTGTCTGTACAGGGAGCACCCAGACGTTGACGCAATATGTATTTTTTGTGCCCTAACAAAATCAGACATTTACAGGCATAAAGGCCGTTTTCGATAGAAGAAGGGCGCATTCACAAGACTTGAGACGTTAGCAGGTATTGGAGAAAACGTAACTTGCCATGTCGATAAAATGTCCTCAGTGATATACTTTCTTGGAAAACGTGTGTGGACATTTAATCGTGACAAATGAAAGCTGTACGCAGTAACTGTGAAACTTCTAAAAAAGAAGTCAGTTGGTGACAAGGTGAATCTTAGCTGGCCAGTAAGCTAGACGGGCATTCCCACAGAAATCTACACAGCATTAGCAGAGAGATCTTCCTAAAGTGGAACGTCTCTGCGTCCACACGTCGTGCTTAGCTTTGCTGTCTCCAGACCAGAGAGTGCCGGGTTCGATTTCCGGCTGGGTAGGAGATTTCACCGATCGGGGACTGGATGTTTCTGTCGTCCTCATCATTTTATCTCGTCATCATTGTTACTCAAGCCGCCCAAGTGGGATCAGACAGAAACACTTGTGCTAGGTGGCGGAAGTACACAAAAGTGGTCTTCTGGGCGATAATGCAAGCAGATCGTCTCACTGTCAGAAGTCCACTATTAGACTCCAGTGACGAGACTTGGAAGTTAGCGAGTACATAATTGGTGCCCAATGTCGGACGTCTACGAAATACACCGTCACAGCGTGTACCACACCAACACTTGTAATCGAAAAGACAACCATTTTAAGTGTCTAACGAAGTTGGTGACTGGACAGAGGGTTTCTTGACACGGAGTCATACCGAACGTCATTGACAGATGTGTAAGAAACTTCAGGCGCGCCCGTGCGGTCGCGCGGTTCCAGACTGTAGTGCCTAGAACCGCTCGGCCACACCGGCCGGCAGTGATGTGGAAGACAGGATTGTTTTCCAGATTATGCATTTATATATAAGGAGCAATTAAATGGAAACGATGGGAGATGGAAAAAAGTAAATGAAATGTTTACTATTTCAAAAGTAATTGCCATAATTGTTAAATATGCACTTCGGTATTAAACGGTCCATGCCTTCAAGGGTAAATGTTTGCGGTTGCCTATGGAACAATATGATTGCACCCAGGCGACCACCTATCTGTTGGAAACAAATCGACAGTCACGAATGTCTTTTTCAGGGGTCCATTAACATGGAAATCGCAAGGGGAAAGATTGGGACTGTATGGAAGATGTGTGAGGGTTTCCCAAAGAAGCTTCTGCATGGTAGTCGATACAACCTTGGTAACAATTGGCCGATTACTTTGACTTACTTGTTTCCCATTTGTGTTGTTTTCATGTGACTGCCCCTTGCATAAAGAAGTACTGTCTGAAAAAATCTGCACAAAGATTCAATCAAGTCTTGTAAAGATTTTCCCGGGTTCGATTCCCGGCGGGGTCAGGGATTTTCTGACCTCGTGATGAATGGGTGTTGTGTGATGTCCTTAGCTTGGTTAGGTTTAAGTAGTTCTAAGTTCTAGGGGACTGATGACCATAGGTGTTAAGTCCCATAGTGCTCAGAGCCATTTGAACCATTTTTGTACAGATTTAAAAGTCATGCAAACATTAAGCAACTAGCTTTGGCAGGGTAATGGCACCAGCTGTCGCATCACCGAAGGACATCACACCGATGGCGATCCACGCTCAACTTAAAAAGGGTTTACAGCCAGACTAAATTGTCTCTGTTCTAACGTTTATTCTAATTTGCGTATCTACAGGGAGTGAAATAACATTTCGAGTAAATGTTAGAGGACTGGGAAGACCACAAAAGTGATTTAGTGACTGGAAAGGGTTGGAAGTTTATCCTAGTTATAAGGAGTTAATTGTACCTATAGCATCAGTAGATAGCGCAGAGAATGGTGTGAGGTAACAGGCGAATTGTGGCGCCCTGAAAATATTCTAAGTTTGGAGTTGGCGTGGCTGCATGGGCCGTTCGGCCTGCATGGGCTGCTCAGCAAGCCGACCACGTGGTGCCCAACATTGGCCAAAGCAAGAAGGGTCCAGCCCGAGCGCGTGGCTGGGAATTCCATGGTGACGCTGTGTCGATGAAGAGACTTGTATGCCAAGAGTGCCAAAGATGGCGGACTTTGTGAAACCATCATGGCAGACATTACACAGTTCGTACAGAAATTAATAGTTGCCAGATGAATCATGATACCTCAAAAAGAAACGTGTACATAAACACTATAATCACGACGATTCTGATGGTGTAATCAGATTTTCAATATCTTTATTAAAGTTTAGTATCTGACAATAATTATACAAGTAACACCCAGCGAAGAATTTCCAAAATCTAAACGGTTCATCTTATTTTGTCGATCGACGTGTCTTTAGAAAGCTATTAGTGTAAACCTAAATTGGTATAAATTACAGACATGTAACTTGAATAGTACACGAGTTATTGGAGGTCAAAGTGGCCGATTACTATTGATCGCGTCAGGCCATAAGTACTCCGCAGTTACACGAAAAAACGGTAGCAGCATGATTATAAATATTCATCTATGTGTTTGTTGATATCCGACATACACTATTCATGAAAAAATTGGTCAAATATTTACTGCGTTTTAGAAAGTACAGACACATTAGGCTACTGGCCTACTTTTGCTTGCTTTTCCCTTTAATACATGTTTATTTAATTTGTTTATGTATTTAATAATGTATGTTAGAGCGTGTTTAAGATCCAGCCGTAGGAATATTTATTTGATATCAAGTTATTTAAATGTAAATCCAATATTTCGAATGTGTTTCAAAGTGTTTGTGAGTGTGTGTTGGCTTGGGGACATGACGGGAGCGCTATCGCCACAGCACTCGCCAGTAAGGGAGGCGACTATCAAAGTGAGTGCAGGGGGAGTTCTGGACAGTACGGGGGATGACGTGGGAGAATCCGGGACACGACGGCACAGGACACGGAAGAATGCAGTGCGAGGGACGCGACGGCGCGACAGGCGCAACGGTCACGGCGAAAGACTTGGACAGTGGAGCAGTTTGAGCGTGGTCGCGAGAGATAGAAATATTTCGGAGTGCCGACTTGTGCTCTTGTGTGATTTCCGTGGCTTTTGCAGTGAAGATGTAGTATGCGTTTAGAATTGAATATCTCGTGAGCTATGTTGTTGTTCATAACTAATTACGTGCAGTAGCAATCTATTGTTTTCCTGTTATTCAACTTATATTTTATTTAACTGCCGGAACATCGGCACCAATAATTGTTTTGCAGAAATATACCGCATTCTCAAAAGTGCTTCTACTATTGTACTAACCATTTAAAGTCGTTAAGATAGTACCTGCAGATTTTATTTAATAGTAATCTTTCATTTCTAAATTTCTACGTTACATTCGCAATTAATGAGTAATAGGAACATTAAACCATTCGAGTCATGTGTATATTCATATAGTATACTGTAGACTCAGCAGTATTTGGCTTGTAATGTGGCAACTACGTAACCCAGCGCCTAATGGCTGGTACAAATGGCTCTCAGCACTATGGGACTTAACATCCATGGTCATCAGTCCAATAGAACTTAGAACTACTTAAACCTAACTAACCTAAAGACATCACACAACACCCAGTCATCACGAGGCAGAGCAAATCCCTGACCCCGCCGGGAATCGAACCCGGGAACCCGGGGGCGCGAAGCGAGAACGCTACCGCACGACCACGAGCTGCGGACCCCAGCGCCTAGAACGCGAAACCAGCCAAAACTTTTAATATTTCATGACTGAGTCTGAGGGTACGTGGTTGAGGGCCACACCACACCATTATTTAATTTTGAAAGCTCGCAATGATTAGTTTGTTGTACAGTAACGTAGACCGACATGATAGAACACTGAGTGGAGTCGTGACGTGAAGTACACTGATGAGCCAAAACATTATGACCACCTGCTTAACAGCTTGTTAGGACATCTTTGTAATGCGCTATATCGCCGACACTGCGTATCATCGATTCTACAGTTCGCAGGTAGATTTGTGGAGTTATGTGGGACCAGTTGTCTACGCACGTGTCATGCGATTTCCGTAAATAACTGACTGCTGACTTGTGTATGCGGTGATGACACTCGATAGCGACCCATATGGGCACCGTCGAATTCACAACTGGCGAATTTGATGGCCAAGACATTCACGTGATTTCACTATTATGATCCTCGAACCACTGCAGCACGGTTCTGACTCCGAGACACGGAAAGATAACTTCGGCGTCGGGAAAGACATCAAACATGAAGGGGTGCAGATTGTCCGCAGATGACATGGTGTCTTCGATTACTACCGAAGGTGCCATGTATGCGCAGAAGAATGTCTACCGTAGCATAATACTGCTTCCACCAGGCTGCGTCCGTGGCGCGGAGCACGTTTCGAGCAGTTGTTCGCCCAGATGACGGCGTTTGTGGAGACGGCCATCCATCCATCTGGTGTAGCAAAAGCGTGATTCATCCTAGAGTAGACATGTTTCATGTGATACGCTGTCCAGTCTGGATGATTCCGAGCCCATCAGTAAGGCACCAACAGCCGGGTGAGACACAAACAGCAACAGGGAAGTAATCGATTTTGTGTTTTTTTACGAGTTCCTAACCAGGAGAGTGTTATATAGTTCCATCCGTGTGCTTTGATAGTTTCTAGAATACATAATAGACACCATTCTCGCCTTTTCGTTTGTGTCGGAAAGTAAACCGATTTTGTGACATATTACAAGTTCCTAATCAGGAGTACTTTGGTAGTTTAGGTTTTGAATCTGTATGTGTTAATCTAATTTATTAGACAAAGTTCTTGCGTTTTCGTCATTGTCTGCATCAGAGTTCCGTACCACGTGTCGATAATCCCTTATCCGTGAAATGTAGTTTTCCACGGTCTTTGGTATGGATGGGGACTGTGATTGCTGTGTAAGGATGCGAGCCGAGTTGGTGACACTTCGCCCTCAGCCCCAGGCTTTTGTTACACAGTTTGAGGCTGCAGTAGATGGGAATCACTGTTGTGGGCTGGCTATGGGGCTCCAACGGACGACCAGCACGACTCACGAGTCCGCCGATCGCTCCACATCGGTGGCCAACCCAGTGACTGCTCGCACTGACGTTGAGCCCTCACCCATGGTCGAGTGGGAGGTCGCCTAGGGACCGCACGTAAGGCTTCCCCGGTTAGTCTGACAAACACGTCCAGGTGCAGTCTGTGGCTGACACTATCCCTCAGGCAGATGAAGTCGCTTGTACTGTTTCAGAGGAAATCTCTCAGACTGCAAGATCGGCGCGATCACAGAGGGTGAGATTATTCGTAGTTGAGAGCTCCAATATTAGGTGCTTTATGGGATCCCTTAGGGACAAGGCTGCCAAGGAGGGGAAGAAAGCCAATGTCCACACCGTGTGCATACTGGGTGGAGTCATTCCAGACCTGGAATCGGTCCTTCTGGCTGCCACGAACCAGTTGCAGGTGGAGGCTCACGTCAGTATGAATGATGTGTGTCACCTTTGATCGGAAGACGTTCTCTCTGCTTTCGAGCGGTTGTCAGAAGTGGTAAAGGCTGCCAGTTTTAATTGCGAGATCAAAGCAGAACTCACCATTTGTAGTATAGTCGACAGGACCGATTGCAGGCCTCTGGTACAGAGCCGAGTGGACGGTCTGGATCAGCGGCTCAGACGGTTGTGTGACCGTGTGGGCTGCAGATTCCGCAACTTGCGTCATAGGGTGGAGGGGTTTCGGATTCCGCTAAAGAGGTCAGGAGTACATTACACGGAGGAGATGACTATACGGGTAGCATGGGCTATGTGGCATGGACTGCGCGGTTTTTTTTAGGTTAGAGGGTTTCGGGAAAACACAAAAAGGGCTTCAGTCTCTAAGGGCGCAAATCGAACACAGGAAGAGCGTAGATCCAGGAACCATCGGTGTAACAGTTGTAAACTGTCGTAGCTGTGTTGGGAAAGTACCATACCTCCAAGTGCTTATAGAAAGCACTGATGCCCAAATCGTCCATAGGCGCTGAAAGCTGGCTAACGACGGAAATAAGTTCAACCGAAATTTTTGCGAAGGACCTAGCGGTGATAACAAAGGATAGGCTAAACACAGTAGACCGCCACGTGTTTCTTAGTGTTAGAAATTCTTGTGGGGAGGGGAACCAAAGACTGTAATTTATTGGAAGAACACTTAGAAGATGCAACGTATCTACTGAAGAGTGTGTCCACACTACGCTTTTAAGTCCACTTTTGAAATACTGCTGCGCGGTGTTGGATCCTTAGCAAATAGGATTAACGTAGCACACTTAAAAGTTCAGAGAAAAGCAGCACGTTTCATATTACCGAGAAATAGGGGACAGAGTGTCACGGACATGATACGGGATTTGAGGAGGACATCATTAAAACGAAGGCGTTTCTTGTTGCGGCGGGATCTTCTCAGGAAATTTTAGTCACCAACTTTCCCCTCCGAATGCGAAAAAATAGGAAGAAACAATCATCATAATAAAATAAGGGAAATCAGAGGTCACAGGGAAAGATATTTTCGTTCGTTTTTTCCTCGCGCTGTTCGAGAGTGGAATAATACTTAATTATTGTGAAAATGGTTTGATAAACCCTCCGCCAGGCACTTAAATATGATTTGCAGAGTATCCACGTAGATGTAGATGTAGATATTCTAGTTGCAGTAGTCAGTTGCTTTCTTCCCAGCCATGTACCAAATGTTTCAACTTGTTTGATCCATTACTGTGCGTATTTAAACGTACTATTCGAGGTGATGGTGCGGAGATCGATAACAATATCTTCCCCAAACACGCCTTGTGCATTGTAGGGTGATTATAAATTAATCGGTAAGTGAATTCGCTGGATATCTAATATGCAATAAACTGATTAAGACTTCTGTTGACACAAAATTTAAGACGCACTAGTAACAATGTAAACTGAAATACCGGCATCAATAATGCGCTCCCTCTCCACTATCAACGGTGGCATATCATGACGTCTGTGACTGTCATACTGTAATTATTTTTTTATTAAATTGTTGAAATTATTTCTTTCTATTTCAGTAAGCCAACCGGGTGTGAGTAGTCGAGATTTAGGACAAGGTTTCCTTATTCATAAATGATAAGAATGGAAAGATATGGTAACACTATTTTTTAATTCTGTAGCAAATATGGAACTTATAGACAGTTACGTTTATTGTCGCCACCAGTACGAAAACAAGACCTTACGTATAGACTAGTTTACTCTCAGTCTCTGTTAATATTCTTTACTCCTACATGTGCACACTGTGAAATGTCCATTTCCACATCCTCAACCATATTTCTCCGTCTAGGCACTCTGTTTTCTCATTCTCGCTTGTGTGTCTAGAACTAGTGACTTTTACGACTAGGTGACATCACTCTCACGCTTGCGAAGTTGCAGCATTTTCTAGGTCTGTAGATGGAGGAGGATAAGAGATACAAATGCAAAAAAAAAAAAAATTGCAACATATAACGCCACGTGGACAACGAAACATAAAAATCACCTTCTTCATTATAAAGATTTTGAGGGGTGCTCTCTATGCAGTGTGCAGGTCACATATACCTTAGCGCAAACACACACACACACACACACACACACACACACACACACACACACACACACAAACATTAATTATGTACATTGCATTATTTACAATCTCTTGACACTATGTCAATGGTTCACACACACACTGATCAGCCACAACAGTATGAACACCTAACTGCCCGTATGCCCGCCTTTGGCACCAATAACAGGGGGCGGTAATGCGTGGTGTCATGGAAGCAATGAGGCCTTGGTAGGTCGCTGGAAGGAGGTGGCACCACATCTGCACACACAAGTCACCTCATTCCCATAAACTCCGGCGGATGGGGGGGGGGGGAGGGATGAGTTCTGACGCAACGTTCAGTCACGTCCCAGATGTGTTAGATCTCGTTCAGAGCTGTAGAGTTGGGAAGGGGGCAGGCGCGGGAGGGGCAGCACATTAATTGGAACTTGCCACTGTGTTCATCGAACCACTCCATCACACCCTTGGCCTTGTCGCATGGAGCATTATCTTCAAGAATGCCACTGCCGTCGGGAAACACAATCGACACGAAGGTTCAAATAATGGTTCAAATACACTCCTGGAAATTGAAATAAGAACACCGTGAATTCATTGTCCCAGGAAGGGGAAACTTTATTGACACATTCCTGGGGTCAGATACATCACATGATCACACTGACAGAACCACAGGCACATAGACACAGGCAACAGAGCATGCACAATGTCGGCACTAGTACAGTGTATATCCACCTTTCGCAGCAATGCAGGCTGCTATTCTCCCATGGAGACGATCGTACAGATGCTGGATGTAGTCCTGTGGAACGGCTTGCCATGCCATTTCCACCTGGCGCCTCAGTTGGACCAGCGTTCGTGCTGGACGTGCAGACCGCGTGAGACGACGCTTCATCCAGTCCCAAACATGCTCAATGGGGGACAGATCCGGAGATCTTGCTGGCCAGGGTAGTTGACTTACACCTTCTAGGGCACGTAGGGTGGCACGGGATACATGCGGACGTGCATTGTCCTGTTGGAACAGCAAGTTCCCTTGCCGGTCTAGGAATGGTAGAACGATGGGTTCGATGACGGTTTGGATGTACCGTGCACTATTCAGTGTCCCCTCGACGATCACCAGTGGTGTACGGCCAGTGTAGGAGATCGCTCCCCACACCATGATGCCGGGTGTTGGCCCTGTGTGCCTCGGTCGTATGCGGTCCTGATTGTGGCGCTCACCTGCACGGCGCCAAACACGCATACAACCATCATTGGCACCAAGGCAGAAGCGACTCTCATCGTTGAAGACGACACGTCTCCATTCGTCCCTCCATTCACGCCTGTCGCGACACCACTGGAGGCGGGCTGCACGATGTTGGGGCGTGAGCGGAAGACGGCCTAACGGTGTGCGGGACCGTAGCCCAGCTTCATGGAGACGGTTGCGAATGGTCCTCGCCGATACCCCAGGAGCAACAGTGTCCCTAATTTGCTGGGAAGTGGCGGTGCGGTCCCCTACGGCACTGCGTAGATCCTACGGTCTTGGCGTGCATCCGTGCGTCGCTGCGGTCCGGTCCCAGGTCGACGGGCACGTGCACCTTCCGCCGACCACTGGCGACAACATCGATGTACTGTGGAGACCTCACGCCCCACGTGTTGAGCAATTCGGCGGTACGTCCACCCGGCCTCCCGCATGCCCACTATACGCCCTCGCTCAAAGTCCGTCAACTGCACATACGGTTCACGTCCACGCTGTCGCGGCATGCTACCAGTGTTAAAGACTGCGATGGAGCTCCGTATGCCACGGCAAACTGGCTGACACTGACGGCGGCGGTGCACAAATGCTGCGCAGCTAGCGCCATTCGACGGCCAACACCGCGGTTCCTGGTGTGTCCGCTGTGCCGTGCGTGTGATCATTGCTTGTACAGCCCTCTCGCAGTGTCCGGAGCAAGTATGGTGGGTCTGACACACCGGTGTCAATGTGTTCTTTTTTCCATTTCCAGGAGTGTAGCTCTAAGCCCTATGGGACTTAACATCTGAGGTCATCAGTCCCCTAGACTACTTAAACCTAACTAACCTAAGGACATCACACACATCCATGCCCGAGGCAGGATTCGAACCTGCGACTGTAGCAGCAGCGCGGTTCTGGACTGAAGCGTCTAGAACCGCTCGGCCACTGCGGCAGTCTCGACATGAAAGGGTGTACGTTGTCAGCAACCAGTGTACGATACTCTTTGGCCATCATGGTGCCTTGCACGAGATCCTGTGGACCCATGGATGCCCGCGTGAATGTTGCCCAGAGCAGAATGGACCTGCCGCCAACTTGTCTCAGTTCCGCAGTACAGGTATCAAGCAGCTGTTTTCCTGGAAGACAATGGACTCGCACCGTCCCATCGGCATGATGAAGAAGGTATCTGGATTCATCAGACCACGCTCTGCCACTGCCCCAACGTCCAGTGTCGGTTGGCATGTGCCTGTTTCAGGTGTAGTTGACGATGTCATGGTGCTAACATTGGTCGTCGGCTGCGGAGGCCCGGAGTGTTGGGTGCGCTGTGTGTTCAGCCACACTTTTACTCTGTCCAGAAGTAAAGTCTGATGCTAGTTCCTCCACGGATCGTCACCTGTCCTGTTTTAACAGTCCGCCCAGCCTATGAAGTCCAACACCTGTAATGAGGGGTGGCCGCCCAACCCCACGACGTCTGGACGTGGTTTTACCTTGGTTTCGCCACGTGCTGAAGCCACTCACCGCAGCACTCGTCGAACACCCGATAAATCGTGCAGTTTCCGAAATGCGCGTGTCGAGTCTCCTGCGATCACAATCTGTTCCCGATCAAACTAAGATAGCTCGTGCGCCTTTCCTATGCTACACACGGACATCAAGCTCACTGAAACTACATATACCGTGCGTATGTCTGATTAGCAGTCATTCCTCGTCAGGTGACGCTGCTATCGCCTGGACGGGTTTACGTGGGTAGTATGTCGGTGATCATAATATTCTGGCCGATCAGTGTATAACGCAGAGCATGCAAATACACAAATACAATCTACGTTTCAGATCGATCATTTGCCTTCATATCGCTAAAGCTCGATTTTCGTCAACAATTAGTGAAATAGTCTTGTCTGTAGGCATGCTATTGCATCCCGAGCACTATGGCACGAGTTCTAAATGTCCTCCCAGTATCATAAGTGTTGGTGTAATATTTGTAGGTTTTATACTCTGCGTTGCGAAGATTTTTTGCTTTGTCAGTGAGTGCGTGATGAACATTTTTAATACTCTGTATTTCGCCATAAGTTCCCAGACCTTAAGGTATAGGATTTGTAACTGTTTTCCTGGAATATAAATTGTAGCAAACTTGGCGTTCTTTCAACATCCCAGTCCCCGATATTTATCGTTTTGTTATTATGTGTTAAAGGTGAGCAACTTGACGTCAATGATCTGTTCGTTCAACGCCAGTGAGCTTGATCGAGCTAACAATACTTCCGCCTTGAGATGAATTTGTTGGACACTTTCTGTTAACGGAGTTTTTCCTTCTTCATCATCATATTCCTTATACTCGTAGTACTGACAATGTTGCTGTGGTGAGATGTTAAAGCTCTTTAGTTATTGGTTTGAAAGTTTCACTAAGGGTATGATTTCCTCCATTTTCCCTGCCTGCATTTGTTGCAGATTTTCGTGGACAGAATTTCCAGTTAACGGAACTTTTCAACCTCGCTTCTAGGTCAGACATAGTCACTGCAATCTTTACCAGCGGTACGTATGTTGTGTAGTTTTTTCTACAGTGAGTTTCGATTTTAGTTTCCCGCAACTCTCCTTTCATTTTGGATGTTAATTAATGTTCCTGAATAATAACACCTAGTTTTTTCAATGTATTCTTTTGTTGTGACCTCTGCAGATTTTTATCAGGTCGTCAAATTAAATTAGAAGATGGTTATAGAAATAGATTGGGAAATGAGATATTAAAAGTAGTAGAAGAGTACTGATATTTGACAGTGGTAGAAGTAAAGAGAATATAAAATATGCACTGCCAAAGGAAAAAAAAAACTTTCCTGAAAAGAGCAAATGTGTAAACATCTAGTACAAATTTAGAAGTTCGAAAGCTTAACTCTAACGTATTTCTGGAGGAGTGTGTCCTAATATGGAAGCGAAGTGTGGATGGCGAACAGTACGGGCAAAAAACAACAGAAGTTATTAAAATGTGATATTATTGAAAAATGCTGAAGACTAGATGGGCAGAACAGATTTATGGCAGAGCTTGACTTAAGGAAGGGATACGTTCACCGGGCACGTCCTTGGACATTAAGGAATGATTCATTTCGGAACAGAGTGGTACAAAGTGCGGAGGCTGATGCAGGCTGAAATGTCGTTAGGTGGTTGAAATGATATACGTTGAAGAAGTTGTGAGATGAGGATACTTGCACAAGACAGACTAGTGTGAGGATGACATCAAAATATACTTGTTTATGAAGACAGAAGGTTGTATACATGGAAGAACCCTGGAGGTACTAAAAGGTATCAGATAGATTATATAATGGTAAGACAGAGATTTAGGAACCAGGTTTTAAATTGTAAGACATTTCCAGGGGCAGATGTGGACTCTGACCACAATCTATTGGTTATGACCTGTAGATTAAAACTGAAGAAACTGCAAAAAGGTGGGAATTTAAGGAGATGGGACCTGGATAAACTGAAAGAACCAGAGGTTGTACAGAGTTTCAGGGAGAGCATAAGGGAACAATTGACAGAAACGGGGGAAAGAAATACAATAGAAGAAGAATGGGTAGCTTTAAGGGATGAAATAGTGAAGGCAGCAGAGGATCAAGTAGGTAAAAAGACGAGGGCTAGTAGAAATCCTTGGGTAACAGAAGAAATATTGAATTTAATTGATGAAAGGAGAAAATATAAAAATGCAGTAAATGAAGCAGGCAAAAAGGAATACAAACGTCTCAAAAACGAGATCGACAGGAAGTGCAAAATGGCTAAGCAGGGATGGCTAGAGGACGAATGTAAGGATTTAGAGGTTTATCTCACTAGGGGTAAGATAGATACTGCCTACAGGAAAATTAAAGAGACCTTTGGAGATAAGAGAACCACTTGTATGAACATCAAGAGTTCAGATGGAAACCCAGTTCTAAGCAAAGAAGGGAAAGCAGAAAGGTGGAAGGAGTATATAGAGCGTCTATACAAGGCGATGTACTTGAGGACAATATTATGGAAATGAAAGAGGATGTAGATGAAGATGAAATGGGAGATACGATACTACGTGAAGAGTTTGACAGAGCACTGAAAGACCTGAGTCGAAACAAGGCCCCGGGAGTAGACAACATTCCATTAGAACTACTGACAGTCTTGGGAGAGCCAGTCCTGTCAAAACTCTACCATCTGGTGAGCAAGATGTATGAAACAGGCGAAATACCCTCAGACTTCAAGAAGAATATAATAATACCAATCCCAAAGAAAGCAGGTGTTGACAGATGTGAAAATTACCGAACAATCAGTTTAATAAGCCACAGCTGCAAAATACTAACACGAATTCTTTACAGACGAATGGAAAAACTAGTAGAAGCCGACCTCGGGGAAGATCAGTTTGGATTCCGTAGAAATACTGGAAAACGTGAGGCAATACTGACCTTACGACTTATCTTAGAAGAAAGATTAATGAAAAGCAAACCTACGTTTCTAGCATTTGTAGACTTAGAGAAAGCTTTTGACAATGTTGATTGGAATACTCTCTTTCAAATTCTAAAGGTGGCAGGGGTAAAATACAGGGAGCGAAAGGCTATTTACAATTTGTACAGAAACCAGATGGCAGTTATAAGAGTCGAGGGAGATGAAAGGGAAGCAGTGGTTGGGAAGGGAGTAAGACAGGGTTGTAGCCTCTCCCCGGTGTTATTCAATCTGTATACTGAGCAAGCAGTAAAGGAAACAAAAGAAAAATTCGGAGTAGGTATTAAAATCCATGGAGAAGAAATAAAAACTTTGAGGTTCGCCGATGACATTGTAATTCTGTCAGAGACAGCAAAGGACTTCGAAGAGCAGTTGAACGGTATGGACAGTGTCTTGAAGGGAGGATATAAGTTGAACATCCACAAAAGCAAAACGAGGATAATGGAATGTAGTCGAATTAAGTCGGGTGATGTGGAGGGTATTAGATTAGGAAACGAGACACTTAAAATAGTAAAGGAGTTTTGCTATTTGGGGAGCCAAATAACTGATGATGGTCGAAGTAGAGAGGATATAAAATGTAGACACGGCAATGGCAAGGAAAGCGTTTCTGAAGAAGAGAAATTTGTTAACTTCGAGTATAGATTTAAGTGTCAGGAAGTCATTTCTGAAAGTATTTGTATGGAGTGTAGCCATGTATGGAAGTGAAACATGGACGGTAAATAGTTTGGACAAGAAGAGAATAGAAGCTTTCGAAATGTGGTGCTACAGAAGAATGCTGAAGATTAGATGGGTAGATCACATAACTAATGAGGAAGTATTGAATAGGATTGGGGAGAAGAGAAGCTTGTGGCACAACTTGACCAGTAGTTGGGATCGGTTGGTAGGACATGTTCTGAGGCATCAAAGGATCACCAATTTAGCATTGGAGGGCAGTGTGGAGTGTAAAAATCGTAGGGGGAGACCAAGAGATGAATACACTAAGCAGATTCAGAAGGATGTAGGTTGCAGTAGGTACTGGGAGATGAAGAAGCTTGCACAGGATAGAGTAGCATGGAGAGCTGCATCAAACCAGTCTCAGGACTGAAGACCACAACAACAACAACAACATACGAAGACAGAAGCTGTTGATGCTGCTACCTGCACCTGTCGTTCTTCCAAATTTATATATGCTATAGAGAGAAAATTACAGTTCCCACACTTGTAAATACGTACTAACTGGAAACTTAGTGTTTTGATGATCATTAGGAATCTGTACTTTATTTGCTTTTGTTTCTCACACGCAGTATTGTCGAAATTGTAGTCTGGTAGCTTATAGCTTTTGTTGTTACTCTCGATGTAGGGTTCCTGTTGGCCACAAGTAGAGGAAGCTACAAAGGAAAGTTTGTATATTATGATAGTTCTGTAACTGCAACAAGCATGGCTCGTGTGAGCTGACATCTATTAGACACATAAATACAATAGGACTCAAAGTGCTGAGCCTGAATACCTCCGTTGGTTGAAAAGTGTATTTGTTGCGCCAAACATCGTTTAGTGTGTGTACACCTCAGGCTGACACTTATTTGTCACATCCTTCACTACTCGTAGCCCGTCCTACGAAGGCAGGAGGTGAGTAATATGAGTGGAGAGCGGTGTCTTTGCGCTTCGTTTGACAAAGGAAGCAGGTCCCTGGAGAGGGAAAGAAGAGTCGCCAGCTGCAAGAGAGGTGTCTGTGTCACAGCCGCCTTCGGTCACCTGTTATGAAACACACACCTCCCGGCCGCCACCGTTACGGCGAGCTCGGATGTAATAACAAGGACCACATCCGACAAGTAATCACAACAGAAATATCAGGCAGTGAGCAGTGAAAGTAGTTATTTTCATGCTGCCACCATGGACTAAATACTCCTCTACTGCAATTTCTAGTAAATCTAACTTACAAATAGACAGAAAACATTTTTGCTGCGGGTTAGGCGACGCATAAGCGTGAATTGAAGTTTGTGTTAGGGAGGGCGTTGACATGGTGTAGTTCTTGTCATGGTGGGGTAATGGGTAGTATACCTGCCTACTAATCAGGGTACTGAGATTCAAGTCCCGACCGTACCACAAATTTTAATTTATTACTTCAGCTCCTCTACTTATCGAAGTTATTATTTTAATTGATTAAGAGATGCAACTCTGTCACACAGAAATGAGAAGTGTTACATTATGAAGACTCTGATCGAACATTAAGTGCAGTATTTTCACGGCTGTGGAATATATTGATTAAAATTTCATCCTTATGAGAGCCTACTTTCAGCATTTTAGGTTCAGAAAACTGAGACTCATACAGCTGGGTAATGATATGAGTACGAAATGGCCCTTCGCTGTATCCCACATTGCTGGATCTTAACAGGCAGAAATGGCAACAGGACATACCCAGAGGACGTGCACTTGCAGCTTATCGGTATCTTGCGGACTTTGAGAGACGTCGAATCATTCGCAAGAGTATCACTGGAGCACCATGTCGACACGTCGCGCAGGCGGCTATGGTGCAAGAATTGCAGAAGAAGTGCAAGCCGGATGGACTCAAGACAGCAGTGCGGCAAGAAGAGAAAGCACAGGTCCTTCCGTAAGGACTACACAGCGACAACGCTGCAGGACTATTCGACTCGCTCTGACGAATAGACGGATGACAACAGTTGAATTGTTGCAGCCAGAGGGTAACCATAAACCGTCAGGGAATGAATACCGGTAGCTGGGTTATGCTATCGAGTTGCTGTGAGTCGTTTACCGCTGACACCATATCACAGAAAACGAAAAAACTTGCATGGTGTAGATCCAGAGCAACTGGTTCACTGAGTGGCATTCCGTAGTGTTCGGCGATGAGCCGCGCTTCCGCTTGTGACGCTCACATGGAGGCCGATGTGCCCAAGACAACATGGTGACAGGTTACAGCAAGCAGCGATTCTCGAGACACTTATCTCTCCGACCGGTTGAATCACAGTGTAGGAACTAACTGGATATGGAAATAGGACTATTAGGTTGATGCATAAGTTTTTCTTTTGCATGTTCGTATTCTGGTTGATATGGGTATATTCATCGATTGTCATTTTTTATTTGTAGTTAACTGTTGCCACTTGAGTTTACATGTTTCATTTTCTCATTTTGAGACAGTGAGTGGAGCTGTAGACGCCAGTGGAGAAATCGCAACATTTCCGACATATTCCTATGTTTAGTTCAGTGGAAGGGTGACAGCTGCGGAGGTAGCCAGAAAAATTTGAGCTGTGTGAGGGAATATTGCCATTGGACAGAGAAAGACAGGAAAACGTTTCCTCGCTTTGAGGAGGATCGTTTACACATTAGTAACCCTACGCACATTCAGGAAGACTTTTGGGGTATGATGAAGATCGTTTAAACGTATTAACCCACAATGATCCATGACACCGTACTCAAGAACTGGCAAATGTGATGATCGTTCCACTATCGAGCGACATTTGCAGGCAATGGGGTGGGTCCAAAAATCGGGTGCATCGGTACCGCATGCTCTAAGCCAAAACAACAAAATCACCTGGTGGCCATCTCTGCAAGCTCGTCGTCAATTGGCTCGTGAACAACACCGACCATTCCTATCCTCTATCATTAGTGGTGACGAGAAATTGTGTTTTCATGCTAATGTACGGAAATGAAAGGAATGGTTGTGGCTAAACAAAGCAGCGACTCCCGGTACAAAGACCTGTGCGCGTACACAAAATGTTGTACGTCTGGAGGAACAGCGACGGTGTGGCGTACTACGGATTGCTTCCCCGAGGTGCGACCATCACTGCTGACCCTTACTGTCAACAACTGAGACGTCTTGTAGACGCAATCCAAGGGCAGTGACTAGGAGGGCTGCGTGAAATGAAGCTACTCTACGATAACGCATTCTGCTAGACTGACAAAAAATTCTGTACGGGAGCTGGATTGAGAAGACATTCCGCATCCACCTCATTGATCTGCTCTTGCGCTCTCAGATTTTCACTTTTTCCGCTCTCTATCAAACAATCTTCTAGAAATTTCCTTTCCGGATGAAGATGCGCTCCGAACATGGTTCGACGAGTTCTTCGCCTCAAAACCACGTGATTTCTACAGTCACGGAATCGAGAAGTTACCCAAGCGTTGCCAGACTCTTGTAAACAGTGAAGGAAAATATGTTATCAATGACTAAAACTCTCTGGTTCGTGTATCTGTTGCGTTTGTTAAACTTGTGGAAAAAAGCTACGAGTTTATGCAGCAACCCAATACTTTAGTAATTCTTTAAGGAAGCCTGAATGAGCGCCAGTCTCTTACAACAATGGTAAACCTTGTTGTCACACCGTTGGTGACCAGGATTCCAACTGGCATTTTCCAGCAGCGCAATGGAAGACGCCACATTGTTGTTGAGAGCACAAACCCTTTGGAGAATGTGCCTATTCTTGATTGGCCTGCCCCTATTTGTCACCCACATAGCATGTCTGTGATGTGACGAAATGACATATACCTTCCTACAACACTAGAATCGACTTGTGTCTGTGGGGGGTCACACGTCAGACGGACATGACTTTCGATTGGAGTGAAAGTTTAATCATTCAATACCTGTAATTCCTCGAACATCTCACCAAAGTTTGCTAAACATCGTATTGGTGGATCGTGGTGTAATGCTTTCCATTTCTGTCAGTGAACTTTAATAAACCTTTTCTTCATCCAGCTGAGAATTTTAATGTCTCCTAAGTCATTTAAATGGTCATTTTCTACATGTGGGGGCAGTTCTGCTGTATATTTGTTAAAGGACGTTTTCCATCTCGGCTGTTTTTCACAAGTATTCAGTTTATTATCTCTTACACTATTGGCCAATTTCGGCCTTACAGGGCATTTTTAAGCGCAGTAGGTGTCAATGTGTTGTACAATTATCGTGTTAATAAATGGCGATACATATTGGCACATACTGCGCTTCCCTGTAAGCCAAAATTGGTCAATCGTGCGATCTGTAATAAACCGAATACTTAAGAATAACTGCCGGGGTAGAAGTGTTCAAACTGTCCTTTAGTAATTAAATCGTACATAAGCTAGTACCAGTTTCAGTTTGCTATAGCTGTAGTACTGGAATATAATGTACTGCTTGCGCATTATGTGCCCTGTTACGTGAGACCCGCTTTTAGCAGGGCAGCCACAAATCCTTCCTCATAAATCGTTCGCCAAGGCTGCCATTAAAGCATTGTCTTGAGTGTTCCTTCCTCTATTCCTGTCCACCCACACGACGGTCTGCTGCATTCCTTGTTCTTTTACACGGGCTTTTAATGGACATACGCCATGAGAAAAGATGCTGTGGGTAACAATTAAGGTCAAGTCCTAGATCCTAGACGTATCCCATGTATTCAGCAGAAGACGATGTACGACGCCTTGAGGTCTGATGTGGCGGCCGGAAAACAAATCAGAGATCTCCTCGGGATAGTTAGCTGGGAATAAGCTAGACAGCGAGAAGCGTAAAAGTTTAGACAAGACCGCGCATAGGGAAGTTCGAAGTTCTGCCAGGGGGAATATTGAGCTTTTTGTGGGGAGTACACCCTGTCACTGTCGCACACAACGTCGAAGTAGATCTAGATTCCACACTATTATGCAAAAGCAATGGTGTTACTAGACTAACGTGACGGAAAGGAAACAGAAGAAATAGCCTAAACAATGAAAGACTTAGTACAATCGATGAGTCAAGTGAAGTAATTTCCTTACAATGAAAAAAATCAAAGTTGGCTTTGGAAATCATTCTACGCCAAGTAATGCGAAACATTTAGTCAGATTTAGCTAGCGGACGACACTATATTCATCGCACCCTATGTATTCGTAAACAACAGCAGACGTAATACAGTTACTCGAAGATCACAAAAATGTTTTATGTAATTTGATTTGAAACGGTTTAAATTTAGTGACACGTTCAATAAAGATATTATGTGGATACACTGTTGAAAGCTAAGATCGGTAACAACCGAAAACAAGCGAATATCAGTCCGAAATCATAAATAATCTTTCGACTTCTGTCGAAATAGCTACTCCCTCCGACAGCGTTCTTAGGGTCAGGGGTTAATACGTGTTGTAGCACATCAGGGGCTACTCAATGGTATAAGAACTCGTGTACGAGGTGCATTCAAGTTCTAAGGCCTCCGATTTTTTTTCTAATTAACTACTCACCCGAAATCGATGAAACTGGCGTTACTTCTCGACGTAATCGCCCTGCAGACGTACACATTTTTCACAACGCTGACGCCATGATTCCATGGCAGCGGCGAAGGCTTCTTTAGGAGTCTGTTTTGACCACTGGAAAATCGCTGAGGCAATAGCAGCACGGCTGGTGAATGTGCAGCCACGGAGAGTGTCTTTCATTGTTGGAAAAAGCCAAAAGTCACTAGGAGCCACGTCAGGTGAGTAGGGAGCATGAGGAATCACTTCAAAGTTGTTATCACGAAGAAACTGTTGCGTAACGTTAGCTCGATGTGCGGGTGCGTTGTCTTGGTGAAACAGCACACGCACAGCCCTTCCTGGACGTTTTTGTTGCAGTGCAGGAAGGAATTTGTTCTTCAAAACATTTTCATAGGGTGCACCTGTTACAGTAGTGCCCTTTGGAACGCAATGGGTAAGGATTACGCCCTCGCTGTCCCAGAACATGAACACCATCATTTTTTCAGCACTGGCGGTTACCCAAAATTTTTTTGGTGGCGGTGAATCTGTGTGCTTCCATTGAGCTGACTGGCGCTTTGTTTCTGGATTGATAAATGGCATCAACGTCTCATCCACTGTCACAACCTATGAAAAGAAAGTCCCATTCATGCTGTCGTTGCGCGTCAACATTGCTTTGCAACATGCCACACGGGCAGCCATGTGGTCGTCTGCCAGCATTCGTGGCACCCACCTGGATGACACTTTTCGCATTTTCAGGTCGTCATGCAGGATTGTGTGCACAGAACCCACAGATATGCCAACTCTAGAGGCGATCTGTTCAACAGTCATTCGGCGATCCCCCAAAACAATTCTCTCCATTTTCTCGATCATGTCGTCAGACCGGCTTGTGCGAGCCCGAGGTTGTTTCGGTTTGTTGTCACATGACGTTCTGCTTTCATTAAACTGTCGCACCCATGAACGCACTTTTGACACATCCATAACTCCATCACCACATGTCTCCTTCAACTGTCGATGTATTTCAATTGGTTTCACACCACGCAAATTCAGAAAACGAGTGATTGCACGCTGTTCAAGTAAGGAAAACGTCCCCATTTTAAGTATTTAAAACAGTTCTCATTCTCGCCGCTGGCGGTAAAATTCCATCTGCCCTACGGTGCTGCCATCTCTGGGACGTATTGACAATGAACACGGCCTCATTTTAAAACAATGCGCATGTTTCTACCTCTTTCCAGTCCGGAGAAAAAAAATCGGTGGGCTTAGAACTTGAATTCACCTTGTACAAGTGATACTCACTACAAAAAATTACTTACCACAGAAAAGAAACCTGGCATTAGACTTTGATCAATATAGTGTCAGGCCTATCCTGCATAGCATCATTAGACAGGGAAATTTGGCAGCGAGGGAAATTAAAATATTAGCAGCTCGAATTCGAGTTACCTTTCCGATTCAGTAGGCTACTAGGAAGACGAGAAGGCAAGAAAATGTGGGCGCACTGTACTGAGATTGAAGACGCTAAGAACACTGGCACAAAGACGAAAGCTGACCGACCTTATTTAATTGCTAGCTGACAAAACCGGCGTTGACCGGATATTCATTTTCGCAATTTTGTATTAGAAACGAAAAGAAAAATGAACTATGTTCGTTATATAATATCGAAAAAAATTTCATTTCTATGTATTCGAAAAACACCTTTGAAATTATGAAACAGAGGTACAAAGAATTATGCATAATGTACAAAGTATAAGTACAACTGCTTCCGTGTTTACAACGCGGTTTTGTAAGCGTCTCTACGACAACGCCTCTTCATTCATCTATAGACGGTTATTGTTTCCGCCTACACTCGTTTGTACTTCCCATCTGAATGCTGTCAAAAGTGCTACCAGATGTGAGGGATTTCCTTAAGTTGATCGACTGTAGGTGTGTCTTAGTAGTGAAAAATAAATGTTTCAAAAATTTAATGCATGAAGCAGCACTTTCTCACACACTTCTCTATGTTTATGATGTTATATCTCTTGAACTATATGTCATCGAATAATATATTTGCTTAGGTACAACCAGTGGCATATGTGGATACTATCTGCGAAATGTGTTGCGAATACCAGTTATAGAGAGAAGTAACAAATTTAAACGTCATGCACACTGCAATTTTTCATATATCTCATTTTTTTATGGCGTCATATGTCCTTAACGATGAGAAGTATGTGGGTCTTATCCCAAAAGCATTTGTTCCTTACGGTAAGAAACATATGCGCGAAGTTTGGTCCCCCCCACACACAAACACATCACATATGCATACATACAATCATTTCTGTATTGTGTACGGATACATAAGCAAGAACAACAATTTCAAATCACACTTCATTTCATTTGTAGGACACTTGTGACTTAAAAAGCAAGTTTGTTTACTCTTTTTGCCACATTGTTGTCTATAATTGCTAGAAATTCTTATGATAATATATTATATGTTCCAAAGACAGCACGTGACACACGTCTTGTGGAACAACGTCTGTACGAGTGAATTCAGAGATAATTTGTTTCGGAAGTTTCGCAGAAGAATGTACGAGGGCTATTTGGAAGATATGGAACTATCGATCGCTAAATGGAACCCACAGTGAAAATCTGATGAAACTTTGAGGAATGTGTTGGGTAGTGTCTCTAACATGCCCGCTGATAGTGTCACATCGCCTTTCTCGGTTCTGAACGCACAGTAACCGTAAAATATGCCTAGAAAATAGCGTCACCCGCTAAGTATGGGTGCCTGCCGAGAGATTTTGTCTGATTTCATGCAACCCCACATAACGTAACTGTCATGTAGTTCCATCTTCATGATAGTTCTCGCCCGCACGCTGCAGGGGCGATGGGAAGTGTTTGATCACCCACTATACACCCCGATCTGCCTCCATCTGATATTCGTTTCTGCTCAAATGAGCCGGCGGCTATGAAGACAACGTTTTGACACATACAATGAGTTTCAGTCGAGCGCAGAAAATTGTTGGAAAGCACAGGAGGGTATTGGAAAGTTGGTACAACACTATGATATATGTCGAAGTCGGAGCGGCGACTATGTAGAGAAGTAGCCGGCAGGTATAAATAAAATAATTTTTATTTTCACTGTGGTTTCCATTTCGCGACTGATCGTTCCTTACTTTCCGAGTAACCCTCGTATAAATTGCAGTATTTTCTGCAATTACAAGGTCTATATCTATAAAATTCATACCTTGGTAAGCAGTCTGGATGTCTGGAGTACAAAATCGAATTACTCTTAATATAATTGCAGTGTAGAAGATCTCAATAATCATTAAATATACGCGTCTGTGGGAAATTACGTTATGCGTCTGCCGAAAGATGCAATAGATTTGACGTCTGTGTTTTGGGTGTTATGGACTGATGATGTAATTCACATGTTTATTGATTGCTTACCTTCTGACTGCTATCGTTTCTCTGTGCTCCTACAGCAATTCACTGTCTTCTTAAGAATCTGGTGACTTGGAACGGACACACTCATGTTGCTCGCCGGTCAACTCGTCACATACTGTTGCTCAGCAACGGCGTGGCGCGTTGCAGAGACCCCTGTATTGTTGAGACTTACATCACGTTGCGTTATATTATTTACTCTAAGACACCGCCAAATCGAGGAAACTATCCAACGATGTGACCAGGTGCGTAACTAGGCTGGGACAACTGGGGAAATGCGCTCAAAGCTCATGTGCCTCTTGAAAGAGAAAAAACAGGAAGAAATGAAGAAAAATTAAAAAGAGAAGGAAAAGATGAAAAATTGATAAAATCGGTCAGTTAATAGTAGTCTTCAACTACATTAAAGTAATGAAAGATTTTTTTGAAAACTGTTCTGCAGAAAGATACACGAATCACTTTTCTCCCTTACGTCGATCAAAGATCAATCTGTGTCAGGTACTACCATCAGTTAACTGAATATGTGAAATGAAACGGCCTAAACGTGAGCAAGTGTTTCGGTCAAGGCTATGACGGGAGGACATCTGCGAATATTTTGGTCACGGGATGCAACGGTGGTAGTATTTAGAAACCTGTTGCTTGAGTACTTCGAAGAAAACGCTAACGACAGGAAATCCAACGCGTTCGAATGTCAGACAAGAGATGTCTATACGCTTAAAGAGTAACTCATTGACATTCCTAAGTCTCTGACGAACATAACTCGTAAAAGAGAGACATGTAAAGAGCGAAGTGTATCAGTAGGTCTTATACACAAAATCTTACGTTTTTCAGATTCAATGAAAACCACTAGAAAGAAGTAATAAAGCACTTAAAGCCTCACAGTCTGAGAGTACGGACGTCACAGCTGTATGTGATTTCTTGGACTGGTGCTGTCGGAAATATAGATGGAAAATTAGAGTTCAGCGTCCTGTCGGCAACGAGACTGTTAGAGACAGAGAGCAAACTCGGGTAAGGGAAGGGTAGGTAAGGATCTTGGGTATTAATAAACCGCTTCAGCTGTGCTCAGTAGTTTACTAATAGATCACTACCGGTTTCACGGCACCAGGAACCACATCTTCAGGTGAAGATTTGCATACCAGTAAACCAAGAAGAAATAAAAACCCTAAGATATCCGCTGATACGATAATTTTCTAAAAATATTTTAAGATTTTTAAAAATAGTTTAAAAACTTTAAAAGCATTACATAAGAGTATTAAAATATTTTACTCACATAATTAAAATATTAGAGCCGACAAGTTCTGATCGTGGTACCAACGTTCGTTGTTCGTCAAAAACAAACACCGCTAAATGGTGATGGTTCAATGGTCATTGAACATAACAGCCGGATGCGTGGATTCCAGTCCAGTACGATGGACAGGACCTAATCAAATTATGTCATAATGATCTACTACTAAGGTGAAAGTAAATGAAAAACTATTAAAACCTATTTTTGCGGCGAGCCTGAAAAAAAAGAAACAAAGAGTGGTTGCAGCAAAGAAGAGGGATGTTCTACGTAGCCGTCTCTGGGCTAGCTGTGTACTTTGATACCCTCAGTAAGAGGTAGCACATGATGGGGTCACCTGATCTGTGACTGCGTATAGAGCGGAGAAGCGGGTAACAGTCTTTCTCATGTTCTATTTTCCCGTCAATTAGCTATTTGCCTGTTTTTCTGCAATTACTGCAAACACACTTTTTTTAAGTTCGCCGTATATTAGGTTCTAATACTTTTTCATATATTTTCAGCTGGACAGTGGCTCACTATGAGATAATTCGTTTAGGCCCCATCCACCGAATGGAATGCAAGCGGGCGGCTGTTTCATTCAATGACGCACCGATTCTAGCGGTGTTTTGACGGGCAGCGAATGTTGGGTAGCAAGTTCCAATCTTTTTAGCTGTAATTTTTTAATTATGTGAGTATAAATATTTTAGTATTCTTGTGTAAAAGCTTTTAACGATTTTTAAACAATTTTTAAGTATCTCAAAATAGTTTTAGAAAATTATCACGTCAGTGCATGTCTCAGGATGGTTATTCCTTCGTGAGTCATTGATATGCAGAAGTTCACCTGAAGACGTGGCTCCTAGTGCCATGAAACCGATAGTGATCTAAGAAAAAGGACTAAATCTGCTCAAGCGGTTTATTAATCCCCCAGAGATGATTTCTCATATGTATGTTTTCCCTATCTACAAGGAAATCGGTCGTATCTTTTTCAAAGCAACCATCGCCTAAATGCGGCGATGTATCTCTCGGTTGCTGCCGGAAACAGATAGCGTGAAAGGATCGTACGGAAAACTGTGAAACTGTCAACGTCTGTGAAAGAGGGGCTGTCGAGTATAAATTGCTTACGAATGACAGCAGCAAAGGAGTACTTCGACGAGCTTTGCGAGGACAGGCAACTGACAGAACTCTTAAGTGAACTTACAGTGACACTTGTTTTCGGTGACACAATTATTCGCATCTAAAATGAGGTTTAGAGAGTGATGTATGTTAAAGGCGAATATGGAGCAATACAACGTTTTTTCATATCTACCACTTGTGACAAAGATCTCAAAAATGAAGAACTTCAGTTTCTTAATGATATTTTCTTGTCTTTCCACCGCATCCAATGTTGATAAGAACTTTATTTGCACAAATATAAAAAATATGTGTTATACACGAATTGACAGAGTTGATGCCCAGTTACTGTGATGTATACACAGCCGTCTTGATGTATCTATCAAAAGGCATAGCTGTTGCGAAATCTGAGAGTTCTTTTTCCGAGCTAATAATACTTCCATTCCACAGAAATCTTGAAAAACCTTGACTGGCACAACTCGAAGCAAGGGGCCGTATAACTTTCAATAACATGCTTGCAAAATTCCAAAACTCATTTTTCAGCGTCCAATCCACAAATGTTCATCTCCCTGAGTAACTGTGTCACAGAGACTGTGCAGATGAAATTATTTCTTTCTTTCTTTATTAATTGTTTAGTATGAGCAGATTAGGAGAAACACGTACAAAAGGTATTACAAAACTTCCCACTAATAATAACTGACACTAATAACAGTAATAAAAATAATTATTTTTGTAATAGTAAATGCCATTTAGAGTGATACAGATCAGCTTAGCACATCTTAAGCCATTTTTAGTATTATCAGAAGCGGGATGGATAAGAAAGAGGAGAAGTTTGAAATGACAGTTACAGTGGCTGTCAGGAAAGAACAAAATTTAAATTGAGAACTCAAGTGACAAGGGGTAGGAAGAAGTTATGGGGGAGGGGGACTGACATGAATGAACTCCACAGAACGTAGGAGAGTTTGCCGGCCGGTGTGGCCGAGCGGTTCTAGGCGCTTCAGTCTGGAACCGCGCGACCGCTACGGTCGCGGGTTCGAATCCTGCCTCGGGCATGGATGTGTGTCATGTCCTTAGGTTAGTTAGGTTTAAGTAGTTCTGAGTTCTAGGGGACTGATGACCTCAGATATTAAGTCCCAAAGAGCTCAAAGTCATTTGAACCATTTTGTAGGAGAGTCGGCTATTGTAACAAAAGGTCGACCATTAGCTGTCTTTTGAAATTTGGAAAGAATTGTATTTCTCTGATATTTTGAGGACGAGTGTTCAAAATTTGGGCCCCTTATACAGGAAATGGTTTATAGAACATAGTAGTGCTTTGTGATGGTATAGAGAGAATTTTACTTTGTTGAGAACTAGTATTTCTGTTATACTCTTTAGATAGTAGAATAAGAGTGGAAAACAAATCCGCGGGACTGCGATGATTGAGTAAACGATAGAGCAAACATGGCTCCCACATACGCGCAGGAATGGCTATTTTGCGCACTCTACATCCGCGAATCGATCGC
This sequence comes from Schistocerca americana, assembly GCF_021461395.2. Classification (NCBI taxonomy): domain Eukaryota; kingdom Metazoa; phylum Arthropoda; class Insecta; order Orthoptera; family Acrididae; genus Schistocerca; species Schistocerca americana. The sequence continues at coordinate 804,090,836 of NC_060119.1, forward strand.
GACCAGACTTCAGTGTTTGGTCCTCATGCCAAACACTTTGCAGTCACCTGCAGAATAAAGATGAAGATTAAGGTGTACAAATGTCCGAAGAAAAAGGAAGAACACGTAGTACTAATTTTTCTAAAATTACTGATCAATCTGCACATACAAGAACGAAAAAAAACTCATTTAGGTAATTTTTGTTTTATGGGTATTAGGACGTGGTTCTAGGATTGTTTCTGTGCCTAATGTTTCATTTCCTATTGCTGGAGATACAATCAGACGCAATAAATAGTGAGATAGCGGTTTCAAACTAAAACAAGCGCAATAAGCCGAACTCTTTAAGCTCACAGAATTCCATCGGTTTGTGTTACAGAGCTTGTGGCAGGCAATTTTGGCGCTGTTGATTTTTCTTTTTTTTTTTTTAACATTAAAGCACGAAACTTGTACAGTTTTAATCCTTCAAAAACACTACAGTAATTTTAACAGAAAACAAGATGGACTGAAATAAGACACGTTGTGAGCAATAGTGCTAAATAAAAAAACAGCACCAACTCCTCCCTCTTACAAGCTCCATAAGACACGCTAACGTGACTCAGCTGTCTTATGGACAGCGCTCTGGTGGAATCACGCCACGAAATTTTCAGGGTACGTATTAAGAATTCCGGTTGCTGAGTTTGTTTAAGTCTGAAACTGCTGTCTGAGTGTTTACAGCTGTGGTTATGTCTCCAGCATTAGGAAACGAAACACTGGGAAAATAGACATAGACCGTGGCACTGCCTAAGGGACATAAAACAAAAATAGCCTAGGACAAAATTATCAGCCGCAAAAGCCTGCACTGTAAGATCATACAGGTAAGACGACAAATTTAGAGGTCTAAGCACCAACATTTCATTAGTAATCCACATTTTAAGTAGATTTTGACAGAAAACAAGATAGACTGAAATAAGACACTTTGTGAGCAATAGTGCTAAATAAAAAAACAGCACTAACTACTTTGATATTATGTATTCGTTATCGTCAGCTATTGTTTCAGTTTTTGTAACATTATTCCGTACTGTAATTAATTAACTATGATACTTTTTAATTCTGTACCTAAAAAGTTTTCTTATTTTGTGTAATATTGGTACTTGGAGGAACACAGAAAAATTCAAAACTTAAATGCACAGCATTGATGTTCCACAATAATATTTATTTTATAGTTGGTTCTGAACCGGCTTTGGCCTTTCTAGGCCATCCTCAGATAACTTCAGCGTGAGTTTATAGCTGTAGAAAGGTCGTTTTTCCAAAGCTACGTGACCTCTCACAACGATATATATATGAAAACGCAAGCATTATGAAATTCACAAAAGGAATATGAACAAATAAATCTTACGTTACTTTATACTCAAAGATTAAAAGTATACGAATGTAGAGCTAAAAACGGTGCACAGCTGAAATTTGGCACTGACTGCTGTGTTATATGAACAAAATAACTGGTGAATGTGATGAACAGGCCACAAAATGGGGAGCAGAGGAGAGGAAGGAATCCGTATAATGTGGGTGGGGAAAAGTTATATGCTTTACAATATGCATATTATCTAACTACGATAAAAGGTATTAAACGGTTGCTGCTATTTTTGAAAAAGGTGAATAATGGAAATGTGTTTGGTTATTAGGAATTAAGTCAGGATTCTTTCATTGGTGTTTATTGATAGCCATAATTTAACTTTCTACTTTTAGTTCCATCGTCGAGAACATCAGATTGTCATACTAGTCGAATATAGATTCTCATAAGAAACAGCTGCAATGTATTTATGGTACCGGACAGTATTTTTATGTGCAATGATGTCTGGACGAATAGCTGTCCCGTGTATTGATATAGCCGGCAAAATAGTCTGTTTTTTATTTCTCTTTTTTATTCAAGTGGGAGGAGAGTAGTCGGGCAATGGTGTAATGTAGTGTGTGTGTGTGTATGTAAGGGGATGGGGGTGACTGTAAGAGATGTGTGGCAGGCATTTTGTAGAGTTGAAAATGCCGTTAGTTTCGGTAAGCATGGAGAAGAGGGAGGGATTCCAACTTCCTACACTTGTCCTGGGGCCCCATCAGTGTACTAACACCCATGCGCAAATGTCACTTGTTTCAAGAAGTACCAGTTAATGGGGTAATGCGGTCGAGAAACGTTTTACTACATACACAAACGCTGAACTAGAGAAATCTTATATCTCTGCCCTATGTGGATTACAACCCGTCGACTGCCAACGAGATCGACCTTAAAATGTTATCTGCCTTAGCAGCAGCTACTTGATGCTTGGCTTACATTTAGGCTACGGCACGTCCGCCTTAAGCCAGTTCTCATCTAGTGACCAGCAGTCAACAAGTAGCACTCGCCTGCCATTTCAAGTCTGTCTGCTCACTGACAGCGCTGGAAGCTATTGGGGTCATTTAGGACCTTTTTAGTGGACTCTTCCTTGTGGTATCTGACTCGATTCTCTCCAACTTTCAGAGGGCCAGCTGACTATCTTCACTTTTTTTCATCTCATACTTGTTCACTATTTTTTTGTTGTTTTTTCTTTGAATCAGTCTCGACTGGTTTGATGCGGCCTGCAGTTACATCCTCTCTTGTTACAACCCCTTCATCTCGGAAGACCACTTGCTGTCAAAGTCCTTAATTATTTCTTGTATATGTTCCGAGCTCTATCTTCCGTTCCAGATTTTACCTTCTAGAACTCCCTGTAGTACCTTGGAAGTTATACCTTGATGTCTTAACTCATTTCGTATCACCTATCCCCTTTTCCATTCAGAGTTTTTCATACATTCCTTTCATTACTAATAGTGAGTAGTGTCTCATCATTTCTTGTCCTACAGCCCACATAATTTTTAGAACCATTCCGTAACATCTTTTCTCAAACGCTCCGATTCTCTCTTTTCCGGTTTCTAAGTTGAGTTCATAGTCTCCTTTCACTTTAATTCTCGTGTGAGTGGTCTACAGTGCATACCTCACTGCATAGCTGCTATGGGTCAGCCCAGCATCAAAAATTTCTGTACGTGAGGGACATTGTTAGTGGGAAGTCCCATCAGTGCTGACACGTTCGATTATCTGCCATCGCTAAGCATTCAAAAACGGTAGCTTTCATACACCTGTTCGTACTACAATCTTGGTCAGGGTAGGTGGTGTTTTTCAAAAAAGATAAAATTAATTTTGGAATTTAACACGGTTCATTTCTGACAAGGTTAACCACCTTAAAGAAGCAGCTTTCGTCAAACCTAACAAGGTAACAGTTCGCACACGAGAAGTTATTGCAGGCATTCACCAAAGAATTATTCAGAGCCCAAATAAGTCTAACCGTGAACTGGCCCAACAGCCGCAAGTAAGTAGAACGAGTTGCCAGCGGATGTTGAAAAGTCACGTGAGTTAATGGAACAGTAATGTCGATCTCTTTGATAGTGTCCTGAGCAGTTCAGCTACGAGCCTCACTATTGGCTGTGTGATAAATCATCCTACCTCGGACTGGGGTTGGTCATTTCTTTGATCAGCAATAGCTTTTCAAAAAAAAAAAAAAAAAAAAAAAAATTGTTCAAATGGCTCTGAGCACTATGGGACTCAACTTCTGAGGTCATCAGTCCCCTAGAACTTAGAACTACTTAAACCTAACTAACCTAAGGACATCACACACATCCATGCCCGAGGCAGGATTCGAACCTGCGACCGTAGCCGTCTCGCGGTTCCAGACTGTAGCGCCTAGAACCGCACAGCCACTCCGGCCGGCTAGCTTTTCACAAGGCACAAGTGCAATATAATACTTTTTTACAAATCTTTAACATAATACTGCGCTTGAGCAACCGTGAACTGTTCAGACAATAAGAAATTCAGCCTCCAGTTTGCAAGGTAATTTTTTTTTTTTTGTTTATCTAGGTTTCAATGGCAATAATGGTATCTTCTTCAGAACAAAAATTAAATTTTTTTGAGGGCCAAAAGTTGGCCATGTCACGGAATAAAACAAACACAGAATAAAGACGCATGGTCATAAGATTATGCCTGTCAATACAAAAACAATAAGAAAAACGTGTTTTTAGTATTGACAGGCATAATCTTATGATTATGCGTCTTTATTCTGTATTAGTTTTATTCCGTGACATGGCCAACGTTTGGCCCTGAAAATAATTTAATTTAAAGAAGATACCATTATGCCATCGAATCCTGGGTAAACTAAAAAAAATTATCTTGCAACTGAAGGCTGAATTTCTTATTGTCTGAACAATATCAGACAATTGTGGCGTTCGCCAGGGAACTTTTGTGAGAAAATGCTTCAACCGGGGACCAAACGAATGTATGCCATACAAATATGCACTGCCTGGTAAAGTCAAGCACCCAAAAGACGTAGTCGGATGTCAATGTAACTACGTATACGCATATACCATCGGCGTATATGTAAATGATTAGAGACGCAGTTTCCTGTGACCTGCAGAAAAGCCACATGTGTGTATTATTTTAGTTCGTGTGTAATGCTGTTGCCTGCCTGGTAGGATATGTAAGGGACGTGAACAGCACAAGACGTTGAGAGACCCCTGAGCAGAGCACAGAGATGCCGAGCAGTGGCGTCACACAGCGACATCATCAGCACCTGACAGCGGTGGCAAAGGGCGTCGCCGCGGCTCTCTATTTGGCTGGCTGGTCGAATTGTGTAATGCCAACCAAAATCTTTGGAGCATTTGGCTGCGAAAGTGGCCCGATGTTGGACTGGCTAGGAACGTACGGGCAGGCCCACTCGTCACCAAGATTCCGGTCTACCACTACAGTGGAAGATCACTGTATGTATTGTGCAGTAAGCAAAACGTAGCTCTTTCGCATGCCCACTTGTCATCCGTGAACAAGTAATGGACGCCCTGCAACATTCTGTGTAATCTCGCAGCATTGATCGGCCAACGAGAACAGGGAATTACCGTCCCACGCGTAGGCTGCCGTTAACACCACAACACAAGCGGCTGCGGTTGGTGTGTTACCGTGACGGAGATGCATGGAATGCTAATTAATGGGTCCTAATACGTTCAGGAGGTATTGAATAGAACTGTGGAGAAGAGAAATTTGTGGCACAGCTTGACTAGAAGAAGGGATCGCTTGGTAGGATATATTCTGAGGCATCAAGCGATCACCAATTTAGTACTGGAGAGCAGCGCGGAGGGTATAAATCATAGAGAGAGACCAAGAGATGAATACACTAAGCAGATTCAGAAGGATGTAGGTTGCAGTAGGTACTGGGAGATGAAGAAGCTTGCACAGGATAGAGTAGCATGGAGAGCCGCATCAAACCAGTCTCCGGACTGAAGACCACAACAACAACAATACGTTCAGCGATGAATCGCCTTTGCACTACCCAAAATGAGCGTTGTCGACGAATATGGTGGTGACCTGCAAGGGGTGGGGGGTGATGTTCCCATTCATCCATTGTTTTGGGTAGCCACAGCACAGTTACTCCTGGCGTTGTGATGTGGGAGCCATTGGGAGTGATTTCAATTTACCTCTGCTAGTGATTGAGGTAACGGCGCAATGGTACGTCACACACATCGTACATCTACATCTACATACATACTCCGGAAGCCACTGTACGGTGGGTGGCGGATTGGTGGTGGTGGTAGTTAGTGTTTAACGTCCCGTCGACAACGAGGTCATTGGAGCGCAAGCTCGGGTTAGGGAAGGATTGGGAAGGAAATCGGCCGTGCCCTTTCAAAGGAACCATCCCGGCATTTGCCTGCAACGATTTAGGGAAATCACGGAAAACCTAAATCAGGATGGCCGGAGACGGGATTGAACCGTCGTCCTCCCGAATGCGAGTCCAGTGTGCTACCACTGCGCCACATCGCTCGGTTGGTGGGTGGCGGAGGGTACCTTATACCACTACTAATAATGTACTTCCCCGTTCCCGAAGGAAAAAAACTATTGTCTTCGTGGTAGCACATAATTATGTGTATGATTTTTGAATGACTGTAGTACAGGGTGACGCAGTTAAAACTAGCGCGTCCACCTTCCAGTGCAAATGTCATATTTAGACTTCTACAATAGTGTAAAAAGCTACAACAAAGAACAGTTTTATGCAATAATCAATTGTTAGAACTCTCCTATCAGCATTTCAGTTTACTTTATCAGCGAAGTTGCACGCTTCTCTTTGCGGTCTGCAAAACGATTTTCTCGATAGATGAGACATTTGAAATTGTGGACGCGTATGTGAAAACAGGTTCGATTAAGGAAACTCGCGAAATTTTCGTAGTCAAGTATCCGGGTAGAAGAGCACCAACAAAGAGAGCAATACAAAGTCTATATAAAAACTGCACCTCTATGGATCTGTACAAAATCTAAAACGAGAACGAATTACTTCAATTCGCACAACAGAAGTTATTTCAGGCATTCGTCGAAGAATTATTCAGAGCCCAAGGAAGTCTACACGTGAACTTGCCCAACAGGAGCACGTAAATAGGAGGAGTTACCAGCGGATGTTGGAAAGTCTTATCGTGTGACTGAAGTGCAGCAATTATGGAAGGACTACAGTCGGAAACGTGAAGAATACTGCACTTGGCTTTTGAATAACATCAACGATCACTTGTTAAACTATTCCCATTACATTTTGAGTGATGAATCATCATTTCATTTTTAGATCATGTGCATTTGCATAAGACGAGTTACTGGGCAACGGGTAACCCTAACACTGTGTGACAGCAACCATTCCATGAGGAAAAATCGGCGTTTCGTGCGGTGCAAGCAAATATTTATGGCCATCGCGTTCGCCGGATCTAACGACACGATGAAACAAATTCACACACAATACAGGAACTGAAAGACAACATCAGACGTGAAGTTTCCGCCATCGATATCCGAGCTTTACCCCGGATGTACATGCATATGCTTAGACGTCCACTGATGTTGCCGGGGATCACTTTCAACATCTTCTATAAATGTATTTTTCATTGTAATAAAATTTTAAGTCAGTTTTAGTTCTTTGTTTCTGTAATTGCGTTGTGTTCCTTATATACTTACACAAGCTACTTTTATCTGCACCATGCTATATTTATAATTATGAACAAAAAATTACGATATAGCAACACTGTGTAGCCTTTCAGTGGCGATAATTCTCACTGCACTTGAACCGTTAGCATGTGACACAGAGCATGGTGGAACCGATGGCTCACGTGTCGGTTGGGAGCATTTGTATTCTGCAACAAACAATTATGCCGAAGTGAAACGGAGGATTGCAGTTTAGAATGGAACAAATGGATTGACTCGTACCCTGGGAAGCCAAAATCTCAGAGACGTATTTTCAGAAAGTTCAATATTTCACGCGCAACACTGCAGAGAATTATGAAGTATCTGCCGTATCATACTTGTTTGAAAAATGATGTTAACGACGGTGATACCGGTAAGCGCTTGGAGTGTGCGGTAAATGTCTGGGGATACTGAAGGAAAATCCAGGTTTGAAAGAACACTTGATTAGGACTGATCAAGACAAAGTTCGTGTTTCAGGAAGCGTTAACCGACACAACTGCATGTATTGTAGGGAAGGAAACCCTAATATAAACATTAGTATGCATGACAGAGGTCCATGGTGTCTTGGTTTGGGGTGGTCTTTCTTATGATCAGAGTTGATTGGCCTTTCTCTCTCGGTGACACCATAACTGGAGGAAAAGTTATCTTAAATTGTTTACGGGCACTGTGCATCCTTCACTGCCTGCCCGACCGGTCTGTCAAGATGCTATTGACAATATTGCTCTTCGTCTCCAGGCATGTAGCGATTGGTAGACCATGCCTCGGTGAACAGAGATCAAAATTCTTGTAAGGAAAGGTATGAGAGTAATGTGTTTATGCTCACTTTTATGTTCAAGTTACGTGTCTAGTTTCTTTACTGCAGTCTTGAAGTATCATACACACAATTGTGGGTCAGTTTGTATATGCCTCGGTATGAGCCCTAATTTCTCTTGTCTTATCTTTGTGGCCTTTACGCGAAATGTACGTTGGCGGCAGTAGAACCGTTCTGCAGTCACCTTCGGATGCCGGTTCTCTCAGGTTTCTCAACAGTGTTCCGCGAAAAGAATGTCGCCTTCCTTGCAGGAATTCTCATTTTACTTCTGTGTCCCCACGTTATCTCTCATGCCACAGTATAGCGGTGCCATTTTTAAACAGGACAACACTCTTCCACAGATTGATCGTGTCTTTATGAACTGTGTGCGTGATGTTACGGCCAGCGAGATTCCCCCCTCACTCCCGCCCCCTCCCCCCCCCCCCACCCCCCAAACAAAAATTGTTCAAATGGCTCTGAGCATTATGGGACTTAACTTCTGAGGTCATCAGTCCCCTAGAACTTAGAACTACTTAAACCTAACTATCCTAAGGACATCACACACATCCACGCCCGAGGCAGGATTCGAACCTGCGACCGTAGCAGCAGCGCGGTTCCACACTGTAGTGCCTAGAACCGCTCGTCCTCCCCGGCCGGCCGAGATCCCCAGATACGTAACGAATAGAACACGTGTTGGAGCAGCTCGGACGTCAGCCCTGTCCCAGTAACAGCGTCCAGGATATGAAGGTTCAGTTGCAACACTTGTTGGCTAACTCGGTCTAGCAGATACAGGCAAATCAGAGCATACAACCTGAGCAAAGTGGTTGGAACGTCATACTCATATGTGAACTCACGCTGCCATGTTACTTGTAACTTTCATTCGATTTTGTAATTGCTGCAATAACGTCGCATTCCCTCTCAATCTGTGATGTTTCATTTCGTTTCCTCCTCCCCTTGTGGATGCTTCATTTTTCAGGCAGTGCAGTTTGTGTGTGCTGGGTACACTTAGCCCTTGTGAGGACAATTCAGGGTCCGCAGCTCGTGGTACTGCGGTAGCGTTCTCGCTTCCCGCGCCCGGGTTCCCGGGTTCGATTCCCGGAGGGGTCAGGGATTTTCTCTGCCTCATGATGACTGGGAGTTGTGTGATGTCCTTAGGTTAGTTAGGCTTAAGTAGTTCTAAGTTCTAGGGGACTGATGACCATAGATGTTAAGTCCCATAGTGCTCAGAGCCATTTGAACCATTTGACAATTCAGGAGCTAATTGGCTAGGAAGTAGCGGCTCTAAGTCAAGAAAACTCACAACAGCCACAAGAGCGGTGTGCTGAACAAATGCCCCTCCGTATCCGCATCCATTGACGCCTATCGGCTGCGCTCGGTCGATACCGTTGTGCCTTCCGGGGACTGTTCGGACGGAGTTTAGTTTTTAATTTAGTATAGTTTGTTGAGGTGGCGCCCCATAGCTCGTAATTATTTTTAAAAATGTCAGTGTTCCACCGCCAACATATAATAATGAATATTTCTTTATTACAATCGGTTTCAGTGCTCATCATCAGATATAAAGTGGTTTAAAACAGCTCACATGGCAATATTAAGCCTATGACGTCAAATAACCTAAAATCCAAACTAAGTCACTGCTGTCAAGTAGCAGCCACTTACGCTTGCGATACGACAGGAAAATCGTTAAACAAACGTCGATAGAGAATCCAGAGCCGAGAAGCAACAGGCAAAATCTGTTCAAGCAGTCCTCAACTATTTTGTGTTTCTACAATGTATTCAAAAAAATTGTTTCGATATTTTGATGAAACTTTGGAAAATTATCAGTTCACAAGTTAAAAGTGCCGGAAGCAGTTCAGTTGCTTAAAAAAGAACCCATCCAGAAGGCTGGATTTTCCTTTTTCTTGTTATCGCTCTTTTCCTCGTGAGACACAAAAGCAAGAGAGCCGCACTCACATTCATTATGTAAGGATATGGATGTGGTATGACCTTTACTGAAGGCGCGAAGTCCGTTTTCCCTGTGGTCGCGACAGTGTAGCCGCTCTTGTTGTGCTGGCGGTCGTCCCCGTAGGTGACGCACGCTTCTGGGAGGCAGCGAGCTGACAAGGCGTAGAGTGTCATTGGTCGGCGGCAGCGGCCGCGGTGGTGGTGTTGGTGGCGGCGGCAATAATTATGAAATGTGTGTGTGTGTGTGTGAGTGTGTATGTGTGTGTACGCACGAGCGACTTTATGTGCTGGGATGTGATTCAGAACATAAAATTTTCATTCTTTATGTACAAAATTAATACAAAATGTCACGGTAGATGTAGATGTAGGTACAAAATGATAAAATGAGTAATTAACATTATTATCAAAAAAGAAACTATAGGCAGCCTGTTGTAGCTAGCGCCGCATTGTTGCAGGATGGAGCGACTGTGCTTAGCGGTGGCCAGGTAAAGGCTTCACTGCCATCTGTGGCCAGCCAGCGGCAGGCAGGCAAAGACTTTCCCTGAACCTGGGGACAGTCAGCGGCGGCTAGATGATTGCTTCATTGGGTTCCATAGACAACCAGAGGCAGCCAGACGAATGGTTCACTGGAATCCGTGGGCAGCCGGTAGTGGATAGGCGAAAAGTTCACTATAATCTGTGGGAAGCCTGGCGGAGTGGAATCTCAGAAGCAGAGGAGAGTGGTCCAGCGACCTCCTGGCAGATGCTCTCTGCCCCAATAGACACAGGTTCGCTGCATTCTGTCGACAAACTCTTCACTGACCCCTTCGCTGGTGTAGGGTGTCGGAGCTGCCTACTTGACACGTAAATGTAACTTCGAGACGGTTTGTATGTCGGCTACGCCGTCAGTCAGATACCTTTGGGAAGATAAGTGGATCGTTGTGTCCCCAAATTCATCTGCATCGCAGTATTCCGTCCACACTGCAGCCCATCTTTCTTCTTCAGAGAAATTCCGAGACCGAATTTAGTGCAGTGCTGCTCCGATGAAAACTAGCTGCAACTCAGATACATTTAAAAGTGACGAGTCTCTCTCTTTAGTTTATATAGTTGTAGCCACTGATCGATTTCGAAAATGGTGTACATTTCCTGTGAACAAACGCGACTTTGCATGACACTTTTGTACACTTTGACTCCAGGGCTTACTTTTCTACACGTTGTTTCTGTTGTGACTTGGCAAGACAACCAAGCCACTACGAGGTGAAGCCGAAAGGCACGCGTTTAAGCTCACGCAGGCTGGCGTGAGGTCTGGAACAGGTAAGGGAATTTATAGTAGCAAAGAACGTAAGTAACTACTGGAATACTTAATTTTAATCCATAATTGGTGAACATCGGTCTGACGGTACATGCATCACAAGATAAATAGCAGTTGATAATGGCGCCTTGCTAGGTCGTAGCAAATGACGTAGCTGAAGGCTATGGTAACTATAGTCTCGGCAAATGAGAGCGTATTTTGTCAGTGAACCATCGCTAGCAAAGTCGGCTGTACAACTGGGTCGAGTGCTAGGAAGTCTCTCTAGACCGGCCGTGTGGCGGCGCTCAGTCTGCAATCACTGATAGTGGCGACACGCGGGTCCGACGTATACTACCGGACCGCGGCCGATTTAAAGGCTACCACCTAGCAAGTGTGGTGTCTGGCGGTGACACCACAGATTCCCCTCAAGTCCACTTTCTACATAGACCAATCACTACATTATGTACCATTTTCTATGCTGTCCTACAGAGACTCTTGGCAAAGTTAGTCCGTAGAACAACGACACCCCGCAAGATTCACTTCTCCTCTCTGTAACAGAGTTAGACAAAAAAATGGTTCAAATGGCTCTGAGCACTATGGGACTCAACTGCTGTGGTCATAAATCCCCTAGAACTTAGAACTACTTAAACCTAACTAACCTAAGGACAGCACACAACACCCAGCCATCACGAGGCAGAGAAAATCCCTGACCCCGCCGGGAATCGAACCCGGGAACCCGGGCGTGGGAAGCTAGAACGCTACCGCACGACCGCGAGATGCGGGCAGAGTTAGACAGCCCACAGCGATAGGACTGTGGGATTCCATGAGATTTGCTACGGTTACTAACTTTCTATGCCATACCCATTTGAACAATTTTAAATTGCACAGTCTTTAAATATTCATTTCTAACCGACACCTATCTTCAATAGCATATTACTCAACACATACTTTTCTACACTCCTGGAAATTGAAATAAGAACACCGTGAATTCATTGTCCCAGGAAGGGGAAACTTTATTGACACACTCCTGGGGTCAGATACATCACATGATCACACTGACAGAACCACAGGCACATAGACACAGGCAACAGAGCATGCACAATATCGGCACTAGTACAGTGTATATCCACCTTTCGCAGCAATGCAGGCTGCTATTCTCCCATGGAGACGATCGTAGAGATGCTGGATGTAGTCCTGTGGAACGGCTTGCCATGCCATTTCCACCTGGCGCCTCAGTTGGACCAGCGTTCGTGCTGGACGTGCAGACCGCGTGAGACGACGCTTCATCCAGTCCCAAACATGCTCAATGGGGGACAGATCCGGAGATCTTGCTGGCCAGGGTAGTTGACTTACACCTTCTAGAGCACGTTGGGTGGCACGGGATACATGCGGACGTGCATTGTCCTGTTGGAACAGCAAGTTCCCTTGCCGGTCTAGGAATGGTAGAACGATGGGTTCGATGACGGTTTGGATGTACCGTGCACTATTCAGCGTCCCCTCGACGATCACCAGTGGTGTACGGCCAGTGTAGAAGATCGCTCCCCACACCATGATGCCGGGTGTTGTCCCTGTGTGCCTCGGTCGTATGCAGTCCTGATTGTGGCGCTCACCTGCACGGCGCCAAACACGCATACGACCATCATTGGCACCAAGGCAGAAGCGACTCTCATCGCTGAAGACGACACGTCTCCATTCGTCCCTCCATTCACGCCTGTCGCGACACCACTGGAGGCGGGCTGCACGATGTTGGGGCGTGAGCGGAAGACGGCCTAACGGTGTGCGGGACCGTAGCCCAGCTTCATGGAGACGGTTGCGAATGGTCCTCGCCGATACCCCAGGAGCAACAGTGTCCCTAATTTGCTGGGAAGTGGCGGTGCGGTCCCCTACGGCACTGCGTAGGATCCTACGGTCTTGGCGTGCATCCGTGCGTCGCTGCGGTCCGGTCCCAGGTTGACGGGCACGTGCACCTTCCGCCGACCACTGGCGACAACATCGATGTACTGTGGAGACCTCACGCCCACGTGTTGAGCAATTCGGCGGTACGTCCACCCGGCCTCCCGCATGCCCACTATACGCCCTCGCTCAAAGTCCGTCAACTGCACATACGGTTCACGTCCACGCTGTCGCGGCATGCTACCAGTGTTAAAGACTGCGATGGAGCTCCGTATGCCACGGCAAACTGGCTGACACTGACGGCGGCGGTGCACAAATGCTGCGCAGCTAGCGCCATTCGACGGCCAACACCGCGGTTCCTGGTGTGTCCGCTGTGCCGTGCGTGTGATCATTGCTTGTACAGCCCTCTCGCAGTGTCCGGAGCAAGTATGGTGGGTCTGACACACCGGTGTCAATGTGTTCTTTTTTCCATTTCCAGGAGTGTATTAACAGATTACGTCTTATCATTGTGCCATAAATTCTGCTACTTACACAATGATACAAGAATTCTGTCAGAACAACTTAAAGTATTTACAAGAAGAATCCATGTTGATCAGTAGAGTCGCTTACAGAACTATCCACCAAATCAGACTCTCATCCTAGGAAGAACTTCTTTCCCATAAAGGTCTGAGATATCATGTATGTACACTACTCGCCATTAAAATTGCTACACCAAGAAGAACTCCAGATGATAAACGGACAAATATATTATACTATAACTAACATGTGATTACATTTTCACACAATTTGGGTGCATAGATCCTGAGAAATCAGTACCCAGAACAACCACCTCTGGCCGTAATAACGGCCTTCATACGCCTGGGCATTGAGTCAAACAGAGCTTGGATGGCGTGTACAGGTACAGCTGCCCATGCAGCTTCAACACGATACCACAGTCCATCAAGAGTAGTGCCTGGCTTATTGTGACGAGCCAGTTGCTCGGCCACCATTGACCAGACATTTCCAATTGGTGAGATATCTGGAGAATGTCCTGGTCAGGGCAGCAGTCGAACATTTTCTGTATCCAGAAAGGCACGTACAGGACCTGAAACATTCGGTCGTGCATTATCCTGCTGAAATGTAGGGCTTCGGAGGGATCGAATGAAGGGTAGAACCACGGGTCGTAACACATCTGAAATGTAACGTCCACTATATATACGAAGACAGTAACTTGTTCTCGAAAGAACACTTACTGTTGATGACCGTGCAGCTTTTGTCTAGAATAAACGATGACTAACTGACAACCTCAACTGCCGGCAGGTGTTGATGACATACCTCGATGTGGACACCCCAAAATGTGTGCCCCGACCGGGACTCGAACCCGGGATCTCCTGCTTACATGGCAGACGCTCTATCCATCTGAGCCACCGAGGACACAGACGAATAGCGCGACTGCAGAGATATATCCCTTCCTGTGAGACTCACATTCGCAGCTATCCACAATTCTACATATATATTGTAGCTTATAGACATTTGCCCACCCACTCATCACTCGCGCACGCTTTTGCGATTCCCGTAAGAGTTTGAGCAACCTGTGCGCATTCGCACAGACGAAGGTCAATGGCGGGTAGCCTTTAACTATATATACGAAGACAGTAACTTGTTCTCGTAAGAACAGTTACTGTTGATGACCGTGCAGCTTTTCTCTGGAATAAATGATGACTAACTGACAACCTCAGCTGCCGACAGGTGTTGATGGGTGTGCAAATGTCTATAAGGTACAATACATATGTAGAATTGTGGACAGTTGGGAATGTGAGTCTCACGGGAAGCGTTCAAGGGATATGTCCCTGCAGTCGCGCTGTTCATCTGTGTCCTCGGTGGCTCAGATGGATAGAGCGTCTGCCGTATAAGCAGGAGATCCCGGGTTCGAGTCCCGGTCGGGGCACACATTTTCGGGTGTCCACATCGAGGTATATCATCAACACCTGTCGGCAGCTGAGGTTGTCAGTTAGTCATCATTTGTAACGTCCACTGTTCAAAGTGCCGTCAATGCGAACAAGATGTGACCGAGACGTGTAACCAATGACAACACCCCATACCATCACGCCGGGTGATACGCCAGTATGGCGATGACGAATACACGCTTCCAATGTGCGTTCACCGCGATGTCGCCAAACACGGATGCGACCATCATGATGCTGTAAACAGAACCTGGATTCATCCGAAAAAATTACGTTTTGCCATTCGTGCACCCAGGTTCGTCGTTGAATTCACCATCGCAGGCGCACCTGACTGTGATGCAACGTCAAGGGTAACCGCAGCCATGATCTCCGAGCTGATAGTCCATGCTGCTGAAAACGTCGTCCAATTGTTCGTGCAGTTGGTTGTTGTCTTGCAAACGTCCCCATTTGTTGACTCAGGGATCGAGACGTGGCTACACCATCCGTTACAGCCATGCGGATAAGATGCCTGTCGTCTCGACTGCTAGTGATACGAGGCCGTTGGGATCCAGCACGGCGTTCCGTATTACCCTCCTGAACCCACCGATTCCATATTCTGCTAACAGTCATTGGATCTCGACCAACGCGAGCAGCAATGTCGCGATACGATAAACCGCAACCGCGTTAGGCTACAGTCCGACCTTTATCAAAGTCGGGAACGTGATGATACGCATTTCTCCTCCTTCGACGAGGCATCACAACAACGTTTCACCAGGCAACGTCGGTCAACTGCTGTTTGTGTATGAGAAATCGGTTGGAAACTTTCCTCATGTCAGCACGTTGTAGGTGTCGCCACTGGCGCCAACCTTGTGTGAATGCTCTGAAAAGCTGATCAGTTCCATATCACAGCATCTTCTTCCTGTCGGTTAAATTTCGCGTCTGTAGCACGTCATCTTCGTGGTGTAGCACTTTTAATGGCCAGTAGTGTTTTTGACTAGCCACAAGCACTCAATCAGCTGCAACATGTGCAACCTCATCCGTATTTCACAACTAGTTACAGGCGCTCTTTCACCTGAAACTTGCACTGCCTTATTTGAGCTCTCATTACGCACCTACCACTTTTTTACCCTAGGTTCTACCAAAGCGACAACCATGATCTGTTGTCCATAATTACTTAAACTGGTTCTGCTAATTGTCTCAGATAGATTCTTTGCTGTCAGCCCTTGTGATTGACTGGGAGAGGTATAGCGATGACGTCATGCTAATGATCCATCTCGCATGCATGCACTATCTCAGTGCCATACTACCCTGTTTCGGGACGACATTGGATGCGGTGATGAAAAGGCAAAAAGTATTACCATGAGACAGCATTCCAATCATACAGTAGCTGTTGCGCTACATCACTGCGTACATCTTATCCTAACCAGGGAACAGACAAAAGTGCAAGGAGTGTGGCGTGGAAGCCGAGACGCAGTGTAAAGCTCCACACATTAGTCAGGTACTTTGTGGGCGACAGCCCACATACATAACAGGCTAGAACCCTGGAGGACTCTTAAATTTGTATCTTACAGGATAGCGCCTACGCTGAACAACTATTTACACTTGCCTATAACTATCTAATATAAACTCTCCTTCATTAACAGTATATTGCCTGTGTTGCCCTACTTCCAACTATAAAAGGAAAAAGGGAACGGGTATTTAAACAGGAACACGTGGCACCCAATAGCATCTAAGATTCACACAAGCTACCACTTACTACAGCATTAATGATGTTGGTGGTTCCTCCATCAGGCCAGCTTTTGTCACAAAATGCAGTGATGGGATATGATACAGCTATCGTGGAGGCGAGGGAACCCACCAGGGTAGCCGAGAGCACTAACGCGCTGCTTCCTGGACTCGGGTAGGCGCGCCGGCCCCGGATCGAATCCGATCGGCGGATTAACGGCGAGGGCCGGTGTTCTGGCCAGCCTGGATGTGGTTTTTAGGCGGTTTTCCACATTCTGCTAGGTGCATACCGGGCTGGTCCCCACGTTCCGCCTCAGTTACACGCGTCGCAGACATTTGAAACACGTTCGCACCATTTCATGATTTATACTAGATGCAGACAGCTGGGGTACACTGATTCCATCCCTGGGGGTACGGGTTGGTGGCAGGAAGGACATCCGGCCACCCCTAAAAACTAACCTTGTAACTTTGTTGCTTTATTTTGTGGTGTTAGCGGAACTGATAGACAATAAAAGCGGTTTAAAAGCTGTGAGCTGTAGGGGGAAGTTAACCTTGCATTACTGAGCAACTGTTTCACCAGGTATCCAGTCTAGCTTACCAAATTCCCAACCAGACTAACATTAATTATAATCTTTTAATAGTCATACGACAACTGGTGATATATATATATATATATATATATATATATATATATATATATATATATATATAAGATAATTTAAATAAAAAGAAATAAATCAGTTTATATTTGGAAATTTATTTTAACATCGATCATTGAAATTTCAGCGTATTAAACTTGATTCCTAACTAAACTGGTGCCTTATTTAGGATTGTGAAAATGTGAGATTGTAATCTTACGGAACACATCAAATATGGAGCCAAGATTGGGAGACTGCATACAACACTGCATTCATAAAACAACACACAAAGAACGTTGAAACATATGCAAGAGAAAATTAACCACTACCAACCGATTCAATTTTCACCCACACAGAAGGGAAGGGGGATGACAGTATCTTATCATATACAGTATATAAAAGAAAGCGGATGTAGGTTCCGTATGAGACTGTGTGACATGAATTACATATAAACTGTGTTTTAGATGTGAGATTGTAATCTTACGGAACACATCAAATATGGAGCCAAGATTGGGAGACTGCATACAACACTGCATTCATAAAACAACACACAAAGAACGTTGAAACATATGCAAGAGAAAATTAACCACTACCAACCGATTCAATTTTCACCCACACAGAAGGGAAGGGGGATGACAGTATCTTATCATATACAGTATATAAAAGAAAGCGGATGTAGGTTCCGTATGAGACTGTGTGACATGAATTACATATAAACTGTGTTTTAAAGTGTAGTAGTGCGACAGATCGTTCTTGTTTATGTGTAAAAGTAACACGTTCCACTACTCAGTCTCCTCCCAGTTAGTCAGAAACGCCACAGTAAATTTTAGAAGAGGAATTTATGCCGTAAATGACAACAGATTTAAGAAATTAACATGAAAGGAATCCACCAGAGACCTTTCATAACCCCAACACTCCGGGAAAAGACTGTGCAGGGAATTTTCTGGCCATGCTAGGACATTCCCAAGCAGCCTTCTCACACCCAACTTAAACCAAAATGTAAAGAAAAGGCAAAAGGTCACCAGCTACTTGCCAAAACACAATAATTTCAACACATCTATAGAATCTACCAATTTCTAACAGAAAAAGAACACAATCTGTGACGCCTATTGAAAAGATAGTGTAGACCTAATTCGGTCAGCAAGTAAAAACAATGGTTCCTGTGTCATTAATATGAAATAATTTCTGGTTGTTACCCTGACGGAGTTCACCAGTATTTGCTCATTGCAAGAGCCAACTGATCACAGGAAAATTTATGACTGTTTATTAACAAGCAAAATTTATGAAAATAGCAAAAGTCCCACAGCAATTAAAAAAGTACATGAAAATAACATCAGTATTATAACGCAGAACATTACAATGCACAATCTGCTAAAGCAAAAAAAATGATAAAGAAAAAACATGTTTTACAAAGTGGTTATCGCAAAAAAATTCTATATCTTATAAAACTAATACTTTGTAGAATTAAAATAACTTTGTGGCACTAATTTAATCACTCTACTATATTTCAGTTAGTTAGCAAACAATGACCACTGTGTCATTATACTGAAACTACAATTAATTATGTGATTATTACCCTTAAGGGGTTCCTCACAATAAATATGCCCCATGCAAAGGCTAATCGATCACAGTCCAATGAGAATGAATAGCTATCTGACTAATAAACGAAGCAATGCCACAGGAATGAATTTACGAAACAAAATATCACAAATCTAATACATCACACAAGAACAAACATTGATCAATAAAACAGCTCTGAAAGTACAATAGTCAACATCTAAAAAAAACACCAATAAATAAAACACCTGCAAAATACAAGAGTCACAGTCTAAAAAAAAAAAACAATAAATAGAACACCTGCAAAATACAAGAGTCAGTCTAATAAACATCAATAAATCGAACCCCTGCAAAACACACGAGTCAAAGTTTCTGTGACAGAAACACACGTATATGCATTGAACTAAGAACCATATAATCACTGTTCACTGACACACTCAGTAGTTCCACTGTTCCGGGGCACAATATAAGGGGCGGGGGAGGGGGGGGGCGGTTTCGTCGCCGCAGCTGTCAGTAGGGATTTTTGTCCATCCGTTGCGTGCAATCCCGCCGTCTCTGCCCTCTCATGAAGTTTCTCTTGGTAGCCCATGTCACGTACATCTCGATTTGGTTCCATGTTTGTGTTGTCAAATTCGTGTGGTATCCTCGTTTGACACGCCAGGTTGATATTCCTGGGCACGGATGACACTTAATGGCTCTTCTTTGTGCCACCCTTAGCGACCAGAGAACATCGAACTATGATTTACTGTCGCTTGACAGTGGGCATCCGTCAGGAAATGTTGACAGGCGTCGTTGAAGTCCGCCAGTTTCTCTGAACAGTATGTGTCAAAAGGCTCCACACCCCTTCCATTGTTGCATTCTTGAGGTATCCTCAATTGGCTCGCCGGTTTGATATTCCTGGGCAAGGATGACACTTAATGGGTCTTCTTTGTGCCACCCTTAGCGACCAGAGAACATCGAGCTACGATTTACTGTCGCTTGACAGTGGGCATCCGTCAGGAAATGTTGATAGGCGTCGTTGAAGTCTGCCATTTTCTCTGGACAGTACCTGTGAAAAGGCTCCATGCCCCTTTATCCCCTGTCTTCTGTCGTTTCACCTCGCTTGTCTCGCCACGGTCGCGTGCGTGTGGTGCGTTGCCAGCAGATGAATTTCCGCGCGGTGGACCGCTCGGACATCTCAGGTCATCGCCTCCAGGAAGAGTCGCACGGGGCGGCCGTCCATGAGCTCCAGGTGCAAGGGAAAGTGTTTGTCGCGTGCCCTTCTTTTGTTGTCGACCGCGCTCACGAAGTGGCCCGGTTGACAGCGTGTCCTGCTGGGAAACCCGCCAGTTTACAACTAGCCCTCCTCCTCGCTGCTCCCGCTGTATCATAAGAGTTTAGCTGGTTCGCTTTCACGTTCTCAACTGCATTCACAGAAATTGTTCATCATAGTTATGTGATTACAAAATGTCATACATAATACCACTTAGTATTGTCTTTCACAATTTTTAAGAACGAAAGTGAGACTTAATTTTTTTTAAATAAAAAAGTTACATGAATCGACAATATAAAAATAAAAGTTAAATGACTTCACAATATAAAAAAATAAAAGTGAAATGACTTGACAGTATAAAAATAAAAATTAAATGAACTGACAATATAATATTTAAATCCACATCACTAATGTGGTTCACTTACGTTTCAATAAATCAAATGCTACTTATTAATTCACTAAAATGAATAGGATTATGCCTTGTGCAAGTATAGGTCAGGACAGCATAGGGTTCACATGTTATTTACACACACACACATGCACACCTGTTGTCTGTTCTACAAACCAACTACCCATAAACATGCATTACTCAAAATTCTACTTCTATCCACTACTAGTTAATCCAACAAGCTACTTCAATGCTACTTCAACAAAGTGTTTACACCACTATAACATTGTTCTAATTCGTCCTGTTCCTGACGCTCGCGGCACACGTCTTGTCACATGATAAATATGGAGAAACTTTCCTTAAACACAGTAAAAAGAAAAATGGTTATTTACACGTCAAAACATTTATACCAATTGGCACACCTGATAAGAGACTTGCAATTATATGTTTATCATACTCATATATTCACACATAAAACAGTAAGACAATTTCATCTAGAATTACGTTATCACAAGAGTTATCACACAGATGACTCTGAAAAGGTTAATATTTTTTTTTACAGTTTATATTACATTTTCTTACCCATTTTGCTGCGATTTCGTTCATTCTTTAAGTTACCTTTTGCTTCCAAATCAGTTATTTCGCCTGTGGTGGTTATTCTGGATTCATTTCTCATGAAGGCCAAAATTGTGGTCTCCTCTGTTCTGTAAAACAGTTTCATCTTAACATATTGAACTTACAACAGACACAAAAGATCCGAATCCTCCTGTAGTTTAAATGACAAATGTTTTGCTTAACCCTTATTACCTTAAACCAAGCTTTCCTTCGGTCCCATAATCAAAATTATTTAATCTTCCTCTACCTTCAAGAGGGGAATTTCCTCAGTACAAATCATATAGGCTGCAGTGCATCCCGCACCAGCGAAAACAGTAAGCTGTAATGCTCACAGCATCAGCAAAACACATAAACGTCGCTTTTCTAGGACAAGTATTAACGCAGAATAAGTTTTCAGGCTTTGGCTCAACATCAATCAGACCACAGAAAGGATCCATATTTCTGTTTCATTCTCCATTTGCTGAAATACTGCTCGTATTTGACTACCACAATAATATTTCAGGCCCACATAAATTACACAAAGCACAATTCTTCTTTCACCTTGAAGGGAATCAATATACTTAGGAAATCCACAGACAGCACTTTACGTACTCAGCTATAAAGAACAAAAAAGACATATATCATCAATATTAACATACTAGCGTATATTGGGAAGCCATTGGTTAAACAATCGTATTATCGCATCCTCTTTTCAAGATTCCAAAGTTACCCATTCCTTTCTCAGAGTTCTCCTATCTTAAAATATTCATACAGCACGCATACTATAGTAAGAGATCCTCATTTATACTGACAGATATAGAATAGTAATAGATAGATAGTAGCACTGAAAGCAGAAAATCGGAAACAAGGCTAATAACAGCTGGGGACTTGGGTTTGCCAGACCCATAATACCTACAGATCGGATATTCCCCTGAGTTTTGCATTAATTCAACACAGATCTTGCTTCTCTCAGGAGCGACTCGTTTCAATTTACACACAAAAAAAACATAAACAGCATTTCACTCGTTCACAAAGAAACCTTTTATCTTCACCTTTGAACCAACCTAAATCCTAATTGCACAAAGAAAGAAAGAAAATTTAAAAACATCACTTCAATCAACCACATAGAAACATCTTTATCATTAATTTTACGAACATATTATTCAGAATGCATATGTCACAAATGTAAACCAATCAGTTCATTCTCTTCACCGTCCTCTCTACTTCTCACTATCCTTTCTACTCATTTGCCATGTCGCTCATTTGTTCCGATTGGGCGCCTTCCGCGCTGATCGTTTGTCATTGCCGGTTTTGTTAATTTCCATTTGCTGGATTATGTCTAGGGTTAGCCGGCCGAATTTCAACATCATGAGGTGCTCCGCCTACAGTCCTATTCCCACCGTATTCATCGTAGTATCGATTCTGGTTGCCATACCTGTAGCGTTCACGATCTTGTCCACATCCTCGATCATTTCCGTTGTTCCACCTGTGTTCGCGACTGTTACCCCAGTTTCTATATGGCCGGTTCCGATTATTGTTCGCGTCGCGACGACCAGTCACGCCGTTGATTAGTGCTACGGCCACGACTGCGATTGCGCTGCTGTGCCCCGTAATAACTTTGTGCCTGATTAGGCGGGCATTCTCCTGTATTGTATTCCAACTCTTGGAGAAGTGTTTTAAACGTTTCCACGTCCTCTTAGCATCGTCCCGCAAGAATGATGTGGCGCAAGTGCATCGGCAATTTGGTGATGCATATCCTAATTAGTCCTGCAGGCCCGTATGGGTCGTATAAAAATTGATTTGCCTGCAGCATGTGGTCGAATTGGCGTGCTGGGCTGCCGAAACCAGACTGGTTCAAATTTGGCAGCATAATTATGCCATGTTTGACCCTATCTTGTGCCGCTTCCGACCAATAGGCGGACAGAAAGGCTTGTCGAAACTCCCGAGTGGAGTTGCAGTGACGCGCTGCCGACCTCATGCGAATCGCCAGTTCGCCTTCCAAATAGCCACACATATATTCTATCTTATGTGAACTTGCCCAGTCGGGGGGAAGACAAAACTCAAATTGCTCGAGCCATGCGTGTGGATGTATTCCTTTTTGCGAATTTCGAAATATCTCAAACTTTCTCACCATAAGGAAATGTTTGAAACCAAATCTCCGCATTTCCTCCCAGCGAGGCCCTTGAATGTTTCTATTTTTCTCATGTCTGTCCCTCAAAATACATTCTTCCCTGTCGTCAAAATCTCCCTCGTGGCCGGAGTCCCTGTCTGCACTGTTTGTATGGCTATTTTTAGTGCTATTGGCGAGTTCGGAATCACACGCCATGTGGTTTTCCAGATGCGCCAGGCGTTCTTGTAATTCGCCTGTTACAGCTTTGTGCCGTCTGTTCACTTCGAACTGTCCCTTCTGAAATTTAAGAAGCGAACGCACTTCTTCAGTCTCTGTGACCGCTACCGGTGTAGTATTGTTCTCGCTTTCCGTCACCTTCATCATGCCTACGATGTCCGCTAATGCCGCAATCTTATCATGTATTTGTTTGTTGTCCTCCGCCCCAGTCTGCTTCAATTGTTCCACTTGCTGTTCGAGTGCGTGAATCACTTGGCTGTTGTCTGCTACTGTGTTGCTAACAGACGTGGGACAATGCGTTTCCGCCTCTCGGACCTTGAGAGTACCTGCTGGTGTTCTCTTTGGCATTCTTCTCTCAGCGCTTGGAAATTCCTAAGTAGCTGTTCTTCGCTCTCTTTAGATTCCACATCGCAACTCCGCTTGCCCTGTTCTAAGGCTTGCAAACGGTCATCGATTTTTTCAAATGTACGGTCTAATTGTTTCATAATATCACTTTTTATTTCACTTGCCAGATTGTTTATTCTTTGTGAGATATCATCGGACACTCTCTGCATCGACTTGTCGACTTTATTTGTCTGCTGGATTAGTTTTTCGTCCATTTGTTCACCTAGCTCGCGGATCGATTTTTCAGATGATTCTTTTTGCTCTCGGAACGATTTTTCTGATTTCTCTGCGTTTTCTTTATTTTGTTGCAATAAGGCTTTCATGAGTTCTGCCAAATCAATTTGGTTAGTTAGGGGCAAATTAATTTCTGGCTCTGATGTGAGCACGTTCGTCCTGTTTTGTATTTCCTCTGAAGTATTCCCCAATGCATTTTCGGAACCGTCTGACGTGTTAATATTCGAAATAAAATTACCCCCTTGGTCCATGTTGCTTAAGTTGTTGGACCGCCTACTTTTAGCTTGGTTACGTGTCTGCATTCGTTCAATTTATACCCAGTACGCAACACACTAATCACAATAAATGTATCCCACAAAAATTACGACAGTCACACGAAAGATACCCAACCTAGTATGCACACGCAAAACAAATTTTTATCTTTGATCGAAACAGTGGAATTTACAAGCGAGAAAAAAAAAACACACACACACACACATACAAAACACACAAATATAGAAAACAAAACAACAAGACAAACAACACAACGCCGCTCAACAACGCCGTGAATCATTTGAAAGTCTGCTCAGAAACAACGCAGAAGTTGATTGAGCGCTGCAGGGGAAAAAAATAAAGATTATAACACGCTCGCAATCTAACGTTTCAGAGATTCCAGAATCTAGCGGAATCACAGAACAGGGTCGCCATGTGTAACGTTGTTGCTTTATTTTGTGGTGTAAGCGGTGCTGATAGACAATAAAAGCGGTTTAAAAGCTGTGAGCTGTATGGGGAAGTTGGCCTTGCATTACTGAGCAACTGTTTCACCAGGTATCCAGTCTAGCTTACCAAATTCCCAACCAGACTAACATTAATTATAATCTTTTAATAGTCATATGACAACCGGTGATATATATATATAAAAGCTAATTTAAATAAAAAGAAATAAATCAGTTTATATTTGGAAATTTATTTTAACATCGATCATTGAAATTTCAGCATATTAAACTTGATTCCTAACTAAACTGATGCCTTATTTAGGATTGTGAAAATGTGAGATTGTAATCTTACGGAACACATCAAATATGGAGCCAAGATTGGGAGACTGCATACAACACTGCATTCATAAAACAACACACAAAGAACGTTGAAACATATGCAAGAGAAAATTAACCACTACCAACCGATTCAATTTTCACCCAAAGAAGTTACGTTCGTAGCACAATCCTGTCCGTCATGTAATTACCACACACTGGTATACTAAATTCATATTAACTCTTTGTGAAATCTTCCCGAAAAGAATAGCTGAGGGCTACTTTGATGATTACACCACATGCTTCACGTCGTCAACTTGGTATACACAAAGAGTGTAACTCCACAATAATTTTGATAATTAAAATAAATTAGATCGAAAAGCAATTTACAAATGAAAAACCTCGAACTGGTTACTATCGTCTTACTATTAACCTGATTGGTCAAACAATTGTATAAGCACGTGGTACTGGTTTCACAAAGTACACCCCACGTGGGTTGAACATAAAGAAAAGTTGCTATATTGAAAAATATTGTCAAGACGAGACGTTATAATCTCACGCACATTCGCATTTAAGATTGATGATCTTAGTTAGAGTTACTGATCAACACGTGGCTCCACTTTACTCACAAAGTAGTGACAAAGCAACTACCGGAATACATTCTGAACTTCACACGAGAATTACACTGCGCTGCAATTTAAGATAACATTAGATATTTTAGAGCTAAACCTGAAATAAAGGTGATTAAATTTTCAGTTAGGCTGAACTTAAGAAATCCATTGTCCTACGGACTTAGCAGACACGTGCTTAGCCGGAGATCTTACCACTTCAGACGCTCGCCACGGACAGACTGACCTGGTCGCTTTCTGAGGGTGGCTCACAAATACAAACGGAAGTGGCCAGAGGGGCAGCTTCCTATACCAACATGACAAGAGACGGACCTCTTTGCTTTTAGAAAGCGTAGCTACCTGTTCCGACGTTGGTCCTACAGTTCTCTAACAAACAGGCTTGTCTGCTACCCTCAAGCATGAAACTGGAAATACATTTGCTCATTCATCCTCTCACACAGAAGGGAAGGGGGATGACAGTATCTTATCATATACAGTATATAAAAGAAAGCGGATGTAGGTTCCGTATGAGACTGTGTGACACGAATTACATATAAACTGTGTTTTAAAGTGTAGTAGTGTGACAGATCGTTCTTGTTTATGTGTAAAAGTAACACGTTCCACTACTCAGTCTCCTCCCAGTTAGTCAGAAACGCCACAGTAAATTTTAGAAGAGGAATTTATGCCGTAAATGACAACAGATTTAAGAAATTAACATGAAAGGAATCCAGCAGAGACCTTTCAACCTGGCCAAATCCGTTCTAACCGCGCCGACCCTGCGATCGCTGCGAGACTATGGCGTAAGCGAAAGAAAGAAAGAAAGAAAGAAAGATCGTGGAGGCGAGGGAGTAAATTGTTTCAGTCGTCAGGACGACTAGGCCACTCTCATTCCTGGCATTGTGCGTTTGATGGTCTCTGACGGGGTTTATACGAACCTGTTGAAGCGAAGGCGCCGACAGTGAGACAGATGGAGTTCAGGAAAACACTTCATTAGTCATCTAGCTAGACAGGTGCACGTCAGCATCCGGTGGGTGCAGCCTGGCATCGGTCCCGGTGTAGAGGCGCCGGTAGTCCCTGAAGGTCACGTACTCTACTGGCAGTCAGCGTGCTGACGAGCCGCTTAGACCGGCGACAGCGGCGGCCGGCTCCAGCAAGTGCAGCGTTCTTGCAGGCTGGTGCGAATGTATTTAACAAAGTTGACGGAGGTTAGGGGGAGGCTACACTGGATTCCAGGAGCAGGTCGGCGGTGTCGGACGCCGATCCTGAGGAAAGTGGCCGGCGGTCGCAGCGAGGATGCTGTGAGACCCGACAGGTCTCTCGCTGAACTCGCTCTTTTCTGGCCCCCTCGATGCAGCTGGGGCATCAGGCCTGCCTATTTGTAGTATTATCGGGCCAAGTTGATCTGTAGGCCAGCAACAGCGGCACCTGTCGTCGACTGGCACAATGCTGCTCCGATGAACCATTACTGGAGTTTTTCCCCACGTTGACGTGCCGTGTAGGGTGGTCTGCATGTCAGCTGATCGGGACAGTAAGTGGAACATTGTTTCTCGAAATCCCTCTACATTGCAGTATTCCGTCCGCACTCAATGAATAGGTTTCTTTCTTCTGTTTCAGGGCAACCCTGTGATCGGTGTAAACACATCTGCCATAGAAATGTATCGACGCAAATATCCCCTGGCAACAGTTGGGCCGACAATGTTATCGAAAATTGGTGTGTAATTCGTGCCTGGCAGCACTGCCAGGCCGCGTGCCAGCACTGTCTAGTGGTTAGCATCGCTGCCTCCAGATCCCGGGGTCCCAGGTTCAGTTCCCAGCCAGATCTGAAATGTTCTTCACTTTAGAACAGGGAGTTTACACTGTTTTTATCATTTTATCTCATCTTTACCGATTTACATGTCGCTAAAGTGGCGTCAAATTGCCCCTGGCAGCCGATCAACACGATACGGGGCTCCTAGCCAGTAAGGCCATACGATGACTTAGTTGCCGGGGCATATTGTCAGCAATATGCAGTTCCTGTGGGCTGTGTAAAACGTACAAGCCGTCTCTTGGGAAAACGAGCCAAACTGTTGCCCGTACTGATACTGTGCGGGATACATGCAAAACGAGTGTACACTACTGGCCATTAAAATTGCTACACCAAGAAGAAATGCAGATGATAAACGGGTATTCATTGGACAAATATATTATACTAGAACTGACATGTGATTACATTTTCACACAATTTGGGTGCAGAGATCCTGAGAAATCAGTACCCAGAACAACCACCTCTGGTCGTAATAACGGTCTTGATACGCCTGGGAATTGAGTCAAACAGAGCTTGGATAGCGTGTATAGGTACGGCTGCCCATGCAGCTTCAACACGATACCACAGTTCATCAAGAGTAGTGACTGGCGTATTGTGACGAGCCAGTTGCTCGTCCACCATTGACCAGACGTTTTCAATTGGTGAGAGATCCGGAGAATGTGCTGGTCAGGGCAGCAGTCGAACATTTTCTGTATCGAGAAAGGCCCGTACAGGACCTGCAACATGCGGTCGTGCATTATCCTGCAGAAATGTAGGGTTTCGCAGGGATCGAATGAACGGTAGAACCACTCGTAACACATCTGAAATGTAACGTCCACTGTTCGAAGTGCCGTCAATGCAAACAAGAGGTGACCGAGACGTGCAACCAATGGCACCTCATACCATCACGCCGGGTGTTACGCCAGTATGGCGATGACGAATACACGCTCCCAATGTGTGTTCACCGCGACGCCGCCAAACACGGATGCGACCATCATGATGCTGTAAACAGAACCTGGATTCATCCGAAAAAATGACGTTTTGCCATTCGTCCACCCAGGTTCGTCGTTGAGTACACCATCGCAGACGCTCCTGTCTGTGATGCAGCGTCAAGGATAACCGCAGCCATGGTCTCCGAGCTGATAGTCCATGCTACAGCAAACGTAGTCGAACTGTTCGTGCAGATGGTTGTTGTCTTGCAAACGTCCCTATCTGATGATTCAGGGATCGAGACGTGGCTGCACGATCCGTTGCAGCCATGTGGATAACATGGCTGTCATCTCGACTGCTAGTGATACGAGGCCGTTGGGATCCAGCACGACGTTCCGCATTACCCTCCTGAACCCACCGGTTCCATATTCTGCTCGCCGTCATTGGATCTCGACCAACGTGAGCAGCAATGTCGCGATACGATAAACCGCAATCGCGATAGGCTACAATCCGACCTTCATCAAAGTCGGCAATGTGATGGTACGCATTTCTCCTCCTTACACGAGGCATCGCAACAACGTTTCATCAGGCAACGCTGGTCAACTGGTGTTAGTGTATGAGAAATCGGTTGGAAACTTTCCTCATGTCAGCACGTTGTAGGTGTCGCCAGCGGCGCCAACCTTGTGTGAATGCTCTGGAAAGCTGATCATTTGCATATCACAGCATCTTCTTCCTGTCGGTTACATTTCGCGTCTGTAGCACGTCATCTTCGTGGTGTAGCAATTTTAATGGCCAGTAGTGTAGGTTAGAGACGGCGAGAGTGAAGTACAGAGATAAAGAGAGTGTCGACTAAAGGAGACGGAGGAAGCTGTGTTGTTATTCGTGTACCCAGCGTAGTGCGTGCTAATGGCAAGGGGCACCTGGTCGATTTCGAAACCCGTGGGAGTGACGGCCGGCCTGCTGACTGGAGTGCGTGACTCAGGTGGTTGCCGCTTCCGGGCAGTAAACACCGCGCTGCACAACATCCGCCCTTACAAAAGACCATCTCTGGCACGCGAGAATGCCAGTCTCGTTCATCCTCCACTATTTCTGCTTTCCGGTTTCCTTCTGATGGCCGCCACAGTGTTCTGTCTCGTCTAACGCACTTTCTCTAGAAGAAAAAGTGGGGTAATTCCATCTGTCCCCACAACCGAGATCGCTAACGCCCGTTTCTACGGTGGTGCTCGAGTTGGAAGTAGCTGGTTCGAATCCTGGTGGTGGATTGGTCGGAAAGGTGAGGAGATGTGATGGCGCAAGGTTCAATAGACTTCGCTACGCGGCCTGCCACTCTCAGTTAGTGCCAAGACAGACACCGATGTCAACGTCTCCATTCGACGGGCATGTTATGCTTGCGCACCACGACACGCTTCAGAGAGATTTGAAAAGTTCCACCATCACCTCTCCTCCCCTTGCCGATCAATCCACCACCAGGATTCGAACCAGCTACTTCCAAATCGAGCACCACTGTAAACGGGCGTTAGCGATCTCGGCTGCGGCTCTCGTCCAAAAACGCCCTTCGTAACTTTTTTTGACGAGAGGAGTAGAAAGGCAAAAAGTTAACGAGGAGCAGAAAGGCAAAAAGTTAACATGCAACTGTTACATAGAATATCATTATCCAAAACAGAGCGCAAACTCTTCCCGCATTTGAAAAATGGTCACATTCTTCCAATGTACTGCTGCTCGTACAGCACAAGATACTCTAGGTTTATCTCGTCAGAGAAGAAATCTGTTCGTAACAAAGCAATGCCTGACCCAGAAACGCAATAGGACGTCATTCCGCTCCCGTGAGTGGAATGTTTCACGCGACGGCCGAGTACGTTCACCTTCCGTCCGAAAAGTTCCAAGACTTGATGTATAAGCGACATCAGCTCAATTACTACGGTGCTATCTTGAACTAATACTTGTAAACGACAGTTGTGAGAAGGTAGCGTAAATTGCTGGATGTGTGAGCGTAGTGTGACAACGTTGATGTGTCATAAATTGCAATAGTGGAACGAATAGGACATCTGTAAATCAAATGATCAAAATATTCTCCAGTACTTTTGAAGAAAAGAAAAGGGAGTGCATAGTTTTTCCTGAACATCTTGACTCCTAAAAAAAAGTAACGATGCGTAGACACCGGCCGCGACTTGATTGAAATGCAAAACGTAGACAATTTTTCTCTGAAAAAAGTCATCGCGGGTGACGAGACTTCGTTTTATCAATACAAATTTACCAAGAAACGACAAAGAGCAGAGATGCTCGCCCGGTTGGCCGTGCGGTCTAACGCACGGCTTTCCGGAGTGGGAAGGAGCGCCTGGTCCCCGGCACGAAACCGCCCGGTGGATTTATGTCGAGGTCCGGTGAACCGGACAGTCTGTGATGGTTTTTAGGCGGTTTTCCATCTGCCTCGGCGAATGCAGGCTGGTTCCCCTTATTCCGCCTTACCTACACTATGTCGGCGATTGCTGCGCAAACAAGTTCTCCACGTACGCGTACACCACCATTACTCTACCACGCAAACATAGGAGTTACACTCGTCTGGTGTGGACGTTCCCTGGGGGTCCACCGGGGGGCGAACTGCACAATAACCCTGGGTTCGGTGTGGGACGGCGGAAGGATGAAGTGGACCGCGGTAGTCGTCGTGGGGTTGTGGACCACCGCGGTTGCGTAGGGGACGGAGCCTCTCCGTCGTTTCTAGGTCCCCTGTTACAATACCATACGATACAATACAAAAGCAGAGATTAGAATGAATGGTCAACGCTTTGACGACATAAGAGACATTTAAACAAATGTGATGCGCGAGTTGAACAATACTCCAAAGAAAACCATCTGTGACAGTTGTATATGGTAGTATGAACGTCCTGTACGCTTTACTGTACTGAAGTCCGGGAGGGGGGGAGGGGGGGGGGCAGTACGCAGCAGAACATATGAATGCTGAAAACTGTCACCTTAACTATTTTTTATGTATCCAGTCTTGAAACTTTCTGGACTGCAGGGGGTACCAATATTGTCAATGATTTATGGCACTGGTACTGCACAGTGAGTCTACAGTGCGTAGGGAGACTTCACATTCTACCACTCCAGGTACTGGAGAGGTCTTACAGTGTGTAGCATCAGTTGCTACTCTGAATTTGCTGGATGCCTGCTCCATGGTTACAATAAAAAACTTTGACAGATTTCAATATCGGGGGGCAAGCATGAGATAAAATTCAGTGTCATTGACCACAATGGGAAAAAATGTTGGTAGACAAAGGTTGAGATAATCTTGTTCCAATGCTGGTCTTCATCCCCGACATAACTTGTAAAAGAAGACATTGTTCGTTGTAGTCATCAAAATATTTCGTTTGTTTGTTGCACTATTGACCAGTTTTGACTGTGAAGTTATTTTCAAGCACATACACGGTATTGCTATACATCATGTCACATGGGACATGGCATGCCAATCAATTTATCAGTCCACGTATGGAACCGCGTATACGTGGGAGAGCCGAACGTATACCCTCGTTTCACCAACATGCATCTTCGCAAAAAAAAATTGCAATTTGAAGAAGTAGCAATGATTTTTTGAAATGTACACACCATGTCACAAACTAACATTCGTAGACGATATAGTTGTCCTTTGTAAAATGTATAAATGTCCAAGTCACCTCACTCTGACCGACGTTGCAGGAAACATTATTATACACAAGCAGTGGAAATGAAATGAGCGTTTGGCGTCATTGGCCGGGAGGCCCCTTGCAGGGCAGGTCCGGCCGCCTTGGTGCAGGTCGTATTACATTCAACGCCACATTGGGCGACCTGCGCGCCGGATGGGGATGAAATGATGACGAAGACAGCACAACACCCAGTCCCTGAGCGGAGAAAATCCCAGACCCAGCCGAGAATCGAACCCGTGACCGGAGGACGGCAAATCCGTCACGCTGACCACTCAACTATCGGGGCGGACACACAAGCAGTGAATAGAGAAAATACGTAGTATTAGATGTGCAACTTCTTCCTTTCGTTGACAGTGATCTGTACGTTGCCACCTGAAAGTATCAGTGCACTAACATACAAAAATTTCCTCAAGAGGAATCGCCAGTACCTATATTTGCTTTTACCGACCGAAGTGACGAGGCCTCTAATGCAATCAGAAGCAGGAACGTTGTATGTCACGTTTGTTCGCAACGACTTAGTTTTTTTTTTTTTCAAGTTTTTCCTGATTCACATAGAGAGAACACAAAATTATGCTCATTATCATCGACGGGCCATTAATTTCCAATCTCTGGTCCGTCGTCCCTCCGATTTGCTTTAAGTTATGAGTGACATATTGTTGTATCTTACTGACAAGATACGATTATTTTTCAAAATAGCAGCAATTTCAGTTTTGCTACGATCTTTAGGACATTCGATTGTTGCATCATTTATTCGTTGTTTGGTATACTTTTCTTCACTTTAATTTTGTCAAACAGCACAAGGGTTTTTAATAACAGTGATATATGCTGGATAATTACTACCTTACAGTATTTTATCGTTCTTCATTATAAGGACGTGTATGCATATAGATGAAGCAAGTTATTTTCCCATTTTGTTCGCCATTCAAATAGACTCAGCCGATTAACTTTGATCTCACCCCTGCCATCATGCGGTAACCACCTTGGAGTTGCCTTCAGCAGGCCTCACTCACGTAAATATTTGTTAAGGTATTGTTGTAACTCTGCAGCATAGTACCCATAAAATAGAACATCACTGGTACGATGACATGCATTGCGCAATCTAAACATACTATCCAGTCATCGCGTGTGTGATCTACTAACGTTATGTTACCAAAAACCGCACCGGGTGTACTGTATCTAATAGAACTGACTCTTTCATGTGTTATCAACGGACTCAAATAAATCTTCGCACAGCAGTACAGCTTTCGGGGCCTGCATTGTTCTTCACGTAGCTCACGTGATGTTCAAGTGGGACCAGGATCTTGCTTAACCATACAATACTCACCTGACCTTCTAGCATAGCCAGAAGCAAACATTGCTCTGTTTTTTGCTCTAAATCAGGACTGATTACTACTGTGCTGTTTACCACTCGGTGCTAAGAGTTTCAGTTGTAATAAATCTTGGAATATAGAACTGTCACCTGTAGAGGAGGCAATGCTGCTGGCTTTATTCTGTGCATTTTGTCATTTATTTTGTACAGAGCCATTTCAGTTCCACTCTTTATCACGTTTAACTGAAGGGTGTGCTGTTATTCTTTAACGGGAAGTACGTTATGACGATCATTTCTGTTAAGTAAAGGCAGCGTAGCAGTCCGGGATTCCTGGATTCAAACCCTGATACCTGCCTTTTGCGAGCTGTGTGCTTCTTATAGAGATGTTTGTACATGCCTGAAAGACCTACTCGAGATTGCAGCTTGCCACATCCATGGTTTTCAAACTCTATATGGTCTCTTGCGAGACACTGTGACATTAGTTAATATGTGTGTCTTAACGTTCTTCGTGACAGTTCATAATTACAAAAGGTAAAACGTTTGTGTGACGACACTGAAAACTTATTCAGTGAAGAAGAGGCAATGGTGACCAAGGTGCTCAAGGATCCACGCCTTCCATTAAATGAATTTTGACTAAAAAGTGTTGTGTGGAATCAGTTTTCATGACGCAAACTCGAACACAAACATACTTTGAGTTTTTGCAGAATACCTGATGAGTGTTTGTAGTGAAAAGGTTAGGAATGTTAATGGTCTGGATATTTTCTTTCCTCTGCCGATCGTTACTTCCGAGACGTATATTCTGATGTAACGATGACGAGCTAATACTCAAAGCCAGGAGCACTGTTGATGTTGTTATTCATCTCTTCGTGCTCGCAGAAGACACAAGGAAAGTGAGCAAGCATAATCTCAGGGTCATCAGGGTAAGATGTTAAGCAATCGCTTAAGCCGCCATTTTGCGTACGGGAGATTTGTTTCACAATCCGTCGGTAAGCTGGTCGACCTTCTACGCTACTTATAATTACCTTGGGAGCAGTATTATGTCACACCCAAACAATGGCGATGACGTCTAAGTATCGAGTAACAGTGCGGGTGCACGCACGTGTTGTTTAGATTGTGTTTGAATATGTCAGCTTTAGCCGAATAGCATTAATCGTTCCTCGGCATAAAACAGAAGGTATCGATCCCAAGTTTCATGTACTGGTTTGTATGGTAGTAATCTGATCATGAAACATCTGGCTCGGCCACTGCGTATTCGCAAGGCTCTTCATTGAGTCACACTCAGTTTTTGCAATGAGAACACAACAATGAAGAAAAAAGGAAGATTAGGGGGTAACCTTCCGTCTACGGTAAAAAATTACAGATGTAGCAAAAGCTGAGATTGAGGAATGGCCGGAAAAATCCACTGAGCCGTTACTTGAACAGTCCTGGGATTTGCCTTAATAGATTTAGGGAAATCACAGAAAACCTAAATCTGAATGGTTACAGGGGGATTAGATCCACGTTTCTCCCAAATAGAGTCCATCGAGTTACCGGTTCATTAGCTCGCTCCGTGAGGCAACAACGTCCAAGAAATCAAGAACACAGGGGATTTTTTTTTTTGCGCGAAACCACCAGTAGAACATATCTGCAGAGAAGCCTAGAAATACCTAACTGCTGACGAACAACGTGACATTAACCTAAGATGACGGATGAGTAGTAAGGTGACCTACACTGTGTCTCTCCGATTTTGTACCCACTCAAAACGGTGTTAAATCGAAACAGATAAAATTAGGATTATAAGAAGTGTCCATGAAGGAATCTCAAAACATTAGTGTACTTCTGAAATTTGAGAAAGCAGCAATTGGGTGTAAGTCTCCTTATTTTCCATGAGCTTCTATACTCGGCAGAAAGAAGACTGCTGCAGAAACTCACCATCAGGATGGTTCACAAACATGCAACAGGTGACCATAAAAGGTGTCCCTTACACTGATCAGCCAGAACACCATGACCACCGACCTACTGTCGATGTAAGTCCGTCCAGGCGGTAGCAGCATCACCTAGAGGGGAATGACTGCTAGTCAGACACACGCACGGTGAATGTAATATCAATCAGCGTGCTGTCCGTGTGTAGAATGGGCAAGGCGAGCGATTTACCTGTGTTTGACCGAGGGCAGATTGTGATGGGCTGGAGCTCGGCACAAACATTTCGGAAACTGCACGGCTTGTCGGATATTCAAAAAGTGCTATGGTGAGTGCCTTCAACACGTGGCAAAACTAAGGTGGAACACCACATCCGGAGGTCGTAGGTTGGGCAGACTGGTAAAATAGGACAGGCGGCGAAATGTGACGGAACTAACATCAGACTTTATGCTGCGCAGAGTATAATTGTGTTTGAACATACAGCGCACCGTACACAGAACGACTGTCCTCCGTAGCCGGAGAGCCACGCATGTGTCAGTCTCTCACGGGCAAGCGCTCTACCGACTGAGCAAAGGTCCCTAGTTCCAATCTCGGTCCGGCACACAGTTTTAATCTGCCAGGACGTTATACATCAGCGCACACTCCGCTGCAGAGTGAAAATCTCATTCTGGTAACATCCCCCAGGCTGTGGCTAAGCCTGTCTCCGTAATATCCTTTCTTCCAGGAGTGCTAGTTCTGCAAGGTTCGCAGAAGAGCTTCTGTGAAGTTTGGAGGGTAGGAGACGAGGCACTGGCAGAACTGAAGCTGTGAGTAGGGATCGTGAGTCGTGCTTGGGTAGCTCAGCCGGTAGAGCTCTCGCCCGCGAAAGGCGGACGTCCCGAGTTCGAGTCTCGATCCTGCACACAGTTTTAATCTGCCGGGAAGTTTCAGTAGTAATGCACTTTAAGAATCCGACGGAGCTGCTACGCTTTTGCAAGGGGACATAAAACTGTGAGATTTCAGGTATGAAGAATTCCTAAGCGGCGGCTCACTAACTCATTTCAAGGACGGAGTGGCGTAACTATCGCAAACTCAAGTGAGAAAGCCCGGCTAGTTATACTGTGCGTCCCTTACACCACCATCTACGGACTCATCGGCAAAACTGAGGCATTTCTAGAGGTTTGGTGTAAGTGGTGGATTCTTGCATTCGGCATCCCTTGCGGGGATGAATTTCTCGCAAGTTTGGACAGATTTTAGTGGGTGCTTCTTGCACGTCGTCGTAACTTGGATAATTTGCAGTGGGCACGTCTTGCACTTGGCATCTTGTGAATGTAATACGACTGTAGAGAAATAACTTGCGATGGAACAAACTGTTGTAAATTTGTGGGCAAAATAGAAAGTGCAATTTCGATGAAAAGCACGACGAGAAAAGAAGTAGGAAGTGAACAATAACTGTTAGAAGTAATTGCAGTGTGTAATATTACAACTGAGTGGGTCAAGTAATACGTATCGCCTAGCGAAAAACACAGTTCGCGTCACTGGAGTACGAACATTTCGCAAGTGAAGAATAGCGAACGAGCGCAAAGGCACCACGTGGTTAGCAAATCAGCGCAGCACAGCAGCTGAGAAGGAATGAGCGGAGGCACTCTAGCTGAGGTCCGGAGTTCGACACACTTCGTGACAGTGGAACATTACTGCACACAGTAAAATATACAATTTTCAAAGTACGTTAAAGTGATAGAAAAGTGCCGTAGGTAGTTAATGTTACTTAGAAGCTGTAGGACAACTAAAAGTAAAATGAGCAAACCAAGTTTTAGCGAGAATACGACTCAGGAGACCTTCGAGTTACCAGAGACGCAAGATATATTTCTGCATGCAATATCAAAAGAAGACCCTGTACTCAGCAAGAGTGATATTGTATATAACGAGGGACTGGATGTCCTATTAAATACTTCAGATACAACAGAAAATGCCGCTGAGTCAAACACTCAGACAGTGATTAAGGAATGTATGACGTCAGAAAATAATCTCAACAAAATTAATGGTTCAGAATTTAATATGCAAGTCATGTTTTCAGCTATGATGAGTAAACTAGAGGAAAGTGCTGGAGAAACTAAACAACTTAACGAAAAACTGGAAACGACTAACAACAAAATAAAAGAAACTGTTAGGGAAACTAACAAGAAACTAGAAGAATATAACCAAAAACTCGAAGCAACTAATACGAGAATAGAGGAAAGTGCTAGATACACTAAAGAACAGTTGATAAAAATTATGAAAGAAATTAACAATAACACAACTGATATATTGGATAAATGTATTATGGATACTAGCCAAATATTCAAAGTGATAGATGAAAAAATTGAGAATATAATCAAGGACCAGAGGACAGTGGCTCAAAATTTGGAAAAATAGTCAACACTGGAGAAGTATCCGTAGTAAATCACAGCAAATTTATTAAAGAATTACAGCAGAATGTTAAAACGTTAATCGCAGTTTTGGTAAGGAGATTGAAAAACGTAATGTATCAATCTCCAATGTAAATAAAAAAGTAGATGGAACAGAGGCAGCTTCATCTAATAGAATATCTTCAGTAGAAACAAGTACTAAAGAGACATTCACAAATGAAGATAGTATTTAGAAAGAGGTCAGTGATTTTACTAACAAGGTACTTAAATGTTTGCTGAAAGGGTTGAAAATAAATTAGATTCAAAATTACAAGACAGTATTGCTGTAAATAATAGTGGAAACAATACAGATGAAGACACTTGTTTAAAAGATTGTGCTTTACACAATTTTTCGGCAAAGCTTTTGAGAAACGGTTCCAAGGTCTGTTACCAGAAAAATGGGACGAGAGGAGGAAAATAGGATGTGTTAGCAGTAGAATGGAAGGAAATACTCTTTCTTGGGAAATGAGAGCTGGCGATTCATTTCAAACATTTGACGAATTTTTTAAAAAATTCTTAGACAAGTACTGGTCTATTAGTACTCAATGCAATGTTAGGAACATCTTCCGGGGAAGAAATTTGTTGGGCAGTGGATATGATGGTTACAAAGATTATTTTTGAAGTTTCTGCGAGAAGAATTTGTATTTAGACAATACACTTAGTGAACAATACCTTGTTGCTGTAGAAGTGGACAATCTACCATTGAGTGTTCACGAAAAATTAATAGAGACATCGAAAAAGAAAACAGATGACTTTTACAGGCTTTAGAACAGATGGATTCAATTTCAGAAAGAAAATATCCAGCAATGGCTGGAGAGGAGTAAATTATAGATCTAGAGAAAGTGTTACCTGGAGGGAACAAAAGAGAACCATAATGAGTAGAGGGAACATAACAGAAATCAGAAGGGGAGAGACGACGAGAGGCGTGGCAATGGGTGGCAATGGGTTCAACTGATGTGATAGAGGAGGCTGAAACCGACGAGACAATAATGATCACAGTAACAGAAGGTATCAGGAACAAAATGAGAGATGTAATGATGATACAACAGAAAGAAACCACGAAAGGAGAGACCAGAAAAGAAAAAACTCTAAAGGAGTTTGTGTGATGTCCAAACTCAAGCTCAGATAAGTGACAGATCATTGACTATGAAGAGGTTGATAAGGAAAGTCCTGGGGATATTACAGAAGTTCTTTTTGAAGAAGATGAAATAGATAGTAAAGAGGTATGTCAACCAGTTGTAGACTTGGAAATTAATGGAATTAAAGCAGTTGTTGTTACTGATATAGATAGCAAGCTATGCGCTGTAACAGAGGAGCTCTGTGATCAAATAAGAGGTAATTTAATGGAATTAAAGCTATTTATGTTATTGATACAGATAGAAAGTTATGTGCTGTAGCAATGGGTTCTGTGACCAAATAACAGATAGATGTGAGGTATCAGTATTGCCATTACAAGAAGATACAGTTATAGGTGAAGTAGAAGGAAAAAGTCAGAAAATAAAGGATCAAGGAATTTTATTGGAGGTTAGTGCTATGGTGGTACCAGCTCTTTGTACTTGATTGATAATAGGAACAGATTTGCTGGTGAACCACACAGTAGTTGTGGATTTAGGAGAGGGTAGTAAGACCCTAAGGGCAAATGATACTCAGAGAGGAATTAAATTTAGTAACAGGGTTAGTCCCAAAGGGAAAATGCAGGATGCGTACCACATAAAAATAATGTGCGTGTGCTTCAGTAGGAAGTAGATAGTAGTAGTAGGAGCAGTAGTAGGAAGTAGACTGCATTCCACAGAGAAAAGGGAACCAGAAACAGAGAGAGGTTTGTTCCTGAATAGAACATGAAATAAAGAATAAAGCAAAGAAAATTCATGTTATTGATACAGAGTGGAAAACAGAGCTAGAAAATGTCTTGTTAAAATATAAAGAAGTATTTTCTCATAAACCATGATTAATGAAGGGAAACATTATGAATTTAAAGTCAAGCCACATCACTGTTTTAATTTGAGACCACATGTAATACCAGCATCAAAAAAGGAGGCAATAGATAGAGAAAAACAGAGGATGTTGTCGTAACATATTATAGAGACATCAAGCAGTCGGACTGTAACCCACTAGTTTACATTATTAAAAAAGATGGTTCAGTACGAGTTACATTGTACTCTAGGGTACTAAACAAGGTAACATACTCTGAGAACGTTAGACCACAGGCTGTAGAGGAATTATTGCAGAAATTTGAGGGTGCTAGTAAGTTATCTAGGCAGGACATGACTGCAGGTTATTGGCAGATAATTTTTTGAAGGACCATATGTGGCTAATGGGGTGACGCAGCATGATGTAGTAAAAGTAGTACATCTACAATCCCATGTAGTAAGGGACACTTAGAATGTAGCTGATGTTAAGAAAGTACATGATAATTTAAGGGAAACCTCCAAACTCTGAAGTGCCTGAATATCAGTTACAAGACATAATATTTCTCTAGTAATATAATAAAGCATACACATTTTGAAAGACTCAGACATGACTATGAAATGCATTGTAGATAGTACTTCTATTTAACTGCTGAGAGAGAAAGTAGTTCTAAGTATTTTGAAATATGTTCAGTTAATGTGTTTGTAGAAAAAAGGCAGGGGTTGAATGAACCTCGTCCGCAGCTCGTGGTCGTGCGGTAGCGTTCTCGCTTCCCACGCCCGGGTTCCCGGGTTCGATTCCCGGCAGGGTCAGGGATTTTCTCTGCCTCGTGATGACTGGGTGTTGTGTGCTGTCCTTAGGTTAGTTAGGTTTAAGTAGTTCATTGTTCTGGGGGACTGATGACCCTAGATGTTAAGTCCCATAGTGCTCAGAGCCATTTGAACCAATGAACCTCGAGAGAACATGGTGTGCTGGCCATTAAAGAGATCGCACAGGCAGTGACAGGATACTGACATGTGCTGAGCACAGCTGGCGGCTGAAATAGCCGAACCACGTGATTATGTGATGTGGCCGGATTGACGTATGCAGAGACACGTCACAACAGCGACATTGGTAAACATAGCGATCTTTTATGCAGTATAGATGTACCGATGATGTAGACCTAAATGATTTAATACCAAGAGGTAATCGCTGTTATTAAAGAATCAATTACGTAAAGAATAAAGTAATTGAAAGAGGGTAATGTTTCAGGCATTAATATAATTAACAGTCTGTCAAGTAACATCAAAATTGTTTATGACATAATAATTGTTTGAAAAGAATTCACTAATTCATGAAGATGGTAGTTAATTAAAAGTTTTGAATGTTGACCGCTTGGGCAGCACCAGTAGAGTTATAAGAAACAATCTAAAGTTGGCATTTGCGCAAATTATGGCCACAATCATCAATCAATGCAAACATGTCGCCTACGGTCAAAACTTTTGGCTGGCGAATAATAGTGCTTCACACCAAATAAGGTATCAGAGCATTGATTTGTCAAAGAACGATCCTGAGTCGTAAATTTCAGTGCTGATCAGTGAAGTACCATAGCAGTGTAAAAAGAAAAAAATTACCATAGTTTTATGAAACGGGTTGTGCATTTTGTACATTATTGGTATTTAGGAAAATTCTGGTAAATTATGCTGCAATGGTCTCTTGTAAGACGGCAAATTAGCTGCGTAAAAATGTAAGCTAAATATTTGTAATAATTTTCCTACATTTTATAAGTTAAACAGATTGTACTATTATGATATTTACTAAACAACTTTTACATGCCTGATAAGTTTCAAAACCTAATGTTTATTTGTATTTGTGAGAATACTGCAACTGTTTTCTACAATATGTTTTGTTGATATATAGTAATGTGATTTTTGAAAGAATTTTGGTTGTCAAAATTTCGGAGAGCGTCGTAGTGAAAACTCAAAGATTATCCAAGTACTAACAATCAGAAGCAAGGAAAACTGTTGCAGTCGGTGAAAATGAAATAAGATTTCATAAACAAGAAGATTTTGCATTTTCAAGATTTCTATCAAACTACTAAAAATGTGTTTGAAGAGAAAAAGAATATTTAAAGTAACTGGCATAAAACAAAAGACCTATGGTATAAAGGCTGCTCTAAGAACTGAGATACCGCGATTGTAATGTTTCCAAAATTCCTGCTTTGTCTGAACGTAGAAATCACAATTTTGAAAAGAAATTACTCAACAGCATGTGTGATGTATCCTTTGTTTGCAGAAAAGAACGCATATTATCGTACTTCCAGATACGTGAAGCAAATGTATCAGCTCTTCATTACGTACGGAGTAAGAAGAGAGCAGTAGGTTCCCACATTGGCTGGCAAAGGCGGTTGGCCATCTGGCGCTTTCATAGCAAGTGAGAAGAGATGCCGATGCAGAAATCGCTCGTGACGTAGGGTAAGTACATTTATTCTGACTCGAATCAAGTAACTGTTATTAATAAATATTTGCTAACAGAAGTTGCCTTTGTCACTCAGACATTAGCAGGTGTCTACAGGTCACAAATACTATCTTTCAGTAATTTTACAATATCAGGAAACGTTGATATTAGTAAATAAAAGAATAACTTTGGCATATCCGAAGATGTATGGTCTTATACGAACTACATTGATTGTAGCCTCAAGTTACAGACTGTATGCCATAATCGGCATTCGTCGATAGGATGCCTCTCGATCTAATCATGCAGTAGACAATGCACTCGTACTATTAATAGTTAGCTTATAATTAGTATGAACAAGTTCATTTTACGGTATTTCTTAAATAAACGCACCATCATAGAATCCCCTGTAATTTTTTCTTTTTTTTTTTTTTTTTGGGCAAAGAAAACTTCTTCCCGCTCCATTACGTAGGGGACATAAAACTACGAGAGCATCTCCTCGTAACAGGCAGAAATAATTCCTAAGCGCGGTTCACTAAGTCAGTTCAAGGACAGGCTGGCTTGATTTTCGCAAAACTTGGGTGGGAAAGCGTGGCCAGTTATGCTGTACATCCCTTACACCACCATCTGCGGACTC
Source organism: Schistocerca americana (assembly GCF_021461395.2). Lineage (NCBI taxonomy): Eukaryota > Metazoa > Arthropoda > Insecta > Orthoptera > Acrididae > Schistocerca > Schistocerca americana. The sequence goes on from NC_060119.1 coordinate 804,133,385, forward strand.
ACCGGCTGAACTGAGAGATTTCTGGAGATGTAGAACGAGTGTGGGGGGGTTCTTGCAAATGGTCCGAGAAGGTGTGGTCGATGCATTAAACTAGTCTCTGTCCCCGGAACGGAATTCTGCGTAACTGCGACGAAGGAACTACAGGAGTCATAGAAAGAAGGCACAATACCCGTTTAACCAAACACGGGCTTCTCCTGATTTTTAATTGACTGTCATGTACTTCTGGACATTAAGGTCTTTTCCAGCTGATTTAACAAAGGTACCACTTTCAACTTTTGTTCCACAACATTGGCATTAACAATTTTTCTCACGTTTACCGCAATTCGTCTAATTTTCTATTATTCTTGTCGAGTCTTTTACACAATATAACTAATGTTTCATTGTACTTTTCACTTTCCATCCGCTTTCATCCTCTCTTTTGCCATGTGTAAATTGTCTTCTTGAATTCCTTCACTAAATTCCTTGTTGATCTCTCTCACTAAAGGCAATGGTCGTTCCCATGCTAATCCCAGTATTACTATCACCCCTTGTCTATCCCCAGAGGCAAGGCTTTCCAGTGAGCTACTTCACCTCCTTTCTCCTTACATCTTCACTTAAAGGAAATATCATAACAAAAAGACGTTCAGCCCTATTACACTCAAAACTATTGTTAGTTCACACTAGCTTCACATCCTTACTTGTCTCATGTTAAACTAAAGGTGATAATAACTGGGAGTCAAATCAGGGCTACAAAGAAGATGCTCAAAATACTCCCGTTTCACGTTGTTCAACTGTCTTAAAATTTTGTCCCGCAACCAAATCAAACCGAAAACTATCATTCCATGCCGTTTAATTTAGCTCTCTGGACATACAGTGAACCAGCGGTGTATCTCTGTTGTCAGGAACGACAATGACTATAAAATTTTCAACAAAAATATCAGGGCGCTGTTCACTGATTTACGAGGTGTACTGCAGTTTCTTCAGACGTTTATAGACAGAAACCAGGTATCATCGTCCGTGACAATCTGTTCGAGAAAACGATCACCTCATTGAGTGCCGAGTTGACCATATTTTGTGATCGGCAGAAAGAAATTTGGGCACCAATGAGCCAAGCCTTGTTGTAGTGTAATCTTTAAATTACCACGTGGTACAAAACTGTTCTGAAGAAAAAGCTATAATTTCGCAAGCACTTCCGTTCTCTAAGTTGCATATAAAACGTGGCGACTGCCTGAGAGTGTATTCTTTCCTGCACAGAAGGAGACGCACCATTTCAAGTAGTTTACAGCCGATCAGGTGTACGATTGCAGAGAGAATTCCACAACTTTTACTCACGCAACATACTAGCAGCTTCTCGAGCTAACAAGTGTGTACTGACTCACGATAAATATTATCATACCTTACGTGTTCTCCATTTACCCTGCCATACTCTCCGAAAAGCTGTTGTGCGACATTCCATGTTAGCAAATTTACTATCTAAAAAGAATGATATGTAATCAAATACTTGTATGATATTGAACGTCAACGACGGCCACGATTAGCGAGCAATGAGAACACCTTTCTGCAGTTTCCATAGGTGTTGTAAATTGTCTTAATGTTTTTTAGTGTCAAATGAAGGCCCATTAGACAGTGGAGATGGAACCACTAGGTACCATCTCGACACATCCCGTCTGATACATCTGGAGAACTTTTTCTCATGAGAGCATGTACATAATTAACTCGTCCTTCAGGCGCACTGCCGCCATTGAGAGTCTCTCAATCACACGCTTTCACGCATCCCACCGTACCAGATTTTAAAACTTGAAATGTGGCTAAATCACCCAATGGCTTCTTGGTCAACTAATCAGTTTTCAGATTTTTATCCTTAAATACTTGACTCGTTCGTAGTGTAACATTTTGCACCCGACTGGTCGTCAGAGCGGTATTTGCTTTCCAGTGCTATTGTTGTAGCTGAAAGCTCACTACAGATAAGAACCGACAACAAAGTCGAGCGGTGTTTCATTGTATTGAGGCCGTAAGTGTTAAGAACAATACACAAAGCAAGAGTCTGTGCACTTATTTACGAATACCACAGTCTAAGTCAAACTGATCTGGCGAAAATATAAGGAGCGAGGTAATTATTTTTGTATCGCCTACTTGGTTGTCAGCTCTTCTTATAGCAGTTCAACAGCAAAATAATAATATTTTTGAAAAGATGATGTTATCAACAAAAATACTATGTGATATGGTACCGATTGAATACGAGTGCACCACAAGGACAAGATGCAATTGCAGGAACACTGGAATGCAATACTAAACGATACTGAAGATATTATCAGGTAAGGAAATGTATCAGTATGCGGCGGAATCATGTTTTATTGCACCATTCAGACAGACTGAAGCTCTATATCGTATTAAGACTTGACCCTGTTCTTTCTATTTTACATGCAATGTTCTGCCAAATGACGCATCAAAACATGCATCACCACGTGACTCTAATTCACAGGTAATTTGCAGGTATCTTGAACTTACTCTTACAAACTAAATAGAAGTTATCTTGCATATCTCGATGGGTAACTACACCTAAGAGGAAAGAAGCTTCTGTCCTGAGATGGCTCTGAGCGCTATGGGACTTAACATCTGAGGTCATCAGTCCCCTAGAACTTAGAACTACTTAAACCTAACTAACCTAAGGACATCACAAACATCCATGCCCGAGGCAGGATTCGAACCTGGGACCGTAGTGGTCTCGCGGTTCTAGACTGAAGCGCCAGAACCGCTCGGCCACCACGACCGGCTGTCCTGAGATAGTTCAAGAGATCTGAAGATATTCAACTTCACCCAAACATATCACTCACAAGCACCGATAAAGAACTGTGAAAATTCAACCGTAGCAAAGTGATACATACCAGAAATAACTAGGATCAGACAGTTTTAAGGCTTTTGTACATCTTTGTTCCCGTCAGCAGTCGTCTAATGATTAAGGTCTTACGGTGTCTGGCCTGAAAAGATGGTTTCGTCTCCTTTTCATACAGATTTTTCTGTGTGTCTCGAACTGAACGTTCACATGATGGCAGCGTGTTAGCAGTGTCCTGTAATGTAGATGTTTCAACTGGTGCGCTCGTGTGCGGAGAATTACACGTTCCTTTTTATGAACTACTATGACGAAATTCAATGCTAGTACTCTAATACAGTGGGTCCCACATAAAACCGATACACCTCACGTACAAGTTAATCACCTCGAGCTGCTTGCGAAAGGGCAACACTGCCTTGAAAGTGGCTAAACTGCATTTTATCTGAAAGTTAAGTGCAGCTGTGTGTTCGTGGGTCAGCTGTTGTGAGAAGTTCGTACAGTTGAGTTGTTACAGAAATGGGGCAGCTTGCATTAGAACAGCGAACTGATATTATGAAGTGCTACATAAAGATAGACTCCATCAAAGAATGTGAATAAATGTTTCAAGCGGAGTATCCTGGTAGGAAACTCCCCACGTGCATCATTACTCAAGATCTGTACAAGAAATGGAGGGCTGTAGCATCCGTTCAAAATGAATAGAGGAGTAGGCGACCGACAGTGAGGCTCCGTGAAACTATAGGCAGAATTCAGATGGACATTACGAGAAGGGCCCACAAGCAGATTACCGCAGCAGATGGGTGTACCTTGTGCTTCTTGTCATCGTGTACTAAAAGCCTATCGTGTGAGGGTGGTGCAAGAGTTGGAATTCAAGGATCAGGAAAAAGAGCTCAGTTGCTAACGGTTACTTTGAACTCCTTGCTTGTTTTCATGTCAAATGAGGATTGATTTCAGTTGTCAGGTTATGTAAACTCTCAGAACTGCAGATACTGGTCGCAGGACAACCCACATATTCTGCATGAAGGACCTCTTCACTCAGAGAAGATGGGTGTTTGTTGTGTGTTGTCTGGGATGTGCAATATGGCCTCATATCTTTAAATTATATCTTAAACAGTGCCAGGTGTCTAGAGATCTTTGGCTCTTTTCATTCGCAGTTAGCAGATCCAGAGAAGCTGTATGCAGTATTCGAACAACAGGGAGCAACTGCTCACACACCTAACCAAAGTATGGCCCACATCATCAACGTGTTTCCTGAAGACAGACTTGCCCCAGGACTCAAGCGATTTTTATTTGCTAGCCACCCTAAAAACCGAAGTGTATGCTGACAGTCCTCGCACAGTAGATGATCTTAAACGGAACATTACTACAGAAATTAACTTCACCACGCCTGCAGAATTATAGCATGTTACTGGTAACGTTATTATAAGAAGTCTGCGATGCCTGGATGCCCATGGCCACCTCCTCCAGCATTTCTTATAAACAGGTAACTACATTTATAACGTTACTATTATCTATTCGTTTTTAGTTAATTCATTCATACTTTGATCTAGGACGTGGGGCGTGCCTGTTTTATGTGGGACACCCTGCACTACCTGAAATATATACTGAATCCGTTGCTCGTTTTTGTAAATTATTTTTTGTAAACTCCATGAACATAACGCCTATCTCACACCTAAAACTTTCAATTTAATAACTGGCGTTGATGTGATCTTCATTTTCGTGCCACTGCGAAGGATCTGTCTTAAGCCCTTATCATTCAGATTAAATCAGATCAAATAATCATTTGGAAAAAATGAATTTTATTATACCATATTTGTAAATTGGACAAAAATGTATAAAATATTTTCACCTATCCCCATACAGCTTCCTAACAGTCCCGAAAAAGTGTGATTTTGAATATTTAATATCCACAAGAATACTTGTGGAATTCAAAACGGTAAACGTGGAGTGCATACAATAGCCAATAGTTAGGGGATGAACTGTTCAGACAGTCGTTTGAAATTATACAAGTATTTATATAGCTATTAAAAATTCACAACCACCGATTTTCAGGAATATGTGTATGGGCTAAGGAATCTGTATGGGACTACAAGAAATTATTTTATTCTTTTTTTAAAATCTTGTGTTTGTGAAATTTTTCAGTCGATTTCAAACATTTTGATACGATTACAACAGTGACATGTGATGAATTTCAGGTTCATTTCGGTTTCTCTTCACCTTAATAAAAATATATTGATTCTTCCTACGTATAATATCTTGCGAAAAGACGGTGAAGGTAAAAATGAGTGACATTAGAGCTCGTACTTAGGTTTGACGGCAATCATCCTTACCGAGAAATGTTTGCGACTGGAACAAGAAAAGGGGGAAACGGGAGTAGTGTAGAAAGTACCATCCGCCCCAAACCAGACAAGAAAGTGAGTTAATATTACATTGTTACACAGTTCTGAGCTATGCTGAAAATTTCAGATGTGTAGCTCATTGGGAAGTTAGCTAAATATCAGTTGCGAAATTTTTATCGAAGAGACAAACCGACAGATAAGAAAGCAACCTAACAAAAATGTGTTAAAAATAATTCTAGGTTATCACAGACTGTTCAGTCCCATTACTGATATTTTTTGGCGTTTTTCAATTCCTACTCCTTTTAATGTTTTCGTTCGATGATTCGGCCTTATGATTCAATGAATTGACGATTTTAGATGTCGTAATGGCAATTTGATACTTATAAAGTTTAGAAAGAATGCTAAAATCCAAAGACTGCGCTCTGTTTCAGAAGGGCGTAGAACAAAGCTTCGACATATAGTTACGTGGAAAATAAAAACAGCGCAAATAGTATTTCCATCTTGTGGTTATAATTCAGATTCATCACTGAAGATTAACATTTTCAAGCAATAACTAGCTTTCACCACCTACCTTACATGATGGGTAGCCTTCAGTGTAAGTCTCCCTTGGTTGCTGTCCTCTCGACGAATCTTGAAAAAAACCATGAATTCGAGGCACATAGACTTGCTCCAAATATTCCATGACGTCTCCGTCCTGAAACACCATTTAGAATTAATTAATATCGATTCTAGACTAATTTTAGACGGTATACTCAGAACTGTAGTTCTGTAGCTCGTCTTTTCCTCTAAACTGATTATGAAAAGATTTCGTGTATCTGTTGACTGCAAGGCGAATAGAAATGGTTTTTCCAATACGTTCTCAATGGAAATACATGCACCTCCAAAAACTGACATATTTGATGTTGTTGTCTTAAAAACAGGACTGAAAATTTCATTCAGCAAGTGTTTCACAGACAATTTTTACCTACCTTTCTCCGTTGTAAGTTAAACGACCGAAATATGTGTGAAGTTGTCAGTATTGAATGAGTACGGGACTTTCTTTATTTTGTTTGCAAATACATTTGCGTATAAAATTTATATTGCATCAACACATACTTACTGAATTGCTGAATTTCATATTCACTTCACTCTCGCCTCTTAACCGCTGCCTCTTCTCGCTCAGAAACCCACTTTCGCAAATAAATGGAGATCAGTATCCACCATGAAACTTGGACCTCCTTTCAGCCGTTGACTGACCAAAAACTCCTTACATCGTTCAATAGTAATTATCTTTGAAACATTATTATTGGTTCTGTCGTCAGTTGTTTGGAAAAGAAAGTTTAATTTCGTTTATGAACCGCCAACTGCCTTATATTCTTGTTGTGGTATCCATTGTTGATGTAATTTTTGTGCGCAATTTCTCAACTGTTGCATCCGAATACGTGCCTTTTCCCAGGAAATCATCACTCTACACATAGCTGTATGTCACTTTCATGCGCAGTTAATTTGCAAACGCGCAAATTGTAAAAAAGGAGCCACTAACGCAGGTGTGACACATGATAATTTCTCACGGCTACATCATGTGCGTAATCGAAGATTAGGTATATCTCCTGTAAATTACCTGTAGACGCAAATACTGTACATGCTAAGACTGCTGCCTTCCCTCTAAAATGGGGGAGTACTGAGGTGGACAGCGAGGGGTCGTAAAGAGGAGCAGCGCGGCTCTCTCAGCCCTCCTTCTGCCAGTTCCGGGATCACTGACCCGTCACGTTGTTAAAGTGAACAATTGGTCTACATTAAATTGTGAATGAATATACTGTCAGAGGTAATATTTTGTACATCTGATGATTTCCTTTTTTCAGCATTTTCCGATTGTGAAGGCCCAGGACCATCATTTCCGCTTGTCCTACTGAGCCCGAACTTCACACAGTTCACTTTTAGGTGGACTGAAAACAATCTGCAGAGTAACCAAAGAGAAATTATCAATACTTTTTAAAAGAGTCCCCTGTAACAGCTACCATAATGCGCATTGTGTGAAGGAGAGTGGCTAGCCCGTAAGCTACGACTGGGCCAGGAAGAGATTCTCTGCAGTAGACTTGTGACTATCATCATCAAACGAGGTAGTGCAGCAACTAAGATTAAGATTTCCGGCGATTTTTGTAAATAGCTTAGAGTGACTCAATGGATGGTTTCTTTGAAAAAGGCCACAGAGTTTTTCTCCTCTTCTATATCCAGTCCGAGGCTGGGCTCCGTCTTTAACGACCACATTGTCGACGGCATGTTAAACCCCATTCTCCTCGCTGGTTAGTGACAGTATGACAGCTGTGTTGCTGCACTAGAAGCAGTGGTGTCCTTAAACGTCGTCGCAGGCGTACGCGTATCAGTTTAGTGTACAGTGCGTGCAGCCTAACCAACAAAGCCTGTAATTTGAGCCAGTGTTTGTGCTTGCCACACAACCTGGATACACCAAAATGTTTTATCAGGGAAACCTGTTGCCATTCTGGAGCCCGGAAGTGGACATATTCAGCAGGAGCTCTCCTAGCCAGATACAGTAACGTCTGAAATGTCCCATTTTACAAGATATGTACACAGCTGACATGTATTACCTCTGAGAAGAAGAAGTGAGTCGCCTATTTGTAGCTTAGCTCCCCTCAGACATGAATACATATAGTGTGGGGTTAGTAAGAGTAGGCATACGTAGGGCGAAGGTATCGAAAAAAATCACCCTAATATTCGTTTAAAGTGGTTTACAGACATATTACCACGGTGATCGAACAGGCACCTTAATAATACATAGAGAGAACTAACACGTACAATGTCGCAAAGGTGTCGAAAAGTGAAGAAAGTGGGAAAAGTGGTTTGTTGTATATGGCTTACATAATACTAAACTTGTTCTTGATACAAACGCGCCAGGAATTATCAGCATTACGATTACTCAGGATGAGTTTCCTAGTTTCCTCTGTTAGAGTCTAGCATCCTGTCGATAGAAAGATTGTTTAAGTTCTCGTACTTATTCGGACGCAAACACCAACGCCCAAAAAAAAAAAAAAAAAAAAAAAAAAAAAAAAAAGCCGGTTGATTTCAGCAGAAAATCAGCGTCTACAACCAAGCGCTCCGGTCTTCGCAGCACAGATCAACATTCATGACTGCGTGAGACCACACGTAGATGCGAGAGATGAGACTGCTAAAAAGCAATGAAGAGCTTTTACTTATCAACACAGTCAGCGAAAGGAATCACATTCATAACACAATAATATTCCAATTTTGTGTCTTACAGAAGAAATACGTTTTATCAAACACTGCAGAATTCTTCATTGTATAGCTGACCAGTTCCTGCTTTGACGAATACTGCTTGCACCAAATAAAATTTCGAAGATTTGTGATAGCGCTATATCAATAGAATAAGATGTTACATTTCGAGTCCCAAGTGCTTTTGCATTGCGACTGTCTTGGTTTGAGCACTGTTCTGGTAAAAATACTGCTAGATTGTGTGCCGAAAAGTTCTTTCACACAATTTTGCTTCTGCGGACATGGGGCTTTTTCACATCTAGTTCTTTTTTTTGTTGTAACTACCTTGATCGCCAACTCAGTCCATATCCCCACTCTTTAGCTGCTAATTTATCTTTCACGTATTATTTTGCGATCTTCCATGACCATACGTTAAATTTTTTCAATGGTTCTCTGCGCGCCGCCTTTACTGGTCTGGAGAAGCACGTTTCAGCATCCGTGCTTCTGAGACCACGTTGAACCACGTTAATACATCTGAAAGGTCAACAATGAGCCGGTCCAATCTTAATGGAATGTGGTCCTTAGCTACATCGCTGGTAAACAAACAATGAAAGTACCTCTTTTTACTCCGCCTTATACAACACTAACCACTTTACAAGATTACCAATACACAGGTGCCTGCTGTATCCATTTAAACTTCCAGCAAGAATCAGTCTCACCAGAGGTGACTGGAATTAATATATCCCAAGTAAAATTGTCAAATTTATCAATTGTACATCAGCTTTTAGCAGTTAAGACAGTAGCAGTTTCGGTAAACCTGCATGTCTTTGTCCGTAAGGAGAAAGCCAGAATACACCTCAGGTAATATTGTACTTGCAGCCTGAAGTAGGCTTTGTTCTACGTGGTTTTTTCCGGTCTACTGCGTTAAAAGAACGTATAGTTGCAGGTGGGCAGAGACAAAGCATCTTTGTGGCCTGTAACGTGAGTCACCGTGCTGTCGGGCTCTTTTCCCTTTCCCTCCGTACCATGTGCGTCATCGGCGAATTTGGAACATTCCACAAGAATGTCGATAAGAGTATCAGCCCCACTTCGTTCTGTACACTTTGTTATCTGTAATGTCGATTTCCACGTAAACATCACATGAAGCAGACTTCTGTTTGTGACATTGGCTTGTGAGGGTGACTCACTATTTAGATGACAGGAAAGGAGACCAGTTGCTTTCCAGCAGTTTCTAGGAGCTCTCATACGTTTATCACGTAGGCAGCGCCGAAATTAAAAAGTATTTATTGTCTACAAAGATTACGTAGTCTGCAAGCGGCTGAGCTTCACATGTCACAACAGCAAAGCAAAGCTCCGCGTTCTGCCCCTGATGGAATCTGTGCTAACGGAGTCCCCTGATGCGGTATGAAGGGGCGTCGAGTCAGCACACAGGGCGTTGTCCGTTTTCTTTACCTTCGAGCCGCTACTTCTCATTCTGATAGCTCCTCGATTGGCATTACGAGGCTAAGTGCACCCCGTTTCAGTCCATCGATCAAGGAAGCTTCCCTGGTAATACCGGAAAACGAACCCTGTCATCCGCACTGGAACCACTGAGTTCCGGAGGCGAACTCACATGACACAATTATTGCATAAATGACTGCAAGAATAAAATTTCCCTGGCTAGCAGAGAGTCAGTGGTTTTTTCACTTCTGAAGGGCTCTTCTGGAATACCTGAGAAATCTCCGTCTAAGGATGCTATAAACTCTCCTTGGACTGTTTCCAATTTCGAAAGTTGTGGAGCTAAGTAAACGTCATAGGTTACCATCTTCCAACATAATTCTGATTTATCGCTTTTCCCCATTTCCATAGCAATTTCGTGGATCGACGCTGTGTTCCGTGGGAAGACGATATTTATGTCCATTTTCACTTTTATAACGCACGTTTCATTTAGTTGCCCGGCCGGCAGTGCTTCGGTTTTCTGCAAGAATCGTGAAGTAGCAGATATTGCAAGCTCGTATTCAGCACATTGTACAGCTTCACTTAGAATTTCCCATACACTGCACAATTTCCAAAAAAAATCTCTCTGGGGTCTACCATGCATTATCCCTGCATGCGTCTTCTTACAGTAGACCGTTAATGATTTACCTAGTAGCATTTAAGAACGATAAACGAGTTCTTTCCCTTTACAGCAATTGAACATCCCAAAAAAAAAAAAAAAATGCAGTGATGGAACTATTTCCATCTTATTGGACATTTCGAAAGGAATTTTGCATCACAACGTAATATACTTGTAAAATTGCCAGCCAATTCCTTTACCATTAGCTCTCAAATACTTAGAATTAAGTAACTGGTCTTTCGTGTCTATTTGTCCATGAAAAGAAATATGATGGTAGCCTGTACTATTTTATTGTTATCAAATATGAAGAGTCCTTGAATTAGTACATAAAGCTGCAAAAAAAAAAAAAAAAAAAAAAAAAAAAGAAACGACATGAAACTGCCTGGCAGATTAAAGCTGTGTGCTGGACCGCGACTCGAAATGGGGACCTTTGCCTTTCGCAGGCAAGTGTTCTACCGGCTGGGCTACCCAAACGAGACTCATGATCCGTGCTCACACCTTCACTTCCGCCAGTACCTCTTCTCTCCTACACTCCAGACTTCTGTGAAACACAAAGGTCCCGAGTTCGAGTCTCGGTCGGGCACACAGTTTTAATCTGCCAGGAAGTTTCATATCAGCGCACACTCCGCTGCAGAGTGAAAATCTCATTCTGAAAAAGACACTGCTTGCAGAGCCCACTCCTCAGAGAGCTGCTCCAAGTACACAACTACACCTGGGTTCTGGGCTCTGCAGTGAGACCAAACCACAGATGAGTGCTTTCATGGACATAACAGCATAACAGACAGCAATGCTTCGTTCACAATTTGGCCCAACACTGGAGCACCACCATGGTTGAGGGGATGTTTGTGTGGACCAGGGTCATCCAAGAACACGGCTCGCGAGCCGTGCCTAGTCTCGCATGGCACAGTACTCAGCCTGGCTACCCACTTTCATCACAGCCACACCATGCTGTCTGAGCGGGAGGAGAGGGAAGAGGGGGAAACTATGAACTTGCCATATTTAGATAACAATGCAGTCGCACTCCATACGACTTCGTTTCATATTTCATGTTTCTCAACAACATAAATCACAAACGAAACAAATTTCCAGAGTTATTTAATTATGTTTGACGCACTGAAGACATAATATAATTTTTATCTGGTACAAACTGTCGGCGTATGGACAGACAGTGTCCCAGATTTATAATTCAGTTGCCAAGTGATAGTGGCTTATTTAGTTCCATAATCGAAAATGTCTTTCACACACACAATATGTTGATCTAAATGTTGTAGCACTTTTACAATCTCATTATGGAGACTTGGAAACACTATCTGAGTAAAATGATGTAGACGTCCTAGACAGTTTTAACGTAAAATGATTTGTCTCAAAACTGGAATTGCATTGCAGATCGGTTCAAAAATGTTCAAATGTGTGTGTATTCCTAAGGGACCAAACTGCTGAGGTCATCGGTCCCTAGACTTAGACACTACTTAAACTAACTTATGCTAAGAACAACACAGACACATCCATGCCCGAGGGAGGACTCTAACTTCCGGCGGGAGGGGCCGTGCAGTCCGTGACACGGCGCCTCAATCCGCGTGGCCACTCCGCGCAGTGCAGATCAGTCAGTTACATCTGCGCATGCAAAGGGTCACTTTAAAGTGGAACGGCAAACGCTCTCGAAAACAGGTGCAAGATTGGCAGCGTCCTCAAAACTATCCCAGTACTTCTTTGAAGGCCACTATGAGTTCTTCAAATTTTCGTCTTTAATGCCAGCGAGCTTAGGGAACAAGCTTCCCTTTGTTTGAAATTGTCCCTTCTACAGTGCGATTTTCTTTTTTAAATGCATCACCATCAAATCAGAAACAAATTGGTTCTGATCTTACTGTGTCTTACTACGGGCGGTGTGCAGTCAAATACAACTAAAATGCGAGGTCTACCTTCCGAATGTTCTAATTTTAATTCCTGCACTCCTTTTTCCTTCATAAATTCAACGATAACGAGTTTGAAATCGAAAAATCGTTCCAGCCATGCCCCTTGACTTAATCATCGTACTTTGCTGTAACATATGTCGTCTCCATACTCTTCGTTGAATACCATCGAAAACTATATGTATGGCAAGCCAAAACACTGCTATGTTCAATGACCTTTCATTAAGATGTTATTTTCTGGTGGTGTAAACTTATTTAGGCTCTATGGCCATTACAAGCTACTTGCAATGCAAACATATGGAGCTTTTAGTGCATGTATTTATGTCTATTTGTAACTATTAACAGTTTTGAATATACCTGTCGTAGTTTTTACATCCATAATACATCATTAACGCTGTCGCTGTCTAATTCCTCATATTACTGCTTATCGTAGGTGTATCGCAGACGAAATTATTATTCTCTAGATATTAATAAATGGGTCAAATGGCTCTGAGCACTATAGGACTTAACTTCTGAGATCATCAGTCCCCTAGAACTTAGAAGTACTTAAACCTAACTAACCTACGGACATCACACACATCCATGCCCGAGGCAGGATTCGAACCTGCGACCGTAGCGGTCGCGCGGTTCCAGACTGTAGCGCCTAGAACCACTCGGCCACACCGGCGGCCCATATATTAATATCTCAGCTGTATTCGCTAAGACTTATTTCATATTCTCCGTAATTTTGATAGCTTCAATTAACAGCTGAGTCAACTATGTTACATGGTTACGTATGTGACTTATTCATCAATGGAGTTGTGTGTGGTAGTAGTAAAATCTTTGTTAATGATCGCTGGTGTTGTCTTTGCCAGTAAATTTGTTTTATTCGCTATTTTGTTCTATATTACCTTCATTCATTTCTGTTGCAATTGACAGTGGAATAATGTATGTGACCTCAGAAGTTTTATTCGTATCATCAATTTCATCAAGTGCTCCACGCCTGCAAATTTAGCACAAAATGGTTCTTGATGTACAGAACAATGAACCCCTCTGTCGATCGTCGGAATTTTTTTCTCTTTAACTGTCACCTATATCCTTAAATTCTTTCTTCACGGCACTGAAATGTTGTTTCATAGCAAATTTACAACTACTGTCGATTATGTGACTCCATAATATATATTGAGAATTCTCATCCCTCACTTCTGTCATTCCCATCCATTTTTAAAGGTCTGTGACGATAGATCGCTTGACTGCCTGTTTTTGTGCAAACATTCCATGAATCAGTGAATGTCCTTCATATCACGATAAAACAGTTAAGGGTAAAAAGCGATAAATTCATGGTTCTTCCGAACTGAAAAGAGTTATGCTGACCGTAAAATGCCACATCGCAGTAATGTAGGAAGTGTCGCGCATTTCCGAGAAAGATTGAGCAAAGCTGACACAGGCTGAGCTACAGCCCACATGCAGCCCGCACATCTGGCTCGCATGCAGTTTGGCACACTGTGCCTAGTGCTGGTGTAGATGGTTCGACCATGTCTTCTGCGAGGTGACTTTGTGGCACACACGCCACTGTGTTGACTTCCACAAATCATAGAGGCCTCTGACTGCAATAGACACGTGAACATCGTGCTAGCATGCGGAGAGAAAAATACACTCCTGGAAATGGAAAAAAGAACACATTGACACCGGTGTGTCAGACCCACCATACTTGCTCCGGACACTGCGAGGGGGCTGTACAAGCAATGATCACACGCACAGCACAGCGGACACACCAGGAACCGCCGTGTTGGCCGTCGAATGGCGCTAGCTCCGCAGCATTTGTGCACCGCCGCCGTCAGTGTCAGCCAGTTTGCCGTGGCATACGGAGCTCCATTGCAGTCTTTAACACTGGTAGCATGCCACGACAGCGTGGACGTGAACCGTATGTGCAGTTGACGGACTTTGAGCGAGGGCGTATAGTGGGCATGCGGGAGGCCGGGTGGACGTACCGCCGAATTGCTCAACACGTGGGGCGTGAGGTCTCCACAGTACATCGATGTTGTCGCCAGTGGCCGGCGGAAGGTGCACGTGCCCGTCGACCTGGGACCGGACCGGACGGATGTACGCCAAGACCGTAGGATCCTACGCAGTGCCGTAGGGGACCGCACCGCCACTTCCCTGCAAATTAGGGACACTGTTGCTCCTGGGGTATCGGCGAGGACCATTCGCAACCGTCTCCATGAAGCTGGGCAACGGTCCCGCACACCGTTAGGCAGTCTTCCGCTCACGCCCCAACATCGTGCAGCCCGCCTCCAGTGGTGTCGCGACAGGCGTGAATGGAGGGACGAATGGAGACGTGTCGTCTTCAGCGATGAGAGTCGCTTCTGGCGTGGTGCCAATGATGGTCGTATGCGTGTTTTGCGCCGTGCAGGTGAGCGCCACAATCAGGACTGCATACGACCGAGGCACACAGGGCCAACACCCGGCATCATGGTGTGGGGAGCGATCTCCTACACTGGCCGTACACCACTGGTGATCGTCGAGGGGACACTGAATAGTGCACGGTACATCCAAACCGTCATCGAACCCATCGTTCTACCATTCCTAGACAGGCAAGGGAACTTGCTGTTCCAACAGGACAATGCACGTCCGCATGTATCCCGTGCCACCCAACGTGCTCTAGAAGGTGTAAGTCAACTACCCTGGCCAGCAAGATCTCCGGATCTGTCCCCCATTGAGCATGTTTGGGACTGGATGAAGCGTCGTCTCACGCGGTCTGCACGTCCAGCACGAACGCTGGTCCAACAAGGGCGCCAGGTGGAAATGGCATGGCAAGCCGTTCCACAGGACTACATCCAGCATCTCTACGATCGTCTCCATGGGAGAATAGCAGCCTGCATTGCTGCGAAAGGTGGATATACACTGTACTAGTGCCAACATTGTGCATGCTCTGTTGCCTGTGTCTATGTGCCTGTGGTTCTGTCAGTGTGATCATGTGATGTATCTGACCCCAGGAATGTGTCAATAAAGTTTCCCCTTCCTGGGACAATGAATTCACGGTGTTCTTATTTCAATTTCCAGGAGTGTATGATTGCAGTTTTTCTTCAGCATAATGAGATACGTGTGGGTGTGCTGCTGAACAGTTATGCAATATGATGAACATTCAATCTAGCAGCTGCTTTGCATCAAAGCGCCAAAGAAACTGGTATAGGCATGCGTACTCAAAAACAGAGATGTGTAAACAGCCGGTATACGTCGCTGTTGTCGGCAACGCCTATATAAGACAAGTGTCTGGCGCAGTTGTTAGATCGAATATGGGCTTTCAGAGACAAAGGCCCACTCGAGTACCATTATGACTGCACGACACAAAGCTTCACGCCTCGCCTGGGCACGTCTACTCCGAAATTGGACTGCTGATGACTGGAAACATGTCGCCTGGTCTGACGAGTCTCGTTTTAAATTGTATCGACCGGATGAACGTGTACGGGTATGGAAACAATCTCATGAATCTGTGGAACGTGCATGTTAGCAGGGGGCTGTTCAAGCTGGTGGAGGCTCTGTAATGAAATGGAGCGTGTGCAGTTGGAGTGATATGGGACCCCTGATAGTCTAGATATGACGCTGACAGGTGACACGTACGTAAGCATCCTGTCTGATCACCTGCATCCCTTCATGTCCATTGTGCATTCACAGAATTGAGCAACTCCAGCAGGACAAAGCCATACCCACATGTCCAGAATTGCTACACAGAGTGGCTCCAAGAACACTCTTCTGAGTTTAAACACTTCCGCTGGCCACCAAATTCCCCATACATAAACGGTATTGAGCATATCGGGAATGCCTTGCAACGTGCTGTGCAGAAGAGATCTCCACCCCCTCGTACTCTTGCGGTTTATGGACTGCTCTTCAGGATTCATGGTGTCCATTCCCTCCAGAGCTACGTTAGACACTAGTCGAGTCCTTGCCACATCGTGTTGCGGCACTTCTGCGTGCTCGGGAGAACCCACACGATATTAAGCGGGTATACCAGTTTCTTTCGCTCTTCAGTGTAGATGAAGATGTAATTTGACCACTGTAGTAACTGTAGTAACACGCACCCCCCCATGAACCATGGACCTTGCCGTTGGTGGGGAGGCTTGCGTGCCTCAGCGATACAGATAGCCGTACCGTAGGTGCAACCACAACGGAGGGGTATCTGTTGAGAGGCCAGACAAACGTGTGGTTCCTGAAGAGGGGCAGCAGCCTTTTCAGTAGTTGCAAGGGCAACAGTCTGGATGATTGACTGATCTGGCCTTGTAACAATAACCAAAACGGCCTTGCTGTGCTGGTACTGCGAACGGCTGAAAGCAAGGGGAAACTACAGCCGTAATTTTTCCCGAGGGCATGCAGCTTTATTGTATGATTACATGATGATGGCGTCCTCTTGGGTAAAATATTCCGGAGGTAAAATAGTCCCCCATTCGGATCTCCGGGCGGGGACTACTCAAGAGGATGTCGTTATCAGGAGAAAGAAAACTGGCGTTCTACGGATCGGAGCGTGGAATGTCAGATCCCTTAATCGGGCAGGTAGGTTAGAAAATTTAAAAAGGGAAATGGATAGGTTGAAGTTAGATATAGTGGGAATTAGTGAAGTTCGGTGGCAGGAGGAACAAGACTTCTGGTCAGGTGACTACAGGGTTATAAACACAAAATCAAATAGGGGTAATGCAGGAGTAGGTTTAATAATGAATAGGAAAATAGGAATGCGGGTAAGCTACTACAAACAGCATAGTGAACGCATTATTGTGGCCAAGATAGATACGAAGCCCACGCCTACTACAGTAGTACAAATTTATATGCCAACTAGCTCTGCAGATGACGAAGAAATTGAAGAAATGTATGATGAAATAAAAGAAATTATTCAGATTGTGAAGGGAGACGAAAATTTAATAGTCATGGGTGACTGGAATTCGAGTGTAGGAAAAGGGAGAGAAGGAAACATAGTAGGTGAATACGGATTGGGGGACAGAAATGAAAGAGGAAGCCGCCTGGTAGAATTTTGCACAGAGCACAACATAATCATAACTAACACTTGGTTTAAGAATCATGAAAGAAGGTTGTATACATGGAAGAACCCTGGAGATACTAAAAGGTATCAGATAGATTATATAATGGTAAGACAGAGATTTAGGAACCAGGTTTTAAATTGTAAGACATTTCCAGGGGCAGATGTGGACTCTGACCACAATCTATTGGTTATGACCTGTAGATTAAAGCTGAAGAAACTGCAAAAAGGTGGGAATTTAAGGAGATGGGACCTGGATAAACTAAAAGAACCAGAGGTTGTACAGAGATTCAGGGAGAGCATAAGGGAGCAATTGACAGGAATGGGGGAAATAAATACAGTAGAAGAAGAATGGGTAGCTCTGAGGGATGAAGTAGTGAAGGCAGCAGAGGATCAAGTAGGTAAAAAGACGAGGGATAGTAGAAATCCTTGGGTAACAGAAGAAATATTGAATTTAATTGATGAAAGGAGAAAATATAAAAATGCAGTAAGTGAAACAGGCAAACAGGAATACAAACGTCTCAAAAATGAGATCGACAGGAAGTGCAAAATGGCTAAGCAGGGATGGCTAGAGGACAAATGTAAGGATGTAGAGGCCTATCTCACTAGGGGTAAGATAGATACCGCCTACAGGAAAATTAAAGAGACCTTTGGAGATAAGAGAACGACTTGTATGAATATCAAGAGCTCAGATGGAAACCCAGTTCTAAGCGAAGAAGGGAAAGCAGAAAGGTGGAAGGAGTATATAGAGGGTCTATACAAGGGCGATGTACTTGAGGACAATATTATGGAAATGGAAGAGGATGTAGATGAAGATGAAATGGGAGATATGATACTGCGTGAAGAGTTTGACAGAGCACTGAAAGACCTGAGTCGAAACAAGGCCCCCGGAGTAGACAATATTCCATTGGAACTACTGACGGCCGTGGGAGAGCCAGTCCTGACAAAACTCTACCATCTGGTGAACAAGATGTATGAAACAGGCGAAATACCCTCAGACTTCAAGAAGAATATAATAATTCCAATCCCGAAGAAAGCAGATGTTGACAGATGTGAAAATTACCGAACTATCAGCTTAATAAGTCACAGCTGCAAAATACTAACACGTATTCTTTACAGACGAATGGAAAAACTAGTAGAAGCCAACCTCGGGGAAGATCAGTTTGGATTCCGTAGAAACACTGGAACACGTGAGGCAATACTGACCTTACGACTTATCTTAGAAGAAAGATTAAGGAAAGGCAAACCTACGTTTCTAGCATTTGTAGACTTAGAGAAAGCTTTTGACAATGTTTACTGGAATACTCTCTTTCAAATTCTAAAGGTGGCAGGAGTAAAATACAGGGAGCGAAAGGCTATTTACAATTTGTACAAAAACCAGATGGCAGTTATAAGAGTCGAGGGACATGAAAGGGAAGCAGTGGTTGGGAAGGGAGTAAGACAGGGTTGTAGCCTCTCCCCGATGTTGTTCAATCTGTATATTGAGCAAGCAGTAAAGGAAACAAAAGAAAAATTCGGAGTAGGTATTAAAATTCATGGAGAAGAAATAAAAACTTTGAGGTTCGCCGATGACATTGTAATTCTGTCAGAGACAGCAAAGGACTTGGAAGAGCAGTTGAACGGAATGGACAGTGTCTTGAAAGGAGGATATAAGATGAACATCAACAAAAGCAAAACAAGGATAATGGAATGTAGTCTAATTAAGTCGGGTGATGCTGAGGGAATTAGATTAGGAAATGAGACACTTAAAGTAGTAAAGGAGTTTTGCTATTTGGGGAGCAAAATAACTGATGATGGCCGAAGTAGAGAGGATATAAAATGTAGGCTGGCAATGGCAAGGAAAGCGTTTCTGAAGAAGAGAAATTTGTTAACATCCAGTATTGATTTAAGTGTCAGGAAGTCATTTATGAAAGTATTCGTATGGAGTGTAACCATGTATGGAAGTGAAACATGGACGATAAATAGTTTGGACAAGAAGAGAATAGAAGCTTTCGAAATGTGGTGCTACAGAAGAATGCTGAAGATTAGATGGGTAGATCACATAACTAATGAGGAAGTATTGAATAGGATTGGGGAGAAGAGAAGTTTGTGGCACAACTTGACCAGAAGAAGGGATCGGTTGGTAGGACATGTTCTGAGGCATCAAGGGATCACCAATTTAGTATTGGAGGGCAGCGTGGAGGGTAAAAATCGTAGAGGGAGACCAAGAGATGAATACACTAAGCAGATTCAGAAGGATGTAGGTTGCAGTAAGTACTGGGAGATGAAAAAGCTTGCACAGGATAGAGTAGCATGGAGAGCTGCATCAAACCAGTCTCAGGACTGAAGACCACAACAACAACAGTAACACGCATTTCACTGCAAAAAGATGGACTTGAATCTGAAACCCTTTGTGTGTAAACAATCGCTGATGACTGAAACTATGACCAACTATTTTTTTCCATAGTTGCAATATAAATCTAGCCACGAAGCTAATCTTCAGCCATTTTGGATATGACGCAAATGATTCACCATACAGGCAGATGAAGGAGTATACAATGAGAGTTTCAAAAAACGGTTTGCGTTATTTAAATTGTTACGTTTTTATTAAATCTGCGCTACTTGATTCGTTATCTCCAAATATAAGACTTATCAAGAAGTCTTCACTGAGGTGGCATTGTTGTTACATCCTCATTTCGCATGTCCTTTTTTGTGGAGAATGTTCCTTGACTTTCGTCTTCGCAGAATGTGTCGTTCTTGCGTCAGTGAAAAG
The DNA here is from genome assembly GCF_021461395.2 of Schistocerca americana. NCBI lineage: Eukaryota > Metazoa > Arthropoda > Insecta > Orthoptera > Acrididae > Schistocerca > Schistocerca americana. The sequence goes on from NC_060119.1 coordinate 804,153,499, forward strand.
AGGAAACACGCAAAGCAGAGGGTCCCTACCGCCCCCGCTCCCTCCCAGGCAGCAATCAGCAGCATGCACGCAGTGTCTCAAGTCTCCGGTGTTTTTCCGCCCTCTCCCAGCCTGTAGTTATCAGGCGGCCGGTAGCACAGGGGCAAGCGGTATCTGGAGACGGTCACTGCCCTCTGTCGCCCTGCCTACACGTGACACGCTAAGAAGAGCGCAGCGTGAATAATTCGCAACTTTTCACTATGAGCCTGTTAATTCACAGGTATGAAGATTTACGGTTAACATTTCTGTTCAACTTACTTTAAAATGCACATACACGTTTTCGAGACGAACTGTCTACTAGCTCCAAACTATCACTAGAAAAATTATGTTCCAATGGATCCTGGCTTGAGCACAATACAGTATCTTATTTTTCTTCATTCACGACTCGACAATGTTTCGCCGTGTTCTGTGGGCCGAACAACAGGTAAATATTACATGAGACTATGCAAGGTGTTCGAAAATTCCCAGTACAAACTTCTAGGACTTGTAGAGGGGAGTTAGTAGATAATATTTGGAACTGCTACCCATGCCCGGAAACATGCGACCACTTTTACAAGTAATTGACTAGGCGTGACCCAGTACATCACTTGTTATACAGTTCCAGTCATTAATAGCCTAAGAAATTCCTTGTGTACACGTTGATGGTTTCTCTTCAACGTGATGCAGTACGGCCTATTCCAGTTCGGGTGTGCGGCATCAATTTGGAGCACCGCAGTCACGCCAGCTGGCGGTGAAGGTACCCTCTCTCGAAACCGTAGCGTAATAGTGACGAAAAGTGTATGTGATGGAGTCTGACGTTGTATAGAACTATCTTGATAAAGGCGACAAGTAGCTCTCAATAAGTGTGAGTTTCGACATTTAGTTTTGTCGGTGTATTCTGCAGACGTCTACACAACCATGTCACTCCATCACTCACATACACTTGAATAAGGCTCGAACCACATCACGGTGGTAGTAGGATGGACGTCAAATGACATCAGATGATCCGACATAATCACCTCCCATTAATAAGACTATCCTATTGCATGCATATTTATCAAAGATGTTTCCAAAAGGCTGTAGCAAGGAAACGGTACGTTTTCGGACATCAATTCCTCTTCAAAATATTATGTACTCCATGCCCTCTACAAGATCTAGAATTTTGTAACGGGAATTTCCGAGCACCCTGCATGTACTTTCCAGAATTGTTCAAAAAGTTCCAATAAAAATACGTATTTAATATAACATGCTGTTTTCCATGCCCTCGTCTGTCTTCTGAAGTTCAGGGGTACTATAAACGATTAGTTCGTTTTCAAAACCCTATTTTTCCAAAGTATTACACGTACAAATATGACTTCTACATAAAGAAAACCATAAACTCACCTACTTTGTATTCTACACTCTAAAAATGTTCTATGAGTGCCTCTATGGTCACACGTACAAGCGGTAATCGTTCCTTACCTTATGTAGAAACTTCCTGGCGGTGGGGTGGTCATCGCAGCTGCGCTGGTGCGTATTCTGGGCTGTTCCAGTGTTGGCACTTTGCTGGAGGGCGGTAGGGGGGGGGGGGGGTTACATAAACACGGTCCTCAATGTACTTCCAAAAGAGAAAGTCCCAAGGCGTTAGGTCAGGCGACGTGAAGGGCCAAGGGAACAGAGCCACATCTCCCCGTCTCCGATACCCAGGTTCGTCGCTTAGCTATCGAAGAACATCAGAACTTTAATGAGGGGGATGCCCCATCTTGTTGGAAGATGAAATTCTCGGAATCAGCAGTCAGTTGTGGAAACCATTGGCTGACACTGCGTTTCCTCTCATCTGGTCAATGCTAGAGGTCGCATTACAACTTCATTTACGAAAATAAGCACATTTTCACCTTGCGAACTTTATCTTCGCAGTTTTCATATTACTTGCCCTAGCCGACCGCAGTGGACGAGCGGTTCTAGGAGCTGCAGTCTGGAACCACGCGACCGCTACTGTCGCAGCTTCGAATCCTGCCTCGGGCATGGATGTGTGTAATGTCCTTAGGTTAGTTAGATTTAAGTAGTTCTAATTTCTAGGGGACTGATGACCTCAGATGTTAAGCCCCATAGTGCTCAGAGCCATTTGAACCATTTTGAACTTGCCCTAATTACTGTGGAGAGCTATTATTCCTCTGTCACTAGCTGTAGGTTTGTTACCGGAAACTGTGATTTTAAGTCGTAGCAATTGTGTGTTCAGTTTACGTCTCTTCTTTTGATTTGTTTGTATACATGTTGCCAACCTAACGAAGTAAGTGCTGAAAACTAACGTCTCTTCATTTCCGTTCTCTTTATATCTGTGTGTGTGTTAATGTAAACAATGAGTTGTTTGTTATGTATATTTTATCATTCAACAGGAATTTCTTTTCTGCTTTGGTTGTTTGCATGTATTAGTTTGCTTGCAGGTATCCGACTCAAAATCGAGATTAATGTAGCTCCACTCCACTTTCGGACAGCCTGTGTGCTTTCTCATACTTTCGAATATTTTAATCATTCAATGTATTTTAATCTGTAAATTGTATTCTGCTTGGAAGAAATTAAGTAGAAACATTATTTCATACGCTTTCTGTCTTTAAGGATTAGACGCTCTCGCCGTATCTCATGTCTCATTTCCGTTGTGGAAACTGAGATCTAGGCATGACATGCTGCCAGTTGACAAATACATAATCGAACTGCCAAATACGAACACGAATTCACAAATTACCTACTGAAGAATGGAACGACTGGTAGGAGCCGACTACGGGTGGTGGGGAGGGGGGGGGGGGGGAAGGGGTGAGGGGTGAGGGGGGGAGAGGAGATTAGGTAGTGTTGTTGAGAACTGTAGGAACGCCATTTAAAATTTTGAAATTATCAGAGATAAAATACAGGAAGTGGGAGAGTACTTAAACTTTTACAGAAACATTGCCGCAGTTCTAAGTGTCAAAAGACATAAAAGGGAGGCAGTAACTGGGAAGGGAGTGAAACAGGTTTGCTACCTACACGAATCTCTCTACATTGAGCAAGCAATAAAAGTTAATAACAGGATATTTAGAAAGAGAATTAAAGATCAGAGATAATAAATAAAAACACTGAAGTTTGTTGATAACATTATAATTCTGTTGGAAGACCACTTTCAATGGCATTATATGTACAAGGTGATCAAAAAGAATCATCTGATCTGGCATGTCTATACTTCTGAAACTAGAAACATATACAATGAATTTTATTTTCTGATGAACGGGAATCTCAAAAAGTTTCTGTTCATACCTTTTCATAGGTGTCCAATATGTCCCCCTTGAGATGCATGGCAGTATTCAAATTCAATGCGGTATTCAAATTGTTACCACACTGCAGCGAGCATGTCTTGAGTTCGAGCTTCCACAGCTGCTGTTATGCAGTGTCTCGGTTCATTCATTGTTCTTGGTAACGGAGGCACATAAACAGAGTCTTTCATAAACTCCCACAAGAAATAATCACAAACAGTCAGGTCCGGTGACCTTGGAGGCCAATAATGTAAGGATGAATCATTTGGTACAAGGTGACCGATCCATCATTCAGTAATCCTTTGATTTAAAAATTTCCGCACTTCCGGCTGCGGGCTGTGGTAAACTGGATGGGACACAAACGGCGGGAAAAGAAAGTTCTCAAGCATATCGATACATGTGCTTCAGGTAACAGTGTTCTCGACAAAGAAAAATGGACCATATACCTTTTCCCGTGAAACTGTACAAAACACATTAAATTTTGGAGAGTCCGTAGAAAACAAAACGCTTTCTATAGTCCCGACACCATTTTTACTAGGACAGAAGTGGGCGCACACAGCTGCTACCTAGCGGGGACCATGTAAACCTCGAGAGTTTGCTCTTTCCAACAGGCCGTTGTTCATGCACATATCACAAATAAGATAATAGTTATGATTTTTTTTGAAATCAGATGATTCTTTTGATACACCCTGTATAATGGAACATGTTTTCGTCCGGGTATGGATTTGTTGTAGAGTTGTTTATAGTGTTTTCTGCTTTACATTCGAGTAGTTAACAGTGAGTTTGTAAATTAGGCTACCTCTATGTGCTTATATTTTTCTAGGTCTGAAGACGGTCATTACCGACCGAAATTAATTACCTTATTACCGATAAACATTGTGATCCAAGATTGTAATTACAATAAATCAAATAAAAGTTTTAGATAACGTCTTTAAAAGAGGTTATAAAATGAGTACCAACAAAAGCAAAACAATAGTAATGGAGTGTAGTCGAAGTTAATCACATCATGAATGTTGAGGGACTGTTGAGAGACTGTCCAGAAATAAGGGCGAAATACTATCTAAAATTTTGAGAGAGAATAGGGCGGACGTCTTAGCGCTGTAAGAGACTCACACTGAAGATGACAATACTCTGTGGAAGCGACGGCGCATCCCAGGCTATAAATTAGTGTCCCGAATTAACCATCCTCAATACCAGCTTTGTCCGCAACAACTTAAAGGATGTCACAGTTATTCTCGAGGAGAAATCAGACAAAGAAAACGTGATAGTAGCGATGGTTCAGATCGGAAATATAAAAATAGCAAATATCTACAAACAACCGAATAGCACTTGGCGCAAACAATTCCCAGTGCTAGAACATCCTACAATATATGTAGGCGATTTTCACAGCCATAGCTATGAGTGTGGCTATGCCGAAGAGGATGAAAATGGTAGAAGTCTGGCAGAATGTATGGAATCAAACAACTTAAGCTCCATTACGATGCAAAGAGAAAAGGTACATTCAGGTCTGGAAAGTGGGGTACAAAGAGCACACCTGACCTTTGCCTGTCAACTATGGACCCTTCGGAGAGTAGTAGCGGAACTATCATTAGAAAGGTCCTGCATGACTTTCCCAGAAGCCAACCTCGCCCTATTCTCATCTCCTGCGGGCTACACATTCCCCCAGTGCGATCTGCTCCTGTATCCAGCTGGAACTTTCAAAAAGCAGATTGGGATAAATTTTCTAAATTGCTGGACGAGTCAATAACACAGGTCCCTGCACTTCCAAAATCATACTCAAAGATTTTAAGGATCGTAATATCTACTGCCAAAAAGAGCATACCCAGAGGATGCCGGAAAGAATACATTCCTGGCTGGAATGAAGAGATCAACCAGCTGTTTAACCTATTCAAGGAAAGTGGAGACCAACAAACAGCTACGAACCATATGAATTCCTTGAATTAACAAAGGAGAGAAAAATGGCATAAAGAAAAAAGGGAACTCGATTTCACACACTCCAATAGAAAAGCATGGACGTTGATTCATAAACTTGGAAAAGACCCTTCCCACAACAAATATAACTCAACGGTCTCATGCGAATCAATCGCCAGTCACTTAGTGAGAGTTTCCAAGGTCCCAACAGATAAAGCAAATCTTCCACAAATAAAGAGAGAGGTTACGGAAGTTAAGAAATCTCTGCAACATAACCTGGAATTCTCTTCTCCATTTACAATCACTGAACTGGACACAGCCCTTAAGCATACGAAATGTAGAAAAGCTGCAGGTGTAGATGGGCCTTACCCTGAATTTTTGGTAGACAGTGGACCGGTAACGCGAAATTGGCTAGTTTGCCTTTTTAACGAAATTCTTCGTATAGCGACATTACCCAAAAAATTTAAAAGAGCAAAAATTATCACTATCAAAAACAGGGAAAGGTGCAACAGCTGCAGAACACTTACGCCCAATATCTCTACGTAGCTGTGCTTACAAGCTATTGGAAAGAATGATTATAAACCTAACCCAAGATCAAATTAATGCTGTGATACCACCTGAACAAGCTGGATTCAGACCTTATAGAAGCTGCTGTGAACAAGTGCTCTCCTTGACTGCTCACATAGAATCTGGATATCAAAAGAAACTTAAAACTGGAGTAGTGTTCATTGACCTGTCAGCAGCTTATGACACAATGTGGTGTGAGGGCCTATTATTGAAATCTTTGAGAGCAATACCTTGCAAAACTCTAGGCAACATCTTAAGTAACATGTTAAGCAATAGGCGATTTAAAGTACATCAAGGAGAAGAGAAAAGCAGATGGCATATACTCAATGACAGATTACCTCAGGGCTCTGATCTTGCGCCAGTGTTATTCAACCTCTAGACAGCTGACCTGCCGCGTTTGACCTGCCGAAAATTTCAATTGCAGATGACCTGGCAATTTCATATCAGAGTGACCACCCTTCTGAATGTGAAGAACACTTAACGAGCAGCCTTACTAAACTTTGTGAGTATTTTGAGACATGGCGACTGAGACCAAATGTTTCCAAAACTGAGGTAAGCCTGTTCCACCTCTCTAATCGCCTTTCATCAGCAAAAATCAGTCCACAGTTCGGCCCTCTTGGCACAGTCAGATACAACGAAAGCCCAAAATACCTAGGAGTCGCTCTGGACAGAACTTTAACATACAAAAAGCACCTTTCCAACTTGGCCAAGAAGATACAAACGAGTGAACCTAATGAGAAGGCTGGCAGGCAGTACATGGAGAGCAACCACATCAGTCTTCCGAGGAGCATCCCTAGCACTGGTATACTCTGCAGCAGAATACAGTGCACCAGGGTGGCTCCGAAGCGCCCACGTAGTGAAAGTAGATGTCCAGCTGAACTCAGTTATGAGAGTAATTAGTGGTACAGTCCGATCTACACCTACTTGCTGGCTACCAGTGCTTTCAAACATCTGTCCACCAGACCGCCGTCGAAAGGTTGCTCTTTACAACCCCTGTCAGCAAGTTTCAGAAAACAACTCGATCCCTCTTCATGACTATTTGCTATCACTGCCCAGGAAACGCCTCAAATCTAGAAGACCAGGATATGAAATGGGAGTCCAAATGCTATCCATATGATTCGACCAGGACGCAGAGTGGAAACGTGAGTGGCAAGCTACAAGAACCCGAAACCACGAACTTGTAGACAATCCAACAGTTCCAGTTACAGGCTTCCACCAACCAAGGGAGGTGTGGGTGCAGTTAAACAGATATCGGACTGAAGAGGGCAGGTGCAAATACAATATGCACACGTGGGGCTTTTCAAGTGACAGTGTGTGTAACTGTAGTGACACCCAAACAATGAGCCACATTGTGAATGAATGTCCAATCAGACGCTTCCATGGTGGCACTGAGAAGCTCCAACAAGCATCCCACGAGGCACTCCGCTGGATTGAGTCCAACAACATCCGAGTGTAGTCTGAGCCGTTATAAAACTTGTGTACTGTATATAATTTCACATGTTCATTTTATACATATTTATTTGTTTTGCTAAACGTGTATTACTGTAACTGATGCATACGATAATAATAATAATCACATGATGTTGAAAGAATTAGTTTAGGAAATGAGACGTGAAAAGTAGTAGAGGAGTTTTGTTACTCGGGTAGTCAAATAGCTTACGACGGCAGAAGTAAAGAGTTTATGAAATGTAGATGGCAATAGCGAGAAAAGCTTTCCTGAAAAAAGAGTAATATGTTAAGTGGTACGAGGTATTTTCTGAAAACAATTTTTACAGTGCGCCTTGGCCTATCAACAGTATAGGGGATACTGAATAATTGTAAAGTAGCTACGAACAATATAGCCTGAAGGAGAGAACATAAGCTTATGAAATACGTTGCTACAGAAGAATGCCGAAGATTAAATAATGTTCAAATGGTTCAAATGGCTCTGAGCACTATGGGACTCAACTGCTGAGGTCATTAGTCCCCTAGAACTTAGAACTAGTTAAACCTAAATAACCTAAGGACATCACAAACATCCATGCCCGAGGCAGGATTCGAACCTGCGACAGTAGCGGTCTTGCGGTTCCAGACTGCAGCGCCTTTAACCGCACGGCCACTTCTGCCGGCTCTTAGATAATGTAATGGGGCTGCTCGTGCGAACTCCATTAAATGTCAGGTTGGTCGTTACTGTTCCAGGATGGCATTTGCAGGACAATGGGATACGTTCTACCAGTACCACGGTGAGTACGGAATCTGAAGAGCTCAGTTAATAATAACGTTCTTTATGTGGTGTCACCGCCAGACACCACACTTGCTAGGTGGTAGCTTAAATTGGCCGCGGTCCATTTAGTACATGTCGGACCCGCGTGTCGCCACTGTGTGATCGCAGACCGAGCGCCACCACAAGGCAGGTCTTGAGATACGATATAGCACTCGCCCCAGTTGTACGGACGACATTGCTAGCGACATTACAGACGAAGCCTTCCTCTCGTTTGCCGAGAGACAGTTAGAATAGCCTTCTGCTAAGTCCATGGCTACGACCTAGCAAGGCGCCAGTTGTAACAGTGCATGTATCTTACGAGTCTCATTTGTATAGTCAAGAGAGATGTATCACAAGGAGTGATTAAAAGTTAAATATATTCCAAAGCTACGTATTTTCTTTATAGCAGTCATAACGTATCCTGTTCCAGACTTGACGCCAGTCGGCGTGTGTGTACACGTGCCTTTCGGCTCCCTTCTCAGCGTGGCGTAGCTAGCTTGTTACGCCACAACACTTTACTCTCCAAGTGACGCGCATAGAGGTTGATGGCGGCTTGTTGGTGGCGTGCGGAGTCACACTAGGCACCGGTGACCATCTCAGAACAAAACATAGCAGCGTGCTTGGCTCGCGATAGTGTGAACAAGTCTGGTTTGAGTCCCAGAACTGTCAGTTCTAGAAGCAGCTCATTGACCAGTGGCTGGCTAATGATGCCGGAAGACGCAGCTGAGGTTGCTTGGCCCACATGGGACCAGTGGCTGGTGTGGAGAATTACGCAGGGTCGGTTGAAGTCAAAGACAAGCTACGTTGTGACATGTCCCCGCCTCTGGTCACATAGGTGATCATGGCAGCGTGGCATTGCGCCACGACACGATAAAATTGAGTCCCCTGCTGAGTTGGAACGGGGTCTTGTAGTATGCTGCTCCATCAAGATTCTAACAACCGGCAGCTTATAACACCACAACCGTGTGAATGATCGTACATTTTCTACGTGTTTTACGAGGTTTGTTTTATTAGTTGTGTAGTTATTCTTGTAAGTATACTGTCTAGTTACAAATGCTATTTGTTATTTAAGAAAGAGATTACGCATGGAGCGTTAACATTTTGTAAGTAGACACACTGGTCTAGTCAGGGAAAAGCTATTGTCAAAGAGTATAATAAATTGTAAATGCATTATAGCTCGGCGTGCGAGTGCGCCAAAAAAGTAACCGTTCGGTGTGGCGAGGGGACTGTTGTTGTGGGTTGTGTGTATTCACCGGTGTGGCTACGCAAAGGTGCGGAGGTAAAAAGTCTGTTTCCGAAGTGCGGAACAATGAAAGCTGAAATTGTTGTGTTGGCGAATGTTTAATATGGGCAAGCTATGTGAATGGCATTTATTGGGTACAGTACAAATGCAGCAAGAGTAATTTACGTAACATCAAGAGTACTGCGGGCTCTTGTTATTGGCTATGGCAAGAAGATCAACCTGTGCCCTGTTTTACCGCTAAATGAAGCCGCTCGACAAACCAACGGCATCATAAAGTCTAATAAGATCTAGACTTGTTATAAATAGAAGTGTAATAGGCTGACGAGCGTAGTTGGAATTTTATTACTTAAATAATATTGTTTTTTGGCAAACTGTCATGTTAATAACTTTCCTAAGTCGTTATGAAAGTAGTATCCATCCTATCCCTTTGTAACCGAGGTAATCAGAAAATGAACTGAAAATTAAGTGAACATTAATTTATTAGATTATCAAAACGTAACTTCTCCAACTTTTGGACAATTACGTAATAATGAATTCTTCAGCTGTAGTATGAATAATGTCAGAAATAGAATGATGCAAAGCCATTATTAATTCATTTGATAAAAATAGAGTAACTTTCATAATAAAAAAATTGTAAGTAAAACTTTACGTAACTTGGACACTGGATTTTACCGTCAAAGAACAATTTCTAATACATCGGTGTATTTGCCCATTTATTTCTTAATAAGCCTCTATAACCGAACCAGCTGTCAGATTCGTTAGGGCTATTTACTCTCCTATTTGATGAGGTAAGTTACAGTTGCAGCTTCCACGTTTAGCTTCATCAGCTTCCCATAGTTAGCCTGAGGTGAATAACGGGATGGTACCTTTACTCGGCTAATACCCGAGCGTATGCCCAATCCTTTGTTCATCAGACGTTGAGCCCGATATTCGTTATTCCCTCTAAACCAACACATTTGATATTCATCCAGCTACTTTTTCTGAGAAATTCCTGATTCCCTTGTTGTTTGTAGCATTTTTCTCAATTCCATGTTTTAAAAACATTCATCAGTTTCATGTCAATATCTCATGCAAGTACACTTTCTAAGTTGAAGAAAATTTTCTTAGGTTACACAAACGTTTTTATTTCTTCTGTGCCTCGGATAACATTAAAATGTTGTTCCCTAAGTAGCAAAACTTTCACTTTTAGGTTTTGTAAGTCAAAGCAAGGCAGTTACACGTCTCATTTCTCGCAAAGAAGCAGTGTAAAGGTGAAAGTGTGGATCATCTGCGAGGGATTTCAGTGCTTAATTTTTGCTAACATAAGTAAAATATCTTGAATATAATACGATTTCAAGCCACTTAGTTTGTGTGACTCCATGACTGAAGTGAAATATGTAGACGTTTAATTTTAATATACTCATTTAACGATAAAGTATGGAGGAGACGTACATTGAAGTGACAGAAAACCTTGGATAGGGTAATGCACATATTCAGATGGTGGTAGTATCGCCTACATAAGGTACAAAAGGGCAGTGCATTGGCTGACTGTCATTTGTACTCAGGTCATTCATGTTAAAAGGTTTTCGACATGAGTATGGCCATACGACGGCGATTAACACACTTTGAACATGGAGTGGTAATTGGAGCTGGACACATGGGACATTCCATTTCGGCAATCGTTGGAGAATTCAATATTCCGAATCTACAGTGTCAAGGGAGTCCAAGAATACCAAATTCAGGTATTACTTTTCACCAAGGACAACCCGTGGACTACATCCTTGACTTAATGACCGAGAGCGGCGGCGTTTGCGTAGAATCGTCAGTGCTAACAGACAAGCAACATTGCGTGAAACAACCACGGAAATCAATGTGAGACGTAAGAGGAACGTCTGCGTTATGACACTGCGGCGAAATTTTGTGTTAATGGGCCGTGGCAGCAGATATGGTGCTAATAGCACGGTATCGCGTGCAGCGCCTCTTCTGCACTCGTGATCACATCGTTGCGCCCTAGACGACTGGAAAACCATGTCCTGGTCAGATGAGCCTTGATTTCAGTTGGTAAGAGCTCATGGTAGGTTTCGAGTGTGGCGCAGACCCCACGAAGGATGGACACCAGTTGTCAACAAAGCACAGTGCAAGCCGGTGGTGGCTCCCTAATTGTGTCGGTTTTGTTAAAGGGAATTGATTAGATCAATTGGCCCAACTGTACCGATAATTGACTGGAAATGGTTTCATTCGGCCTGCTTGGAATCCATTTGCGGCCATTCGTGGACTTCATGTTCCCAAACAACGATGGAATTTTTATGGATGACAATGCACCATGTAACTGGGCCACAATTGTTCTCGATTGGTTTGAATAAATTCTGGACAATTCGAGAGAATGCTTTCCCGTCCATATCGTCCGACATTGATCCCACCGATCATTTTTGGGACATAATCAAGAGGTTAGTTCGTGCACAAAATCCTGCGCCGGCAACGCTTTCGCATTTATGGACAGATATAGAGGCAGCATGACCCAATATTTCCGTAGGGGACTTCCAACGACTTGTTGACTCGATGCCACGTTGTGTTGCTGCACTACACCGGGCAAAAAGATGTCCCTCACGATATTCGGAGGTATCCTATTACTTTTGTAACCTCAGTGTAAGCCAATACGGCAACCAAATATTCGTATGCTTACACATTCGAGCATACTACAGGCTGTTCAAGACATTTACTCACGAGTAAAACATTTCGAGAAGTTAAAGAACTTCATGTTTCGAATAGGGACTCACGGAATGCAAGTGATATTGCACTGAGTTGCAAGGCGTAAAGAGAAATCAGGGAAACTTACAGACGTGGTTGCCAAGCAGGCCCGTACCATTGTGACATAACTTTCCCTCAGTGTGCTGCGTCTTCGTTGTTGAGGCAGTTAAGACCCAGCGATATAATGCGTGGCCGGATCTGAAGGACAGCACGTTGTGGCCACTGAATTCCGTTCTACGGTCGTAGTCCATTTACATACTTCCGGCCGGTTACAAGCAGCTATTGCATAACCAACTTCCGCAAATGACTATGAGTGCATGCTCCGCTAAGTGGACTCGGAAGTCTCGTAACTACGTACATTCTTCTCCAGAGTCAAAGATCCCTTGTTGCTACTTTGTTATGTTCCCAAGAACAGTTTTTGCTGTCAATTCTGTAGCGATACTGTACTGACTCTATAGTTTTCACTGGCAATATGATTTCATTTTATTCCTAAGTGCACATCATACACAAAAACTAAAGTGACATTATAAAGTTGCTAAATGTTTTGGTGTGAATGAGGGACGTGAGTGAACTATCGACAATGCAAAATTTTAATACCAGGTGGTTATCTCAAGTGAGTGCTTATTTTATTACATGGAAAAGTGGTACGAAATTGTGGGAAATAATATTAAAAAAGTATGAAAGGAAAAAGTAAAGTCATACGATTTGGTTATAAGATGTGGATGTTAAACGTTGAGAAATTTTGTTAAACACTGTAAAAAAGAAACACTACAATAAAGAATAACCTCTCTGTCAAAGATAACGACAGCCAGCGAAAGTAAAGGATATGTAGTAGGACATCCACAAAATGTTAAGACCAGTTTCAAGGTACAGTATTTATATTCAGATTTAGATCAATTTTTCCAGCGTACAAAACTCACTCACGTGTGGTTTTTTTCGCAACATGATTCCTATTTAAACACTTACGTTACATCACATTACATTATATTATGTTATACAGGATGAACAAATACTGAGGTGACAAAAGTCAAGGGATACCTCATAATATCCAATCGGATCCCCTTTTTCACGGCTTAGTGCAGCAACTCGACGTAGCGCGGACTTAAAACGTCGTTGGAAATCCCTTGCAGAAATACTGAGCCATGCTGGCTCTATAGCCAACCATAATTGCGAAAGTCTTGCTGGTGTGGACTTTGTGCCCGAGCTGAACTAAAGAAAAAAATGGCTCTGAGCACTATGGGACTTAACATCTGAGGTCATCAGTCCCCTAGACTTAGAACTACTTAAACCTAACTAACCTAAGGACAACACACACATTCATGCCCGAGGCAGGATTCGAACCTGCGACCGTAGCAGCAGCGCGGTTCCGGACTGAAGCGCTTAGAACCGCTCGGTCACAACGGCCGGCTGAACTCAAGAATTCATAAGTTGTAAGGTTCAGTCATAAAATTTTAGTTATCACCTCGAAAAAATAAGGTTATATAATTTTTTTTTATGTCTTTGCAAGTAAATCTCTGTCTCATATCACAGCGCTAGAAGAGCGAAAATGAAATGGTGGAACCCACTAATTAAGTGGAGTATCGTGAGTTAATTTGTTTTGTATTTGATTTATTTACTTAACTCTATTTTTCATGGGGAACAGCGCTGTAACAATCCGTGCTGCATTGGTAGCCGCGTGCGGCAATAATGCACCGTCATATGACGCAGTAATAAGTTGACGCGGAGGCTTCCATTGTTGTCAGACATATCTAAAGGATGAAGAACGAATCGGGAAACCATCTCTCTGCGAAGAACCGGGAATCCCAAGAGAAGTAGTGGCCACGGTTCTCGATTAATGGCGTATCAGAATGGAGGCAATAGTATAAGAATGCAAAAATCAGTCCTGCATCAGTTTTCAATATCTTGCGCGACGTTTTGGGTTCCGCAACTGCTCACGTCCATTCAGAAAGCCCGCTTAACCGAGCCAGCAATGTAAATTTTGCACCTGTGTCATGTCGATGCGGATGACTTCTTCTAGCCTCTCAGTCACTACGAACGACGGGTGAGTGTGTCCCTATGACCGAGAGACAAAGGAAGACAGGAAACGGCGAGAACGTGCGGATTCACCACCGCGAAGACCTAGCCACTAACGGGTTCTGGGGTTCTACGGAAATCTCATGACGACTCTAAGCTATCAAGTCGAAGCGTTGCGAGAAGTTGTCCAAGGGAGTATTTTAACTCCACAGCTTCCCTGCTCATGCTGAAAATCACACGGCCACACCTGCTGCTTCTTTGGGCTATGAAATTTTCCCTCAACCTGTACCCTTCCGACATGGCCACAGCTGACTTCTTCTTCCTTCTTTCATAAAGTAACCATTGTACGGCAGCCATTTCCAAAATGACGAGGTGACTTTCGATGTTGAACGTTTCCTGAACAGTCAGAATGCACAGAACTACAATCAAAATCTCCGCCAAGTCATCTGCCGTTGCGACAAACGTGTCTTATTGAAGGGTGAACGTGTGGAGGAATCCTAACGCCATTACCTTGTTCCATGGCCTCAGACCTTTTTTTTTTTTTTCTTTGGCGATAGTCGAAACTTTATGAGTGACCCCTCAGAGCAAGGTTTTGATACACTTAAACATTTTTCCAGTTTCGACTTTACAGAAATTATGAGATATATAAGAACTAAATAAAACTAAAGTTATTTCGGAGACTTTTGAGACATAAAGGAATCACTAGGACGATCTGGAAAGTAGCGCCTCCGGATTATTCGTGTTGAAACTCTTAAAGCTTTTTGAATAAAACAAACTTTAGTAACATTCTACACCTTGACTCTTCACGTCTACTTATTTAATTCTCAACACAGTGCCCATGGCGACTAACACATTTTTCCCAACGGGAGACCAATTTGTTGATACCGTCGCTGTAGAATGTTTGACTTAGTTGGCGGAGCCACAGACGAACCTCTGCTTGCACCACTTCATGGTTCTCAAATGAGGTCCACGAACTTTTGCAGATAGGTAAAAGTCAGATGGGGCCAAGTCGGATGTTTATGGAGGATGATCGATGACAGTAGAGGCGTCTGATTGTTGCAGATGTCGAAGTTTTCGTGGATAGTCTGGCACTGTTATTGTGAAGGAGAGGGTGCTCCATGTGTAGATGAACTCTTCGAATTCGTGCTTTCAATTTTCTGAGGGTCTCCCAGTACACCACCTAGTTTTGTTTCACACTGCCATGTTACACACTACAACTCGGAACCATCTAGTGGCAGAGGGTTGCAACTTCTGTTATCGAAGCGGAAAGTGGATCAAGTAATATGCGTGACATGTAATACACCGAAACATCTTGAGAACAGAGTACAAGATTTTGGAGGCACTACTTTTCAGCACGCCCTCGTAGGTACACAATGTAAAAAAAATAACCTAACTACCTTAATGAGAGCAGCGACACGCAGGATGCATAGTCATATAACAGAGATTGATACCAGTGACGCTGTTGGAAGAAAGGGTGACAGTATTTCATAAGAGTAACTAAATGGTAGAACTACTAGTTCAAAATGTTCAAATGTGTGTGAAATCTTATGGGATTTAACTGCTAAGGTCAACAGTTCCTAAGCTTACACACTACTTAACCTAAATTAACATAAAGACAAACACACACACCCATGCCCGAGGGAGGACTCGAACCTCCGCTGGGACCAGCCGCACCGTCCACGACTGCAGCGCCTAGACCGCTCGGCTAGAACTACTAGTCTAAGATAACGTAAACAGTTGCGAATTTCATATAATGATCTTTTTTATAAAATTATATGATGCATAAGAGAATGTCTTTTAGCTTTACACCTCTGGTTATAACAAAGGAGCGCTGTTTCATTAAGTACAAACTGACGTATTAATAGCACACTATCGCTTGCGAAGATTGCAACACGCAAAAGGAATGGACTGAATCACTTGAAAATAGGTGGATATGTAGAACAGTGAAGACTGCACAGAGATAGCGTGCATGTAGGCCCAACAGCGACCTATTTTGTGTGACCGGTCAACGTGCAGGCTAGGGCCGATATGCCTCGTCGACATCAAAGAAACCAATATCAGCAAGTGAGTGAATCCGAACGGGGCAGAATATTGGTCCCTGGGAAACGGGTTTGTCACATGATGACATTGCAGCTCGCACAGGGCACGCTGCTACGACCCTGATGTCTGTGTAGAACCAATGGGAACATTTATTCATCTTTGATACTGTGAAGCATATCTATTCTATTGAACAAGCATTCATATCTCTAAAGCTATGCATTTTAGAACCCATGTTTACTGGACATTTCTTACTTGTTTTGGTCCACACTACCTCAACTCAAAAGATGGGAAACAAAGAGCTTACAGTGGAAGGGATATCTTTCATAGTATCGAAGATGAACAAGCGCCCATAGCTCTTAAGATATGCATTTTAGAGCCCACATTTAATGGACTTTCTTTCTCGTTTCGGTGAGTACTACCATCTCTCAAAATATTGAACACTTTATTTTCACGCCTAATATTTGCACTGAGAGTCTACTGCATCTTAACATTAATTTGCTTACTGGTTTTGACGGTAAAAACTTTCGCTACGGTAATCACTAAAACTATTGCTTTAACCTAACTGTTAAACCTAACTGTTGATCACTCAGGCGCCAAAACAGAAGAAAGCTCAGTATCTCAAACATCTCTTTTAAAAGTGAAAGTTGTGCCACGCAAATGCGACCAGCACGTAATACTAACTCTCAAATGAGCACCACCAGTGTTTTGAACAGCTCACGATGTTCTTGTTATGCTTTGTATTGACTCTGCTGCGGCTGACGTCGTAGGTCGGACCACCCAACAGAGTATGTTGAGGAGAAGACTTGGTAATGGTAACGCCGTCATCAACCCGATGGTTACCATGATCGTCCAGTGCTGTACTGTGGATGGTCCTATTGGAGGCAGTATGCCATTGCCTTTTAACTCACTGAGCCAGGCAGTTGTAGGGCCACAGACTGTTTAACATAGACACCGAACCAATGTGCAACTCGGAATATTTTATATCAACAAACATATCAGAGACATCAAATAACTTGGAAAAGTGGTTTAACGGAATGAATAGTTTCTTGGCAGCAGAGGATAAGATGACATCAACAAATATGAAAAAGGTGAGCGGAATACGGTTTATTTAAATCAGGCGATGCTAAGGGAATTAGATCAGGAAATGAGCCACTGAAAGGTAGTAGATGAGTTTTGTTATTTGCGCATGAAAGTACGTGATGCTGGCCGAAGTCGAGCGGATATAAAATAAAGACTGACAGTAGCAATAAAAGCATTTCTGAAAAAAAAACAGCTAGTTATTGTTATAGAATGAAATTTAAATATTGTTTAGTGTTTGCTGGAGATATTTGTTTGGAGTACGGCCTCACACGAAACGAAATGTGAATCACTGACGATACACAGAAGAAAATAGAAACATTTGAAACGTCGCACTTAAGAAGAATTCTGAATATTAGATAGACAGATCAGATAACTAATGAAGAGGTAATGCATCGAACTAGAGAATAAAGAAATTTATGCTACAGTACGATTAAAAGAAGAAATCAGTTGATAGGACACGGCCTGAAGCATCAAGATGTCGTCATCTGGTTATGGGTGGAAATGTGTGGTGTAAAAATTGTAAAGGAAGACCAGGGTTTGTTTACAGTATGCAGGTTGAAATGAATTACGGTAGTTGTCCGGAGATGAAGAGGATTGCACACGATAAACTAGCATGCAGGGCTACATCAGACCAATCTTCGGACAGAAGACCACAAAGACAACAACAACGGCAAAGACCTGAAAATTGTGAAAGAGTATTGTTTCGTTCTGACTGCATTTGCATGTGTGGGTATACTCCCATGAGCAAAGAGGGATTATTCATCTTTGTGTGTTTTCTCGACATCCGGACAAGAGTAATAAGCTATGTTACAATGAAGAAAACTATCATTGAAGTTAACCATAAGAAGTTGTTGTTGTGATCTTCAGTCCAGATACTGGTTAGATGCAGCTCTCCATGCTACTCTATCCTGTGCAAACTTCTTCTTCTCCGAGTAACTACTGCAGCTTGCATCCTTCTGAATCTGTTTAGTGTATTCATCTCTTGGTCTCTCTCTACGATTTTTACCCTCCATGCTGCCCTCCAATACTAAATTGGTGATGCCTTGATGCCTCAAAACATGTTCTACCAACCGATCCCTTCTTCTAGTCAAGTTGTGCCACAAATTCATCTTCTCCCCAATTCTGTTTAGTACCACCTCATTAGTTACGTGATCTACCCATCTAATCTTCAGCATTCTTCTGTAGCACCATATTTCGAAAGCTTCTATTCTCTTCTTTTCTAAACTATTTATCGTCCATGTTTCACTTCCATAGAAATACTTTCAGAAAAGACTTCCTGACACTTAAATCTATACTCGTTGCCAACAAATTTATCTTCTTCACAAACCCTTTCTTTGTCATTCCCAGTCTACTTTTTATATCCCCTCTACGTCGACCATCATCAGTTAGTTTGCTTCCCAAATAGCAAAATTCATTTACTTCTTTAAGTGGCTCGTCTCCTACTCTCATTCCTTCAGCATCACCTAATTTAATTCGGCTACATTCCATTATCCTCGTTTTGCTTTTGTTGATGTTCATCTTATATCCTCCTTTCACGACCTGTCCATTCCGTTCAACTGCTGTTCCAGGTCCTTTGCTGTCTCCGGCAGAATTACAATGTCATCGGCAAACCTCAATGATTTTATTTCTTCTTCTAGGATTTTAATTCCTACTCCAAATTTTTCTTTTGTTTCCTTTACTGCTTGCTCAATATACGGATTGAATAAAATTAGGGATAGGCTACAACCCTGTCTCACTCCCTTCCAAAACCACTGCTTCTCTTTCATGCCCATCGACTCTCGTAACTGCCATCTGGTTTCTGTACAAATTGTAAATAGCCTTTCGTTCCCTGTATTTTACCCCTGCCAACTTCAGAATTTCAAGGAGAGTATTTCAGTCAACATTGTCAAAAGCTTTCTCTAAGCCTACAAACGCTAGAAACGTAGTTTCGCCTTTCCTTAATCTATCTTCTAAGATAATTCGTAGAGCCAGTATTGCCCCACGTGTTCCATCATTTCTACGGAATCCAAACTAATCTTCCCCGAGGTCGGCTTCTACCAGTTTTTCCATTCGTCTGTAAAGAATTAGTGTTTTGCAGCTGTGATTTATTAAACAGATAGTTCGGTAATTTTCACGCCCGTCAACACCTGCTTTCTTTGGGATTGAAATTATTATATTCTTTTTGAAGTCTGATGGCATTTCACCTGTCTCTTGCTCAACAGATAGTAGAGTTTTGTCAGGACTGGCTCTCCCAAGGCTATCATTTGTTCTAATGGAATGTTGTCTATTCCATGGGCTTTGTTTCGACTTATGTCTTTCAGTACTCTATCAAATTCTTCACGCAATATCGTGGCTGCCATTTCACCTTTATCTACATCCTCTTCCATTTCCATAATATTGCCCTCAAGTACATCGCCCTTATTTAAACTCTCTCTATAAACACCTTCCACCTTTCGGCTTTCCCTTCTTTGCTTAGAACTGGTTTTCATGTTTATACAAGTGGTTCTCTTTTTTCCAAAGGTCCTTTTAATTTTCCTGTAGGCAGTATCTGTCCCACCCATAGTGATATATCCCGCTACATCCTTGCATTTGTCCTCTAGCCATCCCTGCTTAGCCATTTTGCACTTCCTGCCGATCTCATTTTTGAGACGTTTGTATTCCTTTCTGCCTGCCTCATTTACTGCATTTTTATATTTTCTCCTTTCATCGATTAAATTCAATGTCTCTTCTCTTGCCCAAGAATTTTTACTAGCCCTCGTTTTTTTACCTACTTGCCTGCACTATTTCGTCTCTCAAATCTACTCATTCATCTTCTATTGTATCTCTTTACAGTTGCAGATAACAGTTAACAGTTACAATTTCTGTCAACAACGCAGGCTAATAAAACCACAGCTTCGCGCAAACGATCACAGCGCAGGTATCCCTACGTTTTCCCACTACTAACTCTCTTCCACTATAGATTCACACAAAAGGGCATTTCCGCTGGGACAGAGTCATTCCATAAGCCATTACTGTCGTGCAGCAGCGTGCTAAGTGGACACCTGTGGAGCGAATGTACTCCACCTGCCGTCCATTATTTGCCGCGAAGCACGCCAAGAGCAATATGAAGTCCCTGTGGGAAGATACCTGTTATGGAGCTTTGTTTTGAGACGAATCGAACCCGGGAACCCGGGAACCCGGGCGTGGGAAGCGAGAACGCTGCCGCACGACCACGAGCTGCGGACTTTTGTCAATAATGACAAGGACATTTTCACTGTCAGATGTCGTATGCATTTTTTCTGACGTATTTGTCATCTGCGGCGTATCTGACAAAAACAAAACAAACTCCCTGGCGATATGAGTTTAAAAGCATGGCCCTTGTTAATAGAAGGAGACTACCGAATCCGCCTGTGCTTCGCGTCTCGCAGGATTAGCCGAGCGATAGCCGGCACGGTAGCTCAGCGTGTCCGGTCAGAGAGCCGGTTGGCCTCTGTAACAAAAAACTGAGTGGAAGGATCAACCACCGAACTTGAACAGGATGTATTGCGACGTCCGCAACGACCAAACACAACGATCAATAACGAACAAAATGAAAAAAGAAAAAAAAAGCGGTCTAAGGCGCTGCAGTCGTGGACTGTGTGGCTCGTCCCGGCGGAGGTTCGAGTCCTCCCTCGGGCTTGGGTGTGTGTGTTTGTCCTTAGAATAATTTAGGTTAAGTAGTGGGTAAGCTTAGGGACTAATGACCTTAGCAGTTAAGTCCCATAAGATTTCACACACATTTGAACATTTTTGCCAGTGCTTACCAACTGCTAAAGAGGTGTACGTATTGGATCTCATCTGCCTCCCACACTCTTTCCATCTCCTCCTCCTCTCCTTCTTTGTCTGTCTCTTCCTCCTGCCCCTCTCTCTGTCCATCAACTCCTCCTCTCCCCTCTCTCTGTCCATTTCCTCCTTCCCCCTCTCAATGCTCATTTCCTCCCCCTCTCTACCTCCCCTTCTCCCCTCTCCCTGGCTTTGAGTCTTGTTTGTTAATGTTGCAAAGGAAATCTTGATTAGAAACTGAAATCGCTTAAAATGAACGGGTGAATCGTTTGGAATGACTGGTATACGGGGTGTAATAGAGACCTCTCCAGAAACTGGATCTGTGAGGCGAGCAGCAGTATTTCGCATGGTATCAATCTGCAAACGGGTAGGATTACGGTTTCGGAGGATTCAAATTCCGTAGTAGTGCTCTCATTCAATAAGTCATAAGTACAGCTACCCAGTTTTCTGTTAGAAACGATTCAGAGGAATAAAACCAAACAGCAAATTGTTGTGTATGCAAATTTTATTTCAATTTGCGTTTGAGGAGAAAAGTATTTATAGGAGAAACAGTTTTCTCTAACGGTTTAAATGGACTGATATCGTAGTTAAAATGACTGTGAGAAAGAAAACTAAATCACATATTTTAACACCAAAGCATTTTCTTCTCGCAGACAGTTTTAACAGAAATCATGTACAGTGCTTTTTAAAAAAATATGCAGCCTCTGTCCGGCTGAACGATTCTTAGAGTATCGTGCAAAACTTTGAAGTACATCTTTACTAGGATTTACTTTAATATGTGTGTGTGTGTGTGTGTTTTAGCAAAAATCTCGAAAACTTCTTCGATTTACTTTAAAATTTTGCACGAAACTCTAACGGGAGGGTGATTTCGGAGACAAAACAGCCAGGCCATCGGTCCCATCGGATTAGGGGAGGATGGAGAGAAGTCGGCCCTGTCCTTTCAAAGGAACCGTCCCGGAATTTGCCTGAAGCGATTTAGGGAAATCACGGAAAACCTAAATCAGTATGGCAGGACGCGGGCTTAAACCGCTGTCCTCCCTAAAGCGAGTCCAGTGCGCTAACCACTGCGCCACCTCGCTTTGTACACACACACACACACACACACACACACACACACATCTCTACCACATATATGTTGCTTATGTCCGTCCGTACGTTTATTTACATTAAACTACGACTTGTCTTTAAAAAAATGTGTAGCCTGTTGTAACATGTAAAAATCTGGAGTTAATCGATAAAGAAGTATTCGAGATTCTTGGTAACAATGTTAAACTACGACTTATAGGAGTATAGAAGATAAGCTATCCGGATTACTTGTAATGGGCTAGTTTGCCCATTAAGTTGGCGAAATACCTCTTTGGCAAGGAGTTTCCAAGTTTATCAGCCGTACTTACACGCAGTGTCCTATAAATCTATTTTTTAAGTTAACGCCATAATGAACATAAAACTGTCCTTCACGCATAGTAAAACCTTATCCGACCTATTCGCACTTTTCTCATCGTAGCCTCAGAATTTTATCACGCATGCACTCCACGTTGTCTTGCCCATCCAGCCGCCCCCTCTGCCTAATAATATCACTCGCTCTTTTTGCTCAATTTCTTCGAACATTTTTGCATATCCTGCACAACCCGCAAACTCGACAAATATAGCCGGCCGGAGTGGCCAAGCGGTTCTAGGCACTACAGACCGGAACCGAGCGACCGCTGCGTTCGCAAGTTCGAATCCTGCCTCGGGCATGGATGTGTGTGATGTTCTTAGGTTAGTTAGGTTTAAGTAGTTCTAAGTTCTAGAGGACTTATGACCTCAGCAGTTGAGTCCCATAGTGCTCAGAGCCATTTTTTCGACAAATATAAGCGCATTCTCCCTCACGACTTCTGTCGTGTATACACCAACTCCTCCTACACCTCCCGCACTGGCCTTCACTTGTACATCCTACTTCCCAGCGAAACATCCGCACTCCCCCCCCCCCCCCCCCCCCCCACTCCGGACACAACGACCCCCTTAACCGTACTCTCCCGTTCCCCTCATCCCTTAATCCGCCATTCCTACCCATACTGGCAGCTGACCTAGAGGGACTTGCCAAATATGACTGTCATCATTACAGCCACCTTCTCCATCTTAGCATCAATGACAACATCACCACCTGTATTTTATAGCAAATCATCAAAATGAATAGATTTTTTGTTTAAACATATCATTATTTTAATCTTTTATCCATCACAAAACCACTACTTGAAGATATTTTAAAGTCAACAAGCTGCTGCTAGCCTCCTGCCCTGCTCACAAATGTGGGGCGAACGAAATGATAAACAAAGCATAAAAGAAAAAGCAGCCTTTCGATTCGATAAGTCAGTTTTTACATTGTGATTAGGTAGAAAATGTGGGATCATAAAGATAGATGTGCGCTTGGACGTAATATAATTTTGCGTGGTAGAATTTGCGAACTGCGTTGCAAGAAGTGAGTCATGTGTTTCACAAACCTTGAACAGTTCCTGCCACTCAGCAGCTTCGTAACTGCATGACGGCTGACAGCCCGTTAGAAGTAATCAGGATAAGCTATCTGAGGCCAGAAGCGCAAACACGCCTTGATGACCTGCTTTGTGCAGCAGCCGTTAGGGGCATCGACTGCCTGCGCTTCGATCGCTTCTGCCGCTTGTACTGTATTGAACGCCATCGCCTTACAGTTTAGAAAACACTGTGACATAAGTACAATACTATCTCACCGAAATATGTGGGATTCGTCTTTGAGGCATAAATTAACGATATAAATATATTAGATGGAATTTATTTGGAGCGCTCATAACCTCGGTTTTCAGGGCCCTGGGCGTTCAATATATACACTGACGAAAAAAAAAAAAATGGAAAATGGCAACGCCAAGGAGCTGTTCGACGTAAGCGAAAGCTGGTAGGTGCGTTTCTTCATCTGAAGGGTAATTTATATTCAAATTAGGCGCCAGTAGCGTAAGATTGGCGCTTGCAGGGCGACTACAAGGAAGCAAATCTAATTTGCTTTAAATACACGCTCTAACGGTCGTCAGCGTTTACTTACTTTTTGAGATTGGACGTGATGAGTTGATGTTAGTCAACAGCGCCTTTAAGGCGGCAAAGACGACTTTATCAACACCTCGCTGAGTCTCAACAGGCTACGAGAAGCTGGATGTTGCTTCTGCGATATTGCAGAAAGATTTGATAGGAATATAGCCACTGCACATGATTACTAGCAGCTGTGGTCACGAGAACGTGCGGTCGCGAGAAGACCGAACTCCGGAAGGCCACGTGGCATTACCGAGAGGAAACGCCATCGTGTTCGGCATATGGCTTTGGCACATCGTGCTGCATGTGCAGCAGCAGTTTGAGCAGCAGTTGGCACTACAGTCACAATGAACTGTTTCAAAACGGTTACTTCAAGGAGAGCTTCGAGCCAAACGCCCTGAATGCCCTGTAGCGTGCATTACACAGACCCCAAACCACCGCCATTTCCGACTTCAGTGGTGTCAAGCGAGAGCCCATTGGAGGGCATGTTGGAGGTCTCCCGTGTTTTCTGATGAAAACTGGTTCTGCCTCGGTGACAGAGATGGCCATGTGTTTGTCGGATGGGGACCAGTTGAGGGCCTGTATACCCAACCCGTCTTGGTGCTAGACACACTGGACCAACACTTGGAGTTATACTCTGGACTGCGATTTCATATGACAGCAACAGCACTCCCCTGGTTATCCCAGGCATTCTGAATGCAAATCCGTACGTCAGTCTGGTGAACAGTATACCAGGGATGTTTTCCAACAGGATAACGCTCTCCCACATACAGCCGTTGTAACCCAGCATGCTGTACAGAGTTTCCTTGGCCTATTCGGTCACCAGATCTGTCTCCAATCCAGCACATATGGGACATCATCGGACGACAACTCCAGAGTCATCCAGAAACAGCTACGCGTCCCTGTATTGACCAACCAATTGGAACAGGTATGGAACTCCATCCCACAAATTTTCATCTGACTCCTTGTGAGCGTGGGGTTGATGTGCTATTCTGTTATTCTGCGCATCGGATTAATCTGAGATGTACCTTTTACCCTGTGGCTCCGGCAAGATGCCATTTCCACCCCCACACTACTACAGAAGTCAGACAGACGCTCCTAACGTTCTAAAGAGAAATGCCTGAAAAACTTTCAGCAACAAATATCTTCTGGAGTCGTCTGCTGTAAGGAAATGACACAAAAAATCACAAAATTTCTTACATAACTATTGGGATACTTGGGTACCGGAGTAGTGCTAGTTAGTGTAAGAAAAACATTAAACTAACAAAAATTATTATTTATTTTGCAAAAATTCTAAGAAATCACAATGGCACCTTTAGTTATGAACTGAACAAGTTATATCCTGGCTCTTTTTGGAATGTGAAGTTACCTCTCAAGGACAGGATTCGCTAATGAAATTTCTATACAAAGTTTAAGATTGTTATTGACTTGGCAGAATGGCTGAGAGGCGCGCCTACTCAACTTGAATAATTATCCTTTAGAATGTTGCTAGGTACGGTCGAGGCTGTCGCGTGTGAAATGCAGTGAAGTGTAATGTTGTGGAGGAAATATTGGGCTCGCAATAGCTGTAGTGCACAATACCGTAAGCTGCGATGACTGCTGTCTGTGCCGCTCGCTGCTGACAAATAAGGCCGGCCGGTATGGCCGTGTGGTTAAAGGCGCTTCAGCCTGGAACCGCGTGACCGCTACGGTCGCAGGTTCGAATCCTGCCTCGGGCATGGATGTGTGTGATGTCCTTAGGTTAGTTAGGTTTAATTAGTTCTAAGTTCTAGGCGACTGATGACCTCAGAAGTTAAGTCGCATAGTGCTCAGAACCATTTGAACCATTTGACAAATAAGATAACTCTCGTTCTATCTGGATTGACCTTCGCCAATCAAATTCTCCCTATGCCTTGATGAAGTCAAGGATTCCTAATCGCCCCTAGTCTAACTATTGGCGTGGTACGCCTGTCAGATAACAAGTCCACCACGATGCCACTCAAAATTCGCTCGCAGGCGTTTATAACTATAACTCTGTCCGTTCACACTGCACAATAAGTGTGGCGGCCAACACAGTGAACAACGCTTAATACCAAGGACTCAATATAGAGTCGCCCTTTGATTCGCTCTCGACAGAGGTGCTCTCCCAATGAAGTACTGAGGAGAGACTTGTTCCTCGCTCCAAGAGCGACAACGGAACGGCGCCTCTCCACGCCAGACGTGAAGGGGTATATCTATCGGTCTCTTCCATTAATCCTTCAGCTCAAGGCGTCAGAAATATCGTTTGCCAATCAACATTGTTCTTCTAAAACGACAGAATGACGTTTCGTTTAAGGCGACCAATCCGGAATTCTGTAGTATCGGCGTTTGGCGTTTGCTGTATCCCTGTGAAAATCTCTGAAACTACGTGCTATTTGTAAAGAATGCATAGGTTGGACGCTCCCACACAATGTAGCGGAATTTGCTTTTAAGCCGAACACGGGGTCGTTCCCCCTTTCACTCGAACACACGCTGTCTGCTCCACGGACGGCGGAGGTTGACTCGTCCTCTGAAGGGACCGGCCTCCCAGTGT
This sequence comes from Schistocerca americana, assembly GCF_021461395.2. Classification (NCBI taxonomy): domain Eukaryota; kingdom Metazoa; phylum Arthropoda; class Insecta; order Orthoptera; family Acrididae; genus Schistocerca; species Schistocerca americana. Next base: position 804,179,964 of record NC_060119.1, read on the forward strand.
GTGGTCTGCCTCTCTCGAACTAAAAGCTCCTGTAAGTGTCGTGTCTGGAATGTATGTGTGTACGCCAGCCTCGAGTATTTCAACCCCGGTGTGTATTTGTTATTTGCATATCGTTTACATGAATTCATACAACATTGACTTTATCTTACCGAGTTCGGGTTCGAATGAAGCGTCTTAATGTGCGGAATATGATTGTGAGGGCGGAATATGTAAGCAATGAAGGTCAGGAGACCACGACGTCTTACAACCTGTACAACAAAATGCATGAACAATTGCATGTTTGCATTCAACATTCTCACGGTTACACCGGCTATTAATGTACTAGCATTAACTTGTGGTCCGGCAATGTTAATTACTTAAGATAACACATGTAATTTTACAGCGGTAATTCATGGCGTTCTGAACGGTCAGTATCTCATAAATTCTCGTCACTCGTCAAGTAATTGAATAATAGAAAGAATTTCGGTGCTCTGCGTGCAGTGTGGTTCATTCAGCATATTTTTAAAGTTTACAGTGAAGAATTAGTAATATGAGGTTAATCGTCGTTGATTAAACTAAGCGCCTCCTGCAGCGACACGATTGCTGTCTAACTGGAGCCTTGGTTAAACCGATGAAGCTTGCGAAATCAAGTTAACAATGGACAATTATTCGAGTAAATTATTTTAGAAATTCAAACATGGTCAAATGTGGGGGAAATCTTATAGGACTTAACTGCTAAGGTCATTAGTCCCTAAGCTTACACACTACTTAACCTAAGTTATCCTAAGGACAAACACACACACCCATGCCCGAGGGAGGACTCGAACCTCCACCGGGACCAGCCGCACAGTCCATGACTGCTGCGCCTCAGACCGATCGGCTAATGCCGCGCGGCTAGAAATTCAAGGTACTCGTATACTACAGTTATCTTCCGAATCTCTGTTTCGTAATTCCCATTTACTGCTTAATATATTAAAATAAAGAAAACAGAATACTAGGTTCATTACGTGTTGTCTGGCACTTCTGAAAACTTTCGATGCGACCTGATATTATTTCCTATTCGTAATTTTATCTAACGTCGGTTGAACAACATTTTGTATACTGAAATAGTCATAGAGCTCAACGTTCGCATTTATAATATTACAAACCAAGCGCAGACATCTCATTTTATGTTTTTAAGTTGAAACAGCCCACGTGGTCTAGTGGCTAGCGTTGCTACCTCTGGATCACGGGGTCCCGGGTTCGATTCCCGGCCGGGTTGGGGATTTTTCTCTGCCCGGCAACTGGGTGTTTGTGTTGTCCGCATTATTTCATCATCCTCATCATCATTCGCGTAACGGGGTGGCGAAAGGACGGGCATCCGGCCATCCCTTAAATTAACCCTGTCAAATCTGGCCGTAACCATGCCGACCCTGCGAAAGTGTTGGACAAAGGCACTCGGAAAAGAAGAAGTGGAAATAGCCCTCCATCTCTGTGTTCTGTCAGTACAGAGCATCTTACGCACCAGCTGTCTGTCGTGTGAAATATTTATCACGACTTTTTTTCGGGGCTACGTCATCCCATTCTTATTCTTTTATGCCACTAGGCGTCGTCAAATAGCATAGAAGTTCTAGGCACTTGAGAATGGGATATAGTAGTCCCGAAACATGTCATGATAAATATTTCACACTCCGACAACTAGTGCGTAACATCCTCTCTCCTGAATCATGAGACAGCTATACAATGGCTTCACAAAAAATAATCTGTGATCTTTTCTTTGCTAGATATCTACTACATTTGACAGCTTAGAGTGTTTCTTTTATGCCCTTATTATTTTCAGTATCTCTTCATTTTGTAGCACGTTTGCCCAGTTCATTTTTAGCACACTGGACTCGGACTCGGGAGGACGACGGTTCAAACACGAGTCCGGCCATCCAAATTGAGGTTTTCCATGATTGCCCCAAATCCCTCCAAGCAAATGCCGGGAAGGTTTCTTTCAAAGGACGCCGCCGATTTCCTTCCCCATCTCTGAAACAATCCGAGTTTGTGCTCGGTCTCTAATGATCTCGATGTCGATGGGACATTAAACACAACCTTCCTCCCTTTCTTCCTTCCTTCCCAGTTTGTTTTCTATATCCTGCAATGGCACCACTCTTAAATGTTTTTAGCGACCACTTCTCCTGCTACGAAAGTTGTATTTCAGAAACATTTCCTTCAATCATTTGTCAGTAAATAGGGGTCTTACTCAAAAAACGCTTTCGTCATCTCTCCTAATCTTCTTCTGTTGTGTGTCTTTCTTCGTCAATCACGTGTAATGTTGTTATTTTACTTTATTTCGTTTTTAGAGCCCTTAACTTTCTTATTATGTCCTCCCAAATTGTGGTATTAAGCACCTTCCTTTTCTCTCTTTTTTCTAGCCTGCATTTCTTACCTCTTTGTGTATATAGACTGAAGCGGCGAGAGAAAGTTTCACAGCGGTTCGTACAATTACTCGGATTACCCTAGCACGCCTCCCTCCTGTATCCAAATTCCCCCTCACACACGAACAGAATTGCCAACACTCTCCATGTTCTGAAATAGGACTTCATCCTGAATCCCAGGTGTAGATACCTATACAAATGAAATGACACCATTTAAGAGACTTTACTGGTCTCGTACAGATATGATTTTATGTGTAAAGACTGAAGCAGTGAGTGAAAATTCGTACTAAGCCCGGGAATCGAACCTGGGTCTCCTGCCCGGGCTTCATACGAATTTTCACTCGCCGCTCCAGTCTATATACATAAAATCATACAGGGTGACAATTATTAAACTATATGAAAAAACGTAAATTATTTACAAACTATGGCGTTTACATATTTTATTCAATATATAAACGTCACTACACATATTCGAATTTCGGTTATAACGTGTTATATATGCCTGCCAACATTGGCGTTGACTTGGCGCAGACGAATGGCGAAATTTTGCATGACCCGCTGAAGTGTCGGAACATCGAAGCTGTCGATGACCTCCTGAATGGCTGTTTTCAGTTCAGCAATGGTTTTGGTGTTATTGGTGTATACCTTGTGTTTAATATGGCACAAAAAAAGGAGTCGCAAGTGTTCAGATCCGGATAATATGGCGGCCAATCGAGACCCACGCCAGTAGGCTTTGGGTAGACCAGAGCTAGAATGTGATCCCCAAAGTACTCCTACAGAACATCAAAAACTCTCCTGCTTCGATGGGGTTTAGCTCCGTCTTGCATAAACCACATCGCGTCGAAATCAGCGTCACTTTGGATCATGGAGATGAAATTATCTTCCAAAACCTTCACGTATCGTTCAGTAATAACCGTGCCATCAAGGAATATCACACCGATTGGTCCGTGATTGGATAACGCACGCCACACAGTCACCCGTTGAGGGTGAAGAGACTTGTCGATCGCGAAATACGGATTCCCAGTCCCCAAAATGTGCCATTTTTGCTTAATGACGAATCCATCCAAATGAAAGTGGGCTTCGTCGCTAAACCAAAACCAACAAACCATGCATGCGCATACTAATTCCCGTCATGCCCCGCGGTCTACCGTGCAATTTGAACGTTATAACACAAACTGTTCAGAAGTTATGATGATTTTATTTCGCGTAGTTCAATAATTGTCACCCTGTATCTGAATGAGGGATCCCCAACTTACGTTCGTTGCTGAGGCGCTATTCAGAGAACTGGAGAGCCTCGGCCATTCTGTTTGTGTGTAGGGGGTAGTTTAAGATAGACAGAGGCGACAGAGAGAATTTAGATCGAGGAGGGAGGCATGTCGCGATCGCGATGTACCAAGCGCATTCTCCGGTTGCAATATTTGCTTATGTTGAGGAATAATTGCCAATTACTGTCTTTGAATGAAAGTGTCGTTTCTGTTCCTCTTATTGCGTATTTCCCTCTATTAGTGTCTATACCATACTGTAACAGCTCTTTCTATTTATGGTCCAACTTTTATCCAGCTATTTTACTTGGCAGTGACACATCATGGGATAGTTACTTTCGCCGGCCGAAGTGGCCGCGCGGTTCTGGCGCTGCAGTCTGGAACCGCGAGACCGCTACGGTCGCAGGTTCGAATCCTGCCTCGGGCATGGATGTGTGTGATGTCCTTAGGTTAGTTAGGTTTAACTAGTTCTAAGTTCTAGGGGACTAATGACCTCAGCAGTTGAGTCCCATAGTGCTCAGAGCCATTTGAACCATTTGATAGTTACTTTCGCCCTCACGTTTTGCATTTTGTTATATATATGACTACGTGTGTGATGAACAAGATGTTTAATACAGTTCCCAGGGACAGTTGTCGAATTACTTGGTCGGCTGCTGCCGCGTCAAGTGAATCTGCAATAAAGGTCGCCAAGTTGACAATTCGTGGTGCTCCAGACTTGGTCGCACTGTCCGTGTCCATACTAGTCGTAGCACATAGAAGCTCATTTCTGACTCCAAGTACGCGACTTTCCGATTAAACATGTCTCTCCTCTCGGGCGCTAATTACATGAAATCGTTGAAATCTTGCGTGCGTCGAGTAAGGCCCTCCTGAATGCATCTGTTGCATTTCCGCATAATGGTATTGGGATCCCGCTAACGCGGTAGCAATATATCGCAGCGAGATTAGCTGCAATGTCGAAAGGCAAGACCCTGCTGCTGTCGACCTCAGACACGTTTCGGGAGACGTTTCTCCGTCTTACACCAGTTATATAACCCGGTGTTCACAATCACTCAACATTTAGACACGATTCCTGAATGTAAAACCCTACTGCGAACCTTCCTTTTAATACAGAATGTGGATGGTATTAACCCTACCTACAATGTGAGGCTGTGTTGGATCACAATTTGTATATCCAAGCGTGTTGTGCACTTCATCTCAATTTGACGTTTGTTGCACGACTTTTAACAAGCTAATAATATTGTCTTTTCCTCTATGAATAGATGATGAATGCAGTTAGCCGCTAACTTTGTGTAATGTCTTGTCTGTATAGACGTGTATCTGTTGTCTTTAAGACCCTTTCACCTTCACACATAAATCTATACAGTAATGTAAGGGCCTCCCGTGTCTTGGCTGATCCGTGATACGACAGGCGAAAAGTTATACTAATGGAGGATTATTAATATTATCTCTATTTTCATTCGCTCTCTCTCTTTCTCTCCTTTATCTATCTACAGTTTTTATTATAATATTTTATTACGTGAAATCAGCCAAATAGGATCTTTGGTGGAGTCCTTCGTCTTGGTAATCAGCGGCTGGCTTGCTGTAAAAGATCTTTACATTTATTATTACTGTTAAACACTGTATTCAGTCGGGAGAATCAATCGTGTGGACAATTTGTTCCTTTTACGAAAGATTGCGAATTCCAGATGTGTACGAAGCCTTTTTGGACGATTTAACACAGACTCAGTGATTGCAGGCTCTCTTCGACACAGCTGAAACTTCCCCACTAATTACAGGGCCAACGTGATCATCAAATGGTTCAGAAAAAAACTCATTCGTTCATTCACTCCGGTACAAAAAGTCACAAACCTTATTTATGAAGGAAACTGTGTATTAAATCCATCTCCATTACATGTCCTGATCTCCAGTGATTCCACGTCTTAATTATTTTCCGTTTACACTCTCTTTCTATTCAAACAAACCGCTAGTGGCACACAAGTTAATTCGCTCGATTTAGCGAGAAGAAAATCAGAATATGTATTTCTCAGAAATACGTCAATCCCTCAATCCCTACTCCAGAAGCTGTCCTAGTTACCACTCTAACAACCATGGAGAATGCATATATGCATTCTGTTATTTCAAAGAATAAACGCGCTAGAAAATACTTTGGCGTCGTCTAGCTTTCGCCGCATATGTTACGAGAAAATCAAATCAGATACTTTTCCAAAGTGAATGAATGCGGATGGTTTGATTGACAATGATTAATTGGTGCGTGGTAGAGGGTATTTTCTGTGGGGACGTTAAAGACTGTTGCACGCCGCCTCATGGTTTTGCAGTTATAATCAGCGTATGTTCCAGTTGCTCAAAATCAACACGCTGATAACATCGCCGTTGAATGCCCGTATGTCTCCCCCGCCTCCCCCCCCCCCACCTCTCCCCCCGCCCCCTCGCGCTCAAAATGAACAGATTTTTGATTACTCAGAAACTACTAACTAGCGGACCTGACTGTATAAGACTATTTCTCCTTTATTTAATGTTCTATCAATTCCGCTTCTTCTAAAGGGGAAGCACAGTGGCCTATGCCCTTCTGTTAGGTGTGGAACACGGCGACTGTGATGGATAAAGAAATAAATGCAACCAATCACTCTTTTTGGATGTAGATATTTCGTTGTTTTACCGGTTTCATGCCTCCTAGCTACTCAGCATCACATGGTACACAGTTCTTAGTGATTGACTGTAGAGTTGTGGAGGTCACTGTGTTGTTCTGACAAGTCAGAAAAATCGAAACGAGTGAATGTGACGAAGCGTCTTAAATCATACTGCCCGACAAAAAACGAAATGAACTTCACGGCTTGAGAGGGGAGCGACGTTATTTCAGTTATTAGAAAATTGAAAGTTACAAAGAATATGGCAGTGTGAACCTAGTTATCATTATGACGTTGCACCCCTTCTGACCTGCCCACGTACACTGATTCGGTTGGGCAGCGTTTCATGAAGCCATTGTATCCTTTCCTGAGAGAAACTGGCCCATAACTGTTGTTAATGGTTCTTGATATCACTGATACTGATACTGTCTTGGGGTTGACATCGGAGATGATCCCACACAATTCTATCGGGGACAGACCTGAGGACCTAGCTGTACACGGAACTAACTCTACATGATATAGATACTTCATAAAGAAACGTTCCATCTGTGAACGAGCGTTATCCTGTTGAAAAATGGCATGAGGAGGGTGTCACACGTGACGCAATACATGAGGACGCAGGATTCCCGTGACGTACCGTTGTGCCATCAGAGCCTGTCTGTCACTGCCACCAACGACCTGAAGTCATACTCGATTGCTTCCTACTCCATGAAGAAAGGAGTAACATAGCTCTTTTTCTCCAAAACACTCGAAGAACTGGACTTCAGGCCAGGTAGCAGTCATACTCTCCCGCAAAGGTCATTTGGGGTAGTGCACGCAGCAGTTCATCTCTGAATACAATGCAGTACCATTCTTCTGCGGCCCATGCTTTCTGGTCACGGAATCGCTCCAAAAGCAGCCGTCTGTGTTGTGCTAATCGCAGCCTACGCAACGGGTGGCGGTTCCCTAGTACGGCTGCTGTTAGTCTCCGACCAATGGTGTGGGGTGATGCAAAGAGTCCATTATTTGTTCCCGGATGGCAGGCGCGTATGTGAAGATGTTGCGGTGTGCTTTGTGCAAAATACGGCTACCCTCCCCTGTGGTGGTTAGACGTGGTCCACCAGAACCTTGTGGACGAGAATGCTTACCCACACATTCCGATGTAGTCCAATATTGGGCGACTGTCACATCTGAATTCCTCACAAACCTGGAACTTGCACGATTGTACCAGCCGGCTAAATGGTGACACCGAATAAGGCTCCTTCCAAACGCTATCTGATGCTGATAATTCTGTCCCGCACAAGTACGTGACATCTCCGCGTCCTTCAGAGTGATCAATCAAGAACTGTCGCAGTTCACCATCCTTTATGCACCCTAGCTGATGTAGTAATAACATCAAACGAAAATAACGATAAGGCACTCTGGTGACAGCCCGATTCTAATCATTCACATACCCGCCGGTGGTCTTTATGGGCACGTAGTTCCATCGAGGTCTGATCGTGTCGTCTGGGTGCTTCACTTTTTATTTTTTTGTCAGGCTGCGTGTTTACATTGCAAGGCTGACTTGATGACAGCTTTTTTCATCTGTGAGATTAGTTCTGTAAACAATACAGTCAAGCAAACCCTAAGATGTAAATAATCACTGAGGATTATACACCTGCTGATGAGGCGCTAGGTGACTTGAACCCGTATGATAAAATAAAAATAAGTTCTACCACACCACAGGCGACTAATTATGGTTATTTCTGAGAACTCTTATACAGCAGTTGTATGAACATTCAGAAACATCGCGAGAAGCGCAAGTTTTGACATAAATGCTGATGCTAGCACAGTCTGCAGGTTGCGCTGCCTAATTTGACCTCGAACGATACCTGTGCAAATGTCCTCAATTCGTTGCAAGTGTCCTTTGTGGTCAGAGCAGCGTTCAGAGGGCATTGCGTCAGAGCTAAGTGAATTCGAATGTGGGCAAATAATCCATCTTCAGATGGTTGGTGCTTTGTAATGTAGCCGAAGTGTTTGGTGCTTCAAGATGCACCGTATCGAAGATTTATATCGCATACAGTGAAAGCACAAAAACATCATCTGCCAAGTCACTTAGCGGACAGAAGTGTGCGTTTAGTGTTCCTGACAGACGGTTATTGAAGATAGTGAGGAAAAATAAGATGGCGACAGCTGTAAAAGTCACTACAAAACATAATGTCGCACTCACGTAACCTGTCAGTACCGAAATAACACGAAGGCAGCTCCATGAGCAAGGAATCTCAGGGCGAGCGAGAATTCCAAGGCCGACCAGGGTGGCCCAGCGGTTCTAGGCGCTACAGTCTGGAACCGCGCGACCGCTACGGTCGCAGGTTCGAATCCTGCCTCGGGCATGGATATGTGTGATGTCCTTAGGTTAGTTAGGTTTAAGTAGTTCTAAGTTCTAGGGGACTGATGACCTCAGAAGTTAAGTCCCATAGTGCTCAGAGCCATTTGAACCATTTTTTTCAGAATTCCAAAACCACTCATCGCTGATGCAGATGCCCGTAGCAGGAAAACGTGGTGCCGAAACCATAACACTTGGACTATTGAGCAATGGAAGAATGTCATTTGGCCGGATGAGTCTTGTTACATGCTGCTTCCAACTTCTGGTAGAGGTTACGTCCGAAAAGTGAAACATGGCAGGGTTTCAGTGATGATTTCGGGAGCCATATTGTAGTATTCCATAGGCCCCGGTTGATCTGCAATGTAGAATTAGTGGCAAGCTTCATGTGACCATTTTCGCTGATCAGGTCCCCCCCCCCCCTCCCCCCATATTGTAACGTGTGTTCCTTAATGCTGATGCTGTCTTCCAAGATGACAGGGCTCTTGGTCACAACAGCCCACATCGTCCAGGACTGGTTTTGTGAGCACGAGAAGAAACTGTTGCATCTCCCAGGGCCAACACTCTCACAAGGTCTCGACATTATTGAGCTTTGTTGTCTACTTTGGAGAGAAGGGTGTGTGATCGCCAACATCGTTACGTGAACTTGTCACTTTTTTGCAAGAAAGATGGTATACGCTAGCGACCTCCATCACCGTTACTTGAACTTAGCACTATGGGATTTAACTTCTAAGGTCTTCAGTCCCCTAGAACTTAGAACTACTTAAACCTAACTAACCTAAGGACATCACACACAGTCATGCCCGAGGCAGGATTCGAACCTGCGACCGCAGCGGTCGCGCGGTTCCAGACGGCAGCGCCTACAATCGCTCGGCCACTCCGGCCGGCACTATTTTACAGGAAAAATAAGATAAGATTCCCAATCAAACCGTACAGGACATGTACCTATCTGCTGAGGGAAGCTTTTTTTGTTTGGCAACGGTTTTCCTACACAATATTATGCATGCTAATGTGTAGTGTTTTTGGTGTTTCAATGTTTTTGTCCACGCCCTATGCTTTGCTGACTAGTACGCTGTAACTCGTGGAAACCTGTGGGGCACATTGTAGGCCTGAAATCTCCGCTCTGTAGAGATATACGACTGGCCGAGGCGCCGGCGCATTCCTGCACGAAGCTCTGTAGGGCAGCAGGCAGCCCGGTGGCCAGCGGAACGCAGCGCCCTTTTACGGCCCTCGGGTGGCTCGATATGAGCGGTCCGGCCGCGTGCGGCGGTCATAACGCACAGTGGCCTGGGTCAAGGCTGCCGGCGTCCGGCGGGCGCAGACACCCCCGCCTGTCTGCCCACGCGGCTGCTCCTGTCCAAACGTGTGCTGCAGGTGCGCGAGTGCCAATTAAAATTGCACGCCGAATCGATACCTGCGCAGAGCTTCTGCCCACGCCCCCTCCTCCCCTGACGGCGCGGCATCGACGGAACTAACCTGGCACACGATGCAATGAGCATGGCGACCCACCGGTTTCGGCTCTGCGCGTCCGGCAGATGCGGTTAACTACGGGCCAAATGTATCGTGCCGCTACTTCACTACAGGTGTACGAGATATCATCAAATGTCCAGGAATTAAATCTCTCAAAGAAGAAATACCATTTGCCCAATACAGTTTCATCTATGGAAATATGACACCCTTCTCTCCAAAGTAGACTACAAAGCTCAAGAATGTCGAGATCTCCTGAGAGTGTTGGCCATGGGAGATGCAACATTCTCGTGCTCATAAAACCAGTCCTGGACGATGTGGGCTGTTGTGATCAAGGGCCTTGTCACCTTGGAAGACAACGTCAGCATTAAGGAACACCCGTTATAACATGGGGTGGGGGGGGGGGGGGACCTGATCAGCGAAAATGGTCACATGATGCTTGCCACTAATGTTACATTGCACATTAACCGGGAATACTACAATATGGCTACCAAAATCATCACTGAAACCCTGCCATGCTTCACTTTTGGGACGTAAACTCTACCAGAAGTTGGAAGCAGCGTGTAACAAGACTCTTCCACTGCTCCATAGTCCAGGTGTTATGGTTTCGGCACCACGTTTTCCTGCTACGGGCATCTGCATCACCGATGAGTGGTTTTGTAATTCTGGCTCGCTCTGACATACAGGTGGATACAGGTGAACACGTAGATTCCGTCTTCCTGTACTACATAGCCAAAAACTCACTAGGATTCGATCACACGGACTAATCTTCTCAGTTGCGTGATTGATTCGATAACTGTTTGATAGTATAAGCCAGTATGTTATAATCTATAGCAAACGTTCTATAGAAAAAAGTGTAGCATCAGGTGTACCGCATGGCGGCGTAGTAGGGTCCCCAATGCTCTCAGTTTACACAAAGGCTTTACCAGATAGAATTAGCAGTACTATAAGATTGTTAACTATCGTTACTGTTACGTATACGACAGTATTGTAAGGAATTGCACAAAAACTTGAAAAAAGTTTCCACTTGGTCTAGCTGGCCATTGTGGCCGAGCGGTTCAAGGCGCTTGGGTCCGGAACCGCGCTGCTCCTACGGTCGCAGGTTCGAATCCTGCCTCGGGCATAGATGTGTGTGATGTCCTTAGATTAGTTAGGTTTACGAAGTTCTAAGTCTAGGGGACTGATGACCTCAGATGTTAAGTCTCATAGTGCTTAGAGCCATTTGAACAAGTTTGAACTTGGTCTAATGAATGGCCGATGGGTAACATGGATTAAATGTAAGGTATTGCCTATATCAAAGACAAAGACTCCAGCAGTATCCTATTACAAGAATAGTGATGAACAAGCACTTCACATTGTGTAAGTATTTAGGGGTAATGCTAGGAAGCGATATGAAATTAGACGACCACATAAAATCATCATTAGGGCAGGCGAATAGTAGGATCGTAACAGGATGATATAGCCTTACGAAAATGGGGACCGATGACCATCGCAGTCTGGTCCCTTTAATCCCACAAACCAACCAACCTTACGAAAATGTAACAGAAACGGTCAAGGAACTTACCTGGCAATCTTTGGAGCAAAGACGACAGACACGTTTCTTGCGAAACTCTGATCGGTAAACGTAGAGAATCTGTATTTAGAAGACTAAATGCCCTATTTAACTGCCACACTCGTATAGTAAATAGCATACAGATGGTCATTTTTCTCTCGGTCAGTGCCAGAATGAAACAGGACACACAATCATGTTACGATCAAGAACTGCACGGTTGTTTGTGGAGTAAATATCTGCACTGTGGCTGACACTGTCCCTCAAACAGATACAGTCGCCTATTCTGTTTCAGAGGAAACCTCTCAGCCTGAAACATCCGGACACTCACAGATCAGAGGAAACCTCTCAGCCTGCAAGATCCGGACACTCACAGAGGGAGGGATTATTGGTACTTGGGACCTCCAATGTTAGGCGCGTTTGGGGCCCCTTAGGGACATGGCTGCCAAGGAGGGAAATAAAACCAATCTCTACTCCTTCTAAATCAACAATGTAAGTGCAGTCCAGATGTGGCTTGAATTCAGAGAAATAGTAGCGACAACAGTAGACAGATTTATACCAAATCAATTAACAAACGACGGAACTTATCCCCAATGGTACACAAAATAGGTCGGAACACTGTTGCGGAAACAACGAAAAAAAATGCCTAATTTAAACGAACACAAAATTCCCGAGACTGGCGATCTTTTACAGAAGGTCGAAATTTAGCGCGGACTTCAATGCGAGATGCTTATAACAGTTTCCACAATGAAACTTTGTCTCAACAGATCCTGGTCGTCTGTTAAGCCAAACACAGCCTTCCGAAATTTGTTCACCAAAGAAGACGAAATAAATTTTCCAGAATTTGAATCAAGAACAGTTGCCAACATGTGTAACTTTGAAGTAGATATCGTCAGAGCAGTGAAGCAATTTAAATCACATAATAAAAGCAAGTCTTCCGGTCCAGATTATACATCAACTAGGCTCCCTTCACAGTATGTTGATGCAATAGCTTGGTACTTAACAATCATATACAACCACTCGCTCGAACGAAAGGTCCGTATCCAAAGACTGGAAAGTTGCACAGGTCACAACAATATGAGTAATACACTAAATTACAAGCTGATATCATTAACATCGATTCGCAGCAGGATTTTGCATAATATATTGTGTTCGAAAATTATGAATTACTTCGAAGAGAACGGTCTCTTGACACATAGTCAACACTGATTTAGAAAACATCGTTTTTGTGAAACACAACTAGCTCTTCACTCACACGACGTTTTGAGTGTTATCGACAAGGGATTCAAATTTATTCCCTATTTCTAGATTTCCAGAAGGCTTTTCACACCGTACCTCATAAGCAGCTTGTAATCAAATTGCTTGCTTATGGAATATCGTCTCAGTTACGCGACTGGTTTCGTGATTCCCTATTAGAGGATTCACATTTCGTAGAAACTGACGGAAACTCGTGGAGTAAAACGAAAGTGATTTCTGGCGTTCCCCACGGTAGTGTTACAGGCCCTTTGCTGTTCCTTATCGATATAAACGATTTAGGAGACAATCTGAGCAGCTGTCTTAGGTTGTATGCAGATGATGTTGTCGTGTATCGTCTAGTAAAGTCATAAGCGGATCAAAATAAATTGCAAAACGATTTAGAAAAGATATCTGAATGGTGCGAATATTGGCAGTTGACCCTAAGTAATGAAAAATGTGAGGTTATTCACATGAGTGCTAAAAGGAATCCGTTAGACTTCGGTTATACGATAAATCAAAGGGATCCATAGTCCATAAATTCAAGTAAATACCTAGGAATTACAATTACGAACAACTTAAATTGAAAAGAATACATACAAAAGATTCTGAGGAAGGCGAACGAAAGCCTGCGTTTTATTGGCAGAACACTTAGAAGATGTAACAGATGTACTAAGGAGACTGCCTACACTACGCTTGCCCCTCCTCTTTTGGAGTGCTGCTGCTGGGATCCTTACCAGAAATTTCAAAGAAAAGCAGTGTCAATGGTTGTCAAGAACGTCGTTCTGTTGCACGTGGCACTGAAAATTGTTGTTTTCGCCCTCTAAATGAGATTCATTAAAGCCCTGTATACCACCTCCTGAGGCCTTTTCGTGTCGATTCTGACCGTCGGCGTGTCTGAAATGTTTTCTTAGGCCACCTATATGAAAACCATGTGGTTTCGAAGTTGGGTGACGCATTTCTAAACTCCATCTCAGAGACATCGAGACAAGGGGTGAAATGTGGTTGGGGAAAGGGGGGGGGGAGGGTATGTGACGATATCCCATCGTATTACACGTCCACGGTTGCGTTCGTCAGAATTGTGATGAAATTTGGTGCATATGTGACCTCATTAACCAATCATACACTTCATACGGACTTCTCAGCCCTGGTGCCTTACTGTCGAAGCGTCGACGAACCCGAGAACGAAGTTGAAGGGCGCCAAGCTTTCGGGCCGTTACAGAGGAAGGTTGTAGGTATCTCTGAACCAAATTTCAAACTTCTGCGTCGCAGTTGAGAAAAATGAAGGAGTTTAAAAAAAGTTACTCTTTAATTCTTTCAGGGAGTGTAGACATACCCGTAGATCAACAGTCTTCGTGGCAGGTTCCTTAATTCCGTGTATGCTGGACGGGACCTCTATTTCAAACCTCTGTCTCTAGCGAGCTATTCGATCACAAGATGTGTATAGACGCGAGTCATAGATCTGGTAATAATTTGTTAACACACTGGCAGCAAGGGCTCTTTTCTTGAATCGTTAATGTATTAGCTGCAGTTAGCGGTCTTTCGAGGCGTAAGACTGACAGGAGTTTCAAGTGCTTAGAACAGTAGGCTTCAAGGCAGGCAGTAATGAAACTTTTAGAGGGTGGAATGGGAGCGGGGACGAGGGTTATGTATCGTCACGCGCTGTCGGTAGGAGCATTACCCTTGAGAGAAACTTTATGGGTTCGTTGTCAGATCACGCTACAGTTTCAACCAAAATCCTCAACTACAAAAGCATACATTGACGAAAAATGCAGAAGTTGCCTGCTTATGTGGACCTTACTTCTGTTCTCCGTAATGGCTAGCGTTTGACACTGTTCTCACAAAATGCTTACGAAACTCCTGAACCATAAGTTGGAGATCGCTTGTAGCAGCGGTGAGATCAGGATCGTAAAAATATTCGCACAGTGACCTGAACAGAATTCTAAAATACATTTGTGAATAACATTACTCTCACAAAAATATTATACTTTATCCACACATTCCACATTTGAATAGAGATATCAGGCAGTTGATAAATTGCTTTTCGATGGATTGTTTTTGCAACAAACGCGAAATAATGGAATTCACACTTAAAATCCTATAAACAACGTACGAATTAGTTGACTAATTTCTCTTTTAATGAGAATATGTTGTATCATCTGAAGTACATGGCGCCATGCCTTACAATTTATTTAATTGGTGGAAACACGCCGCTGAATGAAGTACTGTCAACCGACAAACAAGGCATCAGCTGTCACCTGCAGCTTTTCCAATCGGAATGCGCGATCGGTGAGGCACGGACTGTTATATTACGAAAAACCGGCGATAAAGACGTGGACGAAGGAAAAACTGCCCATTTACAATCAGAACATCGTCTGGCACAATAAGTACCTAGAAAAGATTTATTGTTTCCACACCGAACAATGTATCCGCTACAGTCCAGCTGGATACTGGCTGATTATACAGCTTGCGTGATGCTGAGGACAATGAGAGAACATAACAAAATACAGAAACAAAGAGAGTACGGAAGTATATTTGACAGTCATTCAATGTACTAAATTGCCTACTTGTGAGGATCTGTAACACAAAAGAAAGAGAAGGGTCACAGTCGGTATGGAGTCAATACAAATAAACATTGAGTTCTGCAAACAAACAACGTTTAGAGACTCGGACTCCAAAGAGGGCAAACAAGTTGCATGGCTACTAGAAATAGCCGTTAACTGAGGTCACTACGAATTATGCTTTTATTTGTTTTAGTTATATGTTTTAAAAAGGAATAAACATGCAAGCAAATTAGTAATTTATCATAGCTATCAGAAAATCATTCCATATTATTTGTTCTCTTTCGTTTGTCACTTTCATCCCAACTCTATTTAACAAGCGTCAAATTATGTGACCTGAAAACAATACGTTTAAGTTATACGAAATGGAGAAGGTAACCTAGTACACTGTTTCCCTAAAATGGTAGCGAAACTGTTTCTCAATTGGATCAACGAACATAGTTGGAGCACAATCTGTGATAGATACCAGGCGCGGAAACTTGACTGTGAAGCATTATTCCTAGCGGAGGCAAGCGTAGTGTACGCTATCAATTTGCCTACAATTAAGCTAAGGTTAATGGCGATGTAATTGAACGGTATGTTATTATTCATTTATATATTTAATTTGCATATGGGGAACTATTCTAGTCAGTTTTCCATTGATTTAGTAAACAAATCATTTGCTTTCCGACAGTTATTTCATTTTTGTGAACCACAGCAGTGCTACGTCCTGTAACGTAGTCATGAAACCGTATTTCAGGACCAGTTTTGTAAGCGCTTTTCTGCACTGAGGACCATCTTTGACAGAAGAGCCCAGGTAAATAAGCGCATTGGGTGGTTGCACTTTAAAGTTGCTCAGACGGACACAGCGCATCTTTTGAAGTTGCGTTACACCCTTGTTTGTTACTACGAATGCAGCCCGTGGCACTTAGCTCTATAACCTCTCCTCTATTGTTCTAAATTTCGTCGATGATCCGCTTAAGAAGTGACGTCAGTGTTTCTGAAAGAATGAGAGAAAAAATTATAAATAATGATTCACGTTGCCGCACTGGATACTAAGAAACTTAATTATATAAGCACAGAGACATCGCTCTTAACGATATTCGTTTTCCATGTCCTGCGTATTCTGTAATAAGCATTTTGTGAAGTTTCGTTATGTAGGAAAAGTGTGGTGTAAGAGACCTGCATTCGTCTCAGAACATGAAAATAAGCTCACCAGACATTAGATTATTCATCCACTTTATACACTGGTCACATTCGAGAGCTGATGGTAAACGACTGTTACGCGATGATCATGTAACTCTCCAACATGACCTAAGTCACGACAGTGCAGTTGTGTGTATGCGCCAGCGTACTGCATGGAACCCGTGAAGTAAAATGAGGCGACGTGGAGACGTGACAGAACGGAAGAAAGGAGCCTTCGTGTTTGAAAATGCCTGCGACCACATCGTGAAAGGAGTTGTATGATTTGACGTTCTGCCATCGCATACCGTTCAACGCGGTTACAGGAAATGGCACATAACTCGCATCCACGAAACGCGGTATAAGAACAGTGAGCATAAAAGGATACTGACCAAAAGGGACCGCGAGACGACTGTCATATCTGAACAACTGTTACAATCGGTCTCAAACACGACAGTAATTTTTCCTTTCTGCGTCCTCAGGGCCATCTCAACCAGTTTCCGAACGAGCAATACGAAGGGAACTGACTGCACTGCTTACTTGGTGTCGGGCGCCTAGCAACAAACCATTGGCCACAGCGCCACATACACACATCAAAAAAAGTTTTGCATCACCCGGTTCCCAGAACTCCTGAACATAGACGTTGACTGTGGGTATTGTATCACAGACACAGTCCCTTTAACTGTTCAGAGATGTCACTAAACCGACCCACAGATGTAAACAATCATGCATGAGCAGCGCATATTATACGAAGGGGGTCGGACAGCCTATCGGTTAAAGTCACTCCACCAGGAAGGAGGTACACGGCTCGTGTTGTCTGTAGTTCAACCATGCCTACACGGTAAATACCGTAGTTCGACCTCGTGCGCATTGTTGCTTTGTACCAGGAAGGGCTCTCAGCAAAAAAAAAAAAAAAAAAAAAAAATGGCTCTGAGCACTATGGGACTTAACTTCTGAGGTCATCAGTCCCCTAGAACTTAGAACTACTTAAACCCAACCAACCTAAGGACATAACACGCACCCATGCCCGAGGCGGGATTTGAACCTGCGTCAGTAGCGGTCGCGCGGTTCCAGACTGTAGCGCCTAGAACCGCTCGGCCACCCCGGCTGGCGGCTCTCAGCAAGCGATGTGTCCAGGCGCTTTGGGGTGAACCAAAGCGATGTTATTCGGACATGGAGGAGATACAGAGAGACAGGAATTGTTGATGACATGCCTCGCTCAAGCCGCCCAAGGGCTGCTACTGCAGTGGATGACCGCTAACTATTGATTATGGCCCTGAGGAACCCCCACAGCAACGTCACCATGTTGAATAATGCTTTTCGAGCAGCCACAGGACGTTGTGTTACGCCTGAAACTGTGGAGAATAGTTTGCATGATGCGCAACTACACTCCCGTCGTTCAAGGTGAGGTCCATCTTTGCAACCACGACACCATGCAACGCGGTGGAGATGGGCCCAACAACATGACGAATGCACCGCTCAGGGTTGGCATTACGTTCTCTTCACCGATGAGTGTCGCATATGCATTCGACCAGACAATCGCCGGAGACGTGTTTGGAGGCATCCCGACCAGGCTGAACGCCTTAGACACACTGTCCAGCGAGTGCAGCAATGTGGAGGTTTCCTGCTGTTTTGGAGTGGCATTATGTGGGGCCGACGTACGCTGCTGGTGGTCATGGAAGGCACCGTAACTGCTGTACGATACGTGAGTGCCATCCTCCGACTGATAGTGCAACCGTATCGGCAGGATATTGGCGAGGCATTCGTCTTCATGGGCGACAATTCACGCCCCCCATCGTGCACATCTTGTGAATGACTTCTTTCAGTATAACGACATCGCTAGACTAGAGTGGCCAGCATGTTCTCCAGACAAGAACCCCATCGAACATGCCCGGGAAAGATTGAAAAGTGCTATTTATGGACGACGTGACCGACTAACCACTCTGAGGGATGTACGCCGAATCGCCGTTGAGGAGTGGGACAATCTGGACCAACAGTGCCTTGATGAACTTGTGGATAGTATGCTACGACGAATACAGGCAACGCAAGACGACGTGCCAGTGGGTTTTAGAGGTACCGGTGTGTACAGCTATCTGGACCACCACCTTTGAAGGTCTCGCTGTATAGTGGTACAACATGCAATGTGTGGTTTTCATGAACAATAAAAAGCGCGGAAATAATGTTTATGTTGATATTTATTCCAATATCCTGTACTGGTTCCGGAACTCTCGGGACCGAGGTGATGCAAAACTTTTTTTGATTTGTGTATAATTGAACGTCTTTAACGGGGGTAAAAAATACAGAAACTGGACAATTGCACAAAAGATGACTGGAGGCGTGTTGTGTGGTCCGAGGGTCACGATTGGCCCTGTACTTTGTCGATACTCATAGCGAATGTAAGTCGCATGGGAAACTGCAATCGCTTTAAATCGAAGGGTACTTTTGAATCACCTGTGGCATCAAGTTCTTGGTTTCTACATCTAACTTTTGCAAATATACACACATTACAAACGAAAAGTTTACTAATAACAATTAAATCATAGATTTGAAGGACACTGAAGAGCCAAAGAAACCTGTACTGGCATGCGTATTCAAATACTGAGAGATGATAAAAGGCAGAATACGGCGCTGCGGCCGACAACGCCTATATAAGACAACAGGTGTCTAGTACAGTAGTTAGATCGGTTACTGCTGCTGCAAGGCACAATATCAAGGTTTGAGTGAGTTTGAACGTGGTGTTATAGTCGGCGCATGAGCGAGGGGACACAGCGTCTCCTTGGTAGCGATGAAGTGGAGATTTTCCCGTATGATCATTTCACGAGCGTACCGTGAATATCAGGAATACGGTAAAACATAAAATTTTCGACATCGCTGCAACCGGAAAAAGATCCTGGAAGAGTGAAGAAAATCGTTCACCGTGATAGAAGTGAAGTGATTGTAGATCAGAAATGGAGAAAGGAGGAGTTGCCACATTCGTCAGGAACTGTCATAAATTTAAGAACATAGACATTCATAAATTTTGCCTAGAACAGCATATGGAAGCATGTGCAACAGAATTAGATTTTCACAAAAAATCTTTCATAATATTAAGTGTATATCGAGCACCTGCAGGTAACTTTAATCTGTTTGTAAACCACCTTGAAGCTGTGCTGGCCCATTTAACAACCAAAAACAAAGAAATAGTGGTTGCTGGTGATTTCAATGTAGATTTCCTTAAAGACTCTCCCAATAAGAACCTATTTGAGTTAGTAACACTATCATTCAACTTAATTCCCACAGTAAAGTTCCCCACTAGGATAACCACTTGCTCACAAACAGCCATTGATAATATCTTTATAGAAAAGTCAAATGAACAAAATTATATTACAAAACCAATAGTCAATGGCCTCTCAGACCATGACATGCAGTTCCTTCTGTTAAATGTTAATACTGAACAGGATATAAAATCTGTTAAATCTGAGCTCAAGAGGGTAATCAGTAAGCCAAAAATTGATTATTTTAGGACACTCCTCAGAGACATTCACTGGACTGATGTTTACAGTGCTCATGGCATGAATGAAAAATATAACATTTTTGCTAATAAAGTGCTTACCTTATTTGAACACTGCTTTCCCCCAAAACTTACCAAGGTTAGAGCAAAGTCTACAAAGAAGCCATGGATTACTCGAGGAATAGGGGTATCTTGTAAAACAAAAAGAAAACTGTATCTGTCAATCCGAAACATTTCCAATGTTGATGCTATAGCACATTATAAGAAATACTGCAAAATATTAAAGACTGTAATACGGATGTCAAAGCAAATATATTACAAGGAAAAGATAGTCATATCAGATAACAAAATAAAGACAATATGAGATATAGTGAAGGAGGAGACCGGTAGAACCAGACATGAAGAGGAACAAATAGCATTAAGAGTAAATGATGCATTGGTGACAGATGTGTATAGTGTTGCAGAACTTTTTAACAAACATTTTATAACTGTTACTGAAAAGATGGGGTTGTCAGGTTCGGTAGATGCTGCTATGGATTACCTTAGACCAGACATTTCAAGTAACTTCCATAATATGAATTTGACCCTCACTACCCCAACAGAAATAATGTCCATCATAAAATCTTTAAAATCAAAAACATCTAGTGGGTATGATGAAATATCAACAAAGTTAATTAAAGAATGTGATTCTGAGATAAGTAACATATTAAGCTATCTGTGTAACCAGTCGTTTATCAGTGGAATATTTCCCGAATGGCTGAAATATGCTGAAGTTAAGCCACTGTTTAAGAAGGGAGATAAAGAAATAGCATCAAATTTCCGTCCAATTTCACTGTTGCCAGCATTCTCAAAAATTTTCGAAAAAGTAATGTACAGTCGTCTTTATAACCATCTTATCTCAAATAACATACTGTCAAAGTCACAGTTTGGATTTCTAAAAGGTTCTGATATTGAGAAGGCTATCTACACTTACAGTGAAAATGTACTTAATTCATTAGACAAAAAATTGCAGGCAACTGGTATATTTTGTGATCTGTCAAAGGCATTTGACTGTGTAAATCACAATATCCTTTTAAGTAAACTAGAATATTATAGTGTAACAGGAAATGCTGCAAAATGGTTCAAATCTTATATCTCTGGCAGGAAACAAAGGGTGTTATTAGGAAAGAGACATGTATCAAGCTATCAGGCATCATCCAACTGGGAACTAATTACATGTGGGGTCCCACAAGGTTCCATTTTGGGGCCCTTACTTTTTCTTGTGTATATCAATGACCTTTCATCAGTAACATTACCAGATGCCAAGTTTGTTTTGTTTGCTGATGATACAAACATTGCAATAAATAGCAAATCAAGTGTAGTCTTAGAAAGATCAGCCAATAAAATATTTGTAGACATTAATCACTGGTTCCTAGCCAATTCTTTGTCACTAAACTTTGAAAAAACACACTACATGCAGTTCAGAACTTGTAAGGGGTGTCCCAAGAGTATATGTCTAACATATGATGACAAGAAGATAGAAGAAGTGGACAGTGTTAAATTCTTGGGATTACAGCTTGATAATAAATTCAACTGGGAGGAGCACACCACAGAACTGCTGAAGCGTCTTAACAAATCTCTGTTTGCAATGCGAATTTTGTCAGACATAGGGGATATAAAAATGAAAAAGCTGGCATACTATGCTTACTTTCATTCCATAATGTCATATGGGATTATTTTCTGGGGCAATTCATCAAGCCAAGCTAAAGTTTTCCGGGCACAAAAACGTGCAGTAAGAATTATATGTGGTGTGAACTCAAGAACATCCTGCAGAAGCCTGTTTAGGGAACTAGGGATACTAACTACAGCTTCCCAATATATTTATTCCTTAATGAAATTTGTCATTAAAAATATATCACTTTTTCAAACCAACAGCTCAATTCATGGAATCAATACTAGAAATAAGAATAATCTTCACAAGGATTTAAAGTCACTTAGTCTTGTACAAAAAGGTGTGCATTATTCAGGAACACACATTTTCAATAACTTGCCAGCAGCCATAAAAAGCTTAACAACCAATGAAATTCAGTTTAAGAGAAGCCTAAAGGATTTATTGGTGGCCAACTCCTTCTACTCCATTGATGAATTTCTGAGGAAAACCAACTGATTTGTATATAAGTACAACATAACTTCTGCACAATTTCAGTGCAGTAATGTGTTCACTGAAAATTTGTGTGTGTGTGTGTGTGTGTGTGTGTGTGTGTGTGTGTGTGTAAGTATAATCTAACTTCTGCACCATTTCAGTGCAGTAATGTGTTCATTGTAAATAAGTATTACAGTAGTTGTATTACATGTTTCTTACCTTATAAATAAATATAAAACTTTTTTATTTTAAATTCAGTGCAATAGTATTTGTAAAATGACTCTTAGTGTTCATTAAAAAATGACGATCATTCCACTTGGGACCTGTGGAATGGTACATTAGCTTATTTGTTTTAGTTTAAATATTTGTCATGTATTGTTGTTTTTCTGACATGTTCCACATCCTGGAGGACCTCCTCACTACGGATCAATTGGAATGAAAGTAAATCTAATCTAATCTAATCTAAACTCTCTTGCAAAATGCTGCAGATTTTAACGCTGGGCCATCAACAAGTGTCAGCGTGCTATCCATTCATCGAAACATCATCGATATGTGCTTTCGGAGCCAAAGGCCCTCTCGTGTACCCTTGATGACTGCACGACACAAGACCTTACGCCTCTCCTGGTCCCGTCAGCACCGACATAGGACTGTTGATGACGGGAAATATGTTGCCTGGTCGGAATAGTCTCGTTCCAAATTGTATCGAGCGGAAGGACGTGTATGGGTATGGAGACAACCTCATGAACCCACGGAGCCTGCAGCCTGTTCAAGCTGGTGGAGGCTCTGTAATGGTATGGGGCGTGTGCAGCTGGAATGATATGAGACTCCTGATACCATTAGATACGACTCTGACATGTGACACGTACGTAAGCATTCTCTCTAATCACCTGCATCCATTCGTGTAAATTATGCATTCCGACGGACTTGGGCGATTCCTGCAGGACAATGCGACACCCGACACGTCTAGAACTGCTACAGAGTGGCTCCAGAAACACTCTTCTGAGCTTCAACACTTCCGCTGGCCACCAAACTCCCCAGGCATGAACATTATTGAGCATGTCTAGGATGCGTTGCAGGCGCTGTTTAGAAGAGATCTCGTTCCCCCCGTACTCTTACGGATTTATGGACAGCCCTGCAGGATTCATGGTGTCAATTCCCTCCAGCAATACTTCAGACGTTAGTTGAGTTCATGCCACAGCTTGCTGCAGCACTTCTGCGTGCTGGCGGGGCCCTACACGATATTAGGCAGGTGTACCAGTTTCTATTTACCTTCGGTGTAAATCAGCCAAGAAATCTGAAGTAAAACGGTCAAGAACTTTCGAGTGTTTACCCTTTACATATTACATACATTTATGTGTCTAGATATATTACGAAATTTACGTAGACAGTGATCTTCCTCTTGCATTACAGGCAAAATGTGCCGAATTTAATCAAGAGCGGAATAAAACTGTAGATTTGTATGAATTACAAACAGACCAACAAACGTACACTCTTCTTTATAAATACAGACAAATTCTAGGTGACCAAATTGTGTTCTTCTTCTACTTACTGGTGAGCATCCGGCCTTCCAGTACGACAGCGGTGTTCACAGCGCTGCACTCGTACGCTCGTGGTTTGAGATAAACTAAAGATCCATAACGCTCCTCGACTTCATAGTCCATTACAGAGAAAAAAACTAAAAAAAATTATTGTAACGTCGCTTTTTTTTCGAACCCAATCATCTCATGTAAACGCAGTTATCTTCAGACGGTTGCTATCACAATTCCCAGCCGATAGGTTCTCTTCCGGGGTTCTGATCTGAAAGACATTATGTAGGTTCCAAAGAGATCATTAGGCGAAAAACGAATAAACTAAAAAAAGTGAAGTGGTACAGCGCACTGCCGTATATACTTGCTGGTTGATTCACACGTGACGATGACAAAATGGTTCAAATGGCTCTGAGCACGATGCGACTTAACTTCTGAAGGCATCAGTCGCCTAGAACTTAGAACTAATTAAACCTAACTAACCTAAGGACATCACACACATCCATGCCTGAGGCAGGATACGAACCTGCGACCGTAGCGGCCGCTCGGCTCCAGACTGTAGCGCCTAGATCCGCACGGCCACTCCGGCCGGCCGATGATGACACAAAATAATTAGATTCACTGCTTCATTTGTCGTCCGTTTAGCCGGCCGGTGTGGCCGAGTGGTTCTAGGCGCTTCAGTCTGGAGCCGCGCGACCGCTACGGTCGTAGGTTCGAATCCTGCCACGGGCATGGATGTGTGTGATTTCCTTAGGTTAGTTAGGTTTAAGTAGTTCTAAGTTCTAAGGGACTGATGACCTCAGATGTTAAGTCTCATATTGCTCAGAGCCATTTGAACCATTTTGAACTTGGTATAATGAATGGCCGATGGATAACATGGATAAATGTAAGGTACTGCCTATAGCAAAGACAAAGAATCCAGCAATATCCTATGAGAAGAATAGTGATTAACAAGCACGTCACATTGTGTAAGTATTTAGGAGTAATAGTAGGAACCTTTTTTTTTTGTCCGCTTTCGAGGGCTTCTGTCGAAACTGAACGACCTGTCACAAAGAAAGAATCTCACCTGGGACATGACAGGAAATTCCAGTGGTGCTATTCTCGTTTACACTTTCCCTACTTTCAAGCGAAACTCCATCTTTACACAATCACCTGTATTGACTCTTTAAAATATGGATAAAGTAAATCATTGAGTCACGTAGCACTGTTCACAAATCGCGCTCGCTTGTGTATTCAGGGTGATTCAGGAAATCTTTTAACGTAAAACACACGGCCTCACAAAAGAAGTGAAGCACGGGAACGGAAAGGAAGAAACGAAATGAAACTTTACGAGTTGAGAGGTTATGTGAGGTTATTTCAGTGATTACAATATCGAGTCAAATTTTCAAAGAAGTGGGCAATATGAGCCCACTCATCAGTAGGATGTTGCACCCTCTCTGATCTACGTAGATGCACGAATTAATTCGGTTGGGTGGGATATCTTAAAGTCGTTGTATCCTCTCTGGAAGCAACCTGGAACGCAACTGCTGTAAGCGGTATTTGACATCCTACGAGTTGACGGAGTTGACGTCCTGGCTGGTCCCTCTGTGGATCTTGCTGGCCACGGTATGACACGCGGAGTCATATCTCATTATGTCTGATGGGCGCGGCAGCACGCGAGGTCGGCGTGGCGGGCCAGAACAGTGATGGTAAAGACCCGCATCGTGCTCCTATCAGATCTGAACGCTCCGGACATGACGTCAGTTCCCCCCTGCGGCGTGCTCAAAGTTTATAGTTGTATTGTTCACATTCACGCACATGCAGTGCTAGCTATCGTGTATGTTAAAGAGCAAGTGAAGACGATTCTGTTGATATGCATATACGCTCTAGAGATAATGTGTGTGGGAAGATATAGCGTCGAGCAGATTTGTTTATCTATTTGTAGAGCTCTCCGATGCGTATCGGCTGAGCTATTCGCATATTTCATGATGTAATTAATTAACCTGCGAGAGGCACTTAATTCTCCTTTTGATTAAGATCAGCATATCATTTTATCCGAGGCAGGTACACTCACAGCAACGCAGTAATGTTGATAGGCGTCATTAAGTATCATGTACAACTTTAGTTTGTAGAATTTATATTTCGTCATTTTTAATTAAATGTTTATAAAGTTGCATAATTTTTTCTATAATTCGAAACTGATTAGAGCTACATCAAAATGGCACGAGAGGTCCTGTAAGAGAGAGGTGTCATACGTATCTATACTCTAATGAGGGAAGGAACTACATTGATTATTGCTGCTAAAACCTGCAGTTGTTTAAAATTGATTTATGGGCAAACTACTGCACGTAGAACTAAGTATAAAATATGAATTGTGTTTGGATTTTTAGTGTCCATCTAATGACACATTCCAGTTTTTTATTACATTTGTGGGTAAAAGTTGTGCAAGAGAGGCTGATGACAGCAGGAAGTCATTGATTGACGTAGAGACTTGGATATTACGGACAAAGGTGCGTCTAGGGCTTAAAAGGGCAGTGGCAGTCTTCCTCTTTCCTACTGTTCAGAATGGATTGGTAGGGTCAGGACCTATGATATCTGAGCAGTGATAGTGATCCGGCTGCAAGATTTTTCGGTTATGCAAGTTTTCACATTATCGGCGGCGACAGTTTGAAATATTTCACGTCAGTTCAATGGGAACTTAGACATATTCTCCAGTGGTCAACGCTCTTCATTTCTGAATGAAGCTTATTTGGACTCTGAGTTATTTACACTGAGTCCAGGTTTTAACTCAGTTCGTCAGTGGGGACTTTAATTCTTTTCGTTACTGGTCTGCACTTAAGATTATTGCATCATGTGTCAGTTATTTGTGCTAGTCTGACTTGGTTAATTTTAGCTGCGATGACAACCTGTGTTTTCCAGCTATTTTATTTATATAGTAGAGGAGAAGGTCCAGATATCGGCTAGCTAAGGTTTTCACGCAGTAATATTCTTTCTGTCAATGATTAAATTATTGAAGAAACCCTGGGATGGCACAATAACATGTTCTCTTCAGAGTTATGGAGGATTAAACAATTAAAAAACATTCTTCTTGCGTTAAATAATTTATTTAAGAAACCAATACAAAACACCAAGTTTTCCCTGTGTCCAATTACGGACTCCGTTTAAGACGAAGGAGAAAATGTTTGAAAACAAGTTTGAAGTGCAAATTTATTTGCATTAATTACAAATATAAATTCCATTATCCTTCCCTGTACATTCAGTATGCGCCCACGTACAGCACCGGATGCACTGAATCCAAATTTCTCCGTTGGTGTCCGCTAAAAATGTGCTGTCCCAGAAGGCGTGCTGTCTTCAGAAAGCTCGAAATCACTTTCCTCGTCGTTCAGCATAAGCTCGTCCTCGTTAGAAAATTCATCAGACGAAGATAGGTCCACTTTCTTTTTCTTTTGTCGATTTCTTTGTTTCTCTTGCTTTGCTTACATGATTTTTTAATTATTTAGTTCTCTCTTATTCTACGTTGACCTGTCCAAGAACACACTGAGCTCTTCCTTGTTTGGTGAGCTCGTAATGAAGCAAGCTTTTGCAGATTTCCTGCCCCTACTGCTTGTTTTCTTTGCAATTGAGGGTGGTAGGGAAATGTCAACAGTTCTGACAGGACTCGATATTTCTGGTTCTGCATGTGATGAGGAAGGAATGAGCTGAGGAAATTCTGAAAACGTTCCTGTCTGAGGAAAGGATAACCTTAATTTGTTGGTAAGTTTACTGTTAGAGGTTCTGTGTTATCCGTTCACAACGATCTTGTCTGAGAGTCGATCGATAGGCGAGATGAATGGCGATTGAGAAAAAGATATACCGAACTCCTACCATCTGCCTTAGTTGTGAAAGGTGTATTAACGCCATTCCTCTCTGCTAAAACAAACGCCATTCGTTTCATCTCGGATAAAGTATAACCAAAAGACCTTTGATACACAGTCAACAACTAAGAACGCATCTCTTCTTCCAGATGTGGTCCTAAAACGGAAGGCCTACCTAGCTTATCACTGGCAGCAGCGGTTGGAGTAAGATGTGTTTTCTTACTTAAAATCAGCAGAGTAGAACGAGGTACATCATATACTTTTCAACCTTTACAGTTCCCATTTTCTTCGCCCTTAAAGCAGGGCTTCAGACATCTGCAAAGGGTCCCATGTCTTCCTTTTACCTTTAGCTTAGTATTTAGGCTTGTTACGTGGCATCCTGGAAAACAGATCTTGAGTAGATTTCAACTAAAATTATAAGAATGTAAGTTGGTCCAAATGTGGGCTAGCCTATAATTAGACCCTTCATGGTAGCACATATATGGACTCCTCTGTGGTTCCTGTAACTAAACACTATTAAAAATCTGATTTTAGAGAATTATAATCTAATACCATTGACAAATTTGTGATTAAATTTTATTTTTATGTGTAATGAGTCAACGTATTTTAAGACAGGTTAGAATCATTTTCAGTACTGAGAGGGATGTCTGAATCAACAGTCAATAAAAGGTCATCGTACCGTTATAGAACACAATTAAGTTAAGATCCGTGTGACTGTAAAACTGAAAGCTGCACTCAACCGGAAGAAGAAGCATCTCCTTTACTCCTACGCATTCTGAACTGGCGTAACCAGCCACTTACTGAGAGACCTGCAGTTTAACGTGGCGCTTCACGCCATTTTTCACATTAATAAATCATTTCCAGAGGTGAAAGTTATGATTAGTATCAGAAAAACCAGGGACCTACAGATGTACAACATCCAGTCACGCTCAAGGAAAAGAGATTGCACATCAATAGATACTTATGATACTGATTAATGATTTGCTTAAGATGCATACGAGCATCCGATGAGTATCACGATTAAAATCATGTTTGGAGAAGTTAATGGTAATTTTATAGACGTCTGACCTCGTGATGTGGCAGTGGACGAACATGGATCCGAGACGAAACCGCTGTCAAACAGTTGATCCGATAAAGGTGGAACTCGACCCAAAAAAATAAAAAAAAGAATAACATTTTGTCTGCGGTTAAATAACGACGACGGTTTGTTTTAGGAGCCCTGGGATATCATCATAAATGACTTACGATTAATTTCAGAAAGGTAAAAGAGTAACATTCTCATTGCACTATGCAACCGAATTCTTTACACAATGCTTTGCTTTGGAACGGAAGAAACACTGATTACCGCTTAAAAGATGCACATTTTGGCCATTGGGTGTGGAAGCTGTACTTTTACACTACTTTCCACCCTCGCTACTCTTCATGTTTAACAACACGAGACTTCGAATTTTCCTAAATTAACAAAAGAAAACGTGGGAAGAAATGGTTGAATAAATACACTCTGCTGTAAACGAATATTCGGCAGATTCGTGAACAAATTTTCTTTCTATGTGAAGAAAAAAAAACCTGACAACTGCGAATAGGATTCGTGCTCTGAGGGTTCCGTTGAAACTTGATTATGTGTGTGGATTAGTTCATCTGTAGGTTAAGATGGGTAAGTCTGCGACTACCAAAATATGTCACCGAGATGGCCATATCTTTTGACTGTGTTGTCTTAGAACGTTACATTTTTTATACTGACAGGTGTTTGACTTACATTTCAACTTGATACTTCTAGCCGTTCCCGAGAAAAAGGGGTCTTAACAGACAGACAATAAAGTGATCTATAGACACACAATAGTAGTTTTCCTTTACTTTCGCGTTTAAATGAAATTTATTTCTTTTGAGAACAGATATACTAGTCTGAGGATGGAATATGCTACATATAATGAGAAACGAACTTACAGGTGTAAAATGTAAAATCATAAAAATGGTACCATTGAAACTTCGGAGACACAGAATGAGTGACAGAAGCATATTTGTAAAATTAATATTTATTTTTCGTATAACATCCTTCACCTGCTACTACCGTTTTTGCCTTTCTCCTCCTGGCCTTGGTGTATTAAGATGTGTGTATTGTTGTAAACGTATTGTTGCGAAGAATTATTCATTTTATACTAGTAACGACTTTCGTTTTATTGTTTGTTAACGTTAATGTGTCTCTTATCTTATTAACAGGTTAACTAGTGGGGAAGTGTGTGAGTGTTGTTGTATAACTCGTAATAACCGGCGTGGGCGAAGTTTGCAGAGCCGCTATTGCGGCCGTCTTACCAAGATAACTACGAATAGCGGTAATTATTTAGAACCTGCTCTTCATGTAATTAGAAGTCCGATTGCCCGGTGCGATTTACATCATCACACTTGAAATGTTTTAAACTTTCAAACTTTCACGGTAGCGAAAATACGAAGTGATGCCATTTATTCCCGAAAATACAATATTTCGTGTCAATTGAATATTTTCATTTAATCGCCAATTTAATTCTGTAGAAGAGTTAAACTGGCGACTGCCCGTATTATTGTTCAAATAGAACAATAATCGATTCAAAACGTGTGTGTTTCATGACTGTCTGTTCTTTCTCATGTATGCCAACGACGTATATGTGCCATGCTGATCTGATCTGTGATTTTTCAAAGGCTGAAAAATCGATTTTGAAAATAGAACCAATAAAATGAAGGAAAAAGGCATGGCATAAGGAGAAATTACAACACATAAGTCATTCAACCCTGGTACTAGCCCGGCTTTCCTAGCAGGAAAATGTCTTATTTCATGCTTGTAGACTGAAAGTATTAATCATTTAAACATTTTGTAATTATTGTGTAACTGTTCCACATGTTGTAAAGTAGGCCACAAGATGGTATATAATCATAATTATGTGTGCCCAACTTGTAGCAGAGATTGTCGTTTGTCCTGAAAAAAAGTATTTTACAGTGTTGAGCCGCGCGCAGATACCATCTGAAAACTTTAGCTGCATTGCGACAGCCAATAGGTTCGACAAATTGTATTGCTCGATAGTATGGTATTAACGAGAAGACAGTTCAGTATGACAGCATCTTCACATACAGAAACTGCGTCTAATCAAATACCGGAGAGCGAATTCGCCACAGAAAATTTGAATAATACGATAGCTGCGACGAGTGAAATTACGTTGGCGGCTATAGACGAGACTATTGCTGAAGCTGTTAGTGCGGAACCGGGTCCTATAAAGTTAATTTTACAAAAAATAGATGCCGTGGCTAGTAATATACCCACGCTGGATCAGAGACAGGAAGGTATGAAGCAGCAACTAGACGATTTCACTTGCGAGATTGCACAAATTAGTGAACAGGTAAAAAATCAAATTGAGCAATTAAAAACCGAGATTGCTAGTCGCGTGAGCAACGAGGGGCAAGCCGATCTAGAAAACATAAACAACGATATGTCAGGCGTGAAAACCAGTTTTGGGGGTATTCCCGAGCTTATACAGAAATTGACTGAGAAACTTAGTACTTTGCAACTGGAGCAAGACTGCACCCTTCAACATGTAGTAATCCATGGGGAGAATCTGTCCACTGATCATGAAAGAAAATTAGATGAAATTTTAAAGTAAAAGGACGAATGAATTGTAGAAAGATTAGAATCAAAATTAGAGAAACCCATGCACCAAACTACTACCAAAGTGTATTCCGAATAGAGCACTTCTGCACGGGCAGTTAAGGATGAATTAGGACTTATTCAAAAAACTTTGACAAAAGTTTTGCCTAAATGGGAAAAGAATGATCAAACTCACCTTAATGATCAGATGGGAAACATAGAGAGAGAACTAAATGCAGCAAAGAAACAGGTTGGGAGTGACATATCATAGGCAGCTCAGACAGCTATGTTCATCAAGTCCAGTACCAATGAAAGTACTTACGCTGATGAAATGCATTGTAATAATCAGTTGCCACAAAACCACACGTAAGTAGGAGTAGAGTAGACAGAGCCAAATATTTCTGTTATTCTGCCATACGAAGATCTACTCTGTTACAAAGAGCTTCAACCATTCGTGCTCATGACAAACAATAATAATAATAATAATAATAATAATAATAACAAAAACAGTTCTTTCTCGCAACTGCATGTAAAGTTTGGCGGTGCGCTACTTCACAATACAGAGACGTCAATTCGGTGACACAAGCGATGACGCGGCTGCTGCGATAAGCTCGACACGCAGAGCGCAGCCCAGCTTGTGTCAATAAAATGAGATTCACAGAAAGCCAGAGGGTTATCGCCCTCCCGATTAGGACACATTCACAATACATGTCATATTATACGTGCTATGACATATTACACAAAAAATGAGCCGCCGGAAACGGCAATCGCAATTTAATTCTGAATCTGTTACTTCTTAACAAATCCCACTACCAAAGAATCTTAAAGAAGTCTCTTCACAACGTGATCTTAGGAAATGTTTTCCCCAAGTACAGAAGCAGAAGATGAGCAACGGGCTCCGAAATTAGAATCCTTTTTAAGAAGTCATAATTATTATGGCCGAAGGAAGGCAAAATGAAAGTGAACAACTATTGTTCTACCCTGAAGAAACGAATAACGTCCAAGGCTGTCTCTGAGATGTTTTTCCTGAGTTTCACTAATTTAATCCTAATACAATATGTTGCTGTTATTCACTAGGTATACCCTTATAGTGGTGAGTAAGGGTAGGCATACGACCACTGTGATTTTTGGATAAGTTTCTGAATAGGGAATGGGAGTCAAACCACATGGCCTAAAAAAGTATTTAGGTGCACTTTAGTTGAGAGTATAGAATACTGGGAAAGGTGAATGGATCTACATTAGACAAGCAACGGACTTTAACTAAAGGATATGTAAACATGTGCAAGAATTTTTATGAAATGAGTATGTAGTAAAACAGGTGGTGTCTCTTGTAAAACTGGTAAGGTTTTCT
The DNA here is from genome assembly GCF_021461395.2 of Schistocerca americana. Classification (NCBI taxonomy): domain Eukaryota; kingdom Metazoa; phylum Arthropoda; class Insecta; order Orthoptera; family Acrididae; genus Schistocerca; species Schistocerca americana. The sequence goes on from NC_060119.1 coordinate 804,212,472, forward strand.
GGTTATGTTAGCTAAAAGATAAATACCAGAAGCATCAGAGTTCTGAATGAATATGTCATGTGGTAACATATGACTTTACGGATCTACGTCTAACTGTGTCAGCTGGTAAAATCAATGTGAATGATCCAGTATGAATCCTCAATCATAAAATTTCAAGTATTGTTCATTTACAGCCCTTTTTGAAAAATAGTCCATTTACATGCTGTAGATCCAAGCAATCTTCCCAGTACACAATAAGAATATAGCATTAAGTACAGTGTGAGTTATTTAATTTATAGAATTCTCTATCTTGCAGTGGTACAATAACTCTTTATCTAATATACATATATAATGTTAACAAATGAAAACTGTAAAAGAATTTGTAATGAACACCGACAATATACCATTTATGTTGGTAAAGAGTCTTTAGTCACTATAGTTACTAGGAGTGAGCTGAGTTCTACCTTGAAGATACAGCTGTAGTTTTTTTTTTATTTTTTTTTATTCCGATTTTGGCCGTCTAGGGACCATGTTAAACAACTATTTTTCAATGTACATTTCTCCTATTGCGCTCCTCCTCTTTTCTCTTCTGCCAGTATGTCTTCATCCTCTCTCTGTGCTGCTCCCTTCGGTCTTCTGTCCACACTGTTCCTCCAGTTCTTCTCTTCTTCACTTCAAATCCTTCAAAATGTTGAATTTTGTCTCTCATTAAGTCTCTGTTGGTTATATCATCTTCTCCTATACCCATCTCCTCTAAGTCTGCTTTGACTTCTTTGAACCAGGTAATTTGGGTTCTGGGGTTCTTGTCAAAAAACATGAATATTTTCTTTGTCAGCCTTTCATCATTCATTCTTTTCAAATGGGCGTAAAAGCTTACTCTTCTCTTCCTCATAGTATCTCCCACTTTCTCAATTTTGTCATACACTTCTCTATTACTTCTAAGCTTCCAAGTCCCATTCTCAAACCTCGGCCCAAGTACTCTTCTAATGATTTTTCGCTCCTTTTTTGCTATAGCTTCCATTTCCTTGTTAGTGTTCATTGCAAAACATTCAGATGCATACAGACACTCTGGCTTAATCACAGTGTTGTAGTGCCTTATTTTTGCGTTAATTGATACTGACTTCTTGTTGTAAACATTCTTTGTTAGCTGGAATGCCATTTCCATTTTTCTTGTTCTTGTTTTATTTCCTTCTTTATCTGAAGCATTGGGCTGGATGATTTCCCCTAAATATTTGAAATTAGAAACCTTCTTTATCTGGCCATACTTTGTAATCATATTGTTCGGTGCCTCTTTTACATTGGTTAGGTACTCTGTCTTTTCAAAGGAGATTTTCAGTCCTGCTTTTTCTGCTGTTTCATTCAGAATATTGATCTGTTTGACTGCTTCTTCCAAACTTCCTGCCAGAATCGCTAAGTCATCCGCAAAAGCGAGGCAATCTACTTCTAATCCATCCTTTCTTCTTCCTAATCTGATTTTTTGTATTCCTTCTTCAGTCGTTTTCTTCCTCCACTCTCTAATAACTTTTTCTAACACACAGTTGAATAGGGTAGGTGACAACCCATCTCCTTGTCTTAATCCTGTTCTGATTTTGAATGGTCTGGATACCTCACCACGGAACTTTACTTTTGCATAGGTATCCGTAAGTGTTTCTTTGACGATTGCGACTGTTGTAGTATTATATAGTGTGACTATTAAGTCAGCAGGTTGACTTCACTAGTACACAATTAACCAACCAAATAATATCATCTACATAAAAATCAAGAACATCCCACATATCACATGAATTGGACTAAATTAACAATGAAAATATTACTGAACAAAAATAATAAAAATCTAATAACTAAAAAAGGTGGTGGCAGATAATTCCATTTAAACCAAGAATTCTAGATCATGAAATACATTATCACTATTTTGAAGTTTCCTCATTCCCTTAAATCTTGGTTTAATATTTCCATATTCAAAAAAATTGAAAATAGTAATTACTAATTAATTTCAAATATCTGTTTGGTTAAGTAATCTTTAATTTATTGTTAAGCTTCATACAAATTTTTCACCATATCTAGTTTTTAAATACTAACAACCAGAAATCGAACACAAATTATTTACTTATAACTCACTAACCATTTTAAGCAAATTTGTTTGTGTTACTGAGCTTGCTTAGTAGAGCCTCCATTTATATAGGTCAAAAATATATTAAGCTTCAAAATTATTGATCTTCTAAATAAGGATGAACATGACTAATATATGGTACATATTGAAATATGACCAATACATTTCTATTGAGAGAAATACCAAAGCAAAACAGAAACAAGTTAAATGTAATACTGCAACCATTATTTCAAACCATCTTCTATTATAGAACATTTGAGAAGTATGAAACACAATATTTATGCAGAATAAGAGACATACTGATATGGAAGTATGGGAATAAGAAGAAAACTCAAATTCTCTCTTTTTATAAGTGTAAAAGAATTGTGAATAAACTTAATGATTATTATTCACTAATAAATAATTTATTCAAAGTATTAAAAATTATGTTAAAGTTTATACTCCGAATCTAAAGATTTAGGAAACAGAATTCATTAAAAAGAAGCTAATAAATTTATTCCACTGTTATAATGAAATAGCCAATACAAATTTTGTTTTTACATTAGAAGATATAAAAAAATTATTTTATTTTTTATTATTTAAATAAAATATAGTTTTAATTTTAATATCCATAAGGTAATGTATCATAATTTTCTAGACATACTCTATTATCATCATTGTTGTTCTGGTCTTCAATTTGATGCCTGGTTTAGATGGAGCCCTCACTGCTACTCTAACATAGGCCATCTTCCTCATCTCTGAGTAACTCTTGCAACCTACATGCTTCTGAACGTGTTAAGTGCCTTGGTATCCCTCTACAATTTTTATCAACAACTCTACCCTCCAATTCTAAATTGAAGTTCCAATGATGTCTCAGAATGTGGCCTATAAATTGATTGCTTCTCTTAACCAACTTGTGCCACAAATTCCTATTCTTCCCAGTTCTATTTAGTATTTCGTCATTAGTGACATGATCTACCCATATAATCTTCAGAATTTTTCTGGAGCATAACATTTCGAAAGCTTCTATTCTCTTCTTGTATAAACTATTTATTGTCCATATTTCACTTCCATACATAGCTACACTTCATACAAATTCTTTCAGACTGGGCTTCCTGACACTTGAATCTATACTTGATGTAACAAATTTCTCTTCTTCAGAAATGCTTTCCTTGCCATAGCCAGTCTACATTTTATAACCTCTATACTTCGATCATCATCAGTTCTTTTGGTTCTCAGATGGCCAAACACATTTACTACTTCAAGTGTCTCATTTCCTAATCTAATTTCCTCAGCATCACCTTATTTAATTCAACTACATTCCATTATCTATGTTTTGCTCTTGTTGATGATCTTCTAATATGCTACTTTCAAGACACTGTCTATTCAATTGCTCTTCCAAGTCCTTTGCAGCCTCTGGCAGAATTACAGTGTCGTCGGCAAACCTCAAAGTTTTTATTTGTTCTCCATGGATTTTAGTTCCTACTCCAAATTTTTCTTTTCTTGCCCAATGTACAGATTGAATAACATTGGGGATAGGCTACAACAGTGTCTCACTACCTCTTCAGTCACTGCCTTCCTTTTATGTCTCTGACTGTTATAACTGCCATCGGTTTCTGTAAAAATATTGTAAATAGCACTTTGCTCCCTATTTTACCCTTGCTACCTTCAGAATGTCAAAGAGAGTATTCCAGTCAACTGTCAGAGTCTTTCCCTAAGTCTGCATGAGCTATAAACATTGATTTGTGTTTCCTTAACCTCTCCTCTAAGATAAGTCAGAGAGTCAGTACTGCCTTCTATGTTCCTGCATTTTATTGTACTGAAATGAGAATTCTTTCTTAATTTGTTTGTTTATTAAATTTCAGTACCTGCATCTCTTGTTATGTGATTGTACTATAACTGCATGTTTTCCTTCACTTCACTCTCACTTAATCTTGTCATAGATTCACCATTCAACTTTTGAATGTTTATGTAGTTTAATGTGAAGTGTTTTACTTTCATCTCTGTGTTTTTACCGTTTTTATCAAAATAATAACTTTTATAGACACATGAAGCCCAGTCTGTAATCCAATTATTTCCTAACTCATCAGTCCATTCACCTAGCATACAACTTTTTCCACAGCATTTTCACCACTATCAATATATACAATAGAGTCCATACCAAATGTATAACAGCTTTTCCTAGCTTATCCAACATACCATGCAGCCTAAGCCTTGCATTTCATGTAGTGAATGCTGCTGTAAAAATATTTGTAGCTGTATTATTTTCTACATGATGGTCCTTGGAATGGTACTTCATCTGTATGACATGCTCATTAATGAAATATATATCTATATTATCTAATTGTTCATCTAATACATCTCATAAAATTATTGTAAGCCTGTCATATAACACTTTTGCCACATATTGTCCAAATTTTCTTGCACTAATTTCAGACATATCTTATCAAGAGTTCGTTTTCTACATCTACATCCATACTCCGCAAGCCACCTGACGGTGTGTGGCGAAGGGTACCTTGAGTACCTCTATTGGTTCTCCCTTCTATTCCAATCTTGTATTGTTTGTGAGTTGTTTGTGGGTTGTTCCAGGGTTTAATTTTATTCTGTTAAGATATAAGTCAATATTTATGTTTTCTTTCACTTATTCTATATACATCTCATTAGTTTCAAAAATTATGGTGACTGGTTTTAATTTTATTTTCGTAAAGTCTTAAACAACACATTGCTCTTAGTTTTAAAATCCCACACCTCCTAGACATCCAAAATTATGTATCATTTTTCTATAGATTTACTTAGTTCATCAGTTGTCCAAGTTACAATAAAACTTCTTTCAACATCATTTCGATTGCTTTCATTTATTTTCTCTTGTTCACATTTGACACTCAAAGTAAACAACAGTTTTTCATTTTTTCGATCTTTATTCGTAGTGATTAAACAGAATGACACGAGCCTCTAGGTGCCACAACTTTACATTTTATAAATTCATACTATTTTTAGTGTAATATCTCGTTATATATATATATATATATATATATATATATATATATATATATATATATATATATATAATTAGTTTGACAACTATAAAAGCATTTCTTGGATTCAATTGTTCGACAATGTCATGTAAGTGTTTCAAGTTCTTACGTTTTTTCGTATTCAACTGAGTTAACCCAATCACATTCCCAAATTTCTACTAAATTACACCCAGAATTTTGTATTTCACTATTTCTTATTAAAGTTCCTTGACATAGGTTTGCATTGTTCCTTTGTTTTTGTTGTTAATTGTCTCATCCTTAAAAGTTTTTTACACCCATACCAAAAACAACCATGATATTTATAAACAGTATTGGATTCCTTATCAAAGCTGTCTACTTTAGCTACCAGTGTATTCACTTCACCATCATGAATGCTGAACATTATCACTGTTTAAACTATTTAAACAAACAATGGATTTTAATGTCATTTTCTTGTTACTGTTCCTTCAGGAAAATATTTAGATCTCTATATATAGTCATGCAAATTCCAGAAATTGTTAAATAACAGACTGGATCAATATCAGCTTCTCCAAGAATTGTTTTGTTACTTCTAAACAACCTCTACTCAATATATCTATATCAGAATTACAGTATTCCTTAATTTCTTCTTTACTTGTTGAGCAAATAATTTTCTTTAACTTTTTGACTGTGCCATTTCAGGTATATTTCCCTATCTTTTGCTTCATGTTATCAATGCAATAATATTTTATATCAGGAACCAGCCCTATGCAATTTTCATTTTACTGTGTATTGGATTAATTTGGGAAGTAACTTTTCCTTGGTTCATTCAATTCAAATGTTTCTGGATAGCTACTAACAGGGCATTGTTAAAAATTACTGCAATCTACAATTTTTAGTTCTACATGCTTCATCTCTCAATTTAGTTCTTGTATAGATAGTATATGGTTTTAATGTACTTTCAACACAGTAATTCAGAGTGAATTTTAACCTTTAGCACAATGAGCTGTAAATGTATAGTTCTGATGCTTACCTGATATCATCCACCTACAGAATTCATAACTTGTCTTAAATTGATAAACAGTTTCACTATTTAAGTTGTGAACTGTTATTGGATTTAGAATATGTATACCGATTTCTTGTTGAGTTTCATAATCAAACGAAATGTATCTTTCCATATTGGTACAAGAATCTCTCTTTGGTATTTCCTTTTCCAACATTTAAACTGTTTTTGTGTAACTATTTTATAGCATTCCCAACACTGGTAAACATAATAATCCTTTTAATTCTTCATTAATATAACAACTGTCTTTATTTCAATTTTGAAAACATTTGACCATAAAATCCTCACGAAAGTATCTTTCACAAATACAGCCTTTCTGCAATTTATAATCACTTGTAACATTTATGATTTTTAATTTATACTATTTGTTTACAATTTCTACAGAGTTCAGAGTCATATTTGTGTTCTTTAGATTTCAAACAAATGCACTTACATTCTTTACATTAGTAAGTTGTATGATAAACATCTTGGGGATTTTTAAGCATTCTTCATTATAACAGTATCTACTACAGTTTTCGTAATATAACTTTTTTTCCACATGGTGTGACTGTACCATTGCATAATATACAGATTTTTCTTTTTATTTTACAGCTGAGCTTGTTGTTGTTATTGTATGGTTTATTATATGTATGACAATAATATGAAGATTGTAATAAAGCTGACATACTGTTAATTACATCAAAATGGTTGTAGTTTTTATACAGATATATCCTTATTGCTTTCTTAGGACCATTATGGATAATTGAATTGATATTCTCAGCACTTATAACATTCATTTCGATATCTAGTAGTTTGAATGTCATCTAGAGTAAATCCTTCTTTTTTCGTTGTATTCTCCTAATTGGTTAAATAATATATTGGTTAAATCTGTTTGTAATTTGTATCTATCTCCTTCTCTAATTTTCTTAATCTTGTTCATAGTTACTTTTCTTATGAAAATAATATTTGTATGATATGTTAGTGTCACTATTATTGCTCAAGGTTGCTTCCATTATTAATTCTTGAGGTAGCCTTTTACTCTCTATACTATCACCTAAATTTATTATTTTTTTAACTCTGCCACCTCTGCATCTAGGAATTGCTAATATCTGAATATTAAATGTACTATCTTCTATATCAATGGACTCATCAGATGATTATATATCTCTGATTTTAATGCACAAAACTTAAAAAGAGTGTTTACTATTATTTGATACCTTATATCCTGTAGAGATTGGACAAATATTTCAAGATTTCAACAGTTGTATTCAACTTAGCTCCTTTTCTTAAAATTAGTACTCTTTTAGTTACTTTTACTGTAGAATTAAGTACTGCAGAATTAAGTACTGTTTTCCCAGGAATGGTATCGAGTTTACTAATATTAGCATTGTTAAAGACAACTATATGGTCAACAGAGAAAGCTTTAAATTTTTCAATAAATTTTCATCTTATTTCTCTGATCTCAAATAAATCTGTTACTTTTTTAGTGTCTGTCACTGTCCTCTTTTAATGCACAAATGGATAGATTTGATCTAGCCTGCCTATTTTTCTTGGCTTGGTGGTGGAGTTTTCTCAAAAACTTCATCACTAAACCTGTACAAATAGTTTATATTCGGTACTTGTTTTGGTCTTGATTTAGTCTTCTGGAATAATTTTTTATGAAAAGGAAAATTCTGTAACACAATTAAATTTATTAATTCTGACTGCTTTAATTTACTGTAGCCTCAAATACCAAGATTTTTAGCTCAGCTTTGAGTCCAACTACTGTCATATTATTGAAATTCCTTGTAGGAATAGGTAAATTATGTGATATAATTGAATTAATTAATTCATATCTTTAGAATCTGCTCTACACCCTTAAATAATTCCTTTTGCAATAATCATTAAGTTGATCAAATTTGGAATTTAATGTGTCTGTTTGTCAGTAACTGTTTTTCAAGACTGTTCCAGTTATTTCTTTTCCACTATTTTTCTTTTTTGTCTATCTTCTCATTGATAAATCTGGTCTATTTGACAGCTTGTCCCCACATGTCGAATTTAAGCAAAAACAAGTAAAATTTTTAATTTTTTGACAACAAATCATTTCCTTGTTGAATTATCACACTTATCATTTTTCATTGATAAGAACGTATTACAAGGTTTGTCCTTCAAAATTGGTTTTGAAGGATTCTTATAATTTGTAGATATTATGTATTTTTGACTTACACAGAGAATTTGTTTACTATTATACATTTTTTATTATATTCAATAAGACATTCCTTAGATGATTACTCTTATCTGTGTCATAAAGGAGTCTAGGAGTATGAATATATTAACTACTCAGAAGACAACAATGAAGCTGTGTACAACATTCAGTGATAAAATTACAAATGATATGCTAGTCCATGCAGTCACATATGGCAAATAAAATTTAATATACAATGCTCTGTATAGAATTTTGATTGAACATTTTTAATCTTTATACAGGACCTCTACTAAAGAATCTCAAAAATTTAAACAAATCTAATTTGTTTAAAACGATTAGTGACTTAGAAGTAAATAGTTTATATTACATTTTTGGGTGTGAATATTTAAGAACTAGATATGTTAAAAATTTATGGAGCTTGATAATAAATTTAAAGTTATTTTAATGAACAGATGAAATTAATTAGTTGTTGGGACTTTCAATTTTTTTAAGGTGGAAATGTTAAGCTAAGATGCAAGGGAATGAAGAAACTTCAAAATAATGATCATGAATTTCATGATCCAGAATTTTTGGTTCAATTGAAACTGGCCACCATAACCTGTTTCTTTTTTTGAGTTACTTGGTTCTTCAATATTTTTATTCAATAATTAATCTTTATTTGTAGTATTTGGGATGTTGTTAACTTTTATTTAGACGATATTACCAGTACAGTAATTTGTGTGTAGTGCACTCACCCTGCCCATTTAGTAGTAGTGTGAATTTAAAATGATCTCCTACTAATAAATCATTATGAGAACATGATGGTCTGCTGATGTTATAGAAAGACACTGACTGAGTAATCTTATCTTCAATCCTATATGTAGCTTAGGTAATGAACAATCTGTCCATTAGTGTTAACAAATAATAAAATTTAATATGATTCTTGGTATATCATGAATAGGTCTCTTATGGAGATGTTAAGATAAGTCCAGAGTTTTGGTGATTGGACTATCTCTTACTTCCATGAGTGGTGTATATCACTTAATTAGTAAGTAAATGATGATACAGTAAAATAGTTATTAGACTGTCACACGATAGGTAAGAGAAAGACTTAAGTTGTGGTATTACAATGCTAACCAGATGAAATGAATTTATACTGCTGTTTCTTAGTTTTCTTTATATGAATGAGTAATGAAATAAGAATGAATGAATCAATGAACAATTGGACAAATGGAAGTGACGAAGAAAGAAAAATTAGTAAATGAGGGGTACACATAAAAAAGTACAGGTCTCAGACAACGACATTTTATTTTTATTTTTTCTTTCAGAAACTCCACACCTACAATTCTCGTCCTTTGTCTCCTTTGATGAGTCTGATTCTTGCACACACTGGTGCTTGTCATGTGGTCATTCGCATACTGGCAATTTATTGCCTTCACTTTCCAATTAATGAATGAATGATCTTGTCTCACTAAGTACAGCTGATGAGAACACTTTATATAGTAAACGGTGTTCCCATCAGAGGGGAACTGAAGCATGAACTATTATTACTACAACCACTTGAAGGATCTCTCTGCAAAGAAAAAGGAAGTCAAATATGCATAAATTTTTGTAACATAATGTAGAAGCATTAGATGGATCCTGGCTAAAAAGTTATCAACTATTCGTGAAAAACTCGTATAAAAATTTCTAAAAGTAAGGCGAAGAAGAGAGGATATATTTGTTTGATTCAGTCTTGGTAACTAATTCTGTTATGCGTATCTGAGACTGTTTGTGATGAATAAAAAGTGAAACGGTGATAGGTGGTGGTGCAAAATAGCCGGCTGGTGTGGCCGAGCGATTCTAGGCACTTCAGTCCAGAACCGCGCAAACGCTACGATCGCAGGTTCGAATCCTGCCTCGGGCATGGATGTATGTGATGTCCTTAGGTTAGTTAGGTTTAATTAGTTCTACGTTCTAGGGGACTGATGACCTCAGATGTTAAGTCCCATAGTGCTCAGAGCCATAACTCTGAATAAACTATGTAAATATGAAAGTACATTTCGCTTGCCAATGGTGAGACATTATGAAAGCGAGTGGCAATTGCAGTCACAAAATGAGTCTTCACTTGTCCCAATAAATAATACAAAGTACTGTGAATATCTGGTGATACAGACCTCTTGAACTTTCTCCAAATCAACAGCACTTGCGTACATGCCAGTTACTGTGGCAGCTTGGTATAATTCTAGCGTCAGCTGCTCGGTGTGGTGATGTAAGACTCAGTTGTTGTTGGTATTCCGACTGAGACGCCTATATTCATAACCTGCAACAGACAAATAAAAGGTGTTTCAAAATGACAAAATATCCACAAAAACACTGTGTGCTATACCTGTGTTTAGTTATCAATGACTAAACATTCGCTAATGTAAATGGTGTAAGTATTCTGTAGATGAACAGTGATAAAGTAAGATTCGAAAAACCATGCAAGAACACAGCAGCCTCAAATTTTTACATGAGAGTATTCTTTATAAATAAATGCTGATGTAAATAATGAACTTAAAATCAAAGAAAAGAAATTAATAGTGTTTTTGTTGTAGTCTTCAGCCAGAGACTTCTTTGATCCAGCTCCCCATGCTACTCTATCTCATGCAAGGCTCTGCATCTCCGAGTAACTACTGCAACCTGCATCCTTCTGAATTTGCTTAGTGTACTCATCTCTTGGTCTCCCTCTACGATTTTTGTCCTACACACTTCCCCCCAGTAATAAATTAGTGACCCCTTGCTGCCTAAGAACATGTTCTACCAACTGATTCCTTCTCCTAGTAGTTGTGCCACAAATTCTTCTTCTTCACAGTTCTATTCAGTACATCCTCGCCAGTTATGTGAACTACCCGTCTAATCATCAGCATTCTTCTGTAGCACCACGTTTCGAAAGCTTCTATTTTATTCTTGTCTAAACCATTTATCGTCAATGTTTCACTTCCATACATAGCTACACACCACACAAATACTTTCAGAAAGGACTTCCTGACACTTAAATTTACACTCGATGTCAACAAATTTCTCTTCTTCAGAAACGCTGTCCTTGCCATAGCCAGTCTACATTTTATATCCTCTCTACTTCGACCATCGTCAGATCTTTTGCTTCCCAGATAGCAAAACTCATTTAATACTTCAAGTGTCTCATTTCCTAATCTAATTGAATCAGCATCGCCTGATTTAATTCCACTATACTCCTTCATCCTTGTCTTGCTTTTGTTGATGTTCATCTTATATCCTCCTTTGAGGACACTGTCCATTCCGTTCAATTGTTCTTCCAAATCCTTCGATGTCTCTGACAGAATTACAATGTCATCGGCGAACCTCAAAATTTTTATTTCTTCTCCATGGATTTTAATACCTACTCTGAACTCCAAACTGATCTTCCCTGAGATCGGCTTCTACCAGTTTTTCCTTTCGTCTGTGAAGAATTCGCGTTAGTATTTTGCAGCTGTGACTTATTAAACTGATAGTTCGGTAATTTTCACATCTGTCAACACCTGCTTTCTTTGGGAATGGACTTATTATATTCTTTTTGAAGTCTGAGGGTATTTCGCCTGTCTCATACGTCTTGCTGACCAAATGGAGGGGTTTTGTCATGGCTGCCTCACTCATGGCTATCAGTAGGTCTCATGGAATGTTGTCTATTCCCGTGGCTTTGTTTTGACTTAGGTATTTCAGTGCTCTTACACTCTAACGTAAACTTTCATTGTTGCACACACAAGTATATCGTGTATGCAATTAACGTAACTCACACATAAGTGTCTTCTCATGCAATCCATCGAATGTGGACGGCCATCATAATCTCTATGGAATCGTGTCCTGAATTGCCTCGAGGTATGCTATCCACTAATTACGAGTAATATTCCTGGGAGGCCTCGTTTTCGGTGAAAGGTTCTGGGCCATCGTAACATCGCACCTGCAGTCCCATGCTACTGGCCCGTCGCCTACAATGCCCACGTCACCTGTCCTCTCCAGCTGCCTTTCTTAATTAAAATTTTAATGAATGATATAACTAAAAAAATTCTGTCCAAACCTTTTGAAAAAAAAGCCATAAAAGGAACTGAATCTTTATGTTCTTGTTTTACATGTTAAATAAACAGAGGAACTAAGTGTAGTGTACAACTATTCTTTGTGGAAATTATCTTATTGTTCTGATTAAGCAACTGAAGACTGTTGAACCCACTGAATCTTCAGTATGATGAAAGGCTGTTTTAACTTTTATCTATCTTTTAATTGTACAATGTGTGGGTCTGAGGAAGAAATTTATGAAAGACTTAGCTTCCGACCACAAATAGACACTTATTTGAACTTTTAGTCCATCCAAGACATTAGATATTTATTGTTTATGAACATTTGGAATTAGCGCTAGACACTTCCTGAATTTGATTTCGTCAAGAAAATATAATTATTCCCTTGCGTCAGTCAAGTGGGCAGAATAGAGACGATAGTATTTCTTTATTTTCTTGTTTAAGTGAATTTTATTTCATTTTAGAATAGATATAATATCTGATTATAGAATATGTTACCCATAATAAGAAAAGAACTTATGGTGGCCTTGATGCGATGAGATCTATGTATCATTGTAAGTATATTCCTGCAAATAATTATCTATTTTGCACCAGTAATGACTTTTATGATATTAATTCTTAACTTTAAACTCACTCTTATGTTATTAACATATTACAAGGTGGAAAAGTAGATGAGTGTTGTTATATACTCGCAATAACCGGCTTGACCGAAGTCCGCCCAGACGCCACTGCGGCCATCTCACCGAGATAACTACGAATTGTACTGACTGCTTAGAACCTGCATTTAATTTAATTATAAAATCCGGTTGCCCTGGGCGAATTAAATAACCGTACTTGAAATGTTTCAAATTTTCAAGGTCGTGAAAATATGAAGCGAAGACAGTTATTCCTGAAACATACACTAATGCTTGCGAATTGGAGATCTTCAATTCATCGTCAGTTTAACTCTGCAGTGGAGTTAAAGATCCAATAATGGTTTCGTTTATAACGACTGATGTACGGAACCCTAAAAACCATTCTCTTTGGTCCAAACAAACTGCTCAGTTATGTTTTCACCACCCTCCTGACTTATAGTTTTTTTATTTGGAATCTCTATATCAAAGTTCCTTTGACTACAGAAAATCACTACAAACAACCACCTGTCTAAAGGAGATAAAAGTATACTTGCTTTTTTACTGCAGTTCAGTTCTCTACGATATTGAACAATATTATGTCGATTCATGCACGGAGTTCAGTCTCTCATCATGCTTCGAAGCGATACTTGAAGCTCAGAACGTGCCCGCTGTGTTTCTTTATTGCAGGAAGGGTTGCCAGTACGAGATTTGGCCACCAAACTGCTGTGTACATCACAGTGACTTCATTAGACTGTTATTGTGATACAAAAAATATTGAATATCTGCCACGAGTGTTCGCCAACTACTAACAGTACCAACTGATGAGCGTTATCTCTGTCTTACGACTCGTAGGATCTGCAAGAGGCAAGAGGACTGTGCACTCACTTCTAGAAGCCACCTGTGAGGGAAGTGACAACCCAGGCATTACGGAACCGCCTGCACACAATTGATTTTGGGTGACCAGTAAGAGCAACACTACAAACGCCTTACAAATTTGGTAGACGAATAGGCTGGACATGGGAACACTTGGAATGGAACTCCGTCAGTGGTCTTGAGCTATTTTCAGGGCCTACTGCAGTATTTATTTGACATCTAATGAACATCATAGAAAAGTGTGATGCAGTCAGGTGCTAATTCATGTCTCAAGTTGGCAGGTGTAGCTAGGAAAAAGGTGTCAATGACGTTATGGGCCAGAGTGGATGCCGTACGTCACCCATCGCTAACGATGGTAAACTGAAAAGTGTGCAGTGTTGGATAAAGCTCATAAGATTGACAACTTCAGGAAGGGAATGCCGTGGGGTGAAACAGGCCTATGCAGCACCACCAGCACCTTGTGAATAGTGCCAAGAACGGTCCAAGCATGGTACAACGCACGATTTGGAGCAACGTGATATTGCGTATTGTCAAAATTTTGATTTCACAGATGAGCAAAACTGTGCCTTTAATTTTGTTATTATTTTGTTTACTTGCGGAGATTTTTTTTAGTTTCACAACGCATTCCTTGTTCCTCTTGAACGAATTCCCATACATATTCGCAGACAAGCAAGTGGTGTAACACATATTTCAGTCGTTTACATTGTGCTCAATGGCGTTTATGCTGAGAAACGAGGCAGACGGGAAGTATTGAAGGTAAAAACTTCTAGAATATTAGGCTGCATCATTTCAGTTTCTAAACGATTGAGTTTCGACCCCTCTACCGTGACTTCCTTCAGGATATACCGGCTCTCCTTGTTAGCTGAACACTATCAAAGACCAGAGCTGGGTTCACATAACAAAAAGAAGTTTTCCCTCGTTTATGTCGAAGAAATGGAGTTATTGCCTAAAATTCCATCCGGTTACTAATGCTGGGCCATCGTCATTCGATATAAAGCGAAGCAGGCAGAGGGCGAGAGGGCGAATGTTTATCGAAATACTATTTTCGTGCCGCATAGATGGTTGTTGTCTTTGTTTGTGTACCTCGTGCAACGTGGCTGCTGTTTGCCTCCCTGATGGCTGAAAGACCATATCCGTCTACTCTAATGAAGTTACATTGGGTCTCGGAAATATGAATTGGTTCATAGACATTCCTTGGCCAACAGGAGTACGTTGTTGAAATCGATGTCTTTCCCGCAATTCTCCTGAAGTTCCTCTGCCGCAGATTTAATACTTTATTTTAACTACAATACTGGCCATTAAAATTGCCCCAAGAAGAACTGTAGATGATAAACGGGTATTCATTGGACAAATATATTATACTAGAACTGACATGTGATTACATTTTCACGCAATTTGGGTGCATAGATCCTGAGAAATCAGTACCCAGAACCTCCGGCCATAATAACGGGCTTGATACGCCTGGGCATTGAAATAAACGGAGCTTAGATAGCGTGTACAGGTACAGCTGCCCATGCAGCTTCAACATGATACCACAGTTCATCAAGAGTAGTGACTGGCGTATTGTGACGAGCCAGTTGCTCGGCCACCAACGACCAGACGTTTTCAAGTTGGTGAAAGATCTGGAGAATGTGCTGGCAAGAGTAGCAGTCGAACATTTTCTGTATCCAGAAAGGCCCTCACAGGACCTGCAACATGCGGTCGTGCGTTATCCTCCTGAAATGTAGGGTTTCGCACGGATCGAATGAAGGGTAGAGCCACGGGTCGTAACACATCTGAAATGTAACGTCCACAGTTCAAAGTGCCGTCAATGCGAACAAGAGGGGACCAAGACGTGTAACCAATGGCACCCCATACCATCACTCCGGGAGATACGCCAGTATGCCGATGACGAATACACGCTTCCAATGTGCGTTCACCACGATGTCGCCAAAGACGGATGGGACCATCATGATGCTGTAAACAGAAACTGGATTCATCCTAAAAAATGACGTTTTGCCATTCGTGCACCCAGGTTCGTCGTTGAGTACACCATCGCAGGCGCTCCTGTCTGTGATGCAGCGTCAAGGGTAACCGCAGCCATGGTCTCCGAGCTGATAGTCCATGCTGCCGCAAACGTCGTCGAACTGTTCGTGCAGATGGTTGTTGTCTTGCAAACATCCCCATCTGTTGACTCAGGGACCGAGTCGTGGCTGCACGATCCGTTACAGCCATGCAGATAAGATGCCTGTCATCTCGACTGCTAGTGATACGAGGCCGTTGGGATCCAGCACGGCGTTCCGTATTACCCTCGTGAACCCACCGATTGCATATTCTGCCAACAGTCATTGGATCTCGAGCAACGCGAGCAGCAATGTCGCGATACGATAAATCGCAATCGAGATTGGCTACAATCCGACCTTTATCAAAGTAGGAAACGTGATTGTACACATTTCTCCCCCTTACACTAGGCATGACAACAACGTTTCACCAGGCAACGCCGGTCAACTGCTGTTTGTGCATGAGAAATCGGTTGCTAACTTTCCTCATGTCAGCACGTTGTAGGTGTCGCCACCGGCGCCAACCTTGTGTGAATGCTCTGAAAAGCTAATCATTTGCATATCACAGCATCTTCTTCCTGTTGGTTAAATTTCGCGTCTGTAACACGTCATCTTCGTGGTGTAGCAATTTTAATGGCCAGAAGTGTATGTGTGGCGTTCGTGTTCTTTGATATGTTCTGTTATAGTTCATCCCTTTTCACCTACGTACACTTCGCCACAGTTACGCCTCACTTCATTGTCTCCCGTAGGTTGGAGATAATCATATGCGTCCGTCTTACGTCGGAAAAGGTCTTTTATTCCGACTGAAAAATGTGATGTGTTTACCATTGTTCCGTAGGATTCTGATTATAACACTCTCTAACTCCAGTGACAAATGATATCGTAACAAAGTGAGAAGGCGGTTCCTCGTCCCTCTTCTTAGCACAATTATTTCGTTCGAAAGCCCTGTCTAAGGTAATCAACTCTCGATTCCAAACTATCATTATTGCTAATACATAAACCACGTGAAGACAGTGTGTTGAGCACTACTTGCTTGCGTGAGCGTTCTACACGATCTGTGTCCTAGGGTACACGAGACAAAGATTAGTTTTCATCAAATGTATCATGCACCTTTAAATAGCAACGAGGCAAGGGTCGGATGTTAGGCACCAGGTGCAGAGGGAGGCGTGCTGAGGAGAGAAAGGCCATAGGCGAACCGGGATTGGTGGGTGCGTGACCGCTGCAGCGGCCTGCGGGCTGGAGGGCGCGTCACGTCGCCACGTCACGTCGCGTCCCGCGATCGACTGCGGTCGATGTCTGCGCTGCCGTGGTCGGCGAGACCGGGTTTCTCAGGAGACGCGGGGGATCCGTCACGTCACCGCGAAAGCGAACACTAGCCGAGGCGTGGCCCAGGGAGTCGGTTACAGCGCGCAGCGTGGGAGCCGCTCCTCACCGGGGGGCGTCCCGCTCCGCTGCGGCTGGAGCCGATCGTGTCGGGGAACAGTGAACAGGAATACTACTCTGCTCTCGTGGCCGAGCTAGAACGCCTGTCTGTATGACAGGGGATCAAATCCCCCTGTAACCGTGCTGAGCTACAATGATGAGCAAAAATACTATGCCCACTAATAAAATATTCTCCGGCTTCAAGCCGCGTCAACTGATTAACTTCCCACGATCTTTCGGCAAAGATCACCTCTGTCATTATCAAGTCGTTGACTGTCTTACGGATGCCGTTGCCGTGCATATATAGCCGCGTCGTCGCCAGTGACGTCACTGGTGCTCAGTCCCGCTCCGTATGTTGTTCAAAAATGTTCAAATGTGTGTGAAATCTTATGGGACTTAACTGCTAAGGTCATCAGTCCCTAAGCTTACACACTACTTAACCTAAATTATCCTAAGGACAAACACACACACCCATGCCCGAGGGAGGTCTCGAACCTCCGCCGGAACCAGCCGCACAGTCTATGACTGCAGCGCCTTAGACCGCTCGGCTAATCCCTCGCGGCCCGTATGTTGTAATGTTTTGGTGGCGCACCGGCCGCGACCGTTTCACCTCCATAATCACAGGTTCCCAGGCAGTACTCTGTTCCATCCACAATCTTTATTGAGGGTGATGTCCGATATTTTGATTTCTATTGGTTCGTTTATTAGACTATCCCAGAAGCCATTGGTCCGTTTAACAATAACAATCTTGTCGAATGCAATGCGATGTCCGTTGTCCAGTGCATATTCCGCTACAGCTCATTTTTAAGGATAGCATAGGCGGAAACGCCTTTCGTATTCCACGCGGCGTTGTTCAGCGGTGCGGACAGTTTGACAGACGTAAGATTTCCAACACCAAAGGTATAGCCGGCCGCTGTGGCCGAACGGTTCTAGGCGCTTCAGTCCGGCACCGCGCTGCTGCTACGGTCGCAGGTTCGAATCCTGCCTCGGGCATGGATGTGTGTGATGTCCTTAGGTTAGTTAGGTTTAAGTAGTTCTCAGTCTAAGGGACCAATAACCTCGACATAGTGCTCAGAGCCATTTGAACTATTTTGAACCAAAGGTATTTCCGGCTACGCTATACTGCCTACCAACGGCTCCTGGGATAGCGTAATAATACAGATAAAAATATCAGATAACATCCTGAATGAAGATTTTGCATGCAGGTGAGTATTGCATAGCATCCAGTGAGTGAGGAGTTGAAGCGGGTGCGGTGGTTGCGCCACCAAACATTAACATATGTCGTGCGGGACTGAGCACCAGTGACGTCACTGGCGACGGATGCGGCTATATAATCATGGCAGTGGCAGCCACAAGAGAGTCAGCCACTTGACAGTGGCAGAGGAGAAGATCTCTGCTGAAAGCTCGTGGGCAGTTAACCACTTGACGCTGCTTGAAACCCGACAGTATTTTTTAATGGATATCTCCGCGACAGCAGACATTTGTACTATATGGTCACTGCCCACCGCGACACTGAATGATACGTGGCGGCGTTGCCGACACGTGGTTCGGTAGGGAATGCACGTAAGCGGAGCAGAGATCAATGGGAAATCATTCTAGTGATGATACGGGTCGCAGAGAGGGAAATTCGCTGGCGTCGGCTACATTGTCAAAGTTTACATTGTTATGGCCCGGCACCTGGGGTGGGCGAACTTGGTCTGCTATTCGCATGCTACTGTAGTGAGCAGGCATGCAGAAGATCGGGTGGCTTGGCATCATGGGCCTCACGATTCCCCGACGCGCAAGAAAAAAAATTATGGTAAAAGCATCTACATTCTTACATACACGAATATCCAAATTTTCCTGCTACGTTTCAGAGAATAAAGTACCATTAAACTATCTAGAAGCCTAGTAAGTTATACTGAACAAAAAAGAAATGATGATAAATCGTGATCAATAAATCAATAATAGAGATTGAAAATACTACTACAGTTGTAAGGTTCTTGTATTTAGAACACGACCGGTTTCGGGCTCTTATACGCCCATCATCAGGTATTATAACTTCGTGCTGTGACCCCGAGTGCCGCGGTGGAGGAGTACAGGACGCTGTGTAATATCAGCGAGCGCGCGCCCGATATTGGTCGTGTTATAAATAAAAGAACCTTACAACTGTAGTGTTATTTTCTGCCTCTGGTGTAATGCTCAGATTCTGATGTTTCTCCGACAGAATTAAATCAATAATTTTATCCATACTTTTCCCCACAATGGATGACATCGCAGAGACCTTGGTTACAGAAGTCTGCATTTTCGATGTTCAGGAAATGTTACACATCGAAAATTACGTCTTCGTCATTCTGGAAATGCCTGTAATCGTACCGTTTCTTCATCATACGAGGAAAGAAAAACAAGTCACTGGGTGCCATGCCATATCAGAATAATAACGGAGCAGGGTTAAGACAAAATTTGATAGCCCAAAGAAGGATCATGTACGAATGTGTCCTCTACAGAAGTCGAGGCCTTATATGTTGTAATGAGTGGCTTCATACACTGCCCTTATTATTAAAAAATTATATTTGACGCGTGTCCAGAGAAACTGGCAAACGAAATACAAAAATCACGATAGCTCAAGCATATTGGAAATTAAACATTAAGAGTGAAAGTATTAGAAGATGCTTAAAAGAAAAAGAAAATTCGCAGTTGAGTCCACATACCAAACAAATGTCGTCGTAAATAGTGTAGCGTCACCTGAGTACATTCTCAACATGGTGACCGCCGTTACAAAACCCAACTACCATTAAATGCCACCATGTGGCGTAGTTGTAGTGGCGTTACAAGCATTCAAACACAATACATTGACAAATTAATAGCAAGACAAGTATTAAAGAAATGTAAAGATAACTGGGGAAAACACCTATAAGAAAACTAAAAGACAAAAATTAAAAGTGTGTATCCAGAGTACATGATTCATTTGATGGCTTGTGGGAATGGGGTAAAGCGAGAACAGAGGGTGAACGGAGGGGATGTACGGTGGCAGTAACAAATCAAACGTAGCACATAAAAATAAGAGCCGAAAACATACAGTGCTTTCAAATCCTAAACTGTAGAAGACGGAACCAACTAAGATTCTAAACGGAATATACATAAGACGAACGGGCGGTGGAAGGAATCAGGCGTGGGGAGAAGCATCTCCATGTGACGTATGGTGCTACTATACTAACAAAAGTTTTAACAAAGGAGCATCTAGATACGGGCCACAAAAACTCACAATCACGGCAGCCTGTGCGGTGGAGATAAAATTAAACCTGGATTCTCCGGGCAGCCTCATAGAACGTGCTGTACCTCAAATTACGCGCGGACAGTGCGGCTTTTGTAGACTTTTACTCTGCCACCTGTACTCGAAGAGTTATTTCAAGGTTGGAGCGTACCCTTGTTGTCACTGTATGGGACTAAGGACTGTCAGTATCAGAAAATATCCACTGAACTTGCGTACACTACAGCGACCTCATTCCAACATTCAACAGCTACTATAAGATACGAAACAATGAAGATCTGCCTCGCAGTGGATGCCCGAAGTTTACAATATCACCTGATGTCCGTTAGAAAATATATAGAAAATATAGTACATAGCTACCACGAGTAAGATGAAGTGCCACTGAGCTCTGTATTTCTGGAAGCAACTGGGAGGACTGTGCTGACCCAGATAATACGTATCCGTCTCTATATAATCAGTTTAGCCTCTGAATAGTACACTTTTCCCAGCATCGTGTTGCACGAAGAAGGTGCGCAAGGTAATACCTGGAATAGAAACTTGTTCAGTGGCCTAGAGTTCTCTTCATCAATGGGTGCAAGATTTACCTGGCAGTCGACGATCGCCGTAGAGGAGTGGGGGCAGCCAAAATACCACTTCACTCGACGTGCAGACCCGTGATTTGAGCAGGAAGCTGGTCGGTCGTACAGCCCAAGTCAAATAAAAGAAGCAAATCACAACAAAGGAATTTTGTGAACAGGTTGGAAATCGGTAGAAGTGATGTACTTTACCTGCACAGACAAATAAATGATTACAGTTTCAGAAAAAATTGATGATTTATTCAAGAGAAAGAGCTTTACAAATTGAGCAAGTCAGTAACGTGTTGGTCCATCTCTGGCCCTTATGCAAGTAGTTATTCGGCTTGGTATTGATTGAGAGACTTGTCGGATGTCCTCGTGAGTGATGTCATTCCAAATTCTGTCCTATTAGCGCGTTAGGTGGTAAGGACCCCCAGCAGGTTGCAGGCCCCTGCCCATAATGCTCCAAACGTTCTCAGTTAGAGGGAGATGAGTTGACTTTGATGGTCAAGATGGGGTTTTGCAAGCACGAAAATAAGCAGAAAAATAGTGCAGTGTGTGGGCGGACATTATCTTGCTGAAATGTAAGTCCAGAATGGCTTGCCAAGAAGGACAACAAAACGGGGCGTGGAATATCGTCGATGTACCGCTGTCCTGCAAGGCTGTCGCGGATGATAGTCGATGAGATTCCAGGCCAAATGTGCCCGATATCACCGCAAACGGGTTTGTGGGTGTAGAGAGGTCAATGGTGGGGGCGCCACGAGCTCAGCCCCCTTTCTGTGAGTCGCCCATGAATGGTCCTTCCGCTCATTGAAGCATCAGTCGCACGTCGGATAGGCGATAATGATGAATCCGCGATTCTGAGTGCCTCTCTGTCGATTGCTGGGTCCACATGTTCTGTCGGCTCCCTAGGTCGACCGCTTCCTTCTTGACGCTGTGTTCGGCAATGGTTCATTCACTCCTACCAACATCGTCGTATAGTGACATCGCTGTTATTCAAATGTCGAGCGATTCGCCGATTACGCCAACCGTCTTATCTCGACCCAACTGCACTTCATCTCTCAAATGCTGACGCTTGTTTATACTGTTCACGCGCCTGTCTGCGAGGCATAGTTACTGTTCAACTGAGAACACGGGATGCACAGATGTGCGAAGATATGTAATTTTGAACAATTACCTGTATTTTGATTTCTTTTCTTCTCACAGTAAAGTTATTTACCATTTCATGAAACTCACTTTTACATTCCTTGCTACTCTGGAATCTAAACCTGCTCAAATACGTAAGTGCAAAACTGAAAAGTTCGCAGCCCGATCACTGAGGTCATCAGTCCCCTAGAACTTAGAACTACTTAAACCTAACTAACCTAAGGACGTCACACACATCCATGCCCGAGGAAGGATTCGAACCGTAGCGGTCGCGCGGTTCCAGACTGTAGCGCCTAGAACCGCCTATATAAAAGCGTTGAGGTCAGTTCAGTATGAGTGCAATATTATGAAGAAGCAGACATATGAGACCAGAGAAGACGTTATATGTCCAGTAAGGAGAAGTGAAAAATCCCCGAATAACTAATACATAGCTCTTGAAGTTTGAAATCTTGTGTACAAAAGCGAACACAGCAATGAAAACATATCTGTACAGGTGGATCATAAACGAAACGAACAGGAAATGCAATGACTGAATTTATGAGAGAGATGTGTAAATGCCACAAATTGAAAAAGCTGGAGAGATTGCACCCAGGCAGATAATACCAGGGAAAAAACTGAAGTTGGTGTTTGATGACGACGTCAGGACATTCGAAAGATTGAAAATTAAAATTAAGGTTGGCGTTGTCCAAACTGTAAAGGTAAGTAGATCTACGATACACTGTAAAGTGTGAAACTGTGCGACGGCGTCTTGGAGACCGGTTACTCCGCCCTAAACCGGTTGGGCAGCCTGCATCTTAAAAACGCTGTGTCGTTTTTTGCGCTGGTAGAACGCCTCAACTTGTTACGAGCAATATTTCTGACCCGAGGCAAATGAGGACGTAACAGCTGAGAGATGCAGATCATTCTCCTGAGAAGCAGTACCATATGCCAACCTCCTCGGACTAGTGTCGTATATGTGTAGCCTGTCTCGGAGTGTTTTCAAGGCGACTCATCTCGGGCAGGTGTCAGAGCAGGTGAGCGGCTACACGAGCAGGTGTCTTGTGGCTGAGGTCCAAAGCAGTGGCGACTGGCGCCAGATATACTGCAGGTGGGCGGACCGCTGCTGCCCGGCCCTGCTTCTGGGAACCGGCCAGACGACACGTGCCGCAGGGGACGGCCTTACGCCACAAACCTGTTCAGTTCGTCTACAAACACTCCCTCTGCAAAACTTGCACCGTATGGTGTATACTTCAGCTTTGGCAGGGAGACATCCTGTAAATGCCTATGAAAAAACTTTAAAACCAGAAGCAGCCGTGCACGCGAGTCCAGTCTTTAACACTGGCAGCCCAGACGGCGGGTGTTGTGACAGCGTGTTTTGACAGTTATGGGCCATACTCCACCGGACGAGCTTTGCGGCCTGGACAGTAGGTGAACGCACATTTGACGTGCGATGACTGGCAGAGCTCAAAGTCTAAGAAATTCTGGCTGCAAGTCAGGTAACATGACGCTCTGAACATGTGTTGGAGAAATCCCGACTATTTGAACGAACTGCAAGTGTTAGCCATCATGGCCGAACTAATTGAATAAAGAAAATATTAAATAAGGAACATTGTAAACACAAATTGAACCAGACAAACGACAGAGAAACCAGTCACATGGTTTTAAACACAAAAGTTAGACGAGTGGGTGAGTGAAGACGGTCCCTCGGCAGGAGATTTTGTTCAAATGGTTCAAATGGCTCTGGGCACTATGGGACTTAACATCTGAGGTCATCAGTCCCCTAGAACAACTTAAATCTAACTAACCTAAGGACATCACATACATCCATGCCCGAGTCAGGATTCGAACCTGCGACCGTAGCGTCCGCGCGGTTTCAGACTGTAGCGCCTAGAACCGCCCGGCCACTCTGCCCGGCCGAGATTTAGTTTAAAGATTTATAAAAAATTAATAACTCACTAACGCCGTAAGCTACTCAGTCCAGAGTAGTGTCAATAGATAGGGCTCAGTGAGTACTATCGAACTATTGTAATACATTTTCTGTGAATATTTCGTATTTCAAGTTACAGGAAGGAATGTATATTCCGCACATGATAAAGTGAATTTACTGGCAAATAAAACAAGTAACAGTAAAGGTAGTGACAACATTCGTAAATAGAGGTAATTAGATATCTATGACTGTAATTAGTTTAATTGATTAATATTTATTAGTGATGAAGCCAATATTTTGAAATACAGCCACGCACTGGGAAGCCCAATGAACAGTGTTTCTCTTGCTTTATTTATTATTCGTGCTGACGCACGTGCACTTTGGTGGAAGCAGCCGTTAATAATTTCACCGTTAGTCATTTACTTCTTCATTAAGCAAGCAGCAAGAAGAACAGAGCACTTCAAAAATTTTTTCCACTGCAAGTATTACCCCTACCACGCCACAAGGATCATCTGTGGGACAACGTGGTGCAGCTACCAGCTGGTTGACTAGCTACCTGGCGTTCCCAATTTTGGGCCAGAACGACGGTGGGCGGGGAAGGGGGGGGGGGCGAACCATCAGCAACAGTTGCTTTCTAAAAATTTTAGGCACAAAGAATTATCAGCGAATGTGTCATGAGCCTGTGCGCCGCATCAGGCAGTCTATTAACTTTCAATAATCTTTATACTTAAATACTGCACATGGTCTTAAATTCGGCAAGTGATAATACTCTTATCATCAATATCATCATCATCATACCCATCACAACTAACATCATCATCACCATTTTCAGCCTTTTAACATCCAATGATGGTTAAAGCGCACGGCTGTGGCCGAGCGGTTCTAGGCGCTTCAGTCTGGAACCGCGCGACCGCTACGGTCGCAGGTTCGTATCCTGCCTCGGGCATGGATGTGTGTGATGTCCTTAGGTTAGTTAGGCGTAAGTAGTTCTAAGTTCTAGGGGACTGATGACCTCAGATGTTGAGTCTCATAGTGCTCAGAGCCATATGAACCATTTAAAGCGCACAGTAAACTTTCCATGCATTGTGGTCTTCCAAACGGTATCCAGCTGCTCTTGCCATTGTTCAGTGTCGTCTCCCCAACTTCTGTCAGGTCTTCCTTCGATCTTTTCTTGTCTGTTTGGATTCAGGATACAGTGTCCTTGATCCATTTACCATCCACTCGTCAGGCCATAAATATTTCCAACTTCTACTTGATTTTCATTACAACGAGAAATCACATCTTCCACTGCAGTACCTTCTCTGAGCAGTTTCTCAGTGTTCCTGTCCTTCCTAGTAATCACCAACGTGGATATCGTACACATCTGAGCAACGATCGATTTTTGACTGGTTTTTCGAATTCAAAGTCCATATGTCTCACTGCCGGTTTCTTTTATTTTTATTTTTTACCCAAGCAATCGAGGCCGTTCTTACTCCCCTGTGTATTTAGTTGGTGTTCATCCCGTCGTTGTCTTCAATTAACCTAAAATAACTGGTTATGTGATGTAGACAGGTCTACCTCCTGCATATTTCGGCCACCGCACTCACGTTTATGTTTCGCGGGTCAGGTACAGGCCCTACCTCGTCCGGGAGGTTGTTTGAAAATAGAAGTCGAGGCGCTGTGAAGCCTCCTGCAGCCACCAAAGAGTCCGAAAGCACCAGCCGCGTCTCTCTGTGGCTTCTTAGTCGCAGTACGCAGCGCAGCGATCGCGGTACCCTACTTACGTTCGCGCGGGCACGTGTCCTCATGACACAGCAGATGTATGCTTCCGCCGGCGTTGCTTAGATCAGCGCTCCACGTCAGAACGCAGTCGTGTTCTGGGCTCTGACGCACGGGGGTGAAACTCATTTACGGACTTCTGGTTACACGCCCTTGATTCGCTGTCACGCCACTTAGAGTGCTGCAAGTTTATAATTTCGTCATCTCGCTTTCTTTCTGGCTGATTTTTGGTCTTCCATGTCTCTTTTCCTTTCATAATTACAGAAGTTGGTCTCATCACAGTGTGCTTCTGATTACCACTTCTCATGGGTATTGCACTCTTTGCACTACTTTGTATTTTACCTGTATTTTCATCACATCCGTCGTACTGCGTTAGGTAAATGAATCCAAATTTGTTTTTGTTGCTTATAAAACTGAAGCTGCTTTCGCTGCATGGTGTTCTTGGGACTTACGTGTATATGTTATACCTTACGAGTCTGAATGTAAACTGCTCCATTTCAACGCATTGTAAGTGTGTTGTCTTATTCTACGATATTTTTGCCTGCACCCGTTTTCCGTACTTCTCGCATTTAATGGAGAACTCCATGTTAGCAGGTTTTAACAGTATTTGTGTTAACATTTACCATATCTTGCCACGGAATTAGTGTCTAAATCTGCTTTGAATGATGTTGCTTCTTGCCACTAGTGCCATGCACTTAAGCGTCTTGTAGAGTATGGATGTACTCGTAAACGTAGGCGAATATGTCGTATACTTTGCGGTCTTGGTGACGAGAGCGTTCTTTCTTGCAAATCCTAAAAATGCATCGGTAGTTAACGCAAATGTTTTAAAACGTTAACAGGTACTATGAACAGCAGAAGTCAATGAAAATTTCGGCGGCCTTCATTAAATGCGAGAGTACGACAAGTGGATAATAACAAAAGTAACGCAGAATACTACCAATATGTGAAGTGCATTTAAGCCGAGCAGTTCACAAGGTATTCATGAGTAGTAGCAAACAGACATGAGTCCACAGAAACCGAGTGAAGAAACTAGTTTTTATTTCATCATCATCATCATCATTTAAGACTGATTATGCCTTTGAGCGTTCAGTCTGGAGCATAGTCCCCCTTATAAAATTCCTCCATGATCCCCTATTCAGTGCTAACATTGGTGCCTCTTCTGATGTTAAGCCTATTACTTCAAAATCATTCTTAACCGAATCCAGGTACCTTCTCCTTGGTCTACCCCGACTCCTCCTACCCTCTACTGCTGAACCCATGAGTCTCTTGGGTAATCTTGCTTCTCCCATGCGTGTAATATGACCCCACCATCTAAGCCTGTTCGCCCTGACTGCTACCTCTATAGAGTTCATTCCCACTTTTTCTTTGATTTCCTCATTGTGAACACCCTCCTGCCATTGTTCGCATCTACTAGTACCTGCAATCATCCTAGCTACTTTCATATCCGTTTTTATTTCATATGAAACAAAAATAAATACGGAATCATTTACTCCACCCAATATTATGGATAAGAGCAAATAATAAGCAGAATATGGACAATATATTTACATTGCAATTCAAAGAGTTAAATACCCGCAAGAAAGTTGTAATAAGGAACATAATTTGCATTTGATTACAACCACAATGTCGAAATTGGAATATTGGGTTTTAGAAATAAATACACTTTACCATCATACTAATAGCCTACCCATAAAGTGTAAACGAAAGGTATAGTCATGAAGTACTCGTATTTGGAAAAGCAATAGTACAGATTCCCGCGTCGCATTTCTAGTATTCGAAGTTCACTGCCACGATACTTGGAGCGCTGCTGTCGTTGTGTTTCAGCAGCGTAACCTGTGGCCTTGCCCTTCTGATATTTGGTTGTTCTGTGGCTCCCCCCCTGGAGGCAGGAACTCACGTCCCGGGCTCCGACGGATCAAGAACCGCTCCCAGTCTTCGCGACGGAACTCGCGTGCAGGGGCCACGGCCACCGGCGCCGACGCTCCCTCTGAACCGCCGAGCTGCCTGCCGCTTTCGCCGTGCACACATTCGCCACTGACTCTTACAGACGCTCCCGAGGGCACCGATTCGCCCTGGATATCAGTGGCTGCCTGCGAGCTCCTCGTCTCGTAGGAGCGTGTAGAATGCTCTTCCCTGCTCCTCGAGGCCATGTCCAAGATAGAAATTTTTCTGTTATCACGTTGTGAAGAAATTCACTCTCAGAAGTAGCTTTCGTGTAGTTCCTGTGACAAAGAACTGTTATTTCAAAGAGTGCATTTCACTACATCTAGCCGCATCACTCAACAATGTATATTACTGATTGTTTCCTGATTTCATTGTTATTTTGTACTATTATCCTTTCTATGTATTGATAACAAGTTACTTTAGAGTTATTATAACTGTTTTTCACACTTACTTTCTCACTTGTTCTACTAAATAATTCCAGTTGTGGTTGCATTTTATTTCCACTCTATGCAAACACTACCGTGCTATCAGCAAAAGGAAGGTGGTGCACATGTGTTGGCCGGCCGAAGTGGCCGTGCGGTTCTAGACACTACAGTCTGGAACCGCGCGACCGCTACGGTCGCAGGTTCGAATCCTGGCTCGAGCATGGATGTATGTGATGTCCTTAGGTTAGTTAGGTTTAAGTAGTTCTAAGTTCTAGAGGACTGATGACCTGAGAAGTTAAGTCCCAAAGTGCTCAGAGCCATTTTAACCATTTTGAACCGAAATGGGCCGTCAGATACAAAATAAGTTTGAAGTTCTGATCACTTTCAAATCTCACGCTTCAAGGTACGTACACAGCGGAGACTATACGCTCAGGAGTTTGATCTCCACAGGAGCCTGAGGCATGGGCAGTGTTTCGAGTACTTGTCGTAGGTTGTCTTCTACGTGAGTAAGAGTACCCTCTTCCGTCATGCGTAAGGCGCCTCTGTGGAGCATCGCAGCCAATCCTTCTAGATGCGAACGTGCTTTTTTCTGTCAGCCGTCGCCGTAGTCGTCCGAACAATTACGATAGGGACCGACGAGGGCACCCTTTTCTCAGTGTGTGGGCGTGATTTAGTAGAGGTCCATTTCAAAGTGATCTGATCATCAAATTCTCTTCACATCCGAACGGTACATTTCCGGACATAGATTCCTTATCAAAGCTTTGTCTACTAACTCCCCCCTACAACTCGTAAAGGTCTGTAACAGGAGTGGTGAAACACCGTTCGTATGCTTCAGTATATTAACGCAAGATGAGTAACTGCCTTATCTGTCGGTGCTCTTCACACACTATTTGATGAATTAGAGTCCAAGTCCAACTTAAAAACTGTGTGTTCTAGACAAAGTACACGAGTGTACCGAGTGTCAGACCAAATTTGTTACTGTCAGTTGAGCCGTGTTCTTACCGTTGTTTGTCGTCTTCTCTTACGGTACTGCCGCCTCGTTTTCTTATTCCATTTACTGACGTCACTAACTTCCTGCCTTACCTGCCGTGAGTGGCAGCAGTAGCGCTTATCGATAAGTGCACTATCGTACCATCTCTGGTGCGACCGATAGTATTTCCGGGTCGTCGTGTGTCTGGAGTTCAGTTGGGACGGAGTGCCAGTGAGGTGCTGACAGCCCGTACTCGCCGACCACTGGCGACACACATGTACTATCCGACGAAAGGAGACTTGAGCGGAGACGACCGTTGGTTGGTCGTCTCATCGGGCGATGTCTATTTGGTCTTCTGATCGCCTCTGGGCCCTTCTGTGGACCATCTTGCGGGACTTTGGTCGGTTCCTTCCTTGTGCAGAGACGTCGGGTGGCCAATGGGCCGGTGTTCCCTCTGCATGGTTGGGTCCAAGCCAGTGTCTCCGGGACGTCGTCCGTCCGCAGGGAGTGGGGACGAAGCAGGAGTTGGGAACGGAGCGCCAGTGAGGCGCGGACAGCCAGTACTTGCCGACCGTTGGCCACACACATGAACTGTCCAACGGAAGGAGGTTGGAGCGGGAACGACCGCCAGTTGGTCGTTCGGTTGGTCGTCTTGTTGGGCGACGTGTATTTGATCTTTTGACAGCTGGGCCTCGTCAGTTGGTCATCTTGCTGGACGTGGTTCGGTTCCTTCCTAGTGCAGAGATGTCGTCGCCGATAGGCAAAAGTTACCTCTGCCTGGGTGGGTCCGAGGCAGTGTGCCCGAGTCCCCGAGTCTCCGAGTTCCGAACGGACGTCGAGTTGAGTCGGGTTGGAGCTGCAGTGAGCTCCGGACAGCCAAGACTCGCCCGACCGTTGCCAACACTCATAACTTGAGTGGAGACGACCTTGGTTGGTCTTTTGGTCGATCGACTCATCCGACAACGTGTACTTGGTCACCGACCGCTTATGAAAACTCTCTCTGTATGTTACTTGTCATTTCTCCTTGTTGTTCCACTGTGAATGGTTTTAGGGTTGTCGGAGTTCTTAGTGCAAGTGTTTACGTGGAACTGTGTGTGGCTCCTGTGATTTCCGATGAGAAAATGAATGCTGTCTGCGTACTGGAGTAGCCAGTCGGTCGGCTGCGATAGAGATGGAATTGGTTAGGTTGTTGGTTCGTTCTTCAGCCGTCCCTAGGTCGTGCTGCCACCCGATTATTTAGTGTTACGCTTTGCTGCCTGTCTCATCCAAGGTTATGTTACAGTTGCCTCCGAGGCCGACCCTTGGAACCTTCAGACTGCCGCTCCTTGCGTTTCACATAGTGATTTCCTTATTAGTCTTCTCTGTGTGACCTTCAGCCAGGTTTTAGCTTGTTAAAATTGCAGGGCTTTTCTTCTTAGGCCTTAAGCTATAAGGAATATTTTCTAGTTTGTATGTGGCCTTCAGCCGAGTTTTCCAGATTAAATTAAAAATGTGTCTCGGCTTTAAGCTGTGACATTGTTTGGGTTTCGTATGTGGCCTCAGCCGATTTTTATGCGAAGCATCTAGATAAAGCCTTTAGCCTATTTTGGTTGAAATTTAGAGGCTCTTCCCTTTAGGCCTTAAGCTGTAAAATAAGAAATATTTTCTAGTTTGCGTGTGGCCTTCAGCCGAGTTTTAATCCCTCTTAAATTAAAAATTCAAAATCCTTGTCTTGCCCTTAAGATTGTTATTCTTTAGTATGAGGCCTTCAGCCGAGTTTTACACGAAATATTTTAAGATAAGGCCTTCAGCCCTTACAAATTGAAAGCTCTTCTTCCTAGGCCTGAAGCCGTTAATTGCTTGTTGGTATGCGGTCTTCAGCCGAATTTTCAGTGTGTTTAGATTAAACTTTGAAAATCTTTGTGTCAGCCTGAAGCCGTAACACTGTTCTTGATTAATGTGAGGCTTTCAGCCGAGTTCTATAGGAAAAATTTAAGCTAAGGCTTTCAGTCTATTTATATTGAAGATAAAAATTTCCTAAAGAAGTGAAACTTCCAGAAGAACTCCTGTACCCCAATTCCTTGCTTAGTCCTTGTGCCATGGATTTTCTATGTGGCCTTCAGCCGATCTAAATTAAATCAAAGGAGGTCTTTCCTTAAAACCTTGAGAGTTTTTGTTTCTTGCTTGTGTGATTGTGCGTTTTAACAAGTAAAGTTTATACGTTGAGTGCAACTGACAGTAACTCATTTTGGGCCCTTTCCACAAATATAACCTCATCCGCTCTGTCCTGAAAGCCCGGGGATTTCATCACTCGTAACGCAATCAAGTCAGCAGATGTAGAGGTAATTTCGGGATTATTGCGAGGAAGTTTGTTGGACCATTACTGTTTCACGTTATACGCGGTCCAGGCACCGCCTATATTCGATGTCAACTTGGAGTTACCACTCCAAGACGGCGAATGCCAGCACTAGGAGTGGCGGTCATAAAGAGCATGTCGGGGGCACGCGGGAAAAAGTGCAGTCGTTGAGGCAATGAGGAAACGAAGTATTTATCCGACGTCCAAGAGGGCATGATCATTGGCTTTCGGGACAAGCGTAGAAGCATTTCTGATACGGCTAGGTTCGTAAAGACTTCGTGTATCACCGAGGTTAAAGTATACCGTGCCTGGAAAAATGACGCTATTCAGAACCGACGCCAAGGCAACTGTGCTACACCACGGGCCGTAGATGATAGGGGTGAGCGACGGCTGCGGAGGTGTGTACTGGCGAACAGACGCACAACTGTCGAGCAACTGACCGCCCAGATGAACCAAGGGGCTACCAACAGTGTCTCCTCAACGACCGTTCAGCGAACGTTGCTGCTATGGCCTATGCAGCAGGCGCCTGGGTCATGCGCCCATGCTGACTCCAGTTGATCGGCGATGAAGGCTGGAATCTGCACGCTAGTACCACAACTCGACGTCCAGCGAGTGGTGACAGGTGGCCATTCGGATGCTCCATCGGACAGATGGCCGTAGGCACGTTCGGCTTGAAAGCAAGTACGTTATGCTACGGGGAATGTCTTAGTGCACAATTTTCTGAGTGATCTGGAAGGCGCAATGGATCAACGCAAGCATATGTCTACCCTTGAGGACAAGGTCAACCCCTACATGCAATTTTTTTTTTCTCGAGAAGACGAAATCTACCAGCAGGACAATGCAACGTGTCACGCAGCTGGCAGTGTACCTGTGTGTTTGGAAGGGCACTGGGATGGGTTTACCATACTCCGCGGTTTTAAACCCAATCGACAATCTGTGGGACAACCTCGATCGGACTGTTCGCGTCACGGATCCTCAACCGAGAAACCTAGCGCAGCTCGCCACGCTTCTAGCGTCGGTAAGGCTCCACATCCATGTCTGTAGCTGCCAGAACCTCACTGGCTCTCTTACAGCACGTTTGCAGCGGTCCGTGCTACAAAAGTTGCCTATTCAGGCTTCTGACAAGTGATCACATTAATGTGACGTGACGGTGTATATAAATGATCTAGCAGATAACGTCGGAAGCTGCATTAGGCTGTTGGCAGATGATGAGGTTGTCTGTAAGGAGGTAACGACGCCAGAAGATGGTACCAATTTTTTGGAATATCTGCAAAGGATTGACGAAAGATGCTGGGACTGGTAATTGGACCCGAATATAATAAATGTAACACATTGCCCATATATGGGAGAAGGATTCACCTACTCTACGATTACGCTATTGGTAGCAAATTTTTGTAAATTGTATATGCCGTAAAGTACTCGTATTTAGGAGTAACCATCTGGAGCGACCTTAATGAGACCCGCTCGGATAGCCACGCGCGTTAGCTCGCCGCCTCCAAAATACGGGCAGGCGCACCAGCCGGGATGCATCCTTTTGGCGTTTCCTCACACCTTACAAGGTGAATGCCCGGCTGGAATCCACTTCCCGCCTCATTTACCAAATTCGCAAAATTCAAGAAACGTTCGCTTACTTTCACAGCATAAGACGCAGGCAGTTGGAGTACACAAATTCTGTCCCAGAAGGGAGAGGGGTGGCAACAGGAAGGACACCGTGCACCCTCTACAACTAACATTACCAAACCCAGTAATTAACATGCCGAACCCGTGAAGATACTGGGTGAACTCCAAGGAAAAGGAAGATACCCGTCGATCTTACGTGAAATCACCACATAAAACAAATACTACAGAAATCAGATGCCAGACTGAGGGTGGAAGGACCAACCTTAATGAAATGTAATTCATCCACGAAAGAGGTGGCATACAAAACCCTTGTGTGATCGATTCTTGAGTATTTCTCATTCGGCTTAATAGAAGAGACAGACAAGATTCAACGAAGATTGGCGCGGTTTGCCACGGGACCGTTTAGTCGGGGCGAGAGCATTAACGAGTAGCTCAACAAAGTTCAGTGGCAGACGCTAGAAGAGAGGCGTTGTGGGCCACAGAGAGGTCTACAGCTGAAATTCCGAGAGAGTACGTTTCAGGAAGAATCGAACAACATATTATTTCTCCCACGTGTGTCTCAGCTATGACCACGACGAGAAAATTCGAGAAATTAGAGCTAGTAAGGATGTTTACCGACGACCAAGGCAGATCAGTTAAATTAAATACCCTCCAGCACACACCGTCTGGTGGCTTGTGGAGTGTTGATGTAGATGTAGCGGTAGTTTATACTCACTGTTCTTTAATTTCATTAGCATCTTGGAAATGATTCATTAAGCCATAGGTCTATTCATATCTAACGCCAGCTCATCAGTTAGTCTAATTAAGATATAACGTTTTTCCAGTGCGCTTGGCAGCCATTTTTGTGAATGTCTTCTGCATTATGGAAAGAAGGCTCATAAATCAATAGTTCCCTTTTTGTGTCTCGTTTATCTCCTTTAATGTGAAGCGCACTTACATCGTTATACCGAGGTGTATAACGACGACCGCTTTAAATAGTTCCTGCAGTACATACATAACTGTGATCATTTCATACTTATCCACATACTCGTATGAATGGTGAATAAGCAGGAACTGTACAGAATGCCTCCTCTCTCATTGTCATTGGAAGTCCAAGTCACAGATTTTGACCATGACAGTTCTAACACAGAACGGTTCTGCAATTGCTGTATGAACATTTAAAGTTTTGTTTGCTAATTGTCTTAAATCTTTCGTTGTAGTCTGTGTTATCTATGCTAGTAATATGATTGTCCAGATTCTCCAATTTCATGACGTCACATTTCTGTCGTCAGTCTTCTGACTGGTTTGATGCGGCCCAACACGAATTCCTCTCCTGCACTAACCTCTTCATCTCACTTGCACCCAACGACCCAAGTTATTTGTTGGATGTATTAAAATCCCTGTCTTCCCCTACAATTTTTACTCTCTATAGCTCCCACTAGTACTATATAGGTTTTTCCCCGCTGTCGTAAAACATATGTCCTATCATCTTCTCGCCAGTGTTTTCTGTATGTTCCTTTCTTCGCCGATTCTGTGGAGCATTTCTCATTCTTACTTTTGCCAATCCACCCAATTTTAAACATTTTTCTGTAGCACCAACTCTCAAATGCTTCGAGTCTCTCCTGCTCCGGTTGTCCCACTGCCCATGCTTCACAGCCGTACGATGTTGTGCTCCATACGTACTTTCTCAGCAAAGTCTTCCTCAAATTAAGATCTGTGATACCCATAGACTTCTCTTGGCTAAGGCTGCCCTCTTTGAATGTGCTAGTCTGCTTTCTATGTACTCCTTGCTTCGTCCGTCATGGGTTTCATGCTTCCAAGCTAGCAGAATTCCCTAACTTCGCCTACTACCTGATCAACAATTTTGGTATTGAGTTTCTCGCTGTTCTCAACACTGCTACTTCTCGTTACTTTTGTCTATTTTGGTTTGCTGTCAGAGAAAATTCTGTACTCATTAGACTGTCCATTCCAACAGATCCTGTAATTATTTTTCACTTTCGCTGAGGGTAGCAATTTTGTCAGCGAATCTTATCATTGATATCATTTCATCCTGAATTTTAATCCCACTCTCGAACCTCTTTCTTATTTTTGTCATTCCTCCTTCGATGTATAGATTGACCAGTAGAATTGAAAGACTGTATTCCTTTTTAATCTGAGCTCTTCGTTCTTAGTCTTTCAATCTTTCTGTTCCCTCTTGGTTCTTATACATATAGTACATTTCCCGTCTTACCCTATAGCTTACTCTTATTTTTCCCAGAATTTCAAACATCTTGCACCTTTTTTAGGTTTTCGAAGGCTTTTTGCAGGTAGATGAGTCCTACAGGTGTATTTTTATTGTTCTTCAGTCTTGCTTCCATTCTCAAAAACCAAGTCAGAACTGCTTCTTTCGTGGTTTTACTTCTCCTAAAGCCAAACTAATCTTCAACTAATAGATCCTCCATCTTCTTTTCCATTCATCTGTATATCGTTCTTGTTAGTAGCTTGGATGCATGAGCAGCTAACCTCATTGTTCAACAGTTTTTACACTTACCTGTCCATGCTATCTTCAGAATTGTGGGGATGATGTTTTTCCGAACGTCTGATGATACGCCGCCAGTCTCACAGATTCCACATACCAACTTGAATAGTCATTTGGCTGCCATTTCCCGCAATGATTTTAGAGCGATAGAATGTTTACTATCCCCTTTGCATTATTCTATCTCAGGTCTTCCAGAGTTGTTTCAAATTCTGACTATAAAATTGGATCCTCTACGTCATCCACATTGACTCCAGTTTCTTTTTGTGTCACGTCATCAGACAGTTCCTGCCCCTCATGAAGGGCTGCATTGTATTGTTTTCAATCACCGCTCTCTCTTCTGCGTTTACCAGTGGAATTCCCATTTCACTTCTAATGTTACCACCCTTGTTTTTAATTTCACAGAACATTGTTTTGACTTTTCTACATGAGGGGTAAGCCCTCCCAACAATAATTTCTTTTTTATTTCTTCATGTTTTTCATGCAACCACGCCTTAGCTTGTCTTACTTCCTATTTATTTCAGTATTAAGTAACCTGAATTTCTGTATTCCTGAATTTCCCTGAACATTTTGTACTTCCTTCTATCGTCGATCAACTGAAGTACTTCCTCTGTTACCCGTGGTTTCTTTGCAGATGCCTAGTACCTATGCTTTTTTCCAACTTCTACGACTGCTCTATTTAGAGATGTCCAATCCTCTTCAACTGAACTGCCTGCTGACCTATTCATTTTCGCAGTATCTATAGCCTTAAAGAAATTCAAGCGTATCTCTTCTGTCCTTATTATTTCTTTGCGCAATGATTCCTTCTGACTGGTCTCGCAAACTTTAGTCTAATACTTCATCGTTACTAAATTGTGATCTGAGATCGTATCTGCAACTGGGTACATGTTACAGTCCAATAGCTGATTTAGGAATCGCTGTCTCACCACGATGTAATCCAGCTGGAATCATCCCCTATGTCCCCGCTTTTTCCAAGTATACCTCTTCCGCTGGTGATTTTCGAACAGTGTATTCGCTATTACCAGATGAAATTTATTGCAGAAATGAATTAGTCTTCCTCATACCTACTGCCGAGCCCATATCATATTCTCCGGTAACCCTTTCTTCTATTCCTTCCTCTGCACTCCTGTATCCCAAGATTATTAGATTTTCATCTTCCTTTACACACTGAATTACCCGATAAATATCCTCATATACTTTCTCTCTCTCTGTATCTCCTGCTTGCGATATTGGCATATATACCTGAACTATCGTTGTCGGCGTTGGTTTGCTGTCGATTCTGATGAGAACAATCCTGTCACTGAACTGTTAATACTATCTCGCTCTCTGCCCTCCTTTCCATTTCGTAACGAATTCTATTCCCATATTACCATACCCTGCTGCTGTGTGTATTTCTCTCTATTCCTCTGATCAAAAATTATTATCTTCTTTTCATTTCACTTCACTGACCCCTCACCACATCTAGATTCAGCCTTTGCATTTCTGTTTTTATAGTTTCTAGTATTCCTACTACGTTCAAACGTCTGACATTCCACGCTCAGACTTGTAGAATGTCATCCAGTCGTTGGTATTCCATTTTTTCTCATGCTCTGCTGCCTCTTGGCAATTCCCTCCTGGAGATCCGAAAGGGGACCTGATCCGGAATCTTTTGCCAATGAAAAGATCATCATGACACTTTTTCAATGACAGGTCACATATCCTATGGATACACATTATGTATCTTATTAATGCCTTGGCTTCCGTTGCCTTCCTCGTGCTCACGCAGTTGATCATTGCAGATTCTTCCTCCTTTTAAGGACAGTTTTCCATCCCAAGAGCAGGAGAATACCCTGAACCTCTGTCCACTCCCCGGCATCTTTGCAAGACCGTTGAGAGAACGATGGTGACTTCCTATGTCAAAAGTGTTCAGACGGTATTGTTGATCATTTTTATTCGTAATTTAATAAGTGGCTGTGTTCGAAACCGGCCACAGGAAATTTTCATTAGTCGTGAAAGACGCTACCACTTGACCAGCTGAACGATTATGACTCCTAAACAAGAGTGGGTCGTCGTGTCGCGTGATAGGGAACGTAGGGGAGAGTCTAGCTTCAGCCATAATATGATGATGATGGTGATGTTGTTGGTGGTGGTTATAATGATGATGGTCATGATGGCAGTAGTTCCAGGGCAGTGAAATGCGTAGATATGAACCCTTTGTGTGATATCTATCAAGTGATATAACTCTGGCCAAATTTCCCTAAGCCTAGCACCTTATCTGCCGTTGTAGTGGTCTGCTGTACCGTTTCTGTGAACATTTAATTCGGGATAGTATAGTAACGAGTCTTTACCAGAAGGCATCAAATCATATGAAACGTATGAACTCACTAGCAGCAAGAGACAAACTATAAGGAAACACAATCTCGCCTCTGGGCGAGGCATCTCCAGCATATCGTCACTCTCATGTGAAGTTATACTTATCAGCAAGAATGTGACCGTATTATGTGACGTTTCCTTATGCAAGAAATGCTTGGGTATTGGAAAATTGGGGACAGTGTCCTTACTTAGTTTTTAAGCTAAAATAATCAAATGCACGTACTTCTAACTGGTGGCAACGTTCAAAATTCATATCCGTTTCGATCTCCATGTGCTCTCCTGCTGAAACCTTGTGGTAAGTACAGTACGAAATAGTTTTCCTGCAGACATAGTTCAACAGCTTTTTGAGAATTATGAGATTTTCAGTGTTTCGGAAAGTGAGAAAAGTGGCACCCGTTCCCCACCGATTACTAACAAACAACATACAGCAACGTTGTTTGTATTTTGAATGACGCGAATAACTGCGTTCTCTCCTTAAACCTTTGTAGAAAAACAAAACGAAAATATAAACTTATAAGTGTACTGCAAGCACTTGTGCATATACAGCCAGCCGTTGTGGTCGAGCGGCTCTAGGCACTTCAGTCTGGAACCGTGCGACCGCTACGGTCGCAGGTTCGAATCCTCCCTCGGGCATGGATGTATGTGGTGTCCTTAGGATAGTTAGGTTTAAGTAGTTCTAAGTTCTAGGGGACTGATGACCTCAGATGTTAAGTCCCATAGTGCTCAGAGCCATTTGAACCATTTGAACTTGTGCATATTTGATTCTGACAAATAAGTTTGCACTCTTGCAACCGAGGTAGCTTGGGATCACGTGGTGAACAGCAGGCCAAGCATGGAGTGTGGGTGAGTGGACTAGTTCAAGCCCAGAGGCGTCAGTGACATAATGATATCCACATTAATATACACTCCTGGAAATTGAAATAAGAACACCATGAATTCATTGTCCCAGGAAGGGGAAACTTTATTGACACATTCCTGGGGTCAGATACATCACATGATCACACTGACAGAACCACAGGCACATAGACACAGGCAACAGAGCATGCACAATGTCGGCACTAGTACAGTGTATATCCACCTTTCGCAGCAATGCAGGCTGCTATTCTCCCATGGAGACGGTCGTAGAGATGCTGGATGTAGTCCTGTGGAACGGCTTGCCATGCCATTTCCACCTGGCGCCTCAGTTGGACCAGCGTTCGTGCTGGACGTGCAGACCGCGTGAGACGACGCTTCATCCAGTCCCAAACATGCTCAATGGGGGACAGATCCGGAGATCTTGCTGGCCAGGGTAGTTGACTTACACCTTCTAGAGCACGTTG
This sequence comes from Schistocerca americana, assembly GCF_021461395.2. Taxonomy (NCBI): domain Eukaryota; kingdom Metazoa; phylum Arthropoda; class Insecta; order Orthoptera; family Acrididae; genus Schistocerca; species Schistocerca americana. Next base: position 804,251,809 of record NC_060119.1, read on the forward strand.
GGTGGCACGGGATACATGCGGACATGCATTGTCCTGTTGGAACAGCAAGTTCCCTTGCCGGTCTAGGAATGGTAGAACGATGGGTTCGATGACGGTTTGGATGTACCGTGCACTATTCAGTGTCCCCTCGACGATCACCAGTGGTGTACGGCCAGTGTAGGAGATCGCTCCCCACACCATGATGCCGGGTGTTGGCCCTGTGTGCCTCGGTCGTATGCAGTCCTGATTGTGGCGCTCACCTGCACGGCGCCAAACACGCATACGACCATCATTGGCACCAAGGCAGAAGCGACTCTCATCGCTGAAGACGACACGTCTCCATTCGTCCCTCCATTCACGCCTGTCGCGACACCACTGGAGGCGGGCTGCACGATGTTGGGGCGTGAGCGGAAGACGGCCTAACGGTGTGCGGGACCGTAGCCCAGCTTCATGGAGACGGTTGCGAATGGTCCTCGCCGATACCCCAGGAGCAACAGTGTCCCTAATTTGCTGGGAAGTGGCGGTGCGGTCCCCTACGGCACTGCGTAGGATCCTACGGTCTTGGCGTGCATCCGTGCGTCGCTGCGGTCCGGTCCCAGGTCGACGGGCACGTGCACCTTCCGCCGACCACTGGCGACAACATCGATGTGCTGTGGAGACCTCACGCCCCACGTGTTGAGCAATTCGGCGGTACGTCCACCCGGCCTCCCGCATGCCCACTATACGCCCTCGCTCAAAGTCCGTCAACTGCACATACGGTTCACGTCCACGCTGTCGCGGCATGCTACCAGTGTTAAAGACTGCGATGGAGCTCCGTATGCCACGGCAAACTGGCTGACACTGACGACGGCGGTGCACAAATGCTGCGCAGCCATTCGACGGCCAACACCGCGGTTCCTGGTGTGTCCGCTGTGCCGTGCGTGTGATCATTGCTTGTACAGCCGTCTCGCAGTGTCCGGAGCAAGTATGGTGGGTCTGACACACCGGTGTCAATGTGTTCTTTTTTCCATTTCCAGGAGTGTATTTATCACGTAAAGTGTACAGAGTTGTAACTGGGAGTGACAGTCGGCGGTTGGGCGTAAACTCGCGTGCCGTATAGAAGTGCTGACGCCTTGTCAGCGAGTCCTAACGTTGCCCCCATAGGTCACTGTCATTGCCAAATGCTGGGCTGCCAGCAGCAGGGTCGAGTAGGCGTCGCCTGCTGATCGTTCTGCGATACGGTGTGGCGTCCACCTCAGAGCTCCCATAGGCAGCTTGTTCCGCTCTCAACTGGAGACTGCCGACTGCAGTCCAGGATGTCGGTTTTCGTGAAGTCTAGAGCCTGGTCATCCACCATGGATCGACCAAGACTACAGCAGACGCACACGAGTTGGCGAGGAGGCTGCGTGAAGTGTCACGTCTAGCCACCGTGGAGCTGGCAGCCTGCAGATCATCCACGATGACTCGTAGTGGAGGAGGGCTGGCCACACACTAGTCTTCTGCTCAATGATGACCCAATAGACAGCAATGGCAGACCATGGATTTGGTATGCATCAGGTTGCATCAGGTTGTTGAAATCAGCAAGTAGGTAGCAGGCAGACCATCATCAGTCATCTTGTAGTGGTTTCAGTGAGACTCAACAGATTCTCATTCTCTCTGGCTCCAGCGACACAGTCAGAATGATAGCACCACGACTGGATGTCTATCTGAGTCCCGAAAGCCTCGTTATTTAAAGGGTGGAGGCCGCTTCTATGATGCGATGGCTCTGGCTGTATGAGCGCATTCGCACTTGTTTATCAGAAAAGTCATCGCTCCTTGCCTCATTGTGATAATTCAGTAATTACTCTGTGTCGCCGAGACTGGCTGTTCTTGCGTAGTTTTGAATTTACAGTGGTGCTCGGGTGCTGAAGCTAAGTAATGGTACTTCACAGTGCCTTGCTATGTAGCATGGAAACATTTGTTTGCCTTGATGACATTACAGCTATCACATCGGCCCGAGCTATCCTCTTTTCTGAGCTCCTTTAGTAGAACTTTTAGAAAATTTGAACATGTACAATAAAATTATGCTATGTGCATCAACCCTCCCCTTTTGGATTTGTAGCTCGTGTATCTTTTCCTTTCTTACTGGATATAGGTTCCGCCTTTTATGCAAAAACACGGTTTTTTCTCTTGTTACCCAAACATATTTCGGTAACTCTGTGCTATCATCAGCGGATTTTGTTAATTGAAAATTGTAAAAAGTGAACATATTTTAGGTTGTAACTGATCTAATAAAACGAGGCCTAACGACAGTTTTTGTTCGTGTTCGTTTTTGCCGTGATTTTAGATTATATGGTTTTGCAGGACCATGTGCACGGTACCCTGCACTGATACCTTGTCATCTGCAGACCAAATGATGCAAATATGAATGTTATCAGCGAGTTAACACATCCCTTGATTTTTAAAAAACGTGATTTTGGCGTTGTAAAATATTTTGCCCATATATACTGACGTCTTTTTGCGACTGATCCTTCTTTTGCGTTCTAAGGGCAGTGCATACACATATTAATGTACTTCGGTTTTACAAACGACTTTTCACTTCACAAAACACGTTGAGCTCTAGGTTGTGTGTCCTAACCCCATCGGCGTGCATTTGTTCCCGAGAGTATTTGGCGCTGAATTTGAATTCTGTTTACTTTTATCTCCCTGTGTGTGTGCGTGTGTGTGTGTGTGTGTGTGTGTGTGTGTGTGTGTGTGTGTGAGCTTCATTAGATGTTCGTGTTGTCTTTTCTGTAAAGTTCCTTTAATGTGTTAAATAACGTGCCTTTGCAGAGTGTAGTGATTTCATTTAAATCTTGTTTGCGTTCTGCTATTGCCTTCTGTATGTGGAAGTTCTCTTCTATTTTCAGTTTGTGGTATTGGCTGGGGCTGGATTTTAGTATTTGCTATTTCAGTTGGGTGGTGGTCATGGGCTGTTTGGTGGTCAGCAAATGTGCTATGGGCGCTGTTACTTTTTGGGATCTGACGTGCTCTGAGTATCTTGTTTTGAAGTTCCTGCATATTTGTCCTATGTATACTGACTGGCAAGTGTTGCATGTGAGTTCATATATATTCCTCATCTATTGAATTTATTTACGGGTGTCTCCAGTGTTCTGAGTTTTTTCTGTGTTGCGTTGTCTATCCATTATCGTATTTGAAGTCCATGTTTCTTCAATATGTTGCCTATTCTGTGGACAATTTTGTTATTGCAGGTAAGTATCTGCCGTTTTGTTTTGTTTGTGTTTGTGTGTGTTGGTGCACTATTGTGTCTTGCATGTGGTCATTGTTTGTATGTTGAGGTGTTCTGTGTTGTGTACGTTTTTGTGTGTGTGTTGTGCGTTCGTTCCTTTTCTGTTTACATATCTGTCTGTATAATTTCTCTATCATATGGGGCTTGTAACCATTTTCCTCTGCCATTTGTGTTGCTTTGTCTAGCTCTTGTGTGTAATTGCGTTTGCTTATGGGTGTTCTGTTCAGTCTGTGAAGCATTAATCTGAAACCTGCTTGCTTGTGTGTCACTGGGCGGTTCGACACACTGTGACTGGTGATGCTCGTGGCTGTTGGTTTCCTGAATATTGTGAAGTCATAGATGTTGTCTGTTTTCTGGTATGGTAGTATCCAAAAAAATTAGTGTGTTATCTGTTTCTGTTTCTAATGTGAAGTGAATGGTTCGGTGTAAGTTGTTTATTTCATTGTGTAACTGTTTTATATATATATATATATATATATATGTGTGTGTGTGTGTGTGTGTGTGTGTGTGTGTGTGTGTGTGTGGTTCATCAGTTAGGTGTATCATGTCAACGACGTAACGGTACTTGTATATAACTTCGAATTTTTTGGTTTTATTATGTGTGTAAAGATGTCTGTTCTCTGATTTGTTCATGAATATATTGACTAGAAGGCCAATAATTTGTGATACCATTGTCTGTCCTTCATGTTGGGAATAAAATTCTTTGTTAAACATAAAGTAATTTTGTGCTGTTGTGGTCTTGAGTGTAGTTGCCATTTCATTAATGTGTGAATCTGGTGTATTTCCTTGTTGTTTTAGTCTTTGTATGATGTTGATTGCTTCGCTTATTGGAATGTAAGTATACATTGATGCAACATCAAATGATGTGAGGCTTCCTGCGCCTGGTATGTCTTTGCTCTTGATTCTCTCTATTAGTTCCGTTGAGTTTTCTAGGTTCATAACTGCAAACACAGAAAAAATACAAGAGCTGCAAATCCAAAAGATGAAGATTTCATCGCCCAGCCAGGCATTCCCCAGAAAAATCTACAATAAATACAGGAACATCTTAATGAAACTCCAGAAGACAACCCTCAACATACAGTTTACTAAAAATTGTCTAACTCATAGTGTAATTCCAGACTATATAACTGCTTTGTTGCCGTTCTCTGGAGAACTTCAAACGCATTTCAGCATTCCTCAGTAGCAAGACACTCAGAAATTATTGACATTGGCTGATTCGAACCTGCGACCAAAACAGCAGTGTGGTTCCGGACTGAAGCGCCTAGAACCGCTCGGCCACTGCAGCCGGCAAACTAAATACAAAGAATATCTGCATGTTAACGAATGCGAAAAAGAGAACGAAACATGCCGTCTTTCTTCTGTTTCATTATTTTTCCCGGCCTTATCCCCTATCTTCACGGCGTCGGCATGTTAATCTGAATTTGGTTTTGTTAGCGGTAGAGTGTCGACGGATGTCCTTCCTGTTGCCGGGAAATTATTTGTGTAGCACACCCATCTCCCTGTAGTGTCACCTCAGGCGGAAGCGTGAGAACGTTTTCGAAATGTTTGCGAATCACGTAACTGAGGAGAGACGTGGGTACCATCTCGGTATTCACCTACTAGGATGCGTGAATCTGCCTAAAAATCACTTACATGCTGGCCGCCACACCGGACCGCGGCAGTAATCCGCCAGGTGGCTTCGATTCTGGGCCGGCATGGCTCCCCAATACCGGAAACGGTGTGCTAACGCGCGCGGCTGTCTGGCCGGATCAGAATGAACCATGAAGTCGTTCAAGAGCAATCTTCACATTCGCGTAAAACTAGAGATGACACATATCAACGAAGGGAGGCGGAGAGCGGTGTAGATGGAACGTTACTAATCAAAAACATTTTTTTCTGAAGTCACCACGTTCAGTTTACTTATAGCCATGTTCCTCTTCGTACCGTACTTTGAAAGAATTGCAACGGAATGGTAAATACGCAGTACACAGGAACAGCGACGTAATAAAATCTAACGAGCTACATACAAGCGGCAAATCGATAAACAATATGAGAGCAGAATGCTAGTCTGATTAAATCTGTTATGACTGACAAGCCGAAGCACCTGTATCTACATACATTGTAACTTTTACAGATGGTTCAAATGGCTCTGAGCACTATGGGACTCAACTGCCGAGGTCATTAGTCCCCTAGAACTTAGAACTAGTTAAACCTAACTAACCTAAGGACATCACAAACATCCATGCCCGAGGCAGGATTCGAACCTGCGACGGTAGCGGTCTTGCGGTTCCAGACTGCAGCGCCTTTAACCGCACGGCCACTTCGGCCGGCAACTTTTACAGAGTAGAGAACTTCAATGTATGTTTAAACAAGAATATAACTAAAAACTGCATATGTTTCTAAAACATATTCTACCTAACTAACCTTGTGACGGTAAACAAAAAATGCTGCAAGTTATCTGCCGTCGACTTTTCATGCAAAACAAAAAAAGGGGAGTACTCAATTTCGTAAATATTTGAATATTTCGGCTTATAACAATTTTTTATTTTACGACATACCTACTGCTTCGACATCTAAACTCGGGAACTCAGCTTGGAAGATTCTTTGCGTAGCACTATAATTTCCGGTCTTTTACATTCCATTCATGAGAGGTACTCGAGGAAGACATGTGTCGGGAAGTTTTTTTTTTTTTTATATATATATGTATAAATTGTAGTCGGCAGTCTACAGACCGGTTTTGTGCTGCTCACCTCGCTAATGTAACCTGTGCAACTTGCTTCTTCTCAGCATAGGTACTGTAACCTTCATCCATTTGGACCTGCTTACTGTAAGTCAGTCTGCGTCTCTCAGTTTTTATCCCCACCCTTGCCTCGATCACTAAATTGATGATTCCTTGATGCCTCAGGTCGTATCCTATCAACTGCTCCCTTCTTTTAGCCACGATACGATTCACAACCTCCTCAATAGTTGCTTGAACTACCCATGTAATATTTAGCTTTATCCGGCAAAACCACATTTCTAAAACTTATATTCTCATATTCTCTGAACTATATATCGCCTACAATTCACTTCCGTACAAGGTTACACTATATATAAATACCTACAGAAAAGTTTTGCTAACATTTAAATTTATATTCTGTGTTAACAAATATCTCTTTTTCATAAACGCTTTTCATTCTAACTCATCTGTTACTTTCACTGTCTCATTTTCTAAAATGCTTCCGTCAGCATCGCCTGATTTAATTCCACTAGGTACCATTACTTTTATCCCTGTTTTCAAGTCACAGCTCATTGCCCACAACTGCTCTTGCAAGTCGTACCGTCTCTAGTATGATTACAATGTCGTCAGCAAACCCAAAAGCTTTTATATCTTTTCCCAGACCATTATTTTCCTTTCCAAATTTCTTCACGGTTTCTTTTACTGCTTGCTCAGTGAATAGATTGAATAACAGTGGGGACTGCCAACAAAGCTGTCTGACTCCGTCCGGAACTATTGACTCCCTTTGATACCCCTCGGCTGTTATAACTGCAGTCTGGTTTCTGTACAAGCTGTAAATAACCATTCGCTCCCCGTATTTTTATAACAGCTATCTTCAAAATTTGAAAGAGTGTAGTCCAGTTAAATCTGTCGAAAGCAGTCTCAACACAAACATGTTCTACAAATGCTGGTCGGTCTTTCTTAAGCCCGTATCCTTAGATAAATCGTAGAGTCTCCATTGCCTTGTGTATTCCTACAGTTCAGCACTATTCTGCAAAAGATGCACTTACTAAGCTATTATTTCCGTATAGCCCCTCCATGAACCACGGACCTTGGTGTTGGTGGGGAGGCTTGCGTGCCTCAACGATACAGATAGCCGTACCGTAGGTGCAACCACAACGGAGGGGTATCTGTTGAGAGGCCAGACAAACGTGTGGTTCCTGAAGAGGGGACTAATGACCTCAGATGTTAAGTCCCATAGTGCCCAGAGAGCCTGAAGAGGGGCAGCAGTCTTTTCAATAGTTGCAGGGGCAACAGTCTGGATGACTGACTGACCTGGTCTTGTAACACTAACCAAAATAGCCTTGCTGTTCTGGTACTGCGAACGGCTGAAGGCAATGGGAAACTACAGCCGTAATTTTCCCCGAGGGCATGCAGCTTTACTGTATGATTAAATGATGATGGCGTCCTCTTGGGTAAAATATTCCGGAGGTAAAATAGTCCCCCATTCGGATCTCCGGGCGGGGACTACTCAGGAGGACGTCGTTTTCAGGAAACAGAAATCTGGCGTTCTACGGATCGGAGCGTGGAACGTCAGATCCCATAATCGAGCAGGTAGGTTAGAACATTTAAAAAGGGAAATGGATAGGTTAAAGTTATACATAGTGGGAATTAGTGAAGTTCGGTGGCAGGAGGAACAAGACTTTTGGTCAGGTGAATACCGGGATATAAATACAAAATCAAGTAGGGGTAATGCAGGAGTAGGTTTGATAATGAATAAAAAAATAGGAGTACGGGTAAGCTACTACAAAAAGCATAGTGAACGCATTATTGTGGCCGAGATAGACACGAAGCCCACACCTACTACAGTAGTACAAGTTTATATGCCAACTAGCTCTGCAGATGATGAAGAAATTGATGAAATGTATGATGAGGTGAAAGAAATTATTCAGGTAGTGAAGGGAGACGAAAATTTAGTAGTCATGGGTGACTGGAATTCAAGCGTAGGAAAAGGGAGAGAAGGAAACATAGTAGGTGAATATGGAATGGGGGTAAGAAATGAAATAGGAATCCGTCTGGTAGAATTTTGCGCAGAGCATAACTTAATCATAGCTAACACTTGGTTTAAGAATCATGAAAGAAGGTTGTATACATGGAAGAGCCCTGGAGATACTAAAAGGCATCAGATAGATTATATAATGGTAAGACAGAGATTTAGGAACATGGTTTTAAATTGTAAGACATTTCCAGGGGCAGATGTGGACTCTGACCACAATCTATTGGTTATGAACTGTAGATTAAAACTGAAGAAACTGCAAAAAGGTGGGAATTTAAGGAGATGGGACCTGGATAAACTGAAAGAAAAAAATGGCTCTGAGCACTATGGGACTTAACTTCTGAGGTCATCAGTCCCCTAGAACTTAGAACTACTTAAACCTAACTAACCTAAGGACATCACACACATCCATGCCCGAGGCAGGATTCGAACCTGCGACCGTAGCGGACACGCGGCTCCAAACTGAAGCGCTTAGAACCGCACGGCCACACCGGCCGGCAAACTGAAAGAACCAGAGGTTGTACAGAGTTTCAGGGAGAGCATAAGGGAACAATTGACAGGAATGGGGGAAAGAAATACAGTAGAAGAAGAATGGGTAACTTTGAGGGATGAAACAGTGAAGGCAGCAGAGGATCAAATAGGTAAAAAGAAGAGGGCTAGTAGAAACCCTTGGGTAACAGAAGAAATATTGAATTTAATTGACGAAAGGAGAAAATATAAAAATGCAGTAAACGTCTCAAAAATGATATCGACAGGAAGTGCAAAATGGCTTAGCAGGCATGCCTAGAGGACAAATGTAAGGATGTAGAGGATTATCTCACTAGGGGTAAGATAGATACTGCCTACAGGAAATTTAAAGAGACCTTTGGAGAAAGGAGAACCACTTGCATGAATATCAAGAGCTTTGATGGAAACCCAGTTCTAAGCAAAGAAGGGAAAGCAGAAAGGTGGAAGGAGTATATAGAGGGTCTACACAAAGGCGATGCACTTGAGGACAATATTATGGAAATGGAAGAGGATGTAGATGAAGATGAAATGGGAGATATGATACTGCGTGAAGAGTTTGACAGAGCACTGAAAGACCTGAGTCGAAACAAGGCCCCGGGAGTAGACAACATTCCATTAGAACTACTGACAGCCTTGGGAGAGCCAGTCCTGACAAAACTCTACCATCTGGTGAGCAAGATGTATGAGACAGGCGAAATACCCTCAGATTTCAAGAAGAATATAATAATTCCAATCCCAAAGAAAGCAGGTGTTGACAGATGTGAAAATTACCGAACTATCAGTTTAATAAGTCACAGCTGCAAAATACTAACGCGAATTCTTTACAGACGAATGGAAAAACTGATAGAAGCCGACCTCGGGGAAGATCAGTTTGGATTCCGTAGAAATGTTGGAACACGCGAGGCAATGCTGACCCTACGACTTATCTTAGAAGAAAGATTAAGGAAAGGCAAACCCACGTTTCTAGCACTTGTAGACTCAGAGAAAGCTTTTGACAATATTGACTGGAATGCTCTCTTTTAAATTCTGAAGTTGGCAGGGGTAAAAATACAGGGAGCAAAAGGCTATATACAATTTGTACATAAACCAGATGGCAGTTATAAGAGTCGAGGGGCATGAAAGGGAAGCAGTAGTTGGGAAGGGAGTGAGACAGGGTTGTAGCCTCTCCACGATGTTAATCATTATGTATGTTGAGCAAGCAGTGAAGGAAACAAAAGAAAAGTTCGGAGTAGGTATTAAAATCCATGGAGAAGAAATAAAAACTTTGAGGTTCGCCGATGTCTTTGTATTTCTGTCAGAGACAGCAAAGGACTTGGAAGAGCAGTTGAACGGAATGGACAGTGTCTTGAAAGGAGGGTATAAGATGAACATCAACAAAAGCAAAACGAGGATAATGGAATGTAGTCGAATTAAGTCCGGTGATGCTGAGGGAATTAGATTAGGAAATGAGACACTTAAAGTAGCAAAGGAGTTTTGCTATTTGGGGAGCAAAATAACTGATGATGGTCGGAGTAGAGAGGATATAAATTGTAGACTGGCAATGGAAAGGAAAGCGTTTCTGAAGAAGAAAAATTTGTTAACATCGAGTATAGATTTAAGTGTCAGGAAGTCATTTCTGAAAGTATTTGTATGGAGTGTAGCCATGTATGGAAGTGAAACTTGGACGATAAATAGTTTAGACAAGAAGAGAATAGAAGCTTTCGAAATGTGGTGCTACAGAAGAATGCTGAAGATTACATGGGTAGATCACATAACTAATGAGGAGGTATTGAATGTAATTGGGGAGAAGAGGAGTTTGTGGCACAATTTGACCAGAAGAAGGGATCGTTTGGTAGGACATGTTCTGAGACATCGAGGGATCACCAATTTAGTATTGGAGGGCAGCGTGGAGGGTAAAAATCGTAGAGGAAGACCAAGAGATGAATACACTAAGCAGATTCAGAAGGATGTAGGTTGCAGTAGGTACTGGGAGATGAAGAAGCTTGCACAGGATAGAGTAGCATGGAGAGCTGCATCAAACCAGTCTCAGGACTGAAGACCACAACAACAACAACAGCACCACCCTGTTTTGGAAACGGAAGTGTTACATTTCTCTTGAAATCTCTCCGTGATACACCCTAGTGTCTGCCACTGGCGTTTGCTGAGGATGTCGACACTCTCGCGTTTGTTAAATGAGACCGCAAGAAACGTGCTGCTCTTCTCTGGTTTGTATCCACCTCTTATATTAATAATACCTCATAACGGTCCCAGTTAGCTGAGAAATTCTCAGCATTCAGCCGGATGAGGGTTTTATAAGCTGTTTTCTACGGGAGTGAATTAAATTTACCTAAGAATCCCTCAAGTTCAATGTGGTTACTTTAAATAACTGAAAATGCATATTCGTAGAGATTTTACGAGTTTGTCAGTTGTAGCGATTGACTGCCACTCGATTAAGCATATAGCAATGCATATTTCCACTAGTTTACAGACAAATCGTTGCCGCTGTCTGTGCTGAGGATCAGCCGTCAGTTCCAATACATCGCGTCGATCCTCACTGAGCTTTCCTGCCGTTTCCCTCCAATTTTTTGGCATCTTTCGCGAAAAGCTTCTTGAGGACTACGATCTCAGAGATGTGTGGTGCGGACAGTAGTTGTCTAGTCTAAAACTCGAACGTCTTACATTACAAAAAGAAATTCTTGGATGACATACACTAAAGTACATTGATGAAAAAAATCACAACACCAAAAATTAAGTATTTAAATTTCGGGAATACGTTTGTTTAGCTAATATATTTCAGTGATTAACATAGAAAGATCACAGGTTAGTGTAAGCGCGAGAGAAGCCGTTGCAAATGTGAAAGTCTGGGTCATTAATAACCTATAAAACCGACAGAATGCAAACGTGCATGTATTGTGCTGAACGGGTGCCGGATGTCCGTCTGTGTGATGGAGTCCGTCTGTGCACATGGCCGGTGAATATAGGGGCGGTTAACGCTGTTTCTAGATCACGCTAGACTTGTCCCCAGAAGATGTCCCATACGTGCTCGACTGGAGGCTGATCTAGTGATCGAGCGGACCAAGGCAAGTGTCGACACCCTGTAGAGCATTATGGGTTACAACAGCAGTTGTTGAAAAACACTCCTTGGAATCCTGTTTAGGAATGGCACCACAACAGGTGACGTGCAAATTTGCAATCAAGTTGTGTGGGAACGTGCAAATCTGCAATCAGGTTGTGTGGGATATCCACGACAGTGTTCCTGCTTTCATATGAAATCGCACCCCAGACCGTAGCTCCACGTGTAGGTGTAATATGTCTAGTACCCAGACTGGTTGGCTGCTGGCCCCCAAATGGCCTCCTTCTAACCACCTGAACCGTGGTTTTACTTTCAAAATCTCTTAATTAAAGAATTTACTTTATTTACAGCGTGATTCATCAAGAACATTAACACATTTAAACACACTGTAAGTAGGCTGTTTAGGTTTTTATATTGGTAACGCCACATAGCGCTCTATATGAAAATCACTGACTGTGCTGTGTGCAGTCTGTGGCTGCTTTGCATTATTGTTTGCTATTGTAGCGTTGGGCAGTTGGCTGTTAACCCTATACCATTATTTCTACAAGAGCTACAGTGGGTCTACACCTTTGATGACTCACCAATACCATAATCTCTACCAGGACTACAGTGGGTCTGCTCTGTGACGACCTACCTACCAATATTCTTCAAAACTTCGACTGACTCTGCTGTGGGTTTGCTCTGTTGTGGCCCATTACTTGTCTGCATGTCAAGAGTCAACACTGTCTTTCTGTTGGAAGGACAACACTACTCCTTCAAGACTGCATGGAAATCCACTACTTCCGTGTGCATTTTCTTTTACTGCTCAAACTTTGTGCATAAAATTGAAATTAATACTGTGATGAATGATCAGGACTGTCTTTATGGATTGGGAGAAAATTTTAGGTTTTGACCAACATTATATCAATAAGTGTGTGCATTTGATTTCTTTGTTATTGCAATTATGAAAAATTTTTTCAAATCTGTATTGGCCACTGCACAAAACAATTTCTAAATTTTTTTGTGTGGAGCATGGGGGCTATGTAAGTAGGCTGTTTAGGTTTTTATATTGGCAACGCCACATAGCGCTCTATATGAAAATCACTGACTGTGCTGTGTGCAGTCTGTGGCTGCTTTGCATTGTTGTTTGCTATTGTAGCGTTGGGCAGTTGGCTGTTAACAGCGCGTAGCGTTGCGCAGTTGGAGGTGAGCCGCCAGCAGTGGTGGATGTGGGGAGAGAGATGGAGGAATTTTGAGAGCGGACGATCTGGACGTGTGTCCATCAGAAAGAGTAAATTTGTAATATTGGATATCATGGACTGATATATATATATATATATATATATATATATATATATATATATATATATATATATATATATATATATATATATATATCACTTTTGAACACTATTGAGCTGGCAGTAATGGTGCTCGCTGTATTGCAGTAGTTCGAGTAAGGAAGATTTTTGTGAGGTAAGTGATTTGTGAAACGTATAGGTTAATGTTAGTCAGGGCCATTCTTTTGTAGGGATTTTTGAAAGTCAGATTGCGTTGCGCTAAAAATATTGTGTGTCAGTTTAGTGTTGATCAGAATAGGTAAAGAGCGAAATGTCTGAGTATGTTCAGTTTTGCTCAGCTTTTTGAAAATCAAATAATGTCAGAGATTTATCAGTACAGTAATTCATTAAATTTTTTTAATGGGACGTTTCAACACTATGTGAGCGCGGAAGTAGTTGCCAGTGGGTAATTGATGAAAACAAATTTTTTTCAACAAATGGAAATTTTATTCCTAAAAAACCCTTTCCTTTAAAAAAAACAGATTTAAAAAATTATAATCAGAAAGTACCCTCTAAATATCAAGTTGCAATTTATTCAGAGGCAGATTTTTTTTCTGATAGTATGATCTTTTGGGCTGACAACCTTGCCGCTCCCTTTTAACACGCCCGTAGTCATTATTTTAAACTAAAAATTTTAACAACTCACGCAAACACTCATTTAAAAAGAAAAATTGCTTGCCACCGAAAGTGGCACCTCTTACGGTGGAAAGGTGGCAACTTTATATATTAAAATGACCATTTAAATAAAACTCATGAAATGCCGTCTTACATAAAATGTACAAACATGCCCCACATTACACATATACCGCCTCTCAAGATAATAGGCAAGATAAAGACATATTTCAGGAATTCGGCCTTTACACCTTAAGCAATAAATTCGTTAACAACGAATCCGACAAACATGACAGAGGCAATTATTAACGTACGGCAGACCGACAAACAGACAGACGGAAACTGCCTAACAAATGCGGACGAGAGACAAATGAGCAAGCTGGGGACGAGAGACTGACCAAGAAAACAAGTAGAATTTAACAAGTAAATGAAACAACGTATCACGAATCACTTAACCTTTAATAAACTGCGATATCTGGGGAAGACCTGGCGCAGGACCCCCAAAACGCTCTTCCGAACCGTCCGCTGCCAGCCGCTTCAACGGACGCATGAAGGCGCGCCGATCTCCCGTCTCACGGCGTCGCAGCTCGCGCCGACCAGACCGATGTCGTTGCTTGACTCCTGTTGCTCTCGTGTCGGCCGCGAAGCCACTACCCCTCGCTATACGGCGCGGCCCACTGGACTGACGTGGCGACCTCACATGCGCCGACGCTCAAGACGAACAAGTCATCTTATGTCTCAGTGCGCGACCGACCATCCGATCGATCCAACCGCCAACGACCATTGCCTGAACAAACTCGAGCAGACTGGCGGTCTAACACATACTAGCAGCACTCCGGACGACAGACAGACACTGACTGCCCCACACTGACTCGGCTGAACAACTGACCAGACTCCACTTAGCGAGCTCATAGCGCCCCTTAAATGCACGTGAACAGGCTACCTTTCTCCTTTCCCACCAGAGGGGAACACCAAAGCTGCGATTGCCACAGCGGCGCCACCGCCAGAAACGGAGGGCGACTGCTTCACACTACGCGCTACGACGCGCTCTTCAAAACAGCAAATTTACCACGGCTCACCAGCAACATGTGGCCATCACTGGCATCGACGCAGAACCAGCTTTCGTCTGAAAACACAATAGTCCTCCAGCCTGTCCTCCAATGAGCTCTCGCATGACACCACTGAAGTACAAAAACGGCGGTGGTTTGGTGTCAGTGGAATGCACGTTACATGTCGTCTGGCTCAGAGCTGTCCTTGAAGTAACCAGTTTGTAACAGCTCGTTGTCACTGTGACGCCAACTGCTGTTTACATTGCTGCTGCAGATGCCAGAGCCATACGCCGAACATGCAATGCGCCAGAGCCATACGCCGAAGACGATAGTCTTCCATTTCGGTAGTGCCACGTGGCCGTCCGAAACCCAGTCTTGTTGCGACCGTACATTCTCGTGACCTTCGCTGCCAGCAATCTACATCTACATCTACATTTACACTCCGAAAGCCACCCAACGGTGTGTGGTGGAGGGCACTTTACGTAAAATGGCTTTATTCCTGCTAAGTCTTTCTTCAGTACCGCAGAAGGAACATCCAGCTTTTGGTAGCCCTATTACATGATCCGCAAGCCACCCAACGGTGTGTGGCGGAGGGCACTTTACGTACAATGGCTATATTCCTGCTAAGTCTTTCTGCAGTACCGCAGAAGGAACATCCAGCTTCTGGTAGCCCTATTACATGATCTCGTTGAAACTAGGTGAAGAGTTGATAGAGGCAACATTGTCTCATTAAATGCGCTGTGAACTAAAATCAGTTCACCGCGTCTAACCACAAAGATAGCGATCGTTATAGCATGCATTTAAGCAGACCTGATTTGCATCTTCATAGTGATGCTACTATCACCATTCTTATGCGACTGGCAAGAAAAAGACACCAGGTTTCAGCAGTAGAAACCATACCCACCACCTTCCATTTAAGTCGCACAACTTCTTCTTGGTGTTGCGACTTTTTCAGCCAATGTACAACACATAAGTAACGATAAATTCAACGCAGCTCGGTACAGTAACGATTATCACCTTCTCATATTTTCGACCCACTTTATTATGTCCTCTTTTTTTTCTTGGAAGAGAAATAATGTTGGTGTTGCTACGTGAAGAGAATCTGACAATAAAATGCATCGAGAAAAAGTGGTAGAAGATCCTTTGAATAAACGACAGTGGGAAATAAAAATGTATTGGACAGCAGTGAGGCATGTTTATGCGGTTGCTTGACGTATAGCCAACAGCAGAA
The DNA here is from genome assembly GCF_021461395.2 of Schistocerca americana. Lineage (NCBI taxonomy): Eukaryota > Metazoa > Arthropoda > Insecta > Orthoptera > Acrididae > Schistocerca > Schistocerca americana. Next base: position 804,267,538 of record NC_060119.1, read on the forward strand.
AAACCAGCGTCTGCCGAGACAGACGTAGCAGCGTTTGTCTGCGCCGCCGAGCAATCGACCAGCAGGCGGCCGTGGCGTGGCGGTGTGGCGTGGCGCGGGTGATTGGCAAGGACAGCTGCTCCCCGTCACAGCCAAGGCGGCGTCCTGTGTGCCATCGGAGCCCGTGGGACACGGACGACAAGTACAGAAAGCCGAGCTGCAATTTCACTCTGATAAATTGGGGACTGAAAAATGTAGTTGTTTACAAAATATCTCCTAAAAACAATAGGACTACTTTAGTTTAGTAAGTGCATGTTGTCAAATAACGTTAGACCGTTTATACCTGATTTCTCTTGATGAAGACTGCGCGGGGTAGCCGCACGGCCTCGGGCGCCTTGCCACGGTTCGCGCGGATCCTCCCGTCGGAGGTTCGAGTCCTCCCTCGGGCATGGGTGTGTGTGTTGCCCTTATCGTAAGTTAGTTTAAGTTAGAGTAAGTAGTGCGTAAACCTTGGGACTGATGACCTCAGCAGATTTGGTCCCACAAGAACTTACCATAAATTTCCAAATAATTTCTTGATACAGGAGCAAAAATTGGAAATTTGTGGTAAGGTCTTATGGGGCCAAACTGCTGAGGTTATCGGTCCCTAAGCTTACGCACTACTTAATCTAACTTAAAGTAACTACGGTAAGGACAACACACACACCCATGCCCGAGGGTTGTTGTTGGTTGTTTTGGAGGAAGAGACCAAACAGCGAGGTCATCGGTCTCGTCGCGTTAGGGAAGGACGGGGAAGGAAGTCGGCCGTGCCATTTCAAAGGAACCATCTCAGCATTTGCCTGGAGTGATTTAGGGAAATCACGGAAAACCTAAATCAGGATGGCCGGACGCGGGATTGAACCGTCGTCCTCCCGAATGCGAGTCCAATGTGCTAACCACTGCGCCACCTCGCTCGGTATGCCCGAGGGAGGACTCGAATGGTTCAAATGGCTCTGATTACTATGGGACTTAACTTCTGAGGTCATCAATCCCCTTGAACTTAGAACTACTTAAACCTCACTACCCTAAGGACATCACACACATCCATGCCTGAAGCAGGATTCGAACCTGCGACCGTAGCGGTCTCAAGGTTCCAGACTGTAGCGCCTAGAACCGCTCGGCCACACTGGCCGGCGAGGAAACAGTGATAGAGTAAATGGAAGGTTCACTAACTTTACGTATGACCAGGACTCGAACCTCCGACATGGGGGAGCCGCGCTGGCCGTGACAAGGCGTCCTCGACTGCGCGGCTACCCCGGGCGGCGATGGAGGAGTTTCGATACGCTACTCCTCTGTGCAGTTTACGTAAACGTACTTTAATGTAGACCACCTGTAAGGCGAGGGTAGTCATTCAAGTTACTAACAAGGGAAACTCTCCATCGCACCCCCTTCCGATTTTGTGGTAAGATGGCGTCGTGGATAGCCCGTCCAAAATTGTGCACAGATCAAGCATGAAAACGGAAATATGGTAGACTGAACTGTGAAAAAAGAAGACAACGCGAAACAGTCAACGGTACAAACTCAAAATTTGCAACACTAAGCAGATATAGCTGCGATGTCGTGGTTATGTGGTCACGGTGTTGGACTGCGATGCGTGAGGTCCCTGTTCAAATCTCCTTCGTGCCTTCTTTTCTTTTTCACAAAATTATGGTCCGTCCGGTCACTGACGTGTCTGTTCGCTGTATTCAAATTTGTGTCTGTGTCATGGTGTAACGTCTGTTTGCGACAGCGAGGTGTAAAAGAAGAGACCTACAGACGTACGTACCTCCTGTTTGTTCTACCCAAGTGCCATGTTATGACTCTTTCGTTCCCTTTGGAAGTTTTGACTCTTCAGTTGCTTTGTTGTACGTACTTCACATCCATTATTTGTTGTTTTCATTTCTGCTAGAGGTCCATACGACATCACGCCTGCTCTCGCTATTCAACTCATTAACTTGCGACGGTAATATATTCTTACCACACGACTCATATTCTGTAACCAATGTACAGTAGAATCATTGCCAAGACTACAGAAGGAGAAAAGACACGTCAGTGACAGGACGCAAAGTTCATAATATTAAGGGAAAAAATGGGGCAGTAGGGAGATTTCAACCGAATCTCCCGGGTTGCTGTCCAACACCGTGACCACAGAACCACGATGCTGTGATTCTTGCATTGTGCGCGATGTTGCATATCTTGAGTTTGCACCATTCACTGTTTCTACTTTGCCTCATTTTTCATATTTCAGTACGCTTTCTTCCTGTTTTCATATTTGATCTGTGTTCAGTTTTTGACGGGCTATGCACTAGGCCATTTTACCTCTAAATCCGAGAAAGGTTCGATGGGGGGTTTCCCTCGTAATTTCTGTAAACCATAAGGAGTGCAGTTAACTTTCACAGGCATTACATAAGCGCATCATTGACAAAACTGAAACCATAGAACATGGTTCAAATGGCTGTAAGCACTGGGGTCATCAGTCCCCTAGACTTACAACTACTTAAATCTAGCTAACCTAAGGACATCACACACATCCGTGCGCGAGGCAGGATTCGAACCTGCGACCGTAGCAGCAGCAGCGCGGTTCCGGACTGAAGCGCCTAGAACGTCTCGGCCACAGAGGCCGACACTATAAAAGAAAGACGATGTACGATCCGTCATTTTACGGACAACACCTTGGTATTAGAGTGAGTTTCTTATTCTAGCAGGGGCTCTCTAGACGAGTAGCACTTAAAACTAAATGCATATACAGCAAGGGAACAGCAGGTACAACTGAGATAAACAGCATTCGTTACTACATTTATCCATTATAGAACAGTGTTTCAATAGAATATAAATACAAATAACTCACAGCAGCCGCTATAAACAAATAGTTCATAAGTGACCAGCTGCTGTTATTTATATTTATATTCAGTAGACTTTACCTTATTTTGCAGCAAAATTTGATTAATACTGAAAATATCTTAATTTTGAGATATGCACATTAATTTTGATTTGTATACCAAATTATTAATATTGCGCGCTATATGAGTGCAGTAGCTCCGAAAACTAGATACCACTAAAGAATTCATATTGAACAAGGGTAAAAAAAAAGAATGAAAAATAAAACGCACCGAAATAGCTGAACAGCTTTTTAAATCAGCGTCATCGGAAAATGTCGGTGAGGATTAAATGAAAAATTAATTTAAGATTAAATTCTGACCTCCATTTCGGAATGCGGTTATTACAGATGAAGCACAACCATGGACTAGACAAGAGCGGGGCATCATGACACCTCGAGGAATATTTTCGTTATTCATTATAAATGGTCTGCGGAAACCACGGAAAAGCCTTGTAAAAGTTGGGTAGTCTGGAGGGAATTTCTTTTTCAGTCCTTCTGAACTAAATGCACAAAAGTAAGAAGACTGGGCAGAGAAAGTACTACTGCAAACAGAAGTACAAGAAGAAATTCAATTCAATAAGAGACAGTGAAATAATAATTAAGCCAGGAACTAATAGATCATGACATTAGTGCCACATGTTTCTAAGCGCTGTTATTCTATTTTCTGCTACTATTCGATGATTATTTTATTGAAACAAGTGGATTTGGGACAAATGCTTCCCATTTCGTTTTGGGAAGATGCACTACCAGTGTGGTGTCAGGGTCATATTTTCGGCAGGAGGCAGTCAGTGGACCTCATTAGAACAGGCGAACCTCCCCGGGGAGATGGCAGTTTTCGCAGACGCGACGCTGCAAGCCGCTTCAAGCTTTTGCGAACTGACGTGACACACGCCTTAGCTGAGGACAGGGGCGCCATGCCACCCCCGCTGTCCCTAGAGAAGAATTACTCAGTTTGAGACTTTCGCCTCTTTTGCATGAACATCAAAGATCGAGACATCACAATGCCACCAGGGCAGCATGAGAAAGCGCCAAAATTTTGGTCATCGAATATAACTGAAACCGACCAGTATTGGTTAAAAACAGTCTTGGTTGCAATTTTAGTTTTTTTTATTTTTCAACGACGCGTTTCGCCTTATTTAGGCACCTTCAGGTTATCTAAATAGAAAACAGAGAACAAATGTATCTATTTAAGAATCACGATCGCGTTGTGCAGACTTGGATAACCTAGAAGCGTGTATAAACAGATCACCTATTGAAAATATAAACATATCATCTATTGAAAGGGGACCGATGACCGTAGCAGTCTGGTTCCTTTAATCCCACAAACCAACCAACCAACTATTGAAAGAGCAAATACCTTAATTTAGTATTTCTTAAGAATCCTTTAGTCAGTGTAGCCAAAGGGCATCGACGAATATATCAGGCCAACATCGCCTTCGTTAAACTCAGTAAAAACTAGAAATATAAAATAGTAAAATCATTACCTTTTCTAGATGGACGCGAGAGGCACCAAGATCTGCATAACGCGCTCCCGTTCACAGGAGCGAGTAACAGTACGATGAGGGCTCAGGTAGTGTACCAGTACTGAAGCCTAATACAGAATCACCTCAAGAGGTGGCGCTGCGACGCAGCAGTGATTAAAAGTGAGAGATCGTAAACTGGATATACATACCCACTAAATCTTTATAAATGTAATGCACATAAAACATTGATAAGATGAAATTACTAGTGGCAACACCTGTGCTTAACTTATTCTAAAATTTTGACGAAGTAAAATATAAATGAAGGCGGTAAATTTAAAATGAGAAAACAAGGTGTATAACACAACACACAGATGCAGTACATAAACAGATTTTTCGTATCATTTACCACTAGAACGAGAACATTATTAACACAGGACCGTAATTTCAAATAAAGAGGCCGTCCATATAACACTCAATACTGCGTCATTCGGAGCTAGAACGTCTAGCAAGAAAACTTTTTTTATAAAATACAAGTAAAATTATTAGGCTTAAAAACACACACCAACTTGGAAGACGGACGTTATGCGGGTAAACTCCCCCCACCCCTTTTTTTTTTTTTTTTTTTTGGCTACACTGAAATGTGTAAAATGCGTCATCATTTAAAGCGACAAACTCGCAAGTATCCTATTTGAGTAAAAAAAACCTAATGGCTTTGCTAAGAAGACGACATAAGACCAGAGAGGAGTAGGGCTCATATTTAGGCAGGACTACGAGAGCTCCAGGATTACACTAATAACACCGATTTCATAACATCTAAAAAGGCCTGATTGGCGCTAAATATTTGGCCGTTAAGGAGAGACAGATCTTTGTCTTCCATATGCCTAAATATTTCAATTTCTTCCAAAATGTTTAACTTCTTACCCTTTTGCGCAAAATGCAAAATCTTAAGATTTTGTATTTGCGGAGGACTGTGGCCACTGGCTTTAAGGTGTCGGGCAAAGGCAGAGCTCTGTTTTACCTGTCCCCATCTATTAAGAAGATGTTCTTGCAATCTAATTTTGAAGGTTCTGCCTGTTTGTCCAACATATCCTGCATTACAATCGCGATACTCCAGCAGATATACCCCCAATCGACCAATCGTGGACACGCTGCTACAGTCCAGCACTAACCTTTTGTTTTAGTGTGCATTTTGTATACCAATAGTGGGAAATTCTTCTGCATTCCCCTGTTTTTCATGAAATAAGACATTTTATTGCCTTTCACATAGGAAACAGCGATGGGTCGTCCCCTCCATGTGTTAATTTCGAGGGTCAGGTGGTTGAGAGCTGAGAACGAAGATTCTGGGCTATTCTGCTCTGAGCCGCCCTGCTGGACGTTTCTTCTGCGGGCCGTCATCTAGTGCTGACCAGCACGTGCTAGCTGCTCTTGGGGAAACGTAGGTGTTGCAATTGCGCTAGTAGGGTCCACATTCTACATCTACATCTACATGATTACTCCGCAATTCACATTTAAGTGCTTGGCAGAGGGTTCATCGAACCACAATCATACTATCTCCCTACCATTCCACTCCCGAACAGCGCGCGGGAAAAACGAACACCTAAACCTTTCTGTTAGAGCTCTGATTTCTCTTATTTTATTTTGATGATCATTCCTACCTATGTAGGTTGGGCTCAACAAAATATTTTCGCATTCGGAAGAGAAAGTTGGTGACTGAAATTTCGTAAATAGATCTCGCCGCGACGAAAAACGTCTTTGCTTTAATGACTTCCATCCCAACTCGCGTATCATATCTGCCACACTCTCTCCCCTATTAAGTGATAATACAAAACGAACTGCCCTTTTTTGCACCCTCTCGATGTCATCCGTCAATCCCACCTGGTAAGGATCCCACACCGCGCAGCAATATTCCAACAGAGGACGAACGAGTGTAGTGTAAGCTGTCTCTTTAGTGGACTTGTTGCATCTTCTAAGCGTCCTGCCAATGAAACGCAACCTTTGGCTCGCCTTCCCCACAATATTATCTATGTGGTCTTTCCAACTGAAGTTGTTCGTAATTGTAACACCCAGGTACTTAGTTGAATTGACAGCCTTGAGAATTGTACTATTTATCAAGTAATCGAATTCCAACGGATTTCTTTTGGAACTCATGTGGATCACCTCACACTTTTCGTTATTTAGCGTCAACTGCCACCTGCCACACCATACAGCCATCTTTTCTAAACACACTTTCCTCAGCAGCTTCTTACTTGCTTGCTTTGTCACACATCTTGTATTACTTGATTTGGTTATACTGTGTGGCTTCTTGTTGTATCGTTAACTTTGATAATGCAAGCTTCCCAGACGAACATATATTGTTGCACTTTCTCCATACGATCTTCCACACTGTTTGGTACTGCATTAGCGTCATTTTGTAATTTGATTTGGGTATTAAAGAACTTTGTTCTCTGTTAATTTTATCGATATTTGTCAGTCATTAGAGCAAGTAAACATCTGTTAATATCAGACTTAGATTTCAAGATCCTTTACATTGTCCTACAAGTTTTCTGTGGCTAGGCGGCCCATTAATAATAAATACAGTCTGGTGCACACCTAAGACTGTTTTTCTCACCGTGGTAGCGTTACCGTAGTGTACAGTACCCAGATTCATCGATCACTGTATTATTATTCAGTGAAGGCGATGAGTATTGCACTCCGTCGTTTTGTTTGATTCTAAATCTGCTTACTGACGAGGGAGAAGCGACGTCGATGTTCCCTATAAGTTTGCTGTCGGTTGTTTCATGACTGTTTGGCTTAAGGCCTTGCAGTAATATTGTATAGCAGTGGTGATTATTAAGAAACTTTCATGCTGACGCTATCGAGGATCTACTTTTGCTTTTTTTTTATATTCTGCAGTTAGGACGCCATAGAGAGATGCATCTTGGGGATGCCAAAAGTTGTAGCATCCACTTTCGTCTCAGGTGCTAGCTTGCATGTTACAGTACAGCTGCGAGTGTGGTGCACGCGAACAATATGTTGTTTGTAAATTGTTTCTCATATCTTGGGAGAGTTTACTGAATAAATGTTACATTGCATGTGAAGACTTTTTTACTCGTGTGTGAAGCTATTTTTATGCTCACTTTCATTCATTCACCTTAAATTCGTGATAGCGATAGTTGACTGTGTACTAGGTTTTGTTTTTATTTCTTTTATTCGCTGGTAGGGCAAGTCGGCAAGATCAAGCGAGGCAAGGAGAGCTTTTAACCAAGAAGATTAAGTGGAATCACAGAGAGTCAAATCAGAATCCTCTGAAGGCAAGGCATCAGCAGCAGTTACATTGCCTGAAACCCAAAAACCACACTGACAAGCAAACAGAGTGAAACTAGCGTGACCTACGAAATGGGGTCCACCACGGGGCAGAGCGGATCCAATTTTGGAGTCATAGGGCACATTCACATTTTGGGTCCAACAAATCCTACAGAAAGCAGACTCGTACAGAAAACAAATACACGAAAGACATAGGGAAGCAGAAAAAGATAAGAAACAAGCAGAAATATATAGGTAACATGTGAAGGAAGACAGAAAAGAAGCACAGGAGGGTAGAGAGGAAGGCTCAAGCAGACACGATTAATGTGGAAGTAGATAAAGAAACACGGAAAGACAGATTACCGATTTAGGGTAGAGATGACTAAGAGTATCAAATCGGTGGAAAAAAAGCTTGGCAAGGTTTCACGAGTGGTGGAAACCAACATGACCAGGATGGCCCAGTTTGAGTCCAACGTAAAAAGAGCTGAGGTACCGAACACCTAACTTTCTGAAGCAATGCAGGCTGTAGAGAAGGCATATATCTCAGTAGCTCATAGACTGCAGGTTATGGAGGAACGAACTGAATCTGTAGCTACAGAAACGAGTTTGTATCACTCAGACGTGATGCAGGGAAGCTAAAGAGTGAGCTCGAGTGACCACAAGGAGAAATTAATGCCCCTGACAGAGAGTAGACTGATAGTTAACGACATATTTTTGAGAGTTCAGAACCTAGCGGCGCGCCGTCAGTGGCACAAGATAAGGCCACTCCCAGGGTGTGTGGCATCGGGGCCTGCAACCATCAATGGTCAGGGGCTTGATGACAAACACATCTCCTCACTGAGGAATTGCCTCACTTATACCACAGGTGAAGCCCTGCATATTAAGAAAAGGAAAAGAATAAAATGGAAAAGGAGGGTAATGAAAATACTGCCACATACCACCCACAAGAAAACCCAACAGTGAGAATCAAGCTGGAGCTGGGAAAGCTTTGTCGGACCTACTGCAACAAAAGATATTACACCTGGGAATATCAGAGTACGGCTCAGCCAATATGGCTCCAACAGAAATTTTGTTGAATCAGAACCCAGAGGAGAGGATTAGAGAATTGATTGCATTTCCATCATAGAAGTTGCTTAGGCATTGTCAGATGATTGCGGGGGCAGTAACTAATGTCAAGGAAGCAGCACCGTAGTGGTAGACGAGGAACGCAGACAAAATAAAACAGCATTTCTTCGACCCGGGACAGAAGGTAATGGTGAAAACCATCACATTTGCTGCAAAGTAAAGAATAAATTGTACAAGTTATTCTCCCTGTATGTAGGGCCAGTCCAGATAAAACACCTGGTTTTTGCAATTCTCGCCATTATGGAGATTTTACGGATAAAGAGGATAATTAGAACACGCCACTTCTCAGATTGGATAGCATTTGCGCAGCATCGTTGCCTTGGCTAATGTAGATAATTTGTGTTAGTTAAGTAAACAGGTTCATTATTTGCTTCTTACCCATAAGTTCTTCGTTGTACTTAGTAGTGGGATTTTAGGTGGTCTGTTTTTATGACACTTGTGGCTGCTACAGTTTGCAGGTATGTTTGTACCTTTTGGGAATAAGTTAGGGATGGAATGATGTGAAGAATATTGGAGCTACACATGTCTCGCAAATAACATTTATTTATTAGGCGTGAGTGCTTGTATGTACATGTTTACCAGTCTTTTGTATGCATGGCGTGATAATCCATACATAATTGCATGAACGTAATGCTTGTCCTGCAAATGTTTTAGATAATGAAGCACAGTTACCATCACTAAGAATCGTTCTCTTTCAGAAGCCTCGAGGACATGCAAGGTAACAGAATGTGATGCATCGTTCCTCTAAAATTGTATTTCTTCTTTCCGGCGTCTCACCTCAGTTTCCTCTGACTTTGTGTCAAGTTTTGTGAAATATCTTTTGTTGAGAGAGTGTAAAGCTTGTTTTTGGGGAAACTATTAGTTCCTGTCACTTATATTGGAACTTGAAAGCATGCAGCCAATAGTACTGCACCATTAGAGGAATCTTTTGGGTGTGGCACAGGGAGAATTTATGGATTTTATCTTCTGTATGGTCATAGAAATGCTATTATGAGTTTTTGTCCCACTGCCAGCTACCAGTTATGTCCTGGGGGTAATTACCGAGATGTTTTGAGGATTTGTGAGGCATTATCTTTTGCCAGGAGATCGCTGAGGGTACTTGTGTTAGGAATTGTGTCTCTCTTTGTGTCATTATCGTACATTCACCAGCTTGTATTGCTGGAAAGTGTTGTCTAATTTGGATTACGTCACCCTCTTGAAACTTGCTACGCATAGTGCATATCTCACTTGGACCATCACACAGACAGACCTATAGTAAAGCACCAGTAATTTCTTAAGCTTAAGGATTTTAGCATTAACGAGATATGAGTAAGATAATGGGTAATGAACTTATCTGAGTCAAAATTTGCACCTAACTTCTGCTACGAAAACTGTGCTTTCTTCTCCTTGATTCATGGTGTAAATTAATTATAAACATCAAACCGATGTTCTCTTTCATTAGATTTATTTCTCATGGTAACACATTCACAATTACACTAAGGTCACTCATGGGGATGCTAAACGTCAGTATTGCCACGTGGTATTGTAATGTTGGGTACAGTTGCAGAAAATTACTGATCGGCTGCAGGCAGATGCGAGAAGAGGCTCATGCAGCAGTTATAACCGAGGACTCCCCTCCAACCCCCAGTCCCCTGGGACTGCCAAAATCAGCAAGCGTCCTACACATTCAGCCATAAAGGAAACTACTTGCACGTGCCTCTCTTTAACACCATGTCGACCAGCACAAAAATGGCGTCGATGTAAACGGGCCATCGGGGACGTCCAAATCACAGATGTGGGCCTCCTTTTAAATGAACATAGCCCTACGCAATTTGAGCTGTGTCTCAGAGGAAGGGAAGTTTTGATGACACACTGTAAATCAAGCCCCTGTGAAAACACCCCATTTTGTGGAGAATAATTCATCAACAAACAAATTTAATTTCTTAGGAAACACAAATACTGCCAATAATTTTTCGTAACCATTCATATTCCAATGTAAAGGAGTGGGCAGGTGCTAGCATTTAGTGATGCAGCTCATATCTACTATTTTCTGGGCTATAGAAATAAGTAACAAAATATCTGGCCCATAGAAGCTCCTCTAGATTTTACTTTCAAGCCATCATAATACTTCATTTTATGCATACAGTTCAATATATTATCTAACTTGTAAGTATTGAGGACTGATAAGTAGATTTTCTCTGCTATAAGGTGTTGTACTCAACAAAATACCACTCATCGGACTGTGGTGGGCTTTTAATTTTACTGCTGTAGGAGCCGAGATGATAATACAACACATAAAACATTAGATCACTTTATTTCAACCTGAAAAAGATGAAATACAACCCATGTCCACATGACTGACATGAGTATTTATTTCTGTGACTGAACTTTAACGTATTAGTTGATTAGAACAATATACTAGCCGGTTCTCACAGAGTGCAACTGACGATAAACATTTATGCAGAGTTCTTTTTAGTACATTTATCCCACTGTTGGCTCGGTGGAGTGACGATGCTGTCGTATTTGGCGATGATTTCAGACTGGGCTGAGCGGCAGTGCACTCTGACATAAGCAAGCGTGCTGATGCGGTGGCGTGTGGAAACTCTTCTGGGTGTGGCTGCTCTGACACGGTTCATACATCGCTGCGTCTGGCAGCGACTATGTTTACTTGTGGTTTCCTCGAGAGGTACCAACCTTGTCTTGGCACCTCTTCCTTCAAACGACTCACATAAGATGTATTTGATGTTATGTTGAATTCTGTTAGATGCTGGATTGTTATGAGCCATCATGTTTACAACATGCCCTTCCGACATAAAATTTGCTTGCTATTAGCCTTTTTGTAAAAAATCCATACAAACAAATTATTGCATCGAACATTCCAGGGGTGTACTACCGGTCCATAGTGTCCAACGGGCACAATATTTCGGCGATCACACATGCCGCCATAGTCAGGCGCGCTGACGAACTGCGCTCACGAGGTCGGGCGGCCGTCTTAAATCCCCTCACCTCTCGAGACATTCTCTCTGCGGTCCACGCCCGCGTGTCAGCGTGGTGGCGTCGGTGTAATTGCCTCGTCCGTCCTAGTCGCCCGTTCATTTCCTTTGCTGAGCGTCTTTTAATTAGACTCAATGCTGGTTCCCATGCCCTGCTGAGGTTGTAGCCGCAATCTCGGTTGATGAGTCCGTCCCTGGTACGAATTTCGATAGCCTTGATACGTCGCAGTATGGGAAAACTTAACCAAAACGTAAGGTAAGCAGAGCTCACAGACTGCAGGGAGTGAAAGCGTAGACCCAAATGAGGTTACAGTTTCAAACACAACTTAATTTTATTAAACATTAAAAAACACTTGTTCACTGGTACACACACACACACACACACACACACACACACACACACACACACACACACACAATAAATTTTTTTAAACTCCAGGCCTGAAGGGCCGCTGAACATTCTCAACTGTAATGCCAAAATGACAATCCTAAGATTCAAGATAATCACGTTCTGAAGGACCCAACACTATTATTGACCAATACAATAAGTTACTGAAAGGAATGACTTTAATCACTCGGACAGAAAGGCCAATCAAATATAGCCGCAAATGCTGTTTTGATAATGCTACAAGAGTGCAAAACCAACAGTTTTGTTACTTCGTCCAATGGAGCAGTAAAGACCAAAAGACAAATTCATATACCAAAGGTGTTTTTTTTTTTAATAAGACAAGCTAACAAGATAAAATTAATAACCAAAAAGGGGTAGTGACGTCGCCACTCGGCCTGAAGGGCCTGAATATCAGTAGTAATAAATATTTGAGAATGGTTGAAGTTAGTGAGTTAGAACTTAAAACCAGCCCGTGCTCCTCACCACTAGGAAAAATTTACAATCAGCTGTGCTAGGACTTCCTGCTTTAGCAATAGGGCACAGAGCAGCAGAACAACTAGAAACTTCACCAACGTGGCGAATCCTCCACATAGGTCATGAAAGCAACTCTCTATAACACATAAAATAAAAATTACTAAACATTGAAACACATGGTTCAAAATATAACGCCTATCTAGGCAGGAACTGTTAATGACGCCCACTGGCCTTCGTAAATCTTCGACTTAGTAAATGTGACGGCCAGTACTAAATAATAAAAAATGGCTCTGAGCACTATGGGACTTAACATCTGAGGTCAACAGTCCCCTAGACTTAGAACTACTTAAACCTAACTAAACTAAGGACATCACACACATCCATGCCCGAGGCAGGATTCGAACCTGCGACCGTAGCAATAGCGCAGTTCCGGACTGAAGCGCCTAGAACCGCTCGGCCACAACGGCCGGCTACTAAATAATAATATCACTCAAATTGTAAAATACAAGATCGTTATTGCACTTGGGTCAGAATAAAATTTCAACCACAGATATTATTTTAGGTTCAGTTATTAAGGCACAGAGATTTAACACTCTTTTCTAGTGATAGTTACACTTGACAATATAACACCACATCATTGAACCGGGATTTCGGGCACGCCTGAGCCTACTAAAATTGCGAAACACCATGGCACACGACCTTAGATCAAAACACACCCGACGACACGGGCAGAAATTGAGTGAGACACATCAAGTCAATAATGTCTCGCCGTTAGTCCAGAAGGCAGACAAGCATTCGGCGACAGGTTGCAACCAGCACTAACTCGAGTTATGTCAATCGCCCCAGTTCCGCCATAGCAACGCGGACACGCCGCGTCAACAGTTGCCACGCCGAGCTTCCTTTTTACACAGCCCGTCCAGAACGACTGCCGCCGTCCCGAGTACACACGCCCGTAACAATCATGTGCGTTCACAGGAAGTTATACCACCTTTCCCGCAACATTACGCTACCACACAACCGGAAACTTAACTCCCCGTCTCACTCCGGCAGCAGCACTTGATACTCTCGTCGTCAGCAGGTCTCTCCCCAGAACGTAGCGCCCTCCGAAATTTAAAAGCAAACAGACCAATCGCGGCAGAGCAAAGCCAAAGCTCCAGAAGAAGACACACCACACCTGAGCAAAGATGAAGATGATACGGTTCAAGCCTCTCTAACGACCCTGCCCTAGTATTTAGATGTCTGTGCCAGGACCCTGGTATGTTGTTTTCTACGTTATGTGGATGACACGTTCGTGATCTGGCCCCATGGAAGGGACAAGCTCCTAGACTTCCTTACACACCTGAACTCCATACATCCGAACATCAAATTCACTATGGAGACCGAAGCAAAAGGAAGATTACCATTTCTGGACGTCATGGTCAAAAGGAAAGCGGGTGGCACCCTGGGCCACGGTGTATACAGGAAGAAAACGCACACCGACTTGTATTTGCAAGCGGATAGCTGCCACCACCCTGCGCAGAGGAATGGGGTGCTAAAAACACTGGTGCACAGGGCGCGTACCATCTCTGACGCAGAGAGTCTGCCCCAAGAACTGGAACACCTCAAAACTGTATTGTAGGAAGAGGGGTACTCGGAATGGCAGATCAGACGCGCTCTTCGCCCCACCTCTACAGTAGAGCGTGTGGAGACGGAAGAAGTCACGCGGAAAGAGATAGCCACTGCCTATATACCGTAAACTGGCGCACTATCGGGGAAAATAGGACGAATATTGAGCAAACACCGAGTAGGAACTGTCTTTTGTCCAGCAAATAAAACGCAAGTATCATTGGTAAGTGTCAAAGACGATCTCGGTTTGCGGGAGGCCGGCATATAGCAGATTCCGTGTCAATGTGGGAAGGCTTTTATTGAACCATCGAAGATCGTTGCCGAGAACATCAGAAGCACACTCGACTTGGGTACCCCAACAAGTCGGCGGTCGCAGAGCACTGTTTGTCCGAAAATCGCGAAATGGGCTACTAACATACCAGGGCCTTGGAACAGACATCTAAACAGTGGGACAGCGTCGTTAGAGAGGCTATCGAAATTCGTACCAGGGACGGACTCATCAACCGAGATTGCGGCTACAACCTCAGCAGGGTATGGGAACCAGCATTGAGTCTAATTACAAAGACGCTCAGCAAAGGAAACGAACGGGCGACTAGGACGGACGAGGCAATTACACCGACGCCATGACAGGCGCCGGCGCCAGCGTCTCACAGACCGCTGACGTTCGGGCGCGGATCGCGGAGAGAACTCCTCGCAAGGGACGGGGATTTAAGACGGATGCCCGCCCTCTTGAGCTCAGTTCGTCAGCGCACCTGACGATGGTGACACGTCTGATCGCCGAAATATTGTGCCCGGTGGACACTACGGACCGGCAGTACACCCGTGGACTGTTCGAGCAAGAAATACGCCGGGAGAAACTGAAGAATCACAAATTATTGCATTATTGTGATTTTGACAGCCCGGTGTGGGAGACTATTTTTGTATGACATATAATCACCCTTTTGTCGTAGTAATCATGTGTCATAAGTAGAAATTAGTGGGCACAGCCCCACGAAATATACAGACTTTTCATTGCATAACACAAGAAAATTTTGCTTAATTAAATCGTTTAAGCATCGGATCGACAAGGTGAACTCGGCCCAAAAGACAGTTTTTGTCAATATTTGATTTATGTTACATGGAAATTCTTGATATTCCATTTTGCTTTTGCTGTTTATGTACTCGTATGAACCTGATGCAGCATATTGCTTCTCACATCATGTCTTTTATTATAAATCAAATAGGCAACATGATGCCTTCCCACTTTCTTTGCTCTGATGGAAGGAGGTTAGCCCTTTTCGGGTTCCAGTGGTTGAGCTGCTTAATTTCTGGGATGCCAAAACCAGGTGACGAACGAGTACTGAAAATTTTTTATTCTTTTTGAAAGCGGCATGAAGAGCTGATGTGACATTACTGTCACATATCGCCAAGCGATATTGTTTCATTTTCAGTTAATCTCATTGGAAGGGGCGCAAAATCCCCAGTGTGGTGGGCTGTTTTTAAGGAAGTGAGACTGCGGCCTGCTTCAAGTTTTTGTGAACAGAGCCGGTTCCTAACGTAGCGGATGGCAGAGGGTGCCATGCCACCACTGCCTACCCCAGAGAATAAACGAGTCTGACGTCTCTGCCTTTTCTGTATGAACATCAAAGGTGGAAACACCGCGATGCCACCTGTCCAGCGTCAGAAAAACAGTTGATTTTGCTCCAAATTTTTGGTCATTCAATAGAACTGAGTCGCTCCGCTCTGTGCTTGGCGCGAAGAAGCCGAACAGTTGAGGAAACTCTGCTACAGCCCGGTATCAGCCTCATGTTTGTTAATGTACATTTTGTATGCTGAAAGCAGGAAGTTTGTGCTCCGTTCCCATGTTTCTTTCATGAAATAAGCAATGTCCTTGCCCGTCACACTGGAAGTAGCAATGTGCCGCCTCCTCCATATGATATTTTCGAAGGTTAGGCAGTCGACGCCCGTGAATTAAGATTCTGCGCTATTCGGCACTGGGCTTCCGTGCTGGACGTTTCCTCTGTAGGCTGCCATCTAGTGCTGATCAGAGCGCTAGCTGTTGTTGGAGAAATGTAAGTGCTAGCAGGATCCAGGTTCTCAGAAGCTCGTTACTTGCCTACTTTGTCACACATCTTGCGTTGCTTTATTTGGTAATAATTTGTGGCTTCTTGCATCGTTAACTTTAATTTCACCAGTTCCTTAGGTGAGCATATCTTGTTGTGCTTTCTCCATAAGGTCTTCCACAATGTTTGGCATCTCTCCACCGTTTTAGCGTCATTTTGTAATTTGATTTGAGTTTTAGAGAAATTTTGTTACCTTCCATTCAGAAGGCTGTTGTACGCAGTGACCGTTATATTCACATTAAATAATATTCAATGAACTGTGGGTGAAGCCCGACCAACAAGCATTAAATGCATTGATCAAAAATGATAGTGCATTGAGAATGGCTAGTTTCTAGCTGAAATCTAGATCTGCCAATAAAATTTAAAAAGGACGACCCATAGCTGAAATCTATTATTTACAAGTCAATTTTACTAGAATTTTTTTCGGTCATCAAAGGAAGTAAATATATGTTAATCCCAGCTTTGACTTCGATTTCAATATCTTTAAAATAGTCCTACAACTTTTCCATGTTTAGGGGACCCACTAACAATAAATATGATCTGGTGCACACCGCCGGCCGGTGTGGCCGAGCGGTTCTAGGCGCTTCAGTCTGGAACCGCGCGACCGCTACGGTCGCAGGTTCGAATCCTGCCTCGGGCATGGATGTGTGTGATGTCCTTAGGTTAGTTAGGTTTAAGTAGTTCTATCTTCTAGGGGACTGACGACCTCAGACGTAAAGTCCCATAGTGCTCAGAGCCATTTGAACCATTTGGTGTTCACCTATGCTTGTTGTTCTCACTGTTCTGGAATTAATGTTGTGCTCAGTGGCCAGACCCAACAATCATTCTCTTACTATTCTGTGAAGGTAACGACATCTGCACTCACTCGCCTATTTTGATTATAAATCTATTTATTTCCTAGGGAGAGCTATGTCGATTCCTCTAGGATAGGCGCCGCGCGGGATAACCGCGCAGTCTAGGGGCCCTGTCATGGTCCGTGCGGCTTCCCCCGTCGGAAGTTCGAGTCCTCCCTCGGGCGTGGGTGTGTGTGTTGTCCTTAGCGTAAGTTAGTTTAAGCCAGATTAATTAGTGTGTAAGCTTAGGGACCGACGGCCGCAGCCGTTTGGTCCCATAAGATCTTACCACAAATTTCCAATAATTTCCTAGGATGGGCATTGTTCCTGACTGTTTGGCTTACAACCTTGCAGTATTCAGACGTAATAAGCAGTAACATTGCACGCTAACGGCGATCATTAAGAATCTGTCACAGCAAATTAAGAACTAGCAGTAAATATGACATTGAGGAATAAATAAATGGGCAGGTGGTCAAAACAAAGTGTGCAAACAATACTGATGAAGTTAGGGAAGGGGATTGGCCGTGTCGTTTGCGAAGGATTCATCTCGGCAGATTCTTTCGTCTATGTAGCGTAAGCGCGGAAAATCCAAATCTGGATAACCGGACGGGGATCCGTACCCTGTTTCTCCCGAATGACGTACCTACCGACCCACTTCGCGTAGTGAAAATATTGTGATTGATTTATAAAGTGGGACAGATATGATTGGCAAGGAGGTTGGTGCACGAAATTTCAGGGGATTTACAGCTGATCTTTTTTTTCCAGTTACACTTTCGATCAAATATAGACTATTTTTTCGGTCCTTATCTCCCATCTTCCGATCTTTTCGGTTTTGCTGTTATGTAACAATATCGTCGTTGTGTGTGGCTGCTTCGACATTAAAATTCTGGTAATTTTATACCAAAATGCAGCTGATACTGTCACCAAGGTTTATAATACAAGTCTGAAGTGAATACACTGAGCCTCATATCGAAAAAGTAGAAAAGAAAGATTCTAGATAAACGGAAAAAGAGACGAATAGCTAAACACAAAATACGTGAGTAAATACATGATAAGACTTAAATGATAATAATAACAGCTCTGAAATCACGGCTACACAAAGAAGACGTTATAAGTTTTTTCCACTACTTGTAGTCAGTTTTGGCTACGGTCTTTTACCTCTTGCAACAGCGACAATTTATGGTATTACTAAAGGAAATCAATTTCCCGGACGAGTCCGAGAACATTCGGGATGCTTTAGGAATAAAGCTATCTCGACTGCTTAAGATGTTTATTTATTTATTCGTCTTTTTGGCTGCTGCTGCCTCAGATCAAATCTTAGAACTTTTAAAACAGTATTCAGTGCCAGCATCAACAGAAGCCTCTACCTAAGTGGCACGTAAACTCGTTCACAGCTTACTCACAAGGCATGTTTACGTGGTGAAAGACCTGTGCTGAGGTTTCTCCACTACTGTTAAACTTTCTGATATATCAAAAATGTGTACCTGACTCGGATTCGAACGCGAAACCTCGTCTTTTGCTGAGAATGCTCTTGCGGACAGACATCACACATTCATATAATTGGTTCACCCTGATAGGCAATGAATACACAACTTTCAGTCCAGATTCACATTTATGTTCGACCTCCAGTGGAAATCTAAATGGAGGACATGGTCAGGTGGCACTAGGTGGGTATGTGAGTCCGCACATTTGTAATAAATAGTGTGTCCGGGCGGTGCAGTGGGTAATGCAATTGCCCAGTAAGCAGGATATCTCAGGTTCGAGTCCTGGTCCAGCACACATTTTCGCTCATCACCACTAAATCCACTTTAAGTCCCAATGCTACTGATATCATTAGTTACTTCACTATCCTTTCTTCACCATCAATTTACATAATACTAAAATATTTTCAATAAGCTGAAGATATTCAAAATTTCTGTATTGTGAGACTTCTGCGGAAATTAGTGCAAAAGGAAACAATGAAACTAGAATTTAAGGTGAACCAATACTGGACGAGTCTGCCTCCATAGTTAAGGGGTGCAGAGGACGTGAGTTCGTTCCTGATATTGCCAGCGACCTTTCCTTGTTGATGGGACTGGTATGGTGTTGGTTAGCCTCGTGACGGCTTACTGCGGACGGAAGAGCGGTGCGCTAACTCCACGCCCCTCCATCGGCATCCAGTGACGATATTGGTGTAGGAAGACAAGGCGGTCGGTCGGTACCGATGAGCCCGCCAGGGTCTCTTGATGAAGTTTGCATTTAGCGTTAAAGGAAGTGCTATGGATAGAGGGAAACTGTATTATTCGATGTTTCTACACTTTCGAAAAGACGCATTTTAAATAAAATATTTTCGTATAAGATGTCTAACCAGTATTGCGAATGGATCTAAAATTTCTTCATAGGCATTTCAAACCACATGTTCATTTTTTTCCTGGCTTTTCCAGATAGAGTGAACTTGCAGTAGATAGACTGGTAGATAGCAATAGCATGTTAAATCAATGGCAAAGGCAGTTTCAGACATTTTATCTTCTGAAATTGAGCATCTAAGTAGTTTCATGTATCCAAATCAACGTTGGAAAGATACGTTCGTAGAGTTAAGAATAATTCCAACTACGCAGTTGATAAATCAGATGGAAAATTTAAAACTGTGTTCACTACAGAACAGAAAGATGAGATGGTAGCACACTTAAAGTCAAAGGAGAGTTGACTCTTTAATCCAATGATGAAACACCTCACTGAAGGAACATTAGTCTATCAACTAGAAGAAAGAAATAGCTTATCCCACGGATCTGAAAAAGAACTTGTCTAGCTGGGCAGGACTGGATTATAGGATTTGTTACCAAGCATTCTACGTTGTGTATTCGTAAGCCAGAAAATGCATCTAGTGCACGAACGATGGAATTCAGTAAACTAATAACTGTAACAATAACAGTAATTTGACATTAAGCAATAAAATAATAGTAAACTTTTCAAAATGATAGCAAAATATTTCCTTACTGTTGTTACCGATTTTTTGAAGGTTTCATATTCCTTAGTCTAAATTGTTCATTAAACAGCCATATGTCCTAGTTTCAAGACGATTTTCTTAATAATTTCAAGATTTATGCAATAGTTTCACCAAAAAAAAAAAATGCCTTGTCTCATTCAGCAGAACAGGGAATATGCGAGAATTTCTTTGGAAAAATATAAGTGATTTTCAAGAGGTGATCTTTTATGACCTTTAACAACTGTTTTCTCATGTTCTTTTATTGTACAAAAATTGTTAAATATTAAGTATCCCGTTTCGCTCCAACTCTGCTATCTATGAGGAAACAAAACATGGAAAAATTTGATTCAGAAGAAGGTCAGTGGGGACACAGCTCCCAGAGGCTGTGTTCCTTCTTCGTTCTCACTTTGTACAACAGCTGGAAGATTCTGGCTTCAGTTCCCATCATGTTTACTTGTCTTAAATTTCATCTGTTTTCCACAAATTCCAACACACTTAATGTGAATGAGACTCCTTGTGCAATTCGATATGGTGGCGTTTCAGGTGTAGTGCTAGCGCAGTTGGGCTATAGGGTCCAGTGGTGACTGGACCTGCCCCCACCACCTTTACCACCATCTTAGAGTCCATCACTTTATTTAAACACACGTAGTGAAAATGAAACGTCCTAAGTAATACAATACGTACACTACTCAGATGTATTTCAGTCCCTACGACACATAAGTGAGCACCAACCAATAACAGAACAGAAAGGACAATATTCACACTCTCAAGCGATCATATAGTCACAGGAAAGTAAACGTATAAAATCAGTGCAGGATCTATGCCTATTACGAAGGACCTCCACCAGCAACTTACTACCGCTACATACGATACGGCTACCAAGGCTGTCTAGCCGATGCACAACAACAACAGCATAAAATTCAGGAAGTTTATAGCTACGTGGAATAGCTGAACGCGTCTTCGGCATAATTACAAAAACAATACACAGTTCTCTCTTGTGTAATGGTACAACACAGCCTCAGGGTCAAGCTAAGACACAATGCAAAATGCACGCTCTTGTGCAACCACAGCCATGCCATATAATATCGGAGCTTGCAATGCACACTTCATATTTAGTATACGTACACAAGCCACTGGCTGTCTTCCTGCACGCAGAGCCTATCGTAAAATAATCTCAGTTTGACAACATATTACAGCAATACCAAACCCACTCTTCTCTGCATGTAGCTGTGGTTGCCATCTTCTCTTGGTACGGGTAAAGACACCTCCACCACATTTAGATGAAGCCACCATAGCTTGGCCACAGTCTGCTGATTTCACAGGCTGCATGACTGCTCGGCACACCACATTCTAGCTGTATTCCCATCCCAATTGCTGCCTACCAACCAACTCCCTGGTCTGATCCGAGTATAGCCGCGGCCACAGTAAAAACCGGACGCTAGATGAGAGGAACTACAAGACAACAGCAGTGACTTATGAACTTGTATATTTACTTGCATGGACATTGTATACATTGACGGACACTGATCATTTGCGTGTCGCCAACTGCATCCGGCAAGTCCCTGTAATTCAAAGTTAAGTATTCTCAATTCAATAACTGTAATAAACTCCATTAATACACTACTGGCCATTAAAATTGCTACACCAAGAAGAGATGCAGATGATAAACGGGTATTCATTGGACAAGTGTATTATACTAGAACTGACATGTGATTACATTTTCACACAATGTTGGTGCATAGATCCTGAGAAATCAGTACCCAGAACAACCACCTCCGGCCGTGATAACGGCCTTGATACGCCTGGGCATTGAGTCAAACAGAGCTTGGATGGCGTGTACAGGTACAGCTGCCCATGCAGCTTCAACACGATACCACAGTTCATCAAGAGTTGTGACTGGTGTATTGTGACGAGCCAGTTGTTCGGCCACCATTGACCAGATCTTTTCAATTGGTGAGAGATCTGGAGAATGTGCTGGCCAGGACAGCAGTCGAACTTTTTCTGTATCCAGAAAGGCCCGTACAGGACCTGCAACATGCGGTCGTGCATTATCATGCTGAAATGTAGGGTTTCGCAGGGATCGAATGAAAAGTAGAGCCACGGGTCGTAACACGTCTGAAATGTAACGTCCACTGTTCAAAGTGCAGTCAATGCGAACAAGAGGTGACCGAGACGTGTAACCAGTGGCACCCCATACCATCACGCCGGGTGATACGCCAGTATGGCAATGACGAATACACGCTTCCAATCTGCGTTCACCGCGATGTCGCCAAACACAGATGCGACCATCATGATGCTGTAAACAGAACCTAGATTCATCCGAAAAAGTGACGTTTTGCCATTCGGGCACCCAGGTTTGTGGTTGAGTACACCATTGCAGGCGCTCCTGTCTGTGATGCAGCGTCAAGGGTAGCCTCAGCCATGGTCTCCGAGCTGATAGTCCATGCTGCTGCAAACGTCGTCGAACTGTTCATGCAGATGGTTGTTGTCTTGCAAACGTCCCCATATGTTGACTCAGGGATCGAGACGTAGCAGCACGATCCGTTACAGCCATGCGGATAAGATGCCTGTCATCTCGACTGCTAGTGATACGAGGCCGTTGGGACCCAGCACGGCGTTCCTTATTACCCTCCTGAACCCACCTATTCCATATTCTGCTAACAGTCATTGGAACTCGACCAACACGAGCAGTAATGTCACGATACGATAAACCGCAATCGTGATAGGCTACAATCCAACCTTTATCAAAGTCGGAAACGTGATGGTACGCATTTCTCCTCCTTTCACGAGGCATCACAACAACGTTTCATCAGGCAAAGGCGGTCAACTGCTGTTTGTGTATGAGAAATCGGTTGGAAATTTTCCTCATGTCAGCACGTTGTAGGTGTCTCCACCGGCGCCAACCTTGTGTGAATGCTCTGGAAAGCTAATAATTTGCATATCACAGCATCTTCTTCCTGTCGGTCTGTAGCACGTCATCTTCGTGGTGTAGCAATTTTAATGGCCAGTAGTGTATGATTTGCTTGTATGTTGTCTAGCTATCAGAGAAAACAGCACCCTATAAGGGACGAGTGGGCAGGATCTCACACCCCATTGCCGCGATGTACAGAGGCTGGCAGAACTTCTGCACCGTGCTGCGATGAGGGTGTTGGCGACGCGGTCTATGCTGGCTCTCGAACGGAACTCATAGCGACTCCAGGTGGTGTCAGATTTTGATCATCCACAAAATCATGTTGTGCCCCCTCTACAAAAGTTAGCGGGAGAGAGGTCATCACGGATTGGTGGGGAAGTTCCGCACAGGTCACCTGTATGAGGCATCGCTGCAGACACTCAGATCGGTTATGACTCACCTGGCCACAGCCCGAGCAGGTCCTCGGTTGTCCGTCATACATAACAAATGTACTGCAGCCGCTAATGAACACATGTGATGGAACGTGCTTCTTAAATTATATGCGTACTTGGTGTACACCGTTAAGTACAGGGTACGTTTGAAAGGTATTCAATTTCTCTTCGGTGTGGCTCAAAACTGTGTCATATGGCCACAGCGCATCAACGACGAGATTGATGTGAATGACTAATGGGAGTTCAAAGATGCCTACAGTACACACCCTCAGGCCAGCATGGTCGACTGTTACCACGTCTACACTGCCGTGAGCGAGGCAGAAGCGTTAGTCTTTGGTAGGTCGCTGAAGGAAGCACGGGCCACTGAGTTTAGGTATACCGTGCTGTATACAATAAACAGATGGAGGCCAATCAGTCATTCCGGTTCTATGTGCATCACGTCTCTAAGAAAGCGTTGTACTTCATGAACCTTAGTCTTACGTACGATGCCTTGAACGTCAGTTTGACTGTAGCTTCTGGATACGATTACACGATGGCGGGTCGATACTACTGTATAAATCGATAAAACGACGCACCACCGCTCGCTAGCGGGCGAACAAGCACGCCTGAGGGGCGCAGCTCGGCGCGTCAGCCCGTCCGCGCCGTGTCAAGGGTGAGAGCCGACTGCCCTTCGATCTTCTACACGTCAGGTTAATACGCCAACCACTACCCTACGATATCACACTGCGAAATGCTGTTTTATTTACGACTCTGGCGAGCTAGTCGCATTGATTAACTGACAGCTTTCAAAAATTCGGCTTCACGCAATGTTGTGCGAAGCTTAGCTAGTATACGAGGTGATTATAATAACTGTATAAATGACGCTGAATCGCGTCTTGTGCGGAAGGATCCAATAGTGTTTGGTTAGTGCTGTGTATAAAACGTGTATATATCGTTAGCATCGTTGTGTGTGAGTGGGGGGGGGGGGGGGGGGCTCAAATGGTTCTGAGCTCTATGGGACTTAACATCTGAGGTCATCAGTCCCCTAGAACTTAGAACTACTTAAACCTAACTAACCTAAGGACATCACACACATCCATGCCCGAGGCAGGATTCGAATCTGCGACCGTAGCAGTGTATTTGTGTGTGTGTGTCTGTGTGTGTGTGTGTGTGTGTGTGTGTGTGTGTGTGTGTGTGTGTGCTGTTTTTGGTGTGATTATTTTGGTGTGGTTATCATGTCTGATGAAATACGAAATTAAAAGGGCCAGACCCAGGATTCGGGATCCAAACACATCAAGAAATGAAATGGGACGGAACTGAACGCGAACTAATTTTTGTGGAACTACTTAAATCTAACTAACCTAAGGACACCACACACATCCATGCCCGAGGCAGGGTTCGAACCTGCGACCGTAGCGGTTGCTCGGTTCCAGACTGAAGCGCCTAGGACCGCTCGGCCACACCGGCCGGCTGTGGCAGTTTCGCAACGGCGGACAGTTCGGGCTACAACGCGTTAAGTGTCAACTATCAAGTAATTTTAATCGCATTATAGTTTGCAGTTCACATTTAAGTGCCTGGTAGAGGCTTCAACGAAAGAGTCACACTATTTCCCTACCGCCCCACTCTCGAACAGCATGCGGGGAAACCAATACTTAAATCCTTCCATATAGCTCTGATTTTTCTGATTTTGTTATAATGTAGGTGGGCGTCAGCAAGGTACTGTTGCAATCAGGGGAGGGACTTCATGATTGAATATTCGTGAAAAATCTCACCTTAATGAAAAACTCCTTTGTTTTAATGATCGCCACCCCAGCTCGCGTATCATATACGTCACGTTCTCGCCCCTATTTCGCGACAGTACAAAATGAACTGTTTCGCGATAATACAAAATGAGCTGTCCTTCTTTGGACTTTTTCAGTGTCCCACACAATCCTGTCCGACGCGGATCCCACATTACACAGCAGTACTCTAGTAGAGGATCGACAAGCGTAGTGTGGGCAATCTCTTTAGTACACTTATTGCATATTCTAAGTGTTCTGCCTATAAAACGCAGTATTTAGTTCGCCTTCTCCACAATTTTATCTATGTGATCGTCCCAGTTTAAGTTTTCCGCAGTTGTTACCACTAGGTATTTATTTGAAATGACAGACTATAGATTTGTGTGATTTATCACGTAACAGAAATTTAATGGGGTCCTTTTAATTCTCGTGTGGATGACCTCAACACTTTAGATTATTTAGAGTTAATTGTCACTTTTCACACCAAAGACACACCTTTTCTAAATTTTTTTGCAATTTTTTTGATGTTCTGATGACTTTACTAGTAAATGGCAGCAGCATTTGAAAAAAATTTGAGGGAGCAGCTCAGATTTTTAGCTAAATCGTTTATGTAGATTAGGAACAGCAGATGGCATATAACACTTACTTAGTGAACGCCGGATATTACTTCCGTTTCACTCGATGACTTTCCCTCTGTTACTACGAATTGTGACCTTATTCGCAGTAAATCATGTGTCCAGTCGCACGACTGAGACGACACTCCACAGGCACGTAATTTTATTAGAAGCCGCTTCTGAGGAATGGTATCAAAACCCTTCTGGAAATACTGAAATATGTAATCAATTTGAGATCCCCTTGCAATAGTATGAGAATAAAGAGAAAGTTTTGTTACACAAGAAGTATATTTTCTGAATCCGTGCTGAATATGTGTCAGTAGATCATTTTCTTAATAATTTTCGAAAACAGTATATGCTCCAAACTCCTGCTGTAAATCGATGTCAGTGATGTGGGCCTGTAATTTAGCGGATTGCTCCTATTTTCCTCGTATTGGAGTGTGATTTGGCATGACAGCGGGAGCACTGTCGTGGTTACTCCTTCTTTGTTGAATGAATTTCGGGATACCGTATTTCGTAATTCGCCAACGGCCTCGACGCAGTGGTAACACCAGTTCCCGTCAGATCACCGAAGTTAAGCGCTGTCGGGCTGGGCTCGCATTTGGATGAGTGACCATCCGGTCTGCCGAGCGCTGTTGGCAAGCGGGGTGCACTCAGCTCTTGTGAGGCAATCTGGGGAGCTACTTGATTGAGAAGTGGCGGATCCGGTCTCGGAAACTGTCATACGGCTGGGAGAGTGGTGTGATGACCACATGCCTTCCATATCCGCATCCAGTGACGCCTGTGGCCTGAGGATGACACGGCGGCCAGTCGGTACCTTTGGGCCCACATGGCCTGTGGGGGAGGAGCGTATTTAGTAATTTCGCTTTAATGGGACTGCCATCGGCAACCTTATCATGATTATCACACAATGAAGGTACTGATTGTGTCTTGGCAGACCTTAACTCCTGGCGTGGGTACAGTGTGTCTAGCAGGCAGACAGGTTGATTTCAGGCCCTCCACTGGCCTCCTTCCAAACAACACACGACTCCCAGGCAGAACCAGCTTTTATCGGAAACCACAACAAACCTCTAACCGGCCCTGTAACGAAGTCTCGCTTGAGACCATTGAAGTCGCAGATGGCGGTGGTTTGGGGTCAGCTACAAGGCGTCTGGCTCGGAGCTGTCCTTGAAGCAACCGGTTTGAAAAAGTTTGTTGTGTCACTGTGGTGCCAATCGTTGCTCAAGTTGCTGCTGTAGATGCAGTACGATGCGCCAGAGCCATACACTGAACAAGATGGTGTCCACTGTACATTCTCGTGACCACCGCCGCCAGCAATCGTGTACAGTGGTTACAATCCTGCCAACTCTTTCTGCAACACCGCAGAAAGAACACCCAGCTTCTCATTGGCTTACTACACGACCTCGTTCAAACACAGTGATGTGTTGACAATGGCGTCATTTTCGCCTTAAAGGCATTCTTGACTAACATCAACTCATCACGTCCATTCTCAAAAGTAACTAATGCTCAGTACCGTTACAGTGTGTATTTAAAGCAAACCTCATTTGCATCCTCATAGTGGTTCTACCAGCGCCCTTTATATGCGACTGGAGAGAAATTTCAATACACATCATCTTCCAGGTGTAGAAACACGTCCATCAACTTCCGTTTAGTCGCACAACTCCTCATTTGTGTTGCGATTTTTTTCCGTCAGTGTATATTATTTACAATTTCTTCTGTTGTTGTAAGCTGATTAATATACATGTATCATCTGCAAAAAGGAGTAATGGTTCGCTGACAGGCCTTGAGAGGGCAACCCATGTACTGCCAAACCGAAGTTCATTTTCCTACGTATTTAAATATTTTAACGCTTCTTAATTGACAATAGCTGTTTAATAAGCTAAGTTTAGTGTGTAATTATTTCTAATTCTTGACAATGTTCTTTTAACTAAGAAATTTTAAATTGTAATTCGACTTATTACTCATTGGTTAATAATGACATCATGCAGTCAGAAGTGGGTGGAGCCTGCATTATATATAGTAAGACGTGCACTGGTTTCTCCAGTAGTGATTCTCCAACAGAAAGAGGTTCCTACTCAATGGTAATTAACGTTTTATAGCTTTATAACTTTATGTATTTTGTTTAATGTATGTAGCCCTCTAATTAGAGCTTTGTATACAACTTATAGGTCTGAAGATGACCACAGTAGTGGTCGAAACCGGTCACCTTGTTAAATAAATCGTGATCAAGACAGTTTTTAATAGTAATTATTTGTTTTATGTGTCTTTAATGGAAGGTTATGTACTTACACACGAAAAAATGGACCTAATACTAAACCTTGTGGAATATTTGTATACCTTTTCGGAGAACAGAATAATCCTAAATGCACGATTTTGAAATTAGTTTTGTGAGTAAAAGAAGAGTTCCCACATTTTCCTGCTAAAGCACTACACAGTGCTGTCGCTTCCATTAGGCATACACATCATTTCTCCTGACTATAAGATCGCAAGGAGTGAACATCTCATCCGACGTTTATGATGGCATCTTGATGGCATCTTGCATGCCGGAGAACTGCTGCATATGGAGAGTGAATATGGATGCTCGGAATGTAATGGCGAGCAGGCAGGCCGGCTGTCTGGGTACCGCCTATGCAGGAAGCGGTATGCAGGTTCTGGTGGCGGGGGCGTGGGCGGCCCGCCGTCCATAATGCAGCAGCGGCAGCAGCCGGCAGTCGGAAGCCGGCCTGCTTGCGTCAGCGCCGGCCTCTAACACGGGCAACGCGTTCCGAAACGTGCAGCCACTCTCTAACAAAAGATGACCTACGAATTCTTTTACAGTTTTTGCCGTAAATATGGTACGTGTCGGAGTAATTCGGTGACTAATCGACGCTTTTCATTTCCTGCTGCAGAATTTAACAGGTGTGCATAAAACTGATGACTACAAAGTGACACAATATTGGGAGAGATGCACCTGATACGAGGCAGGACAGTTTAAAAGTTGGAAGGTAATTGGTAGCACTAAACTCTACGACTGAGTTCTACCTTATTTGATGATTTCTTCTTTTAACAGCCAACCCACAGTTTCATCTTTCTTTTTAACAGACAGAGTAAAGTGGCTCAGTGGATAAAATACTTTAATTGGATTCGAAAGGATCATGGTCGAATCCAGTTGAAGATTTTCAGCTGTACATCAGGTTAACGCTAGGGTGGTTCGCTGACTGGATCCCCCTCCCCTTCCCACATGTCCTGAAACCATATTGATCAAAGAGAATTAATGCTTCATCACAGACAACGGGATTTGGAAATACAGGCTTGAACATAAACGCAGATGCTACCCACGCCTGCGGCTTCCGCTCTTGTTTTTGACCACATACGGCACCTGTGAAATGTGCTCTATACATCTACATCTTCATCATTCTCCGCAAGCCACTTAACGGTGTGTGGCGGAGGCTACTTCTGGTACTAATAACTGATACCACATTCCCTGATCCACTCGCGAATGGCGCCTGGGAACAATGATTGTCGGTAAGCCTCTGTATTAGATCTAATTTCTCTGGTCATTTCGCGAGATGTGCGTCGGAGGAAGCTATATGCGTTCCGACTCTTCTCGGAAAGTGCTCTTGAGAAATTTCAGTTTTAAATCTCTCCGTAATTCAGAACGCTTCTCTTGTAACGTTTGCCACTGGAGTTTGTTGAGAATCTCTGTAATCCCGTCGCGCGAACTAATCCATCTTGTCACTAAATGCGCCGCTCTTCGTCGGATCTTCTCTATCTCTTCTATCAGTCCTACTTGGTAAGGATACCAGATTGATAAAGAGTACTCAAGAATCGGTCGAATAAGCGCCTTGTACGTCACTTCCTTCGTGGATGAGTTGCACTTCCTTAAATTCTTCCTATGGTTGCAGACGTGTCGTTGTCAGTCCATTGTGCAAGAACTAAGTGAATTCGAGAGTGGGCAAGTTGTTTGTGCTCGTATGATGGTTGCTTCCGTAAGAAGGAAGGCGAAGTGTTTGGTGTTTAAAGAGGCACCGTATCGAAGTTTTACACTTGCATACAGGGAAAGCGAAAAAACATGATACGCTAAGCCACAACGTGTACAAATGTGTATGTTGAGTGGTCATGACGGACTGTCATTGAAGAGCACTGTGACGAAAAATTAGACGACGACAGCTGCAAAAGTAACTGCAGAGCTAATTGTCGCACTGGCGAACCCTGTCAGCACCAAAACAACACAAAAGGAGCCCAAAAATAAGGTAATAACAGGACGTGCTGCAATTCCAAAACCACTTATCAGTAATGCAAACGCCCGTAGCAGGAAAACGTGGTCCTAAAGCCATAAAACCTGGGCTGTGGAGCAATGGAAGAAAGACTTTTGGTCGGATTACTCTTGTTTCACACTGTTTCCAGCTTCTGGCCCGGTTTAGGTCTCAATAGTGAAATATGACTAGTGTTCCCTGACGATTCGGCCAGCCATAACGCGATATTCCATGCGCCTCATTGTTATTCTGTTCGCATTACTGCCATGGATCTCGTGAACTTTTCTGCTAATCAGGCCCATCTCACGGTAAAATGTTTATGTACAAATCCTGATGCCGTGTTCCAAGCGGACAGGGCCCATGTTCACACAGCTCGCATTGTCCAGGACTGCTTTTGTCACCACCAGGATAAACCGTCACATCTCCGCTGGCCAACGTAGTCACCAAATCTCAATATTACTGAGGTTTTGCGGTCTACTTTGGAGAGAAATATTAGTGATCTCTGCCCACCTCCATCATCGTTATATGAACTTGCCACTATTTTGCAGGAGGAACGCTATAAAATTCCCTTGAAAATCATACAGCACCTCTGTTTAAAATTCCGAGACGACTGGAAGCAGTTTGGAATGCGAACAGTTTCTCTATACCTTATTAGGCACGGTATTGTATTTTTGGTCTTTCCGTATTTATTGCCACCACCGGTAGTTAGTGATGAGGTCAACAGCCCGAAGCCTGGTTTGATGCGGCTTTTCACACTGCTCTATCTGACGTAAACCTTTTCATATCTGCATACCTACTGCGTCCCAGGTCATTTGAACCCAAATGCTGTAATCAATCTTTGGTCACATTCTATAATTTTAATCCTCACATTTCGCTCCATTATCAGATTTACTGTTCCTTCATTCCTTGGTATGTGGCCTATCAGCCCACTTCCTCTTTTAATTGAGTTCTGCTGTGAAATGTTTCCGAAGTTCGATTTGTACTTATTTATTAGTTACTACATCTGTCTGTCGAATCTTTACCAATCTTCTGCAGCACCACGTTTCAAGAACGTCTATTCTCTTCTGTACAGGGATACTCCAACAAATACTTTTAGAATAGACTTTCTAACACTTAAATAACGTGGCTTAACCACACAGAATAAATCAAAGTACACTCCACTTTGCAATCCATCACAGTGTTAATTGATGGAGACCATTGCAAGTTATATTTGTGAGATACCGAGCAGTCTCCATTCTAGTTGACACCACGTTTATCGGTCAAAATATATTTCCCCTTTGTTAGCAAAGTATGCGCTCTAAGTGTAAACAACCGTATATTCCACACGTATAGGCAAACATCGTAAGGGCGTACCTCTGTTTTGTTGGTATTTTATCAATCGCAACTCATTATGGACAATAAACTCCGTTACAGAACACACATTGAGTAGTTCCTTATGTCGATATTTCTAGGTGAGGGGGGTGGGGGTGGGTGGGGGGGGGGGGGGGATTTATAACTCTCCAACTCTCGGATTATCAAAAAAAAGGTGCAATGAAGACAGATTGTCTTTTGTGCTATAATGCCTTAGACTGGACAACACGTTTGAAATAAATGTATGTACATTAGTTTATCGTCTATTAAGTATAAGGAACACTATCGTCTCCTTAGAATAAAGTTAATGTTCCTACTTGGTCTGCACGTGTAGTTACCCTCGAAGTTATACTTTGTAATGATGTTAGACTGCGATCGAGTTTTAAGGTTGTGTCAGTTTTGGCGAGGCGCATTGGATCTGCTACGAAAAGTGCTTGGTATCTGGAGATATTAGCATATAGTGAAGAGTTCTAGAGATGGGAGTCAGAAGTTAGAAACATGCGATTGGAAATCGATGCGAGAGGGTAACCTGGAGGGAAGGGGAGAACAGGGGAATCCGAATGGAGGTCGCAGATGGCAGAGCGAGTTTGGAAGCATATACAGTGAGAACCAGAGTTTTAGATGCGAGAGTGTAACCGCGAGACCGACGAGAGTTTTAAGTGACGAGTTTCAACGGGCTTTTAAATTCGCCAGGGTTTTACGGGGTGCACATAACGTTTTTATTTTGCCGTGAGCATTCATGAATAACCATTTTTAGTACCCCTCGCCGAGAATGGGTATTTTTCAATTTTTTCGTTTCTAGAGATGAGATAGTGTTAATTTTGCCTGCAATTTGCAAATTTGTGTAAAAATCATATAGCCTCCTAAAATGTATTGAAGTCTCATTTTCTTATTCTTTTGGTTTAAATCTACAAAACTTTTCTATGGTTTATATAGTACATATAAAAGCTTCCATAATTGTTATTGGTTTTTGCAATGACGTCGCTTTCTACATGTCACATTGCAGCCCAGATTTCTGAAGCCTAACACGTGTTCAGAGATATCAACTTAGTGCACTACATTGGCACGCTGAATTTCTACGTGCGAATGCTATTACTATTCTTCTTCATTTTCAAATACTGTTGTTGTTTGTGTTGTGGTCTTTAGTTCGAGAACTGCTATCTAGTGATATACGCTGCATTTCTTGTATAACTGCTGCAACGTACATCCGTTTGAACCTGGTTTGCACAGTCAAGCCCTGCCCTCCCTCTGTAATTTTTACTACCCATCCCAACAGTGCCCTCTATTACCAAACCGATTATTCCTTGATGCCTCAACATCTGTCCTGTTTACTATCTCTCCCTTTAGTCAAGTTTTGCCATTCATTTATTTTCATCCCAGTGTGATTAAGTATTTCTTCACCAGTTATTCAATTTACCTATCCAATCTTCACCACTCTTCTGTAGCAAGACATTTCGAAATTACATCGTTTTAAATCTTACGAGTCCATAATCTTCACTAACAAATGTAATAAAAAGTGTTTAATCATTATTTCAAGGAAATTGATAGCCTAACTTCGCGGAAATCGATGGATTAGAATTCGACTATCCGTATCAGTTTGCTCCTCGAACTGAAGAGTTTCGAGTTACCATAACACTTTCAATGACTTACAAAACAACTGAAAAAGTCTCCTTTTGGAGCGCAAAAAGTCGAATATGTTCCTCTCTAAAAGACGCAGACAGAAAAGTACGGAACCAGCTGCCTCAATCCTCATTCTTCCTTCCTCATCAAAAATTTAAGCATGCTAACATATTCACACTCTTTTAACACAGAACATTCTCAATCCTTCACTCAGTCTCTCCTTGTAGTGAAGCTTTCATACTCAGCATCTCCCTCGCACTGCCACTGTCTATAACCCGTCTCTCTACGTTTTTTTTGTCCTGTGTATCTCTCCCACTGTCACTGTCTTCATCTCTTCCTCGCGCTTTTCCTTGCCAGTGTTTACTTCTCTGCCACTTTCACTGTCTCTCTGCCCCACTGCCATTATCGTTGTCCCATTCTTTTTCTCTCCCAAGATCACTGTTTCTTCTTTCTCGCTTACAGTCTATTGTCTTTCTTTTCAAACACCATTGTCTCCTATCCATACAGGCCCTTCGGGATGGTTTTGACCCATATAGCATAAAACTTTAACACACCGGTGTAGAAGATGGAGGAAAGGATGCGATTTTTTATCTTAAAATTCACCGGTCTGTGTAGTGTACAATCTCCCAAGCCCATGCACGACCTCCACTCATCCCTCTTTTTCGTTTGCACTGCCTCCTCTCTCTTTTGCTCCAACTGTTACTACCTCCATGCATCTCTCTTTGTTACTGCCACTGTCTCTTACTCCTCCCTCTTTGGCTTCCACCCCTGTTGTCTTTATCCACCTCGTTCTCTTTCACTGCCACATTCTCTCTCTCACCATCACTATCTCCTCTATCTTTCTCTCCCAATGGTATTGTCTCCTCTCTCTTCCACCATCACTATCCGTCTGGTACTTTCTTTCAGCACAAAAAAACGCGAATATGTTGCGTACCATAATTTTTGGTAAGGAAGGCGGAATGAGGATTGAGGCAGCTGGTTCCCCACTTTTCTGTCAGAGTCTTTTAGAGAGGAGCACATCTGCCTTTTTTATACTCCGAAAGGAACATTTATCGGCTGGTTCGCTACTTTTACCTGTTAGAGCAGGGTTTACTCCTTATACGAAACGAATTGTATAGGTCAGTAAGGTTTTGACATATATTTATGTAGTTTGGCACATTTTCATGGTTCGACATATACAAACAATACATAAGTACACATAATATAGTGTTAACACAAAATCATCTCCCATTCAGTGCAATTTCACTTAAGACGTCCTTAAATACAAATACACAATATTTTTAAGTTACAGCTACAGTACACCAAAAAATGCTGTGTTTGATTCGAAAATACAAAGTACTTCTTATGATAAAATAATGTTTTGAGAGGTGCTTACGCCGCCCGGTGGCACTATCGAATAATTTCCATGTCCAGAAACCCTGTACTGGTGCAAAGTGCCCGTTTTACAAAAACAGGGCGTCAGAATTTTATTGGCGAAAAAATCGCTACTTAAACATACTTTAGTGACCTCAGAATCCTTGCGATGATTCCAGAACCCTTCCCATGATTTCATTATATCAGCTAAAACCACATTTACGCCACAGACCGAATTTTACGCCCACATTTTACGTGCATCAATAAAGTAAATCTGAATATCTGGATCTCGGCAACGGATACTGAAATCAAAAACAGTTTCGAAGTTCCCTGAGCATATCATCTTAAGAACATATGATAAAATTTTCGACTATCTGCCAAGTATGGAAATTATAGTAATAGCCATCCTCACAACTGGTACTTTTGGAATCCACAAAGCATGGTTTTTCGGAGTTTCTTCAGGAATCGCACATGAACAAGCCGCCTATAGCTCACCCTAGACCACGCCTAATTGAAAAGAACTGATTCATTTGCTCAATTTGCCTGGGATGGAGGAAGTGTGTAATATTTAAATTTTGACCCAGTACTGTAGGATAGCTACAGTATACCTGATCTTCCAGTAGATATACAAGTGGTCGCCGGCTCAAAGGCTATGCAAAACACTTGACCACTTTTGTCCTCCCTCCTTCCCCTCTGCCCCCTCCTTCTCCTGTCTCGGTGTTCTTTCTTACGTCGATCTGACTGTCCACCTGGTTTCTTGTATTGCTTCCTGTCTTTGTTCCCCTTACCTTTTCCATTTCATCCGTATGTTTTGGCGTTTTTGTTCCTCTTTTGGGAATTGACCTCCTCTTCTAAATTTTCTCTCTGCAGTGTGAGCCATTTGTGGAAGAATTCCCTCTGTAGTATCTAAGGCGTGGATTCCTCTCCCTCCTTCTTTCCCCTCTTCCTTCCCAACTCTAGCCTCCACTCTGCCTCGCTAGGTCTCCAGCACATGGAGCCGGTCTGTTTGGTGGGGATGTATGAGCCCCCTGACAATACAGGGATCACACTTCTGATACATGTGCTGTTATCTCCCAGTGTATACCTAAGAGTGATTGCTTGCCATTCTGTAGCACTGGAACTCCCATCAGCAGCCACCATGCAATATGGCCCTTGCTGTGGCCGGTGGCACCCATGGGAAGAGCCCCAGATCAGAGTGGGTGGTATCAGGGCAGATGTTTTGTGTATGAAACGTATTATGCTCCATAAACTGGCTGTTCTTCTACGCCATCGCTTTGGTTGTCAATAGATCATTTAATGTTGCTTCTTATGTGGCCTTCCTCTACGTGGCTACACGCTGGGAGGAGGGCCACGCTCTCCAGCTTGGATGAAACACTTTCCTCGCTATTCTGCACTAGGACTGACAGGAACACGTTCACTGTCACGAAGCAGTTATTTTTTGTGGAAAATATCAAAGACAAGTCTGGCAAAGTGGAGTCCATCAGGAAGATGCAGTCAGGTTCACTGCCAATCAAACCTCCTTCTGCCACCTACTCTGCAGCCCTTAATGCTTGTGACCGTCTTGGTGACATCTTGGCGTCCATCACTCCTCACCAGTCTTTGACTATGGTTCAAGGAGTCATTTTTCATAGGGACCTCATCCTTCAAACTGATGAGGAACTCTGGGACAGTCTGGAATGATGGGTCATTCATTTCGTTCAGCATGTTCAGAAAGGTCCTAAGAAGAATCACACTGATACTGGCGCCTTTATTCTGGGATTTGAGAGAGCCACCCTCCCAGAGAAGGTCAAGGTTATGTTTTATCAGTGTGATGTGAAGCTGTATGTCCCACCATCCATGAGGTGTTCTCAGTGCTTGCCTATTGGACAAATGTCTTCCTTCTTTATGGTGGAACCTCTACACAGTGAATGTGGATATCTACTCCATGAGGGGAACCCCTGTGTTTCACTGCCCATGTGTATTAACTGTCATGACCATCACACTTACCAAATTCCTGGATCAAGAGAAGGAAAATAAGATACAGCACTATAAGTTTGATCATTTACAATGAGTTTCGTCACAAGTGTGACCAACTTCACCCTGTGTCAATGGCATCTAACTTTGCCTCTGATACTTCCTTCCCACCTCCTCCGTCATCCCTCCTTCTTTCCCCAGTCCCACCCCTCTCTCCTCTTCCCCATCCCTGCAGTTCTCACACACTCCTCTCTGTGCGCTGCTCTCCTTTCCCAACCAGAGAAGTGTCCCCCTTCTCGGCACCTGCCAGGGATTGGGCTCGCTCCGAGGATCCCTCCCACTGGTGTCTCCCCGGCAGGAGGCCTGCTGCCACAACATGGTCATGGGACTCACAATCTATGTGCCCAAAGTACGCCCACTCTCTTTCCATTCTAGATCTTGCAGAAGTTTGCTCTCCGCCCATGCCCTGCCTTTCTTGAACAATAAAAGAGAAGAAGAAGAAGAAACATGATCCCCTGAAGACACCATCTCCTCTCTTGCAACCTGAGTTATTGATGTCACCGTGACTGTTGTGGACTGACAAGACAGCCAGTCCACAGTGACGGGTAACCGAAAGGCACGCGTTTAAACTCACGCAGGCTTCGTCAGTGTTGCATCGCTAGCTAAGTCGTCCGTACAACTGGGGCGAGTGCTAGTAAGTCTCTCTAGACCTGCCGTGTGGCGGCACTCGGTCTGCAATCACTGATAGTGGCGACACGCGGGTCCGACGTATACTAGCGGACCGCGGCCGATTTAAAAGGCTACCACCTAGCAAGTGTGGTGTCTGGCGGTGACACCACATTCCTCCCCCGCAAATCGGCGAACGGTTGTATTATAATGCTTCCGCCCGCCGTGGGGAGGACCCCATGTTGACGTATGCGACGAGGTGGGGAGCCTAACAACAGACGAGGCTGTGCCACCCGCACCCGGCCATTCGGTCCGAGGGGAGCTAGGAAACGCCTGAAAACCTAGTCCAGGGTGCACGCCAACATGCGGTGTATACGCCCGTAAAGAGACAGGAGGGGCCGAAGGGTCGACCTCCATCGCGTCGGGGTACCCGACGCGCGAAGACGCCGTGTGGTCCGGAGCGGGCAAGAGTTCCATGGCGGAGGACAGCTGGTCACGGGAAGCGATCGGCGGCGCGTGACCCAGGGAGGCGCTTGGCGGCTGCAGCGAAGCGTCCACTGCGGGCGGCGCCGGCGGGAGAACAGGCGACGGCGACGGCGGCGGCGGCGGCGCGTCGCCATGGGGCAAATTGGAAGGCAGCGTCGGTAATACCTGGGGATGAGGCGAGCCAGTAGATGGGTCCCCAGGGCGCTGACCGGACGGCACCGTCGCTGAAAGCAGACGGGGAGCGGCAGAACCCGTGCGACGACAGAGGCGCAGCTGATTGAGATGCCGACGCACCTCACCAGAGGCCCCCAAAACCAAATACATCGCGCGGCCGAGGCAGCGAAGAATGCGCCCTGCGAGCCAACGCCGTGAACCTCGATAGTTGCGATAGAATACAACGTCGCCTGGAGCAAAAGCAGGAGTCTGCCGCTGCACAGGAACCTGATGCGGCGGATGCAGCAAAGACATCAAGGTTCAATGAGGATGACCGTGCAACAACTCAGCCGGCGAGCGACCATCTCGGGGCTGAGAGCGATACGAGGACAAGAAGAGCAATAACGCGTCCTCCCGAGAATGCGACTCTTTCAGCTTCAACATCTGTGACTTGAAGGTCCGGACCAATCGTTCAGCGGCACCATTTGACTGAGGCGAAAACGGCGCGGATGTCAGATATTGAATACCATTGGCCTTGCAGAATGACTGAAATTCTGCGGACATGAATTGTGGGCCATTGTCGGAAACAATAGTCTGTGGAAGACCTTCAATACAAAAGATAGCAGATAACGCTTGGATGGTGGAGATGACGTCGTGGAATACATCCGGACAACAAGAGGAAAATTACTGAATGAATCTACCACAACCAACCATCGAGCATTCCAGAATGGACCAGCAAAATCGATGTGCAAGCGTTGCCAAGGGGAAGTGGCTTTCGGCCATGCAAAGAATTTCCGCGGCGATGCGGATTGTTGTTCGGCACACGCCATGCAAGAAGAGCACATATTAGTAATCGCAGCATCGATTCCGAACCACGTACAGTGCTGACGAGCAAGTTGTTTCGTTCGCACTATACCCCAATGTCCTTGGTGAAGAAGCCGTAAGACAGAGGACTGTAACGAACGTGGGACCACGACTCTGGACTGATCATTATCAGAACGCAACAACAAAACACCACGTCGAACAAAAAGTCTCTCCTTGTGAGCAAAAAATCGCCGAACCAACGGATCCTCGATCCGTGACTTTGACAAGGGCCATTGCGTAGCAACAAAACGCAAAACGGTAGCAAGGACAGGATCAGCTGCTGTGGCTGTAGCTACACGACGAAAATCAATCGGAAACGATTCGACCACGTCATCGGTTTCCGCATCAATGAACATGCAAGCAAGTTCGGAAGAATCGAATGCTCTATCCTCAGCAACAGGCAAACGGGACAACGCATCGGCGTTTCCGTGCTTAGCA
The DNA here is from genome assembly GCF_021461395.2 of Schistocerca americana. Lineage (NCBI taxonomy): Eukaryota > Metazoa > Arthropoda > Insecta > Orthoptera > Acrididae > Schistocerca > Schistocerca americana. The sequence goes on from NC_060119.1 coordinate 804,306,453, forward strand.
GTGGACCGATACAAGATATCGTAGTGGTACTGCGAGAGGAAAATAGACCAGCGAATGAATTTCTGCGCTGTACGTGGAGGTACAGGCTTGTTCGGATGAAAAAGCGATGTCAAAGGTTTGTGGTCTGTGATGATGGTAAAGTGACGACCATACAAGAAATCATGGAACTTAATAACACCAAACACGAGAGCCAAAGCTTCTTTCTCGATTTGTGAATAATTTCTTTGCGCTGACGAGAGCAATTTGGACGCAAAGGCAATAGGGCGATCATGCGAACCATCTTTGTGCGCAAGCACAGCTCCGATCCCGAAATCCGATGCATCTACCATCAACAAAAGGGGTTTCTGGGGATCGAATGGCGCAAGGCAAGTATTTGAAAGCAACGCCGATTTCAACTGGCGAAAGGCGCATTCGCATTCCGTCGTCCAGACGAACGGAACACCTTTACGGCGTAAGCGATGAAGCGGAGCTGAAATGGAATAAGCGCGAGGCACAATTTTATTGTAATAGTTAGTTTTTCCCAACACACTCTGGAGCTGCTTCAAATTCTGCGGCGAAGGCAAGTCCTGTATGGCACGGAGGTGCTCCGGACTCGGATGTATGCCTTGGGCATTGATTACATGTCCCAGATATGGTAAGTCGCGAGCAAAAAACACACATTTGTCCTTCCGCAAGCGAAGATCATTTTGTCGCAAGACCTGAAATAATGTTCGGAGGTTGGCTAAATGTTCTTCTTCTGTCTTTCCGGAGATCACAACATCGTCCAGATAGTTTGCTGCAGTAGGGACCGACGCACAAACAGTTTGCAGATATTGCTGAAACAATCCAGGGGTGGATGCACACCCGAATGGCAGTCTTTTAAAGCGATACAAACCAAGATGCGTGTTAACCACCAAGACGCGCTGGGATTCGTCATCCACTGGTATTTGCAAGTACGCATCTGCTAGGTCCAACTTCGAAAAGTATTTACCCGGACACAGTTTATCAAAAAGATCTTCCGGGCAGGGTAAAGGAAAAGTTGCAATCACTAGTTGTGGATTCACAGTTGCCTTGAAGTCCACACAAAGTCTCAATTTTCCGGAAGGTTTTGGCAAAATTACTAAGGGTGAGGCCCAGAGAGAAGCCTGCACACATTCAATTACACCTTGTGATTCTAAATCATGTAATGTTCTTGCGACCTCATCACGCAATGCGTGGGGAACATTGCGCGCTCGGAAAAATTTCGGTTGCGGGTTGACTTTCAGTTCCAAATGTGCTTCATAGTTCTTAGTGCAACCAAGGCCCGGTGCAAAAATGTCTGCAAATTCTTCACATAGACGAGAAACACTGGCTGAAGGCACAGTCTGGTTCACTGATAGGACCTGATTGACTATAGACAAGTTAAACAACTGAAATAAATCTAAACCAAACAAGTTCACTGCAGAAGAAGAACGAAGGACGTAAAACGACACAAGTTTTGTTTGTCCCTTGTATGTTGCAAGAAGGCTGCACTGTCCTAACACAGGAATATGCTGTCCGGAATAACTATGTAACTTAACATTTGCGGCACGCAACGGAGGGTTGCCCAGTTGTTTGTACGTGTCTTTATTGATCAATGAAACTGCAGCTCCGGTATCGAGCTGGAATGGGATCACATTGCCATTAATGTCCAAGTCTACAAAAAGTTTATTGTCCTGCTGACGACAAGAGCGACCTTCTCGTGCAACGCGAACTGATACTGGTACAGAAGCACTTGCGACTTGACGCGATTTCCAGCGATGTCGATGCACACTATTTGTGGGACGAACACAGTCACTGTGAGAGAGAGTGGCACTGGGCGGAGTGGAATTAACTACATGAATGTCCATGGGCGAAGGTTCACGAGCCTGAGTATTCTTGGTTCGATTCCGGCGCGAAGCAAAGGGCCTGGAATGGTTTTTAGTGTCCGATCTGAGCTTTTTCTGGCAAACACTCTGAACATGTCCTTTTTTATTACAGAAAAAGCAAATAGCTTGGCGTGACGGGCAATTGTCACGCGAATGTCTAGTGGCACAAAGCGGACATGATTTTAGAACTGCATTTGCATGTTGGCGCGGCACACCAGGTTTAGAGCGTGGTGGCAGCTGCGCGGACGGGCGCGAGGTCTGTTTATCGCTCCGTGCAGCGCGCCCGGCGGGCCGGTTAGTGTGACACACGGCTGGCGAAGTTGCAAATGATTCCTGAGCAAAGTCAAGTGTGTCTTGCCTATCCAATATGTCTATCACTTGTTGAAGGGAGGTATTGACCAGTTCCAAAATCTGCTCCCTTATACGAACATCAGAAACGTTTTGTGCAATTGCATCACGCACCATAGTATCTGGATAAGGGAGTCCTCATTCACACTCAAATGCACAATCCCTGGTAAAGCCTTGCAAAGTTGCAACCCACTCCCGATTAGTTTGACCGGCCGTACGTTTTGTACGAAAGAACATATACCTTTTTGCAACTACATTAACTGATTCCTTGAAATAGGCATCTAAAGCAGACAAAATTTCGTCGTAGGACAGAGTTGCTACGTCGCGTCGGGGAGATAATTTCACTATCACACGGTACATTTGCACCCCTACACACCCCAATAAATGAGGCTGCCGCTCGTTACCTTGAATTCTGTAGGCGGCGAGATGAAATCCAAATTGGCGTGACCACTCCGTCCAGCTTTTCAGGGCCGCATCGAAGCGTCTAAAAGGTGGTGCAACTGCATGTTGTGCGTGCGGTAGCTGTGAAGTGGCGGCTGCCGCATCGTTTTGCGTGGCACATTGACCCTGGACGAGCTGTCCAAGGGCATCCAATAACGCCTGCGTCTGCTGATTCTGCAAGCGATAAAATTCGGACAGTACATCTGGAGATTGTGGCGAAGCCATGACACAAGTAAATTAGAGCAATACGAACGCGAAATCCTCTTTTAAGCCTCGTCGCCAAAAATGTGGACTGACAAGACAGCCAGTCCACAGTGACGGGTAACCGAAAGGCACACGTTTAAACTCACGCAGGCTTCGTCAGTGTTGCATCGCTAGCTAAGTCGTCCGTACAACTGGGGCGAGTGCTAGTAAGTCTCTCTAGACCTGCCGTGTGGCGGCGCTCGGTCTGCAATCACTGATAGTGGCGACACGCGGGTCCGACGTATACTAGCTGACCGCGGCCGATTTAAAAGGCTACCACCTAGCAAGTGTGGTGTCTGGCGGTGACACCACACTGACCTTGTTGATGGGTGTAATAAACTCCAGCCCATTCACCTCCCATTTGGATCCCCATTCCGTGCATATTCAGTAGTGTAACTGTAGTGGATACTACCATCACCTGCTGGAGTTGCAATCCCTTATTTCCTTTTATTCAGCAGCTTGTACCATTTTCCTCAAATCTCATTTTACCGATTCTCACTCACCAGCCCTTTGTGAGTGCTGTGCGTTCTATCAGGACCAAGTTGGCCCTTTGAGGGCTTCTGGTGGTGTTTGCACGTTGGTCTGCACCTGGATCCCTCTTTGCACCATATTGTAAGAAATTGCCATCCAGGTCCACCTGGACTCTATAGCCACAGTTTGTAATCATTATCTCCCTCTTGCCAGGCCACCTAAACACACTTCACTAACTGCGCTCCTCCAACAACTAACTCTCCCTTCTTCCTCCTTGGGGATTTTAATGCCCATCACCCTTTGTGAGGTAGTGCTTTTTTGTCCAGTTGGTGGTTCCTCATTGACTGATTTCTTGCAGATCACAAGCTGTGCATTCTTAATTATAGTTCCCTACTCATTCTAGTGCTGCATATAGCACTTTCCCTAACACTGATCTCCCACTCAATTCCACTCTCTTCTTCCTTCCTTCCACTGGTTGCCACATGATGACCTCTATGATAGTGACAACTCCCATTGATACTCTCATTGCCTTCCCTCCTCCTAACAGCAAGGTTACCCCACTGGGCTTTCCATTGTGTTGATTGGCCTGCATATACCTCTCAGGTCGTGTTTAAACCTCGGTTGTCAGGTTATATTGATAAAGTCGGTTGTGATCCATCTGACATGATAATTCACACTGATGGCATTGCCATTCCCCACGCAATGGCCCCCATTCACTGTTGGGCAGTTCCATGATGGAACACAGCCATTGCCATCATTATCCCTGATCGTCATCACACATAAAACAGAGCAAGTGGATGTATTGGGAATACTTTGTGTCCTCCCTAGGTTCTTCTGTCCCTTAATAATGGGTGTGGGCCACACTCCACTCACCCCAAGGTTGTCAGCAGCAGTCTTCTATTTTGTGCCTTGCCCTACCAGGCAGCCTTTGTATAGATCCATCAGCTGTTGTAAAATACCTCATGGTCCATTTTGCGACACCTTCCTCATCTGGAAGCAATGGGCTGAAACTTCCCACTTATGTTTTACTCCTTCTCAGGCCGAATTATACAATGAACCTTTCACTCAATTGGAACTTTTCTGGCCTTCTCTTCTTCCTACAATTCGGTTCCTAGCCCTGATTCCATACCTAACCAATGGCTTCAAAACCTCAATCTTCCATGACGACAACACCTCCTCCACATGTTTAGCCATATTTGGATCCAAGACATTTTCTTCTCTCAGTGGTGAGTCAAAATTGTTATTCCTGTCCTTAAACCAGCAAGGATCCGTCGTCCCTTGATAGTTATCATCCTATGAGTCTCACCATGTCCCCTGCAAGTTATTTGAACAGATGGTGGCTCGTCAGCTCAGTTGGGTGCTCAAATATTAGGGGCTTACCAGTGCAGCTTTCAGGTGGGATGGTCTTCAATCAGTCATCTGCATCAATTGGAAACCACACTTCAGCAGGCCTTTTCTCGGCGCTGCCACTTGCCACAGTTTTCTTCAATCTTCATAAGGCCTGTGACACAGCCTGGTACCATTACATCCTGCTTATGCTCCACGAGTGGGGTCTTTGCGACCCCCTCTCGATTTTTAGTGGCGAGTTCTTTCCCCACTGCTCATTCAGGATGCAGTTGGCACTGTTGTCAGCTCTGCACTGATCCAGGAGAATGGTGTTCCATAGGGCTCCATATTAAACATCCTTCTTTTTCTCATGGCTATCAATGGACTTGTGGCTTTACTGGATCGTAATTCAAGGCTGCTTTGTATGTGGATGATTTCTGTATTTGGGCTAGCTCCCACTTGGTGGTCTCTGTGGAATGGTAGCTCCAGGGTGCCAACTGGCATGCTTCCATATGGACACTCTCTCATGGCTTTCAATTCTTCTGTCGCCATACTACAGTCGATCCCGATCCTTAGCTCTGGACACCCAACACCTGACTGTAGTCACACATTTCCATTTCTTGGGTCTTCTTTACGACAACAACCTTACTTGACTGCCCCATACCCTCCTTCTGTAGGTTGTGTTTTCATAAACACAGTGTCCTTTGCTTCCTTAAACACACCTCTTGGGGGGCAGGACATTCAACTCTTACCCACATTTATGGGCCATTACTTACGCCTCGTCTGGACTGTGGTTGTAAAGTTTATGATTGGCTACACCTTCCACACCTCTACTCTTGGACCTAGTACACCACTGTGGCATCCATTTAGCCACTGGTTCCTTTCACACTAGCCCTGTTGATAGTCTTCTGATTGACACTGAGATCCTTCCCTTTTGGTTTGGTAGTCCCAGCTCCTAGTTTCCTGACATAACTATCCATTCTTCCTGCTTATCTCTCCTGTTATATTCTTTTGGTGGCTTCATGATGTCACCTGCCTGCTACCCACTCTCAGGTGGGTTTACCAACTCGTTACTTTCCACCATGATTTCCATCTCCACTCCCTATCCTCTTCCTCATGTTCCCTCTGGACTACTTCCCCTTGGTTAGTTCCTCAGCCACAGGTTTGGATAGATTTCTTCTGGGGTCCTAAAGCCTCCAGTGGTGTTCTATTGTTTGTTCTGCCCACTGTTATGTGAGTTTCAGGAGCCATTGTCTTTTACACCAATGTCTCTAAATCTACTGATCATGTCGGATATGCCTTCACACACTTGCCTGCCAAGTGCTGGGTGTCCACTGCGGAACTTATGGTCATCTATCAGGCCCTCTGCTTTATTAAACAGTCCTCTCTCACCTGAGTTTTGTTACGTATGGACTCTATAGTGGCCTTCAGACTATCACTTAGTGTTTTTCCCACCTGCCATTGGTCTCTGCCACTCACAACCTTAACGATACTGCTTGTTCAGTTGATTTTCTTTGGCTTCCTGGCCACGTGAGTGTCTCCTGCAATGAACTTGCTGTTTGTCTGGGTTGGAGGTGGGGAGCGACAATCACCTATCCCTTTACTTCTTCCGACAGTTGTTTCAGTCGCTCAGCATATATGCTTGTACCGAAAATCTAACTGTGTTTCAGCAGTCATGTCTCCTGTAATACGTAGAATAATTAAGCATTCTTACTAATTCCTGTTCATTATTATTTTCGTTGTGGAATTCTGTGGCTCCTGTTTTATTATTCTGACTGTTTTAACTTACAGGTCATTATTATTTTTGGACCTAATCTGTGTCCTAGATGACGTTGATACACAGGTAGAATTGATTTAAAAATGAACAGAGAACATTACACAAGTTTAATGACGTGTACATAGGACAGACAGATCTTGTATTTAAATAATGAGCATGAATGACGTGAACGCCTCAAGCAAGTCAGCTGTAGCTGAACACAGTTAAAAATGCTGTCAGGATATAGACTCTGCTAATGTTCACGTCTTAGTAAAAAAGAAAAGTCACAGAGGCAGTCGATATACACTCCTGGAAATTGAAATAAGAACACCGTGAATTCATTGTCCCAGGAAGGGGAAACTTTATTGACACATTCCTGGGGTCAGATACATCACATGATCACACTGACAGAACCACAGGCACATAGACACAGGCAACAGAGCATGCACAATGTCGGCACTAGTACAGTGTATATCCACCTTTCGCAGCAATGCAGGCTACTATTCTCCCATGGAGACGATCGTAGAGGTGCTGGATGTAGTCCTGTGGAACGGCTTGCCATGCCATTTCCACCTGGCGCCTCAGTTGGACCAGCGTTCGTGCTGGACGTGCAGACCGCGTGAGACGACGCTTCATCCAGTCCCAAACATGCTCAATGGGGGACAGATCCGGAGATCTTGCTGGCCAGGGTAGTTGACTTACACCTTCTAGAGCACGTTGGGTGGCACGGGTTACATGCGGACGTGCATTGTCCTGTTGGAACAGCAAGTTCCCTTGCCGGTCTAGGAATGGTAGAACGATGGGTTCGATGACGGTTTGGATGTACCGTGCACTATTCAGTGTCCCCTCGACGATCACCAGTGGTGTACGGCCAGTGTAGGAGATCGCTCCCCACACCATGATGCCGGGAGTTGGCCCTGTGTGCCTCGGTCGTATGCAGTCCTGATTGTGGCGCTCACCTGCACGGCGCCAAACACGCATACGACCATCATTGGCACCAAGGCAGAAGCGACTCTCATCGCTGAAGACGACACGTCTCCATTCGTCCCTCCATTCACGCCTGTCGCGACACCACTGGAGGCGGGCTGCACGATGTTGGGGCGTGAGCGGAAGACGGCCTAACGGTGTGCGGGACCGTAGCCCAGCTTCATGGAGACGGTTGCGAATGGTCCTCGCCGGTACCCCAGGAGCAACAGTGTCCCTAATTTGCTGGGAAGTGGCGGTGCGGTCCCCTACGGCACTGCGTAGGATCCTACGGTCTTGGCGTGCATCCGTGCGTCGCTGCGGTCCGGTCCCAGGTCGACGGGCACGTGCACCTTCCGCCGACCACTGGCGACAACATCGATGTACTGTGGAGACCTCACGCCCCACGTGTTGAGCAATTCGGCGGTACGTCCACCCGGCCTCCCGCATGCCCACTATACGCCCTCGCTCAAAGTCCGTCAACTGCACATACGGTTCACGTCCACGCTGTCGCGGCATGCTACCAGTGTTAAAGACTGCGATGGAGCTCCGTATGCCACGGCAAACTGGCTGACACTGACGGCGGCGGTGCACAAATGCTGCGCAGCTAGCGCCATTCGACGGCCAACACCGCGGTTCCTGGTGTGTCCGCTGTGCCGTGCGTGTGATCATTGCTTGTACAGCCCTCTCGCAGTGTCCGGAGCAAGTATGGTGGGTCTGACACACCGGTGTCAATATGTTCTTTTTTTCATTTCCAGGAGTGTAGCTAAATACCCAAACACATTCATTCTATCTATGGCATGGCTGCCTGCCCTTAGTCATATGGAAACTTCACGGACAAATGCAAACACAAGCACAAACAAAGTGCCACTTACAAACAATGCGCCACTTACGCTCCGGCCACAATCCAATCTCAAACACTGTGATGTTCCTGGAGGAACATGTGCTTCTCTCATAGAATCAGCACACATTTCGAACAAAAGCCTCTCATGTGAAATACAGCTTGGCTGGAAGTAGGAAGTAGTGGTGGAAAGCCGGTATGAAGACAGTCTGCATTGTTGCTGGATTACCAATGACGTCATGGTGCTGTATCGTCATATCTCCCGTGATGCATGTAAAGGTCATAAAAGGTGCAGGTTAACAGGAGAATTGATTCTTTCTAGATTTCTGTAAGGCGCTTGACACTGTAGCACACTGTCTACTACTAAGCAAGGTACCATCACACGAAATATCTTCACAATTATGTGATGACTAGAGGAACATTTGACTAACTGAACCCATAACTTTACATAGGATGGAGAATTCTCTACAGAAAGGAAAAGTAATAGGACCTCTAATGTCTTTTGTATACGTAAACGATTTATGACATATGGTCAGCAGGAATATAAGACTGTTCGCTGATGATGCAGTTGTGTGCAGGAAAGTTTTGGCGGTGGTCAATTATAACGAATTGCAGAAAGACTTTGACAATATTACCGCATGTTATAATGAATGACAAATATCTATAAGTGTAGATAATTGTAAGGTAATACATGTAGCAAAGAGCAAGAATAGTACACAATCTGATTACAAGATTAGTGGTGAACATCTTGAGCACTTTACATGATACAAGTATTTGGGGAAAATGTTAATAAGTGATAAGAATTGGGAAGATCACATAAAAAATGCCGAGTATATGACTAGATTATCTGAAAGTGTTCTTGGAAACTGTAGTACATGTGTGAATGAAATCAGAAACAAGACACTAATATGGCCGATACTAAAATATGGATCCAGTCCTTGGAGTCCTTAACAAATAGACATGACAACAGACATCAAACAATTCTCGAGGCCCTCTGCTAGGTCAATACAGTCCATACAAAAGAACTTAAATGGGAATCCTTCGAAAAATGGTGATGTAGTTCTCACTAAACCATGTTGGACAACATTACGTTACTAGTTTTCAGTTTCTGTCTTTCAATATGGAACTGAATAAAAACAATTTTTATCATGTTACACTAGTCTCAGGTGCTGCAGTCATGAACTGTGCGGCTGGTCCCGGCGGAGGTTCGAGTCCCCCTTCGGGCATGGGTGTGTGTGTTTGTCCTCAGGATAATTTAGGTTAAGTAGTGTGTAAGCTTAGGGGCTGATGACCTTAGCTGTTAAGTCCCATAAGATTTCACACACATTTGAGCATTTTCTTAACACAAGTCCCGTCTTTTTTTGATAGGGTTTACCAGTGGCAGGCTCGTAGATGCAGCACTACATGTAAGCTTGGTTTGTTGGTTTTAAAGCTATTCTTCAACTCACATTCCTTCAACTTGTCGCTAGCATACCACTGAAAATAAGACCGCTCATTTTCTCCGTGAAGAACCTGCCACTGATGATGCCTTTAAAAACGTAAAGGAGAAATGCGTATGGTATGATAAAACTTGGTTTTGTTTAGTTTCTTATATAACAAAATACAAATATGTTGGTTAAATTTAGATAAACCTATATTCAAAGGTGACTATTCGACCATTATGATATCCCCAAAATATATGTGCCATTGAGGTCATGAGAAAAAAGACATTTTGTGTCTTAGAGGCTATTGCGTGACTTATTGCCAGCAAGTCTAAAACGAGCCTGGTCTCTAAGTCACGTTTGGCAGATCAGCAATGTTACGGTAATCAGTCTGCATGCACTATTTCAGTAAAAGCAGAAGTATCTTTGTAATTGGAATTACCTTTAGTCGTGTAAACTTCTTACGTTATGAAGAGTGCTGCTTCCAGCTTTGCGTAATTGTTGTAGCTATGAACACCAACCAAATTGGAGGCATAAGATTCAAAAACCGGACTAGTTCGTTAATTCTTTTACGGTGTACCAAACTCTCCCAAAACGTTGTTGTGTTAATGCATAACTCAATCACGTTTCACATATGGAAGCACAATGTGTGAACAACAAATGCATAACAGATAGAGGCAGCTAAGGTTAACACAAGTTGTCGATTTGTGGTTGGACTCAAGTACACAAAGTACGAAGTTAGGTCTGTGTTGTGAGTCAGTCACGCACCCCTGTTAGTCCTCCGATGACTGTCAGGCAAGTTGTTCTACATTACATTGCAGTAGTGAGTACAGTAGTTTTGAGGTATTTAGAAATGCTGTTATTTGATTACAGATGACTTTCTCTAGCTCAGTTGATAGAGCTGGCGAATACAGCGGCACAGCGAACGCACGAGTGAGTAGTTCTGATCTTCACTCGTTTTCGCACCGAATAGAGCAGCAGGCAAGCCGAAGACATGCAATCTCCATCCTGTAGTTTTTTTCCGATCCCGTGGAAGTAGAGCAGGTGAGTTACGACCGGCGGCTGGTCCCCGGCGGCTGCGGGTTCCGCCAGCAGTCGCACTGCGCCCCGGCAAGAGATAAACGAACCGCAGGACACCGACCGCGGCGCAGTCTTTCGTCGCACACAGAACCGCCAACACCTCGTGTAGCTTTGCCGGTCGCGACCGAACGTAGTTGTGTGATAATGAGTCTTCTGATGGACCAAACACTGCGAAGTTTAGAAGGTAGTAATGATCCTCTGCTGAGGGTACAAGGGTGAACGACAGACAAATGCTTGTAATTAAAATGAAAGGAATGGCAAGTGATTAGCCGTTTCAGGACTGTGTCATCTACATATCTTCCATCAAGGCGCATAAGTCTAGACGACATTATAAAACATGTAGAAGCAACCTGAATGTATAGTTATGAAGTCAAACTCATGGAAAAGTATAGCAGTCGATGTCAAATCGCTAGTTACGTTTGTACTCTAAAATTTTCGCAATCTAAATTTACATCTACGTGATTACTCTGCTATTCACAATAAAGTGTCTGGCAGAGGGTTCAATGAAGCACCTTCAAGCTCTCTCTACCGTTCCACTCTCGAACGGCACGCGGGAAAAACGAGCACTTAAATTTTTCTGTGCCAGCCCTGATTTCTCTTATTTTATCGTGATGATCATTTCTCCCTATGTAGGTGGCCGCCAACAGAATGTTTTCGCAATCGGAGGAGAACTCTGGTGATTGAAATTTCATGAGAAGATCCCGTCGCAACGAAAAACGCCTTTGTTTTTATGATTGCCACTCCAATTCACGTATCATGTCTGTGACACTATCTCCCCTATTTCGCGATAACACAAAACGAGCTTCCCTTCTTTGTGCTTTTTCGATGTCATCCGTCACATCCCACCTGATGCGGATCCCACACCGCACAGCAATACTCCAGAATAGGGCGGACAAGCGTGGTGTAAGCAGTCTCTTTAGTAGATCTGTTGCACCTTCTAAGTGTTTTGCCAATGAATCGCAGTTTTTGGTTTGCTCTACCCACAATATTATCTATGTGATCATTCCAATTTAGGTTATTTGTAATTGTAATCCCTAAGTATTTAGCTGAATTTACAGTCATCAGATTTGTGTGACTTATCTCGTAATCGAAATTTAGCTGATTTCTTTTAGTGCTCATGCGAATAACTTCATACTTTCCTTTATTCAGAGTCAATTACCACTTTTCGCACCATACAAATATCTTATCTAAATCAATTTGCAAGTCGTTTTGATCATCTGATGACTTTACAAGACTGTAAATGATAGCATCATCTGCAAACAATCTAAGACGGCTGCTCAGATTGTCTCCTATGTCGTTAATATAGATCAGGAACAATAGAGGGCCCATAACACTTCCTTGGGGAACGCCGGATATTACTTCTGTTTTACCTTATGACTTTACGTCTATTACTACGAACTGTGACCTTACTGACAGGAAATCACGAATCCAGTCGCACAACTGAGGCGATACTCCGTAGACACGCAGTTTGGTTAGAAGACGCTGATGAGCAACGGTGTCGAAAGCCTTCTGGAAATCTAAAAATATGGAATTAATTTGACATCTTCTGTCGATAGCACTTGTTACTTCATGAGTATAAATAGCTTGTTGTGTTTCACAACAACGATATTTTCTGAATCCGCGCTGAGTATGTGTCAATAAATCGTTTTATTCGAGGTATTTCATAATGTTCGAATACAGTATATGTTCCAAAACACTGCTGCAAATCGACGTTATTGATATAGGCCTCTAATTCTGTGGTTTACTCCTACTTCCCTTTTTGGGTATTGGCATGACTTGAGCAATTTTCCAGTCTTTAGGTACGGATCTTTCTGAGAGCGAGTGGTTGTATATAAATGCTAAATATGGAGCTATTTTATCAGCATACTCTGAGAGCAACCTGATTGGTTTACAATCTGGACCGGAGGCCTTGCCTTCATTAAGTGATTTAAGCTGCTTTGTTACACTCTGTGGTTGTGATGGACCTCTTATGTCCTTCAGGTGCTTACTATTCGTAGGAGAATGTCGACCAATTGGCCCGTAGGAAGCTAGGCGCACCAAGTACACTTTTTCGGCCTAGGGACATGCCATACTAATATGGGGCCTGGTTTATAATAATCTCAGTAACATTTGCTGTGTCACGGCAGTAATTCAGCCCTGAATTAACAACTTTGCTTGATTGCTCGGAAACTGGAGAGGGTAAACGTATCACGATTCTTGAAAAAAATCACCGCTCTCTAAAAATAATTCACATACATAGAATTAACACATTATAACTTAGATAAAGAATTTATCGCTACCTACAAGGACGCATACACCCAATTCTAACTTTAAACTGATTCGCAGATCACCATATCGATACATCAGAACACCACTAAACTGTCAACAATAAATCGCAGTCACGAAAGCTTAAATTCAACACAAATGTATTGTCTCGAATCTATTACAATAAAACGCTACTTAAAACCCCAATATCACTGATTAAAGATAATTACAATTAAATTCGTTTCAATTTGTTATAATTCAAGTCTAGCCACTTATAGATCAGAACACCACTTTTTTTTCAACATTTTAAACAATCTCAGTTTATGACGTGTGAGGTTATGGTCTCCATGGCAACTGCCTCCTTCTCGCCTGGCTGTTGGCTGCGCGCTGCTATCGTCCAGTTACTTTGATTTCCATATCAACATTATTCTTTCTGCAACATATATCTATCCACTGAAAACCTCCATTGCTGGATAGTGCTTGCTCTCTCAGCTGTCTATACAATTTCAAATCGTTAATTTCATATATTACATGATCTCTGGATAATATAATTTAATGTGCACATCTAAGAGCTTTAGCGTGGGGGCGATCTGTAGTGTTACGAGCGCTGAATAAAGTTTGAGTTGCCTAGATCGCTAAAATCATTTATTCATATAGATTACCAGGTCCCGCCATTGCCTGTTGCCATCTTCGGATCAGCAGAAGATGAGACTGAAAATGCTGGGATACAGCAACTAACTTAACAGCTCACATAATTATATCCAAGATCTGCAATAAATGCATTAACAACATGCTTACCTTTGTATCATTACACAATCTTCGCCTTCAGTAAAGTAAGTGGTGCTATACCGTGTACATCCGTGTATCGTGAGCTATTCTAAAAGTCGGAATGTCAGTTTTAAAATAACAGCTTTGTACATACATATTATTGCGTCGATTCAAAGTGCTCACATTGACCATCACTTAACAACTGACATACCCCAGTCTAAAAATTCATGGTGATATGTCAGTACATCAAATGACGTGTAACTAACGGTATCGTATGTCGGTTGATTTTAATATATCCAGACGCAGGTATGATATATTGTCAAGAATACATTAAAAGCACATACACCGTTCCTTTAAATTTCTAAAAAGATATGAAAACGGTTACGTATAAAATATGTTTTTGAATGTTGCACATGATTTTACAGACAGATTTTTAAAACTAGAATGCTGACTTGCCTCATATGTTATCATAATAATTGAGGCACCTGTAATTACATAGAATAATAGATACTTGCCTTAATCTAATGTGTGCTGACAGTATCGATTTGTACTACTACTGCGCCATCTGATGTACTTCTGTACCATTAAGAATTTTTGTGCTGATATCTGTCAGTTACAAAGTGGTGATCAATGTGAGCATTTGTAATCGGCGCTACTATATGTGTGTACAAATCTGTTATTTTAAAACTGACATGCCGACTTGAAGTGTAGCTCACGACACATGGATTTACGTGGTATAACACCACTTAATGTACTGAACGAGAACATTGTGTAAGGGTATAAGTATGTTTTTATTCCATGTATTGCTGATCTTTGATATAATTATGTGTGCTGCCATGTTAGTTGCTGTATCTTAGCATTCTCAGTTCCTCATTTACAAATCTAAAGACGGCTACAGAGAATTGCCGAAACCGGAAACGACATTCGAGAGCTCGAGAAGAAAGGAATACAGTTACATAGCCCGTGTTACTATTCACAGCAAAATACTCTTAAAAAATAAAGCCGCAAGATGCGCTAAACGTGAAGCCGTAATCTTGAAGCACAGCGCAGTTTACATTGATTTATACACAAATAAGCGCTGCCGTAGCAGACTGATATTTAACAAAAGTCTAGTTCTCTTTAGACAAATGTTCATTTATAAGCTATGCAAATCCTTTATCAACGTGTTCCTCTTCTCACATGCTATCGAATGCAATTAAAAACTACATAGTTCCACTCTTTTAATGTAGTTAGCGTGGTACCGGCACAGCAAACTACTCGCCACCATACATACAAACATTTAACTAAAGCTTATTTAGATATCTGCATCCGAGGCGGAAATTTTAGGGCATCGACTATGTAATGCCCTGCGTTTAAAACCAGACTGTGGCTGTCATCTGTGGGCAATTAACCTGGGCTTATGTATGCTTTCGGCCTCTGCTGGGGCTGTTGCGTTAACAGCGAATGCATCGATTTGCCGGCCGTGGCTGCCCATTATAGAGCGGACACGGAAACCTGAGGCGACGTGAAACATCTTGGCTAAACTGCAGTAGGTGGGTGGCTTAGTCTCAGACTATCACTGAGACTGTGACGAGTGTCAGTACCCCGTTAAAACAAGTGTCACTCAGTAGCAAGTGGAGCAATTCAATGCACACAGTGACTGACTTGACACTTCACCAACAGAATCTTTTTTCGAAATCAGTTACATGGCCCAAGAAGCCTTCACGAGGGCAAAGCTCGACTCTGTGAAACGAGATGGTAATTTTTCTATTGTTCTAATGTAAGCTGAAGATGTCCCAACTCAAGTTTTGGTTTTTAATACACTGACTGATACGGGTAGTGTTACACCATTAGTTCCAGTACGATATTTATGACACTTTGTGGAGAAGTTCATCACATAACCGGTATGACATGACAAACTTTCATTCTATGAGGTCCATCATCAACCTCAGTGTGACGTGTCACGCCCAAAGGCACGAATGCAGTCTTATGTTCGTTGTGCCATGGACTGCAACAGCCCCATGTCATCATGAGGAATGAACTGGACTGCGAAGTCTTGATTTGTCGTCGGCCGTGGTTCTAGGCGCTTCAGGTTGGAACCGCGCGACCGCTGCGGACGCAGGTTCGAATCCTGCCTCGGGCATGGATGTGTGTGATGTCCTTAGGTTAGTTAGGTTTAAGTAGTTCTAAGTTCTAGGGGACTGATGACCTCAGCAGTTAAGTCCCATAGTGCTCAGAGCCATTTGAACCATTTCTTGATTTACCCTGCTGAAGTATATGATTTGGTACGATGTTCAAGAAATGAATGACAAAAGGACTTGTCACTCTTGCTACATGCTGAAAAGCATTCAGCTTTCTTTCACCACGTCAATCTTGTTGACATATCAAATTGCTCCTCACACTGTGATTTCAGAAGCTGGAGAGATAAGGGTTTCGAGAAATGTTGCTTCTGACACATGTCACAAAACCGTCCTCAGACACTTTGGAGTCGATCATATCGCCACAAACAGAAGCGAGGCACATTTATGAAGACCACAAAACGTCATCCAGTGTCCCAGTTGACTGATCACAACGTAAGTGTATGTTGTCTGTGGTATAGTGTCGGTGTAAACGACTCGTGGCAACTCTGGATCTCAATTCAGCTTCCAATAACCTGCTCCTGGCGGGCTCGACAATTTGTCTGCAACGTCTCGCAGAGATTTCGGCTGTTGTCAATCGTCTACGTGTCAGAGCCAGTCGAACAACCTTACGAACTTCTGGTAGTGTCACGTGGATGCTCATCTTGCCACACTGCTGCCCTGAGTTCCTATCGCTACCACTCGTTCTGCGGTCATTCCACTACTGCCAACAGTCTGTGCGTTTTGTCGATGTGACGCTCCCGTGTCTGCCATGCCAAGGATTGGACATTCGTCAAAAGTCTGGAAGATGGCGGTAAACTGCACTTGCTGAACGTCCTCTGGATATGCTGCCTTGCGATCTCGACCTGAACGTCTCCTCTAACGCCAGACATACCAACCGCCATTATGTAGTCATACCATTCTTCATCCGTAGGAATAGCTTTTTTCTGTACTGTAAGTAAGCTCGCAAAGGGATGAAATTTTAATCAATATATCCCACAGACAAGGGGCGAATTTAGCTATTTGCCAACCCTTGGCAAAGAAAAATACTTCACCTCTCATTTCGACATAAATGTACCACCATGTAACGTACATCTGTACGCAACTAGTTACTAGGATTGCTGCTGCTGTTAATAATAATAAGAAGAAGAATAATAAATACATGCATATTGAATTCGCCGCTCTCAAGTTAGACAAAGTTGTTTATGGTGTACTTTTTCGTATCAAATTCGTCAATCACATCTTCATAGTCTAAATGCTGTGTTATTCCAGAGGACAACAAGGCTGTTGACTCGCTCTTGCGACATGGGCGACTGTAAACAATTCTTGAGTCTTTTGAGGAGTGAGAAAGATTGCTTGTTTGAACAGCTGGTTGCAGTGTTTGGCAAAAATGTTTGTAGTGCAATTTCCATATTAGGAAACAGTTTTTGAATGCGGTTTTCAGGAAACACTGTATATAAAGTGCTTAGAAAGAAGATTTTTATTTCGTTGTTCATCACGTATGCCTTAAAAATGAATAACCTCATCACTCAGGAATTCATCCAGCTCATCTTTGTAATGCAGTTGGAGTTTTCTAGCACATTTCAATAGATCAGTGTCGTCTCGTCCAGGAAAATTACTTAAGAACTCAAAATTGTTTAACACATCGATTTTTGTTATCTTTCACACAATTTCCATTTTTCTTTATTGCCTTATCTTTCGAGAGTTTCCGGTAACCACTTACTCTTCTCCGACTGTCACTAATTTAATTAACACTAAAATATAAATCACAAACTAAACACTAAACAGCTGCACTCTTCACAGTTTCAAATTGCCCTATCAGCCAAGCAGCCTTGCTGTTAGAATGACTAGAGACAAGTTCTTAAAATTTGTAGTTTGTTTTGGTATTATTGAACGTCGACACTGGCTACTCCTATGACAGTCTTAGCGACGTCTCCTACCACAAAGCTTAATTGCGAGCAAAGAGGTTTGCCTTTCTGACATGTACCACATAAGTAGTGATGATTCTAAGTAAAGTAGATAATGGACACATTGTCATGACGTAACGTGATTACTAAAACCAAATCTATCATTTTTCCGTTGCCTGCTGAGACCGTTCATGAAATTTGAGCTGATCGTAGCCAATGATATTCATATCGGTTCCATTTTGAGTTAAGTTCGAATCCTCTTTTCAAAAGCTGCGAATAAAATGTTTTCAAAAAAGAGCGACAGTTTATTAGCCACCCCTTAGAGCCCCTTAAAATCTGCCTCCGTAGACAGCTGCCTAGTCCGCCTAGGGCTAATACGCCTCTACCACGGGCACGACAGTAGTGGAGTATCAGTTTGTGTTTCTGCCCCTGCCAATTGATGAGCGTTGTTACGTAGTGTTTGCATCTTCCTCTGTAGCATATCACTTTGTTGTTTTGTGTTTACGACGCCTTCCGCGAGACGTACAAAATCTCTTAGATGTGTTGGAGCTAGATTTTACAGTACATGCGGTTCTCATAATGCTGTAGTAGTTCGTCCATAGTTTACAGGGTCACGGGGACACAGACTGCGTCCACCTCCTCCCAATGTTCAGAAACGGCGTAATCTGCAAATGGTGTTCCTTCACTTGGAAAACTATATGGCTGTTGTGGTAGCTGAAAGTAAGCGTTACGCTTTGGCAACGTTAAGTACTGAGGAAGCAGAGCTCTGCCATTAGAATTCTGGGGGACTGGATTGCCTGTCACTTGCAGTTTCTCAGTGATCAGCGAAATTTAGCCTTTTCAGTAAGGACGCTTGTTTATAATCGAAGTGTGAAAGGACGCTAAATCTCGCAGTGTCTCTGAGAGCGTGATGCGAATCTCTATTGTTGATCACAGTCCCAACCTCAAAATATATGTTACTAGCAAACCGGCAATGCATCGCAATTGCTAAACGTGTATGGGAACTGGATATACGTCGTAATCTCCATCTCCCATCTCTCTCTGTTGGTCTCCTCCTTCCCCCTCTTTCTGTGCACCTCCTCTTCCTTCCGTCTCTCTGTTCCTCTCCTCTTCCCCCCTACCTGTCTCCACCTCCTCCTCCCACCTTTCTCCATTCTTCTCTTCCTTCCGCCTCCCTATTTCTATTTCCTCACACCTTTCTATCCATCATATCTTCGCTCCCTCTATGATCTTGAGCCTTTTTTTTATTGTTACTTCCAACGAATCCCTGATTGGCAATTGTAGAAAATAGGTTGGGATCGTTTGTATCTGTGGCATGAGAGACCTCTCCTGTTTCTGGGTCCCTCAGGATAATAACTTCATAGACAGTATTTCGCGAATTTTTAATCTGTAAATGGGTAGGATTACCAAGTTATCCGTAGTAGTATTCTAATCATAAGCCGATAAGCTATAAATACAACTTTCCTGTTTTCTGTAAAAACAGACTGTGCTGCAGGAAACAAAACTTCACACAACTGTGTATAGAATTTTTGTTTAAAATTATATATAAGAAGGAAGCAGATACGTAGGGAAAACAATTTATCTAGTGGGCTAAATGCCCTACTATTGCAGTTAAAACTAACTGTGAGAAATGAAACGAAACAGCATAGTTTCACATAGCAACGCAGTACTCTCATTTCTGCAGTTGGTTTTGACAGAAAACGTGTACATTGTTTTCTTTCTAAAAGAGTACAGTCTGCCTCCTTTTAAATTTTCGTTGGAGCATCACGTGAAACTGCTCAAGAACTTTTCTAGATTTCTGATAAAAACGTATAACGACTTGTCTTTATATGTAGAGACAAGTCGTTTTACGTTTTTATCAAAAACAAGTTTTTAAATAAATATGTTATACAAACATATGTATATTATATAAAGGGGAAACGTTTTTAGCAAAATTTATTGAGTTATTGATCAATTTACGTCAAATTTTTGGACGAGACTCTAATAAACGTATGAATTATGTTGCCTCTGGCTGTCCGAACGTTTATTAGAGTCTCGTGTAAAAATTTGACGTAAACTGATCAATAACTCAATAAATTTTGTTAACAACGTTTCCCTTTTATATAATATACATATGTTTGTATACCATACTTATTTAAAAACTTGTAACCTGTATGCGTCCGAAGGTTTGATAGAGTAAAAATTTGAGGTAAATCGGCCAAGAATTTTTTCGCTATTTTTGCTAACATTTTCTCGGTATGTGATATGTGTATATTTATATGTCCTATATATTAAAAAATATATAGTCTACGGTGTGTAAAAATTTGAAGAACACCGATCAAAAACTTTTTTAGATACTTGCTGACAACGTTTTTTTCTTTATATATTATTACAAATTTATTCATATACCACATATATTAAAAATACATGTAGCACACGTCCGTACGAAGTTCATTGGAGTATAGTTTGAAAAGTTGTACTAAATGGTTTAATAACTTTGCGCGATTGTTGCTAGAGAATTTTCCGCTTTATAAATAGTATATACATATATTTATATGCCATATATATTATAAACATATATAGTCTACGTCCATCTGAACATTTGTTAGAGTATCGGATAAAAGTTTTAAGTGAATCGCTCAAGAACTTTTAGACATTTTTGTGAAGAATCTTTGTCCTTTATATGGTAGAGATATTTAAAAAATATGCTGGCTACACTAACCTAACATTTATTAGGGTATTGTGTAAAAATATGAAGTAAATCAGTCGAGACCTTTCCGAGGTTTTCAGTAACAACATTAAACAACGCCTTGTCTTTAGATGGCATTATAGATTTTATGGACAGGGGTTACATCTACATTTATATCATACTCCGAAAGCCACCTAATGGTGTGTGGCGGAGAGTATTTTCACTACCACTAACTGAGGCCTCCAACCCTGTTCCACTCGCGACTAGCGTATGGGAAGAACGGTTGTCGGCAACCCTCTGTTTAGGCTCTAATTTCTAGAATTTTCTCCTCGTGGTTATTACGCGAGACGTATGTGGGGGAGAGTAATATGTTGTCTGACTGTTCCCGGAAATTTCTCTCTCGAAATTTCAATACTAAAACTCTCCTCGACGCACAACGCCTCTCTTGTAACGTCTCCCAGTGGAGTTTGTTGGGCATCCCCGTGACGCTCTCGTGCCGACTAAACGATCCCGTGACGAAACGTGCCGCTGTTTGTTGGATTTTCTCTATCTCTTCTATCAGTCCTATCTGTAGGGATTCCAGATAGATGAACAACACTCAAGAATGAGCGGAACAAGCGCCTTATAAGCCACTTCCTTCGTAGATGAGCTACATTTCCTTAAGATTCTTCTTATGAATCTGAGTCTGGCATCTGCTTTTCCAGCTAATTGTTTTATATGGTCATTCCACTTCAGGTCGCTCTGGGTAGTTATTCCTAGATATTTGACGGCAGCGGTTTGTCGTCAATAGTGTAACTATACATCTACATCTACATCTATACTCCGCGAGCCACCTTACGGTGTGTGGCGGAGGGTACTTATTGTACCACTATCTGATCCCCCCTTCCCTGTTCCATTCACGAATTGTGCGTGGGAAGAACGACTGCTTGTAAGTCTCCGTATTTGCTCTAATTTCTCGGATCTTTTCGTTGTGATCATTACGCGAGATATATGTGGGCGGTAGTAATATGTTGCCCATCTCTTCCCGGAATGTGCTCTCTCGTAATTTCGATAATAAACCTCTCCGTATTGCGTAACGCCTTTCTTGAAGTGTCCGCCACTGGAGCTTGTTCAGCATCTCCGTAACGCTCTCGCGCTGACTAAATGTCCCCATGACGAATCGCGCTGCTTTTCGCTGGATCATGTCTATCTCTTCTATTAATCCAACCTGGTAAGGGTCCCATACTGATGAGCAATACTGAAGAATCGGACGAACAAGCGTTTTGTAAGCTACTTCTTTCGTCGATGAGTCACATTTTCTTAGAATTCTTCCTATGAATCTCAACCTGGCGCCTGCTTTTCCCACTATTTGTTTTATGTGATCATTCCACTTCAGATCGCTCCGGATAGTAACTCCTAAGTATTTTACGGTCGTTACCGCTTCCAATGATTTACCACCTATGGCATAATCGTACTGGAATGGATTTCTGCCCCTATGTATGCGCATTATATTACATTTATCTACGTTTAGGGAAAGCTGCCAGCTGTCGCACCATGCATTAATCCTCTGCAGGTCCTCCTGGAGTACGTACGAGTCTTCTGATGTTGCTACTTTCTTGTAGACAACCGTGTCATCTGCAAATAGCCTCACGGAGCTACCGATGTTGTCAACTAAGTCATTTATGTATATTGTAAACAATAAAGGTCCTATCACGCTTCCCTGCGGTACTCCCGAAATTACCTCTACATCTGCAGATTTTGAACCGTTAAGAATGACATGTTGTGTTCTTTCTTCTAGGAAATCCTGAATCCAATCACAAACCTGGTCCGATATTCCGTAAGCTCGTATTTTTTTCACTAAACGTAAGTGCGGAACCGTATCAAATGCCTTCCTGAAGTCCAGGAATACGGCATCAATCTGCTCGCCAGTGTCTACGGCACTGTGAATTTCTTGGGCAAATAGGGCGAGCTGAGTTTCACATGATCTCTGTTTGCGGAATCCATGTTGGTTATGATGAAGGAGATTTGTATTATCTAAGAACGTCATAATACGAGAACACAAAACATGTTCCATTATTCTACAACAGATTGACGTAAGCGAAATAGGCCTATAATTATTCGCATCTGATTTATGACCCTTCTTGAAAATGGGAACGACCTGCGCTTTCTTCCAGTCGCTAGGTACTTTACGTTCTTCCAGCGATCTACGATAAATTGCTGATAGAAAGGGGGCAAGTTCTTTGGCATAATCACTGTAGAATCTTAAGGGTATCTCGTTTGGTCCGGATGCTTTTCCGCTACTAAGTGATAGCAGTTGTTTTTCAATTCCGATATCGTTTATTTCAATATTTTCCATTTTGGCGTCCGTGCGACGGCTGAAGTCAGGGACCGTGTTACGATTTTCCGCAGTGAAACAGTTTCGGAACACTGAATTCAGTATTTCTGCCTTTCTTCGGTCGTCCTCTGTTTCGGTGCCATCGTGGTCAACGAGTGACTGAATAGGGGATTTAGATCCGCTTACCGATTTTACATATGACCAAAACTTTTTAGGGTTCTTGTTTAGATTGTTTGCCAATGTTTTATGTTCGAATCCGTTGAATGCTTCTCTCATTGCTCTCTTCACGCTCTTTTTCGCTTCGTTCAGCTTTTCCTTATCAGCTATGATTCGACTACTCTTAAACCTATGATGAAGCTTTCTTTGTTTCCGTAGTACCTTTCGTACATGATTGTTATACCACGGTGGATCTTTCCCCCCCTTTGGACCTTAGTCGGTACGAACTTATCTAAGGCGTACTGGACGATGTTTCTGAATTTTTTCCATTTTTGTTCCACATCCTCTTCCTCAGAAATGAACGTTTGATGGTGGTCACTCAGATATTCTGCGATTTGTGCCCTATCACTCTTGTTAAGCAAATATATTTTCCTTCCTTTCTTGGCATTTCTTATTACACTTGTAGTCATTGATGCAACCACTGACTTATGATCACTGATACCCTCTTCTACATTCACGGAGTCGAAAAGTTCCGGTCTATTTGTTGCTATGAGGTCTAAAACGTTAGCTTCACGAGTTGGTATGTTACATTTATTTAGGTTTAGAGTCAACTTCCAGGACCTGCACCATTCATCAATGCTCTGAAGGTCATTCTACAAACTGTTACTATATTCTGGCGTAGCTACTTAGTTATGGACAACCGCATCATCTGCGAACAGCCTTAGAGAGCATGCGACATTTTCTACTAGATCGCCTGTATATATTGTAAACAGTAGCCTTTCTATCACACTTCCTTGGGGTACCCATGAATGACTTCACATCTGTAGATCTTGTTGCATTAAGAGCGACTTGTTGACTCCTGTCTGTGAGGAACTTCGAATCCAATCGCAAATCTGCTCTGATATGGATAAACTCGTTTTTTTTTTTTTTCACTAAACGGCAGTGGGCGACTGTGACCTGAAGACAACCTGAGCGGCATTGTTTACGGTGCTGTGGATCTCGTGGAGGAATAGAGTGAGCTGAGTTTCTCAGGATCTCTGTTTGCGAAATCCAGGTTGATTTTTTTAGAGGAGATTTTCATTCTTCAAAGATTCAACAATTTTTGAGCACAGATCATGTTCCATAATTATACAATAGATTGACGTCAACGATATAGGTCAATAATTGTATCCATCTGTCTCACGGTCGTTCTTGAAAACGGGAATGATCTGCACTTTCTTCGAGTCGCTAGGTACCTTCCGTTACTCAAGCGATCTACGATAAACTACTGTTAAAAGGTGAGCAAGTGCTTTCGCACAATCTTTTAAGAATCTTATAGTTATCTCATCTGATACTGACGCCTTTCCGCTACTAAGTGATTAGAGTTCTATCGCGATATCTGCCATTTTGAAAGAATTTTCACAGCTTCGTATTCATCATGGAATATTTGATACTGACTGTTGAGATGCTTTGAAATTAGTATCCCGTCACTCTTGCTAAGCAAAACTATCTTCCTACCTTTCTTATCATTCTCTGTCAGATCCGTTGACATAGACGCTGTCGCAGCCTTACGATCACTGATAACTTCCAATACTTTAACTGACTCGATATGTTCAGGTCTGTTTGTTGGCAGGAGGTCTAAGACGGTACCCTCATGAGTTGGTTCTCCGACTATCTGCTCAAGGTAATTTTCGGACTAGACATCCACAACAATGTCGCACGAATTCCTCTCTGGCACCAGTTTCGATAGCACCACATTCCAAATGTATACCGGGCAAGTTGAAGTCACTCCCTATTACAAAAGCATGATCAGGAAATTATTAACGATATTCTGCAAGTTCTGTTTGAAGCGCTCCACCGCTAGAGTTCCAGACCCAGGCGGTGTATAAAAGCATCCGATTACCATTTTTGACCAGTCTTTGATACTTAGCTTCTCCCAAAATAATTCACAATCGGAGTCCGTGATAATCTCGTTAAATTTTTGACTGCAATAAACACGCTGCTACTATTGGGGACTAACTTACCCTTACGAAAAAATTCCAATCTGAACTTAGGATTTCCTGTTTCTAATACTATCTGTCCATTATAACCTTCAGTGTACGGAACTAATTCTGGGATTCTCTTGCAGTTTACTAAAATCATATTAACCTTTTATATCTTTGATATGCGATGACCGACGTTGTTTAGGACATTGTGGTTAATTTGTCAGGCAAATCGTCTTTGATCCCAAGGAAGGATTTCTCTAACCTAAAAAAGCCCCATGTGCAAGACACACGTACTCCGCTAAGCTAGTAGCCGCTTCCTGGCCTATTAATGGGGAGCCCCACAATTCTGTATCCGACAGGGAAGATCGAGAAATTCACATCCGATACCGTCGCAGAGTCGTCTGGTTTAGACCCTCCACTCTGCTCCAAATCTGAGGACCGCGATCAATCTCGTGTACGATGCTTCAAACGGATAGCCAAGCCTGCACCCCGCGTTCGATGCTAGTTGCCTTCACCAAATCAGCCATCCGCCGAAAGCACCCGAGGATGCCATCAGAACCCAAGCGGCAGGCGTCATTCGTGCCGACATGTGCCATTACATGCAGCCGGCTGCCTCCAGAGCGCTCTATAGCCGCGGGCAGGGTCTCCTCCACGTCACGGACGAGAATCCCCGTCAGCAAACGTACCTACTGCACACTGGCATTCTCTTCCGCCTTGCGTTCTATTTCCCTGGCTGGCTCCATAACCCGCCTAACATTGGAGCACCCAATGACAGGCATACCCACCCTCTGCACTTGCCCGGACTGGGCAGGAAAATCGACTGCTGGCCCAACAGGAGAGGTATCCCGTGCTGGCTCAGAGTTGTCATCAACACCTCGTACCTTCTGCTAAGGCGTCGGCAGCCAGCCGCTCGGATTGCTCCCTCTTTCGCCACTGTTTCCATCCATTCTCGAATGAGGGCGGACCAGTCAGATGTTGCTTATCAGAAGATGCAGCGACACCCGGGTCACCAGAGGATTTCAACGGCACCGAAGGTCTCACCCCCAGTGCCCCGATGTCGCCGCAACTTTGAGCATTACCCAGAAGCATGCCGACGGTAGCCAACGCTGCTACCAACTGTTTACGGACAGCAGCCAATTCTCCTTATGTCCGTTCACAGCAATCACAGTTTCTAGCCATAGCGTAGTGTGTAAAATGGGCACATAAGATCTCAAATGACGCTACTGAGTTTGGATTGAACGCAAAATATAGCAATGAGAATAAAGAAACACTAATAACTGGTCTGCACGTTTACCTGTTACTAGAAACTCCGCTTACCTGAAAGCTACTGCACGAAATAAGTATGCAAACTAGGATGCACTGATCTAAGCCACAGTACCAGCACGAGATTTAAACTTAGTGGCGTGACGTGGTGGTCTGACGGCGGGAAAATTACACTAGGAATCCTCCTTACACAAGGATACGCACCTAAATTACCGTAAAAACAAAAAATTACAGCAATTTGCTAACCACTAGTAGACAGTAAAATGCACAGATATTGTTCACTTCTTGCCAGAAGAACGAGAAAAAAATAAAAACACAAACTAAACTAAATCGTTATGCATCAGACAACTGCCGCTCTGCAACCGCTACTGGTGCATCTGCTCAACTCGGCGTCTATCTGTACAAGTATAGATATTTTTATAGATGACTGAGAACAGTGTACTGAATAACATTACATCAGTATTTATTTCAGTTGGAGATGAATAATTACAGCTGTTAGGAGTAGTATGGTTTTAGGGTGGTTAGTACCTCCAAGTATATGTGGCTTATTTTTTCCCCTGGGTTTCAGGTCAGATGTTATCGTGCAGACACATGGACGCAAAATAATTAGTCTGTACTGAGAGGTGTAGTCCAGTTAGTGATGCAGTTACGACTGTGCAGGAAACAAAGGGTAGAAAATTATGTAAGGTGTTTGTGGAAAGACTGTTAGATGCAGAGAAAAAAACAACTAATACACTCTGGTGGGTATATATTTAGGTACCAATGATCATAATACCTACACTTATGTCCCTAACACCCTGTACACTTAAATGCCTTGTATCTTAAAAAACAATGAAGCCTATGTGTATGAGTACGTTTATTGGAGAATCGCGAAAAAAAATTTTTAATCTATATGCCCCCGTACAAGCCCTAATTTCGTTTAGCTTGTCTTCGTGCTCCCTACGCGAAATGTACGTTGGCAGCAGTAGGATCGTTCTGTTGTCAGCTCCCAATGCCGGTGCCCTACATTTTCTCAATAGTGTTTCTCAAAAAGAACGTCGCCTTCCCTCCAAGGACTCCCATTTGAGTTCATGAAGCACCTCCGTTATACTTGCGTGTTGTTCAGACCTACCAATAACAAATCCAGGAGCCCACCTCTTAATTGATTCGATGTGTTCCTTTAATCCGACGTGGTATGGATCCCAAACACTCGAGCATTACTCAAAAATGGGTCGGACTATTGCCATGTATGCTGTCACCCTTACAGATGAAGCACACATTCCTAAAATCTCCCAATAAACCGAGGTCAACCATTCATCTCCCCTACTACGATACTTACATACATGTTCCATTTCATATCGCTTTGCAACGTTACGCCTAGATATTTAATCGACGTGAATGTGTCAAGCTTCACACTACTAATACTGTATTCGAACATTACGGGTCATTTTTTCCTACTTATGTACATTAACTTATATTTTTCTACATTAAAAGATAGCTTCCATTCATCACACCACTAGAAATCTTGTCTCTCACTTTGTATCCTATTGCAGTCACTCAACGACGACACCTTCCTTGACAACTCCGTACCATCAGCAAACAACCACTCACCCTGTTCGATAGATTATTTTTTATATAAGAAGTAACACTTTCCTGGGGCACTCCTGAAGATACCCTTGTCTCTGACGAACACTGCCAGTCGAGGACGACGTACTGGGTCCTGTTACTTAAGGAGTCTTCGAGCCACTAACATATCTAGGAATCTATTCCACTTGCTAGAACCTTCGTAAACAGTTGTTACCTTTCATCCATAGTTCGCAGGATATCGTGTGAGAAAAGAGCAAGCTGAGTTTCGCGCGAGCGACGGTTTCTAAAAACGTGCTGATTCGTGGACAGAAGCTTCCCGTTTCAACGAAATTTATTGTATTCGAACCGTGAATATGTTCAAGAATTCTGCAGCAAACTTATGTTAAGGATATTGGCCTGTAACTTCGCTGGTCCGTTTCTTTACCCTTCTTATATAAAGGGTTCTCTTGCGTTTTATTCCTGTCGCTTGGGACTTTACCCTGGGCGAGATATTCGCTTCGTACGCAAGCTAAGTAAGAGACCAATACCGTAGAGCACTCTTTGTAAAACCGAACTGGAATTCCGTCCGGACGTCACGACTTATTTGCTTTCAGCTCTTTCACTTTTTTTCTCTACGCCAGGGATGCTTATTACCGTGTCTTCGATACGGGAGTCTGTACGATGGTCAACGACGGTATGTTTATACGACTCTCTTGCGTTAATAATTTCTTAAACGTGAAGTTTAAAATTCAGATTTCCTTTTTGCTATCTTCAAGTGCCACATCATATTGGTCGACGAGTGCCTTAAACCCGCTTAGCGATTTTACGTAAGACAAGAACTTTCTCTGGTTCTCGTCAAGGTCTTTTGCTTAGCTACGACGGTGGTGGTTATTGCGAGTTTCGCGCATCTATGTTTTACAGAAGCATGAATTTTTACTTTCTTTTGCCTACAGTGATTTGCCCGTTCTCTTTTGAACCGAGAGTGCAACAGCCTTTGCTTCCTCATCACTATCCGAATTTCTTTGTCAAATAACTTGGGTATTTTGCGTCCTTACTCCACTTATTCGGCACATACTCCTCCAGAGCACGATTTACAGTCCATTCAAACTTTACTCATAATTCCTCTACGTCCATCGTACTGAAACTAAATGACGTCAATTCATTGTTTGGATAGGAATCTACAACTGCTTATCTGCTCTTTCTAACATAAATACTCTCCAAGTCTTCTTGATTCATGTATTGACTTTAGAAAGCGAAGTCGCTATGATGGCATCTTAATCACTGATCCCTGTCTCTATACTGACACCGTCGATAACGTCAGGTCTTTTGTAGCTACAAGGTCTAAGATATTTCCATTGTGTGTTGGCTCTCGAAATACCTGAGTCAGACAATTTTCGGAAAACACGTTCAAAAGTACTCCTCAAGGCTGTCTATCTGTACCTCCTGCAACTAATCCATCGATGTCCCAGTCTATACTCGGTAGGTTAAAATCGCCTCCAACTAGTATTACATGAGCTATGTATTTACGTGCTACTGACTAGACTTTCTTTGAAAGACTCAGACTGTCACACGGAATCGGATTGCCGATAAAAACAACCAACAATTAACTTGATTTCAAATGGCTCTGAGCACTATGGGACTTAACATCTGAGGCCAACTGTCCCCTAGAACGTAGAACTACTTAAACCTAACTAACCTAAGGACACACACACATCATTGCCCGAGGCAGGATTCGAACCTGCGACCGTAGCAGTCGCGCGGTTCCGGACTGAAGGGCCTAGAACCGCTCGACCACCGCGGCCGGCACCTGATTTCACCTAGACCTTTTATATGCGACCAGGTAACTTCAGGGTCACACTCAAATTCGACGTCAGTGGAGACAATATTTTCATCAAGTGCAATAAACACTCCCCCTAGTATGGAGTCTAATCTGTCTGTTCGATGTAGGTTCCGTGAACCGCTAAATAGCTCAGAGCTTTCTACATCGGGTTCAGGCAGCTCTCGATCCCGAGAATAATTTGAGTGCGATAAATTTACTGGAGGGCAATAAATTCGGGAACTTATTTTGCCCATTATATAGAATACATACAGCATGTCTGTTTTAATTTGAGACAACTAAATATCTTGAAAGTGACGCATCACATGAAAAAAAAACGTGCTGGGTGAAAACTTAATATTACTAAAGGGGTACACCTGTCTATGCTACATCTGACCACCTCCTAACCACCCTTCCTGCGTTTGCGGGTCAAATTCGAATTTTCAAATGGAAGCCCCCCCCTCCCCGTTTTTATAGCTTAATCGGATTCTACGCGAAAATAAATAAACAAGCTATTGTTTCCCATTCGCAATAGATGAAGCTGATATTTGCCTGTTTTTGCAAATAAAAACCGACGCATTAGATTCTCCATTTCGTTTACGATGTAAATGTAAGCCTTTGATATTGACGTTCAGACGTTATGTTAGTGCTGAAGATGTGATTGCGACAGTGCAAGTAACATGGGTAGACATTGACATTTCTGGCTCATAAGCTACTTGTATGGTTGTAAGGTGACGTGGTTTTCCGTTCCCTACGTGGTTGATTGTGGTGAGGCGCCAAACTATCGGAGTGCTTGGTTTTGGTGACGCCCTCGAACCTCGCCATCACGGTGATTGATTTCGGTGTGCGTCTCCATCCAACCGCCGTAACTCTCTGCCACCGGCGGAATACAAACCAAAACCATTGTTAACAAGGGAAATGTCCATGAAGCTGTAGTGACGGGCGCGCCTGCTGTGGATACTCACCGAAATCAAGCACTCCAATGGTGAGAGGCGAGGGGACTCGCCGAAATCAAGCATCCCCATGAGAACAAAAACTATTACATCCATGACATTGTTCCTGGACCACGCTAAACTTTGTTCCTAGCCAAACATTGAAACGGCTAACCCTATTGTACTGTACAATCAAATTTGCGACACTAAAGTAAATTTCGAACATAAATATTAACCATTAGAACACAAAGGTTTACATGTAATATGGTAAACGAAATCTGATATCCAATGCGTCGTTTCATAATTGAAAAACGCCATATGCCACAAATGGAAAACAATGGTTTGAATTAACATCAAGCATTTTTTGCTGTAGAATCCGAATGTGCAATAAAAATGGGGGCGGGGGGAGGGTTCGCATTTAAAAATAGGATGTTGATCCCGCCCACAAAGGAGCTATCGGCTGGAGGTGGCCACCTGTGGCATAGACGGATTTTATTAATATTAACGTCTCACCTAGAACATATTTGTCGTGTGACGCATCGTTTTCGGGTTAAAATAAACACCCCGAATATTTACATACGACATATATTAAACAAATGTCTAGCCTACATCCGTCTGAAAGTTTATTGTAGAATTGCGTAAAAATTTGAATTAAATCGGTCAAGTATTTTTGGAGATTTTTGGTAACAACTTTAAACAACGACTATAGAAGTATAGATAGGTGAAAAGATACTTCAGTCACGACGTTTGGTTTCACGGCGTGGCATTCCATAGAAGCTTACGGAATAAAATGTCTTTCATGCAGCCTTCTGTACAACATATTAGCTTCATTCAGTTTTTATATTTCAATATGATTCAAAAACTGGGAACTCGTTGTTAATGTAGTGAGATATAAAACTGTGCAGTTAATCGTGACTGTGTTGTTACTAGATTCAAGGTCAAACCATATTAGTTTTACCATACAAATACTTTCGTGTGAATATTAAGTAGTAAAGTGATGGTAAGGCGTTATTGGTCATGAGGCCCCATCTGGGATTGTTCACCCGTCTGGTGTAAGTCTTACTGTTTGACACCACTTTGATGGGCTGCACGTCGATGAAGATGAGATCAAATGAGTAGCACAACAGAAACACCTAATCCCCGAGCGAATAAAATCTCCAGCACGGTTGAGAATCCAACTCAGGGTCTCGAGATATACATGCAGCCACGCTAAGCACTAGACCATTGCCGGCCACTGTGGCCGAGAGGTTCTAGGCGCTTCAGTCCGGAACTGTGCTGCTGCTACGGTCGCAGGTTCGAATCCTGCCTCGGGCATGGATGTTTGATGTCCTTAAGTTAGTTAGGCTTAAGTAGTTCTAAGTCTAGGGGACTGATGACCTCAGATGTTAAGTCCCATAGCGCGTAGAGCCATTTGAACCATCTGAACCAGACCATTAGCTGAGGACTCGATTAAAAATAAAATGAATAGGAAGCTAATTATAAGGTAACTAAATGGGCATAACATCGAGTAACTGCAACTTATCTGCGATAGAAATTTTACTACTCATAACGAAGTAAACACAGCTCTAATGTATGGACTCCGTAACTTGTACGACAAACATTAAAC
Organism: Schistocerca americana; assembly: GCF_021461395.2. Lineage (NCBI taxonomy): Eukaryota > Metazoa > Arthropoda > Insecta > Orthoptera > Acrididae > Schistocerca > Schistocerca americana. The sequence goes on from NC_060119.1 coordinate 804,338,487, forward strand.
AGTGAGAGGGTATGAACAATTAAACTCAGATTCCATTCATAAATGGAATAGGAAGGAGACGTACGTACGGTAGAATCCTCGCTACACTCGTTCAGGTGCATTTTATATTATAGATTCAGATTGTACGATAGGTTTTCAGAGCACTTGTCGCGTTAATTCTCGATGAAAAACAGAGTTTAATGCAACAAATCCGTCGTTAAAGATCCAAATGTTTTCCGATGAGTGTTTGGTTTATATCACACGATCGCCATTGATGGACACCACGTGCTGGCACTCGAACATCAGCTGCAGTGCTACAAGCCACATGGGGACATTAGTGACACCGTCAAAAAGCTAAACTGCTAGCTGGCTGCCTTAATGTGCGTATGAAATGAAATGTAACACAGAGACTGATACTTTGCTGCAAAAATCTGCTTTTGAAAATTATGATGTGTACAACTAAATACATGCTGTCTGGATGCAGGACTGAAGTGTACTCACACGATTGCTCGACACAGTGGTACCGTATCTGCTTGTTGTGCCAGAGGCAGTTCTGTAAAACGATATTTCTGAAGTGTCATTAATGTGAGCTAGGCACTGGATTGAAATTACTTACTATCATTTTTCAATGACTTTTGAACCTTGGAATTAGTAGTTTTTAGCTTAAATCTACAGATAAGGGCATTGTGTACAAATAAGCCTTGTGACTTAGTTCAAAATATTCAAATGTGTGTGAAATCTTATGGGACTTAACTGCTAAGGTCATCAGCCCCTAAGCTTACACACTACTTAACCTAAATTATCCAACGGACAGACACACGCACCCATGCCCGATGGAGGACTCGAACCTCCGCCGGGATCAGCCGCACAGTCCATGACTGAAGCGCCTAAGACCGCTCGGCTAATCCCGCGCGGCACTTGTGACTTAGTATTTAGGATAGATCTAGTGTAGTTGTGGAATAATGTTGCTTCTGTATGCATTCCAGTTGGTGGGTCAATGTACTTGTAGCAATATTTCTTTTAATAGAAAACGAGGAACTTACTGGTAATTAAAAAGCTGTTAATTTTAAAACATCATAATTGGATTACAGGTTAAGTCTGTGACTCTTACAATTTAAATTGCATGTAGAACACACCGATTTCACTCATCAACTTTATTTGTTTATTCGCAGCACGGTTACAGGTTTTCAAACGTTGATCAGCTAACTGTTCTTATTTTACACCAATGAGATTTCTGTGATGTGTAGTTAAAGTGTTTTGCCATAAATGTTGTATTATTTAGCATCTCAAGAAAATATTGTGACAACTATACCACTGCCTTTGCAGTCGAATTTTATGTGGCAATAACAGTTAATGTTCTTCTTTGTTACCTCGCAACACAGTGTAGAGTATGACTCTGTGTGCCGGTAGGCACATAAATGCGTTTCACTTATTACCATGTTATTACTGAATATACTGAGGTTTGCACGGCCATTGAGGGTACCGAACGCTACATCTGCAGATGCGACTAGTGTCCGCACCACTGAACGAGAAAAATACTAATTAAGTATGTAACACCACCATCTATTTTGGTCTGCGCTGCTGCAGGTTATATTTGTACCACCTTGTACTTGGCGAAGCTGAAGCTAGATTAAACAGGCTGCAAGCACTTCTCACAGTGCTCGAGAAACTGGCTTACTGCGTCCGTCTCTAATAACGTCGTTCTCGACGGGACGTTAAATCCCAGTCTTCATTCTTTCGAGCCTGACTTGTTTCAGTATGGCCATTACTGCAGCCTCACATACTATACCTATAAAAGAATATCACAGCGTCGAAACGGACAGATCGACGATAAAAGGATGTCAGCACTGCTGTGCCTGGATCTTTTGAATTTAGCCATAGCACTGAATGTTCTTGAAATGCTGCAAAAATCTCGTATCACTCATTTTAGAATAAATGTGACAGTTTCCAGTGAAGAAACTGAAAACTTCATCATTGTTGTCAGAGCGATTAACATATAACCATTTGCAGAAACATTTTTCCCATAGTATCTTTTGGTTTGTAAAATGTAAACTTTCACATCCGGAAACATCACAATTAATAAAATGTTCCAGGCTGTTATGCTGTTGTCGAATGGATTTTACACTTAAACTCAACGTTTCGTCCCGATCTGCGAAGGACATTTTCAAGTGCGATCGTAGCTTCTTCGAGCTGCCCTATTCACACGCTGGCTCTTTACTGACCGCAACAGAATCCCGTTTACGCATGCGGACACTCGAAGAAGCTACGGTCTCCCTTGAAAATGTCCTCCTCGGATGGGGATGAAACTTTGGCTATAAATGCAAAGTCCATTCGACAACGGCCTAATAGCCCCTAAAAATTTTATTAACTACGACTTTTTTTGGATTATTTTATTATTACAAGACGCGATCTTGGATTACCCAAAGCGCTTCTTTTTTAAATTCATATATGTAACAGCCGCTATTTTCTCAGTGTTTTTTTAAAGTTTATTTATTAGGTAGACGATGGATAGTATCTATACTGGTGATTAGTAACGGCCCACGTAGTGTTTCTCTTGTTTGCCGCAAAATAGAGGATACATGCAGTGCTTGGATTAAAGCGCAGACATCACTCCTGTCATTCGTTAGTACCTGAGTGTAGTATGTGGTTGCTGAGTATGTGTCACAAGTAAATTTTATTGGTTTTTGAATGTCAACACTGGTGAACGGTGTAATACTTTTAAAAATAAGAAGTAGTATTATCATGTTGTTTTTGTTGTTGTTATGGTCTTCCTCCCGAAGACTGGTTTGATGCAGCCCTCCATGCTACTCTATTCAGTGCAAGCCTCTTAATCACCAAAAAGCAACTGCAACATCCTTCTGAACCTGCTTACTGTATTCACCTTTTAGTCTCACTCTACGATTTTTACCCCTCACACTTGCCTCCAATACTAAATTGGTGATCCCTTGATGTCTCACAATGTGTCGTACCAACCATTCCCTTTTTCTAGTCAGAACGTTCTTTTCTCTCCATTTCTATTCAGTACCTCCTTCTTAGTTATGTGATCTACCAATTTAATCTTCAGTATTCGTCTCTAGCACCACACTTCAGAAACTTCTCTTCTCTTCTTGTCTTAACCATTTAATGTGCATGTTTCACTTCCATACGTGGCTGCACTCCGTACAAGTGCTTTCAGAATAGATTTCCTAACACTTAAATCTATATTCGATGTTAATCTTTTTTTTTTACCAGAAACGCTTTTCTTTTCATTGCCAGCCTACAATTTACATTCTCTCTGCTTCCGCCATCATCAGTTAGTTTGCTGCCCAAACAGCAAAACTTAAGACTTAATGTGTCTTGCTTCCTAATCTAATTTACTCACCATCACCTTATTTAAATCGACTACATAATATTATCCTTGTTTTGCTTTTGTTCATGTTCATCTTACACTCACGTTTCAAGACACTTTCCATCCCGTTCAACTGCTTTTCTAAGTACTTTGTTGTCTATGACAGAATTACAGTGTCATCGCAAACCTCAAAGTTTTCATTCCTTCTCCCTTAATTTTAATTCCTACTTCAAATTTTTCTTTGGTTTCCTTCACTGCTTGCTCAATGTACATGTAGAATAACATCGGGGATACGCCACAGCCCTATCTCACTCCCTTTTTAATCACTGCTTCCTTTTCATGCCTCTAGACTCTTAACTGCTCTAAATAGCCGATCACTCCCTGTATTTTATCCTTGCTACCTTCAGAATTTCAAACAGAGTATTCTTCTCGACACTGTCAAAAGCTTAATGTAGGTCTACAAATGCTGTAAACTTAGGTTTTCCTGTTATTAAACTATCTTCTAAGATAAGCCATAGAGTTAGTGTATGTCCATATTTCTCTGAAATACAACCTGATCTTCTCCGAGCTCGGCTCCCACCAGTTTTTCCGTTCTTCTGTAAAGAATTCGCTTTATTATTTTGCAATCATGACGTATTAAACCGATAGTTCGATGATATTCACACCTATGTGCACTTGCTTGCTTTGGAACTGGAATTACTATATTCATCTTGAAGTCTGATGGTATTTCGCCTGTCTCCTACATCTTATACACCAGATGGAAGAGTTCTATCATGGCTGGTTCTCCCAAGGCTGTGGCCGGCCGTTGTGGCCGAGCAATTCTAGACGCTTCAGTCTGGAACCGGGCGACCGCTATGGTCGCAGGTTCGAATCCTGCCTCGGGCATGGATCTGTGTGATGGCCTTAGGTTAGTTAGGTTTAAGTAGTTCTAAGTTCTAGGGGACTGATGACCTCAGATGTTAAGTCCCATAGTGCTCAGAGCCATTTGAACCCTCTCCCAAAGCTTTCACTAGGTCTGACGGAAATTCGTCTACCCTCGGGGCCTTGTTTTAACTTAGGTCTTTCAGTGCTCTGTCAAATCCTTCTTGCAGTATCACGTTTCCCTCTCATCTTTATCTATGTCGTCTTACATTTCTATAAAATTGTCTGGAATTTCATCTTCCTCGTACAGATTCTCTATATACTCCTTCCACCTTTCAGCTTTGCCTTCTTTTCTTAGGACTGGTTTACCATCTGAGCTCTTGACTTTCATACAACACCTCTTTCCTCCAAAGGCCTCTTTAATTTTCCTGGAGGCGGTATCTATATCTTCCCTAGTAATATATGCCTATAAATCCTTACATTAGTCCTCTAGTCATTCCAGCTTAGCCATTTTGCTCTCACTGTCAATCCCAGTTTTAGACGTTTGCACTCACCTCTCCTACTTCAACAACCTCTGGTTCTTTCAACTTATACAGTTCCCATCTTATTAATTTCCTAACTTTCTGTAATTTCTTTAGTTTTACTCTACAGTTATTAACCAATAGTCGGCCGTGGTGGACGAGCGGTTCTAGGCCCTTCAGTCCGGAACCGCGCGACTGCTACGGTCGCAGGTTCGAATCCTGCCTCGGGCATGGATGTGTGTGATGTCCTTAGGTTAGTTAGGTTTAAGTAGTTCTAAGTTCTAGGGGACTGATGACCTCAGATGTTAAGTCCCATAGTGCTCAGAGACATTTTTTATTAACCAATAAATTGTGATCAGAGTTCACAACTGCCTCTGGAAATGTATTACAATGTAAAATCTGGTTTCGAAATCTCAGTCTTACCATTATACAATCAGTCTGAAATTTCCGATGTCTCCAAGTTCATGATTGTTAAACCACGTTTTAGTGGTAAATAAACTATGTTCTGTGCAAAATTGTAGCAGCCGGCTCCCTCTTTCATTCCTTTCGCCCAGTCACCTACCACTTTTCCTTCTCTTCCATTTCCTACTATCGGATTCCAGTCCGCTATCACATCACACATCATCACATCACACATCATCACATCACACATCATCACATCACACAATCTCATCATTTGCATAGCTAGTTAGCGAGTAAACTTGTAGTACTGTGCTGGATGTGGGCTTCGTGTCTGTCTTGGCTACGATAATGCTTTCACTATGCTGTTCGTAGTAGCTTACCCGCATTCCTATTTTCTTATTGATTGTTAAACCTAGCCCTATATTACCCCTATTTTATTTCGCGTTTATAATCCTGTATTCACCTGCCCAGAAGTTCTGTTCGTGCTGCCACCGAACTTCACTAATTCCCACTACATCTAACTTCAACCTATCCATTTCTCTTTTTAAATTTTCTAACCTACCTGCCCGATTAAGGGATATAACATTCCACGCTCCGATCGGTAGAACGCCAGTTTTGTTTCCCCTGATGACGACATCCTCCTGAGTAGCTCCTGCCAGAGATCCGAATGGGGGTCCAATTTACCTCCGGGATATTTTACCCAAGAGGATGGCATCATGGGTTAACCATACAGCAGAGATGCACGTCCTCGGGAAAAGTGACAGCTGCAGTTCCCCCATGCTTTTTAGCGTCCGCAGTACCAGCACAGTAAGGTCGTTCTGGACCACGTTACAAAACCAGGTCATTAGTCAAATGTAGATTGTATTATAGCAATTAAATTCTGCTCACTCAACCTTGTATTATAGCAATTAAATTCTGCTCACTCAAGTCGGTGTCTGTTTACGCCATGTGTTAATGTTAATGTGCAGTGTCAATGGGGTAGTATGGGCCATAAAAAGGTGAGTAGTACGGGCTACATAAAGATCTTCCTTTTGGGGGTCGGGCGGGAGGAGTGCGAGGTGTGGGGGGGGAGGGGGGGGAGGGGTCTTACAGTGCCAAAATTGAAGAAGAAGCCTGCCCTTGAGCGTCGATGGGAGGGTCCCGGGACTGCAAATGAAGGAAGCGGTTTCAAGTGTTTCGTAACGCGAAATGACCTAAAGGACTGCTGCCGATCGTTTTAATAATCTTAGAACTACACTGCAAGGGAGATTAATATGAGTTGTAGGGAATCAGCAGATATCTGTCGCACCTCTTGCTGGGTTACTCAGACCAACATTTGCAGAAAACTACGAAGAAGTGCTTGTAGCTCACGTGAGGTATTCAGATTCCAGGTTAGCCCCGCTAGCTACGATCGAGTTTCAAAACTTGACTTACGATTAGGTTGAAAATTTAAAACTGTCTCACATATTTTAACAGAGAAAAGAAATTGACGGGTAAAGATTTCTATCAAACCTGTATGAAGAAGCATCCAGGGCCGTCTTATAGAAGATCTCAGTCCACAAGTTTAATGCGTTATGCAATGTTCAATCGACCAGAAACAGAAGGGCTTTTAACCAAACTTTTTTTAATAACCTTTAACTTCTGAAATTTAAACAGATTAATTGATTTGTGAACCACAAAACACTTTTTTTTATTTAAAAAACTATATTTTGTTGTGTGGCCCACACTACCCGACACCTTTGTTAACAGCCTAAATTGTAATTCTTGGGAAATCTTTTATCACTATGCCTGGATTTGGTTAGAAACCTTTTTATTCACCATTTAGATCAAAACAGCTGTCCAAGTTCAAATGACTCTGAGCACTATGCGACTTAACTTCTGAGGTCATCAGTCGCCTAGAATTTAGAACTAATTAAACCCAACTAACCTAAGGACATCACACACATCCATGCCCCAGGCAGGATTCGAACCTGCGACCGTAGCGGTCGCTCGGCTCCAGACTGTAGCGCCTAAAACCGCATGACCACTCCGGCCGGCAGTTGTCCAAGTAAAGGGTTTCTGCCGTTATATGTTATTTCAAAACAAGAATAAAAGTTATATGCTATTTTTTGCTTAATTGCAGCCCATCAGCCGCCGTTCCACTTTGCAGGCGTGTTCATTTTAAAACGTTCTTCATTTTCTTGCTGTGTTATCAAATGTAGAGCAGATGATACTTCTTATGGCACATTGTGCTTTGTTCAGTTTTCTACATATGTGACAACTGATTTCATATAAATTTTCACTAGGAGATTCAGCAATTGGCAGTGTTTTCACTGTTCTTTTTGGTTTTCTTACACCATTTATTTCAACTACTACTTAAAAATTACTTCAGAGCTCCTTCAATCATTTGGCGGAGATTTCATATATATTAACATATTCCCTTTGAAAAATACGTTCTTATGAGGTGATTTCTGTGCTTTGAAGCAATAAAGGATCGTCGAATGACCCCTTTTCGAGTATGCACGGGCGGCAGGACGTCGGATCAGCTGTTACGATCAGCGGCCACGCACCGCAAGCCTATCAGAAGGCTATTAGCGCAATGCGAGCGGTTTCAGCTTATCTGCCCATGTGCTCCGGAGCACGACACATCACGTTATCGAAGGGCAGCCATTAGTCGTAAATCAGCGAAGCCCCAACGAAGCCTGCGGTCCTTATTATCTATGGCAGCGGGAGCTACAGCGATGCAGGAGCACTGCCATACATTTCCCACACCGTAAATGACAGGCGAAGGCTCGTGGACCGGACCCCATGAACAGCGAACCGTGCACTCCTCAACTCCAGCTGCCTGCAACTCGCACTAATATTTATTAAGATAACAACTTCTACGACCCGGCAAGCCAACTTACCGTGTGTGGCGGAGGGTGCTTTGTGCACAGCTGTCATTTCCTTCCCTTCCTGTTTCAGTTGCGAATGGCACGCGGGAAGACCGATTGATTATATTCCACCATGCGACTTCTAATCTCTCTAACTTCGCCTTCACGGTCCTTACGTTGGATGTAAGGTGTAGCATGCAATATAATGGTTGACTTTTCTATGCAAGTACTCTCACGGAATTTCAACAGTAAACCACAACCGTGATGAAGAACGTGTGCCACTGAAGTTGGATGACAATCTCCGTCACGCTTTCGCGCTTACTAAACGAACCTATAGCAAAACGTGCTGTACTGTTTTGGATCTTCACCGTTCCCTCTGTCACACCTTTCTGGCTTTGACTGACGAGCAATATTCAAGTACTATTTGAACAGGAGCTCTGTAACCTACCTCCTTCATGGGTGGACTACACTTCCTGAGAATACTTCTAATGAATCCGTCTGACATCTGCGTTTCTTACGATTAGGTTTATGTGGTAGACCTACTTTAAAACCCTCTGCACGCAAATTCCCATATAATTATGTCATTTATATGACTGCTCCCAGTGCTTCTTTTGCCTGTTTATGTGTAATACATTAGCTTATAGCATTTTCAAACTCCCGAAATACTACTCAGTTAGTACAACTTTAATGACGAATAATAGTGATATAGGACTACAGACAGGAGAAAAGGGCATGAAATTTACTGTTCATGAGGTAAATTACCTACGATCAAATTCTTTTCATGTCAATCGTATCGACAATAATCACACGCAATGAGAAAAGAGGGGAACTTTTTTATAGTAAGTAGCTGTCAGTGGAAAGACATGAACAATTCGTCTACTACAATATAACGCTAATAAAACCAGTATTTACTCAATTTAAGTATTAAACTTGTTTAACTATTTCCGCGGCCACATTCCATACATATTATAAAATCGATGGTATTCCTCCATTCGTGGCATCGCACATATTTAAGGAAATATGACGTCATAAACACTGAGATGCGTAAAGAGCTATGTGCGTGTTGTTAGTGAGTGAGTGAGTGTGTGAGTGTGTGAGTGTGTGTTTGTTTGTTCCACATCTCCTCCTAAATCAATGGACTGGTTTCAACCAAAATTGGTACACACATCCCCTTCTGTCAGACAACAATCGCTGTGGGGGAACGAACAACCTACTTGTCATACTTCAGAAGATATGACGTTATAAATAATAAGATACGAGAAAAAGTGAAACATCATGCACGACATTTAAATTTATCACTTCTGTGCTACTAACTCCGTTCATAATAAACTTCGCAGACTGTTTCCACATATGCCGCTAAATGCACCTACAAAATCATATCATGGTACCACAAATAGTTCAGGAGATATAACGTCATAAACACAGATAAGTGAAAACTTGCCGCAACATTACTTCTTTGCTACTGAGTCTTGGCAACATATTTTACAGACAGCGTCCACATATGCCGCTGAATGTAGGTACATAGATATATCGTTGTACGACACGTAGTTCAAGAAGTATGACGTCATAAACATTGAGGTGTGTGAAAATTGCCGAATTTAAGGATGTCCCTGACACCTCGCAACGCTTTGGCAGCTTTCAGTTGCGAGGCGCAAACAGTTGTAGGCGAAAACGATAACCGTCTATAGAGCTATGAAGAAGCGTTGCCGTAGTGACGTTTACAAAATCGCGTTGTAGACACCTGCGAAGCAGCTGCGCCCAGCTTACAGAAACTGTCCGAGATCAACTCACACCGAGTCTGCTACAAGACTATATTTAAGGCTTCGTTTCTAATAGAAAATAGGCGAAATGAATACCTGGACAAAGCCGGATTTCTCATCTAGTTAATTAAATAGTTTGATGTTTAAAAGTGGCTGGTGTTGGTGATATTAATTCACTGACAAACATTTTTTATTCAACTAGTTTCTATGTTGCCATACTTATTTCCTTCACATGTGGTTCAACATTGTTTTCATTTAAAATGACTTGGCTTTCGATATCTCGTAATTCTCTAGCACGACAGAATTAAAAATAAAGCTGTTACTAAGATAAGCACAGACGTTCAAGGAGATGTGATGGAGTTTTACGCTGGGATTGAGAAAAACCACAACCAGTGTTATGACGACACTAAGTTGTTGTCATCTTTGACACCTCGTTAGTGATGGACACAGACACCGTATTATTATCATTAAGATTATTATACGCAATCCTCACAACACAACCCATTATTGATGAAATTCCCCTTTATAAGAGGTGGGAGAACTCATAGGTGGAAGTGGAGCGGCTAGTATCCAGTGGATGTGACGAATATGGGACGATGACAGTGTGTTATGGGATTTGTTCAGTACACTAACATCTACATACAATAGATGTTTCTAGAGGTCTGGCAAAAAAGTTCTGTCCTGCCATAATGTTCTATTAACGTGTCCAAAGCTGTCTATAAGATTGCTATGAGACATAAACACCACATAGATTTGAAACAGAATTGAGAAAATCTCTCATTCTAATAAAGACGTACACCATATCCACAGAAGCCTGTATATATGTTTTTATCAACTTTTGGGGACTACTTTGTTTCGAAACCAAATTCATTAAGAGGGAATTATTCATTTATCTCATTTTCCGTGACTTTACCATGAAAATACGGATATGTTTGGATGAAGCCCTCGATTGTATGGCCCAGATGTTGTAACTTTACACACTGCTCTTTTCGTGATATGTAGTGGAATGTTTACCTACCCATAATATCACTTACATTCCGTTGATATCTCTTTTTTCCTTTTGATTATAAATTCCACAGAGTATAACGAGCGGAGTTGATAACCAGCTCACGTAAATACGCAACTTTCACACAATCAAAGCCATACAATATGCGATAAACTGAACAGGTCGTCAAACTTGATTGAGAATGTGTAAGGTACATGATCAGTCGTGTCCCCTACATTTTTATGTGCCTACCCTGAATCACTTTGTGATAATTCAGCTTGGTTTGTTCAAGATACAATGGCCGGCTTCTGTTGATTGTGGCGTCAATGAGACATTTCACTCTCGCCTTGCTGGTGGTCTCCATCTTACATACTTCTACCGCTATTTTTTTACAACATTGCTCTTTATTATGAAAAACGATTTCCATATATTTTTACTAGTGTATTTTTTCGTTTATCTGTATCTCGAATGATTTTAATGTCTCGTGTTTAGTTCTCTAGGTTCAAATACGTGCAGAATAACGTGACCGATAGATGCACAATTAGCAGGGCACACGTGGGGAGAGCAGTAGTGGAGGGGGGGGGGGGGGGGTTGCGGGCAGCCGCTGTCAGGGGAAATGAAGAGTGTTGGAGGGAAAGTGCCGTTCTATACTGAAGCCTATGCTTACACGTCTCGTAAGTATTAAGTGGAGCCATGCACACGGTTGCAGGGTGACCATTCAAAAAGCTCAATAGTCACTCTGCTATGGTTAGTATCTAGAAAAAATTCCGCTGAAAATGCAACAGAAGCAGCGGTTTATTTCCGTACACCTTTTTGACACTTAGTAACTTTCATAGAGGCATCACTAGGGTCAAATTTTGACCAAAACCTACATTTCTCTTGTTACCATATTAAAATTCGCTTCTTTCGCCAAAACAGAACACATGTGACACAATGTCACCTGCAATGTTGTCCAGACGCTCTTGTGATTGAATTCTGAAATTGTGATAAGTAAGTTAGGAATTGAGAAAAGGTAAGGTTAATAGCTTACGAAAAAGCACATGTCAGTAAAACAATAAATGTGCAATTTCTATACTTATGCCGTTCCAAAACCCACAGAATTTCTCGTTTCACCAGCTACTGATGGCCCTTAAAAATTATATTCTTTCATCGAAAAAGTCTGTAGTTAGTGGAATAACATGATAGATTATGAGGTTTTTCATATTGACCATATGACAAAATACTCTCCTTTTGGATAATGTCATTTTCCAAAATCGCATTTCAGTATCTCAAACCGTTTATGAAATATGAGGAATGTTGTAGATGTTTCATTTTGGCCTTACCACTGGCGCGCGCGATCACATATGACTCTGCTGTATCAGACCAATTTTCTTGTGGTTGGTGACTGATAGAGACCTCCACCTAGTTCTAAAAAAATTCTGTGTGTTGCACAAATTTCATAAGCTGTTACATATTATGTAATATACACCAAACACAAAAGCATAGTGACCACTATTATTCATTGCAAACTTTTTCAAATTTCGTGCAAAAGTCACGATAACTATGACCATTAACGAAATGATGGGCTTGTCATCATGAAGCTAACATATTAAGTAACGCAAAATGATTTTTTTTTTTACCGAATAGTTTCTGTAAAATCGTGTGAGAAGGATTGCAGGGCGTGCGTTTCAATTCTATCACCGCAGCGAATACGGGTGATAGCGATAGCGACAATGCCGGCCACCCCTTCTGAACAAACGAATGAACTAGTCCAGCGTTTTGGATGAAAATTGGGCACTGCGCATCGACCCCCATATCTTGCGGGGACTCTACATAAGGTTTTGTTTGTCTTAAGCTTTAATTCTTTCTCGCTATTTTTGGGCTCATGGTACTGTCATCTTATTAATAAAAACAATTGTATTATAAATTTGTATTAGTTCCCTATAATACTTCTTCGATTGTTAATTTATCTGAATACTCCGTTAATGTAAAAATACAATATGTGGTTAATTTCTGTTATTAATTCTCTGAACACTATAAACATGTCATATATACAATATCTAAACAAGAGGTTGAAAATTACATGTTCCTTGCGCTATGTGTCAACCATGGTTCCTACAGGTTTGCTCTTTCACGCTTGAAACAGCCTTTAATTCATATAATTTTTCTGTCATGCGGAAATATGAAGTAATTAGACGGCCGAAGAAAATTTGTTATCTTTCTCTTTCCTGAGATACTCTGCATACAAGATAATGGATAACATGCGATACGAATATGTCGTTCGAACTCCAAATTATCTTTACGATTACCTTCTTAGACGTATACGAAATATATGCGAAACTTTGTGCAAAATACGGGAGAACATTTTGGTAGCCTTAACAAATGATTCAAATGGCTCTCAGCACTATGGGACTTAACATCTGAGGTCATCAGTCCCCTAGAGCTTAGAACTACTTAAACCTAACTAACCTAAGGACATCATACACATCCATGCCCGAGGCAGGATTCGAACCTGCGACCGTAGCGGTCGCGCGGTTCCAGACTGCAGCGCCTAGAACAGCACGGCCACTTCGGCCGGCATAGTCTTAACAGTACAGTGGAAATCTTACTCCACAAAGAGGATCTAGGGAGAGAAGGCTGGGGCAGAAGTTTCTCATTACAGAACAAGGGATGAAAAAGTTTCATTTTCAGTTCCGCTTCTTTACTTTTGAAGCAGGTTAAATAAATTTTGTTTGTGCTGTTCTAAGTTGCTGAGCCCCCACCACAAAAACAGGTTACTTAAGTTTGGTTGTTTTCTAGAAAATATTTTGTGTTTCGTGTTGTCTATTATGCAAATGTTTACAGCGAAAAAATGGCTCTGAGCACTATGGGACTTAACATCTGAGGTCATCAGTCCCCTAGAGCTTAGAACTACTTAAACCTAACTAACCTAAGGACATCATACACATCCATGCCCGAGGCAGGATTCGAACCTGCGACCGTAGTGGTCTTGCGGTTCCAAACTGCAGCGCCTTTAACCGCACGGCCACTTCGGCCGGCTGTTTACAGCGAAGACCTATCTGAAAATTAGTAGTTGATAGTATACGCCATCAAAAAACACAATAAATTTAGTCATTCTTACTACAATGTTAATTACATTTCATAATTTGGTAAATGCAAAGAATTGTTAGAACAAAATTCTCAGTGGATTCTCTTCAAAAGATGATTTGTTTCTCAATTGCAATAATCTTCTCTAGGATCCACGATCTTCTCTCTTAGCAGGTGGTGCTTCTTGGGGAATTGTTTCTCTCGGTAACGCATTGACAAGCGTAATGTGGACCTGTTAAATATTTCTTTATCATTATGTGCCTCTGAAACTGCTCGATTACCTCACTAATAAGCTATCACTGCGCAACAAATGAGCGTCAAGAACACTACGTTTTACGATTCATAGTCCGCTGCATCAGTATGACGGAGTACTCATGTTGTACACTGCTGAGAACAGAAAATTTTGGACCATGAGGGACAATTAGGAAGCAAAAAATTGATACCAGACATTACTGTCAATGACACAATGACAGGGCTACGTTATCTTCGTATGAATGTACCCAAAATTACTGAAGAATATTCGTTGGTTTGTAAGGTTTTTTGAATTGAAATAGCTTTTTTACATGGCTGAAGCTAACTAAAACACACTTGAAATTTCACCTTTTTGTTTGTTGAACGATTTGAAGGGAGATGACGTAAACTTACATTGTCAGGAACAAACAGGACCCAGGTGATGCCAATGAACAAACAGGCCAGGAAAGAAGCGACATTTGACGAGAGAAAATGGATATTTAAGTAAAAAAACGGTTCAAATGGCTCTGAGCACTATGGGAGATCTTAGAACTACTTAACCTAACTAACCTAAGGACATCACACACATCCATTCCCGAGGCAGAATTCGAACCTGCGACCGTAGCGGTCGCGCGGTTCCAGACTGTAGCGCCAAGAACCGCTCGGCCACCCCGGCCGGCGATACTTAAGTAAGCATGTGATCGCCCGAACAACTAGACCAGTAAAGAACAGGCATTTGACGAGCGAAAATGGATACTTAAGCGAGCATGTGGTAGCTCCTTGTTTAGCCGCAGTACAGGATCAGGGGGAGCCGAAGAAGAGAATGAGGTCATTTTACACAGTGTTGTTGAGCTAAGGGTAACAATTCTAAATTCTTTCTGTCTGACATTGCTCTGTAGCCCGTGCTGTCATTCGTGTCATTAGCAAGCTATGGTTCTTTACTTCAAATTACTTTTGATTCGTTAAGGACATTTGTAATCTGGTTTCACACTGACGAACGGTGACCATTGACTCACGAAGCGAACAGCAATGCAGGGTTTCAACGACACGAAAAGATTAGCACCCAAGTGGACTGATACAGTGACGCCAAACGGATCTGTCAGCTGTAGGATACTGCCGTTTATAGGAAAACGCGCTGACTTAGCAGATATCAGCACGTTTTTATCTGAAGTGTCAAATTACATCTGAGATAACTGTGTTTGTTATATTTCACTGACATCAGCATCATCACATCTTTATCTCCAAGCTATTCCAGAAGTCACATCCAGCCATGTGCCAAGGCCATGGAGGGAGGGGGGGGAGGGCGGGAATGGGGGGGGGGGGGGCGAGGGGAGGGGAAAAGAGGGGAGGGGAGAAGAGGGGAGGACCCCCACGCCCCTCACCTTCCTGTGCCCCTGTGCTGGCACTCAAATACGATAAAGTTTATGAACTACCTAAAATACCGAAAAATATCATCGACTAAGTTCGCTTTAGTGGCTTTCAAAATGATTGCTTTACCAATCATATTGTTATAATTCTAATGAAACTATATATCATTCACCATGGAATATTGGAACGAGTACATAGTACATTTCTCTATAAATAATAAAAATCCAACATTTGCTTATAAACTATAAATGACGAATTAGGAATTCGTATTTGTGGAATATGAGTTTTACCTTGAACACTGTTTATTTATTCAAATAATGGGAGACTTCAACAGAAGTGCTGGGGCCCTCTGGTGTTCACGTCTCTCGCAAACGTTGCACAGATGCGGCTGATAACCAAGAGACCCGCCTGTTCTCCGGTTGCACCTATAGGTCCCGACAGGCATAGTATCACTGTGCTGAGTCGTTGGTTCTCAGGTTCTTGGCCCTGGCTGATACGAAGATAAGCCTTGCAAGACCGGACTGTCTGTCGAGTTGTACCAGCAGTCCGCAACAGGCAGGGTACCGCTGTGCTCAGTCGCTGGTTCTACGATTCCACTGCTGCTGCACGTGGTGTGGTGGGGTGTGTTGTGATTCCGGTTCATGATAGCTGCACAGTGGATACCATAGTCATGGTCGTGGGAAGACAGTTCCTGGCCACATCAAGTGTGAGGTTTCCACAGAAATACACCCCACTTGTATCTAGGTGACCACATTATTTTGGTTGTGACAGCTCTTGGTCACATCAAGATCTACTATTTCTATAGAAATACATGGGTCACTATGTGTTCTGTAGGGAAAAAATAATATTCTTGCTGGCCAGCTCAGTGGTGTTCCCATGCATACGCCCTACACATAACAGCATCCGAAAGCGTGATTATTCGACACATACGTAGTTATCGGAGCATATCGGCATGAATCCATTAGTAGTGGAGCTAGCTGAATTTCTGAAAATCCGTTAAATGGTAAGAAAGGTTGTTATGCCTTACGGTGAGACAATTATTTAGTATTTGAGTATTAATGACTATATGTATATACTTGTAGAAGGTAGACCTGCAGGGGACGGAAATATACCAAAACTCTTTTCCAGAGCAATTCCCTTATATGGTTCAACTCAAATCGCTCCAGTACAAGTGTGCCCTAAATACAGCATGCCGAAAGCGAGATTAGAATCATTCGGTGAGTGGCCACTTACTATTAAGCAGCACTGGGTGAACTAAGCGAAGGGGCGTGCTTGTACAGTGATAATGGTGATGAAACAGTGTGCTTTCATTGTGTGGTGGGGATCCATGGACTGAACATACTATATAAGTTTTACTCTATAGTTGGTGGTAATGGAAATGGAAATGCCATGTTGCTACGGCCTCCCGGCGGGTAGACCGTTCGCCTGGTGCAAGTCTTTCGAGTTGACGCTACTTCGGCGACTTGCGTGTCGATGGGGATGAAATGATGATGATACGGACAACACAACACCCAGTTCTTGAGCGGAGAAAACCTCCGGTCCAGCCGGGAATCGAACCCGGGCCTTTAGATACGACATTCCGTCGCGCTGACCACTCAGCTACCAGGGGCGTACTATAGTTGGTGGTCATCCACGTTAAATGGTCAACCTCAAGTGTCTTACCGTATACTAATACCCTAGGCGTGTTCTCCAAGAGAACATTACGATCCCTATGGAAAACATTATAGAACTACCGAAGCAGGCTGGTTCCTACGACTGCTGCATGGCTCAAATCTGTTAACACAGATTTATAGAGTAGTTTCTTGAGGCAAAATACACTCCTGGAAATTGAAATAAGAACACCGTGAATTCATTGTCCCAGGAAGGGGAAACTTTATTGACACATTCCTGGGGTCAGATACATCACATGATCACACTGACAGAACCACAGGCACATAGACACAGGCAACAGAGCATGCACAATGTCGGCACTAGTACAGTGTATATCCACCTTTCGCAGCAATGCACGCTGCTATTCTCCCATGGAGACGATCGTAGAGATGCTGGATGTAGTCCTATGGAACGGCTTGCCATGCCATTTCCACCTGGCGCCTCAGTTGGACCAGCGTTCGTGCTGGACGTGCAGACCGCGTGAGACGACGCTTCATCCAGTCCCAAACATGCTCAATGGGGGACAGATCCGGAGATCTTGCTGGCCAGGGTAGTTGACTTACACCTTCTAGAGCACGTTGGGTGGCACGGGATACATGCGGACGTGCATTGTCCTGTTGGAACAGCAAGTTCCCTTGCCGGTCTAGGAATGGTAGAACGATGGGTTCGATGACGGTTTGGATGTACCGTGCACTATTCAGTGTCCCCTCGACGATCACCAGTGGTGTACGGCCAGTGTAGGAGATCGCTCCCCACACCATGATGCCGGGTGTTGGCCCTGTGTGCCTCGGCCGTATGCAGTCCTGATTGTGGCGCTCACCTGCACGGCGCCAAACACGCATACTACCATCATTGGCACCAAGGCAGAAGCGACTCTCATCGCTGAAGACGACACGTCTCCATTCGTCCCTCCATTCACGCCTGTCGCGACACCACTGGAGGCGGGCTGCACGATGTTGGGGCGTGAGCGGAAGACGGCCTAACGGTGTGCGGGACCGTAGCCCAGCTTCATGGAGACGGTTGCGAATGGTCCTCGCCGATACCCCAGGAGCAACAGTGTCCCTAATTTTCTGGGAAGTGGCGGTGCGGTCCCCTACAGCACTGCGTAGGTCTTGGCGTGCATCCGTGCGTCGCTGCGGTCCGGTCCCAGGTCGACGGGCACGTGCACCTTCCGCCGACCACTGGCGACAACATCGATGTACTGTGGAGACCTCACGCCCCACGTGTTGAGCAATTCGGCGGTACGTCCACCCGGCCTCCCGCATGCCCACTATACGCCCTCGCTCAAAGTCCGTCAACTGCACATACGGTTCACGTCCACGCTGTCGCGGCATGCTACCAGTGTTAAAGACTGCGATGGAGCTCCGTATGCCACGGCAAACTGGCTGACACTGACGGCGGTGGTGCACAAATGCTGCGCAGCTAGCGCCATTCGACGGCCAACACCGCGGTTCCTGGTGTGTCCGCTGTGCCGTGCGTGTGATCATTGCTTGTACAGCCCTCTCGCAGTGTCCGGAGCAAGTATGGTGGGTCTGACACACCGGTGTCAATGTGTTCTTTTTTCCATTTCCAGGAGTGTAGTTTGTGAATCCTACGAGCAGTATGTATAAATTAATGACGTCGTAGTACATTCTGCAAAAAATGGCAGCGAAGAGTAACGTAATGGACTAATTTAATGGCAAATTTCGCGAGTTGTGTGTGACAGAGTACCAAATCGAGCACAGCCAGCATGTACCGTAGACGGTATTGTGGAGAACAATCTCTCAGTCTTTCCCCGTGTTTCAAAAAAATGGCTCTGAGCGCTATGGGACTTAACATCTGTGGTCATCAGTACCCTAGAACTTAGAACTACTTAAACCTAACTGACCTAAGGACATCACACACAACCATGCCCGAGGCAGGATTCGAACCTGCGAACGTAGCGGTCAGGCGGTTCCAGACTGAAGCGCCTAGAACCGCACAGCCCCGTGTTTCAATACAGTATTTATATGTCATTTTTCTTGGAGTCAGAATAGCTTATAGCTGCATGCAGACAGAATGTAGCTAACGGTTTACGTGTACACTAGTAGACAAGCAGCAAAAACGTTGTGAAGCACCACACAGCAGTTGTTCTGTACACAATTCGTTAAATGGCGCCCCATGAAAGCATTTAGCACCGAGTAATGGTACTCCTACTCAGCACTCGCCCTTATCAAGTCGCAACGTAATATTGCTTGAATCATCACAGCACAAGGGACTTCGATCCAATGCTAGCAAAACTGATGGAGTCTTAGCAGACAAGTGCGGGAGACACATTACCGGATTTGGAATACAATGAGTGGAGCCTACTACAGTTGAATGATTGTAAATTGTCTTATAAACGAGAGCATCATCATTCACCAGCTGTCGTCCAATTCTAAAGTGCTGCAAACGATATGACTGTAGCGGGAAGGTGGAGTTGCAGCGTTGTTAGAGATCAACAACAAACTGATACTGTTGACACAGTATTCTCAAACAGCAAGCCTACCAGCTTACATCAGTACAGCAGCATTTAGTGGTGGTGATGTAAGTACTGTTTGCTAATATGCATTATTTCCAAATAAGGTCTGTACCTCATAGCCTGGATATTGTTGTATATGAATCAGACACTCGCTACCAGCACTGCCTAACAGATATGTACAATACATCATAAACTTCGTGGGTCGGGCTATGAATTGGATACAACTTCATACAGGAAACGGTGAACCTATCGTGCTTTAATACAGATACATAATAAACTGTACACTGTGGAATTCACATGCTGCAAAGGAAACAAAAACTTTCACTGGTACTGTCTTAATTACAACGAAATAATACTCTAACTGTAGATACTATAGGCTCCCAAAACACAACACTGGAGGAAACGGAGAGTGCACATTTAACACAAGTAGTAATGTATCCACGCAGATGGGATATTGCACAATCCCGTCCTGGAAACTAATTTCACACAGACGAGCCCTCTTAACCAAATGCTGTTCAATGAACCTGCTAAGTTAGGAATATTTGCCACAAGTTTAATATCTGACACATCTTTTTCTCTAATTATCACATTTTTCTTTTGACAGATACTTTCCACAAAATCGGTGCCTTTTGCACGAATCAGAGACATACATTTGGAGAACCAAATGTGTGCTGTCCATGGATCCTCCTTTTCATGTCAATGTTGCAAACCACAGCCACAACGAGAGCACAGTGTTTCATCCTTATCAGTGTAAAAGCTCGCCCCTTCACTTAGTTCACCCAGCTGCTGCTTAGTAGTAAGCAGCCACTCATTGAATGACTCTAATCTCGCTTTCTGCATGCTGTATTTGAGAAACACTGGTCCCAGCATGATTTGAGCTAAACCGTGGTGAGGCATTGGTCTGTGAAGGTTTTTTGACGTATTTCCAAGTCCAGGAGTTAACAAAGTTGTTGGTAAATACCTTATGAATTTTAGAGACTACCAAGAGAAGTGACTACGGGTAACTTTTACGTCTTCCTTGCGTAAGGAAGGTGGTATTACCAGGCTGGAGACCACTACAGAATGGATCGTGTGTTTGGTCCCCGGGCGAGACGTTTAGGTATGTAACGATGACTCGTGTCTTTCCTACTTTGTTATGAAATATAATTAAATTCTTTCAGCAGTTGTTGGTAGACCCCGAACGCTATCGCTGCTGTGATCACATTATTTCGTATCTGTTTACTGTGTATTTCTCGGCAAAACAAATAATGTTATGCTCTCACACTCCAATGTTGAAGAACCATACCTCATGATCTTTACAGCCATTTTGTGTAAGTTTTGCTTATTGGTGGTCTGAACATGAACTATGTGGATGAGGACTTCATACAACAAGGATTAGTTCTCTGACGTCGTTACTGATCGTGACCCAATAAATTTTAGAACACATTCGCTTACGCTTTTACAACTACTTATTTGTACGTTGCAGAGAATAACATCACTTTAATACGTGTTTTGGCATTTGTTTGGCGTTAATAGCAATCGAGGATGGTGATAAAATGTCTTGCGCTAGACGTTTGGTGTCGTTGATGCCTCATTGTGTTTGCAAAGTGTGCGAAATCTTACTTATAATAGATTTTTATTTTTGCTCGAATTTTCGTAGAGGTCTTGCTTACACTGCGATAAGCATGGGTTTTAATGGTTATACAGACAATTTAGATGCAGCAATATTTAATTTTGAGAGCTTCAGTGTGCTTGGAAAGTGTGAGACATCTCACAATAAATGGTAAGTAATTTTACTTATTTCCAAAATATCGACTTTGACAGTGTCTGTGTAAATGTCATACCTCTCCCAGTTACTGTCTTTGGTCGTGTGTTTGCAAACAGTTCCTTTCGTTCTGCTGTTTAAGTGATACTTCGTAATAAAGCACCATATTCTTTCCTAACCTAATAAGACAACTGTGTGTGTTTGTGTGTGTGTGTGGTGTAGTTGATTAAAGGCTTTATTATCTTTTCGAGCCACAGTTTCCAAATTGCAGCTGCACAGACTGAATACACACTTTACATGTTTAGTTACAGCTGCACCGTAAACATTACTTTTCCAATGCATTTGTAGAATATCGTGACATTATTGATGTGGGAACGTAATTGATTTGGATACTACAGCGTTTTTCCTTATACGTAACCTCAAATAGGTCCTAGATAATGAATGTAAGCATCGCTCTTTTCACATCTTTGCAGAAATTTTAGAATAGTGTGACATATTAATTTATTTGACCCTTACAGTGTTTTTTCATGTACTTAACCTCAAATACGTCCTAGATAATGGGTGTAAACATTGCACTGCTTGTACTTCCTATGTATTTTGCAGACATTTTACAGTATTGCAACATCTTTTATGTGACAAATAGTTAATTTATGACTCTGTTTTATTTTTTAACTGTCGAGCCATCTGTTGGTGACAGTGAAAACTACTCATGGTACAAAGTATGAACAACAAATGTTTCTAACGTGCGCTCGTCAGTTGGTGTCAGTAATAATCTCAGAGAAAATCATGAACGAACTTTGCTTGTTTTCTACAGTGCAGCCATCTGCAGGCGACAGCAGCAACTGGAATGTGAAAAAGGACTTCTTTTTATTTCACTCTTTCAGGGTCTGTGGGGAAATATTTAAGGTAAAACCCATTTTCAACAAATACAAATTCCTAAATTGTTATTTCTATTTTACAAGCAAATTTTGGTTTTTAATTAAATAGAGAAAACTATGTTATCTACTTCTTCCATTATATATAACCTCCTTAAACGAATTTTTGGAACTAACTTCTCTTAGTCGGGGTTTACAGTCATGTAAAAAATATAACAGCTTCAATTATCTCAGCTGACACTGCAGATAAAAAAACTACTGACAGCTGCTGAGTCAGCCCATAATGGCAGTGTCTTACTACTTTTGTCCGACCATAATGCATTGAATATACGAAGCACAATCATAAAAATATAGCTAAAAAACGAACAATAACTATTTTCTTAAATCGGTTGTTACCTGCATTTAGAAATAAAACTCTATGTGTATTTATGCGTTGCTTAATTTGTGAACAAACTGAGGTTATTTACAAGTGTGCCCAAGTTGATGCCAACAAGTATTCGTCTAATAAACAAGATCCCATTTATGGGCCGCACTGACACACACACACTTCTACCTTCTCCTGATGCAGTTGTATTTCATCCACTATAGTGGCTAGTTCCCTTTCTTTTTTCAAAGCCTTTGAGTACAGTGAAGTAATATGCATCGAAAACATTCGAAACTACAAAACAAGGAAGAGAAATCCTCATGAGGTTGTTTCGAAAAGAAAAATCTTTTCAAGAAATCGGAGAAACCATTGGCAGATTTACCAGTAATGTGGAAACTGTTATAAATAGGTTTAATCAGAGCAAAATATACGAAAACTAATCACGAAGTAGTCGTCCTGCAGGTCTGTCTGAGATGGAGAAACTAGAGCTGCTTAAAGAAGCTAAGAAAAATCCAAGCCTAAGCTCCCCATAAGAAGCAGCTGCAGTTCAGATTCATACAAGGAGTGTTTCAGAAAAGACTATAAGGAATGCGTTTTATGAAGGTGGGTATGGTGGCCGAACAACCCATAGAAAAACCATACATCATCAAAATCAACACAAGGAAGCATGTTGCGTTTGCAAATGAACATAAATCTGATGAGTCTGATTTCTGGAAGTATGTCGTATTTACTGACGTGAGTCGATTTGAGCTATTTAAGTCAAATGCGCGAGTAAAAGCGTGGAGAAAAAAAGTTGTGAACCTAAAGAGATAAATACAACATCCTTAGTTAAACATGGTGGAGGTTCAGAACTTGTCTGGGGCTGCATGAGTGCAAATGGTGGGGGGATTTCTGTTTTATTGTTGGAATTATGGACCGCAAGGATTACATAACCATCCTAAAAACAAACTATTCAGAAGTGTGAATAATATAGACCTGTGTGGGGGTTATATTTTGACACAAAATAATGACCCAAAACATACATCTCTAGATGCAAGGCCGTGACTATTGTAAAACACTGACCACTGGACGCCGATACCACAGCGTTCCCCAGATACAGAATTTGTGGAATGTACTGGACAAAAATATGAGGAATCATCATCCATCTAAAAAAAAATCATCTAAGGATCCCTCTACTGGAGGAATGGTGTAAAATTACAGTTCAAACAACAGAATCTCTGCTGAAATTCATGCCAAGGAGAGTGCAAGAGATTGTAGAGAGAAAAAATAGGGCCTATGTAATACTAACCATATTCTGTGTTCAGTGTGTCACTCTCAGCATGCACGCAACCACCTATTTTGCGTCCTAAACTGCCTTTTTAATGTTTAATTATGTTTATGTAAATAGAAATCTGCGTTTCTTCATTGTATTCTCCTTTACACTAATTAATAAAAAAGAAACTGTCTCCCTGCTATACTTCTTACTGACAATTTTCCACTACCTATACATCCTTAAAAATAAACCCATTTATTAGACGAATACTTTTTGGAGTAATTGTAAGGTGTTCGCTCAGCCGTGAGGGATCATACAGCCATCAGGTTGCCGTTGTGGCTTCCTTCAACACGACAGCACAAAAAGGCACGCCCAGTGCCAACACTAGTCACATGAGTGGCACCACGTCGTATTTCAGACGCATTTCGTTTCCGTATACAGCACCACGATGGATTTGACCGTGCTTGGAGGCTCCGAGTAGGAGCAACGTTAGCAGATTGCATCATCATCGTTTGTAGGCTCACTGTGGGTGTAGTGTGCCACTGGGTACACAACACGATTACCTCTACTTCGCATAGTCAGTAAAATGCACAGCAGTCATTATAAAGCTGAGTTGTTAAGGCCAGTTACTTTATCCTGTCTTTGAGGTCTCGTGGCGTAGTATTTCAACAAGACAACGCAAGATAGCATGATGCACTTGCATGCCGCACCTGCCTCAATATAGAGGACACTGCCCTTTTCAGATCGTTCACCGGTCTCTCAACCATTGACATCATCTGGTCGTGGGTTGTCGAGAGGCTGGCACAGAACCACTCACCAGCCACTACGAGTGATGAACTCTGGCACACAGGTGAGGCAGCAAGAAATGATGTACCTGTTGAGCCGTACCGGAACGGATCAGTAGCTCGATAGCGATAGCGGTGCGGAATCTTCGACGGTTCGCCGCGCCAGGCGCTTTGGCGGGCACGCGTGGAGACCGTAAGTGAAGGCGGAAAGAGCACCTGGGGCCGCGGGGACGGACTACCGCCGTTCATCCCTGACATATCAGACTCTTCCTCTGCGGATGGAGACCTGATCTGTAAGAGATGGTGTTTTAGGCAATTGTGGGGCGATGGTACACTTTGGAAATTTGCCTAAGCGAGCTTGTGGAGACCTTGAGTGCCACTTCGCTACTGGGTCACCGAATCTTTTGGTGAGCTTGTTACTGTAAACTGTGTGTCTGCCAAGTTAAGGTCATGGTACTCCGATCAGTTTTCCCTCAACCGTATTGCTGTATTTGTTGTCTGTCATGGTTTATTCCGAAAGAAGTGAAGCGTATGTCAATGGTGAAGTTAGCATTAATAAGATCTGTCCCTTTCACTGTAATTACTATGGGCAACTATTTGCGAAACTATATTGGTACCTGACATTTTGTCTCATCTCCTATTTAAAAACAGTTAAGTCTGTTTTAATAAAACCTGCCCTTTTCACTGCCATTATTATTGGAAAGCATTGGAAACATTTTTGGGAATTGGGAGTTTGTCTGGTCACCTAGTAATAACACTGAAATTTATTTCAATAAGAGCTATTCTCCTCATGGCATTTACCATCGGCAATCATTTGGTAAAGTATGTTTGGGCTACTGAAGTCTTGTCTTGTCACTTGCTACTGTAATTTTGGTGTTGCCCAGTTACTAAAGATTGTATATCCCATTGCAATCCTGAGTTGTGTGTACTAATAGTTTGCTTGTCATCAATATGTTCATTGGACAGATGATTTTACCAATCTGTGTTGGGGTTTCAAGTTGTTATGGACCAGAATGTGCCCTTCCTTTGTTGTAAAAACAGTGCTCTGTAATTAGTTTTGAAGATAATTTTTTAATGTGTCGTAGTTGAACTCGTACGGGACCAGTGGCAAGTCTGCAGCGCCCATCCCGTCCGTCGTGTTATAATCGCATGCAGCGGGGTTTTGAATTGTATTCAAACAACCTAGCTTTATTCTAAACTTGTGTCAACAACGGGCGTAACGCATTTGCTGTGTATTTAGAACCAGTTTTTGGTGAATCTTAGTGGCATTGTTAAAATTTTATATCCAAAAACAACTCAAGGAATTCTGAAATCTACAAAAAACGTAATCTTTTGTCATTGGTAAAGTTTTACAACTGAGAGGCAGTTTTTAGTAATTTGAGAAATTTTTCTTGTTAAGAGTCGTGAAATTCTTGATTTTAACGGGGAGTGGTGTGTCGTCGGAAGAATTGCCGGCCGAATGTAATCCGCCAATGACTGGATGACAACGGAGAGAAGCCTACTCGGAAAATAGAAGAGGAGCTCTCGTCCATTTGCTTATAGATCATCGTCCAGAGCTGACTTAGACAGAGAACGTCGTTTAGTGAACTCTTAGAAGTGAGCACGCTGTTGTAAATTGCATTTGCAGTGTGCGGCGAAGTTTACCTATGATTATTTGTACATAGCCATTTAGGGTTTTTTGTGTTATATTACAAGCAGTGTTGTAGACTTCATTATTCAACAAGTCACAAAGATAAGTAAATCTTCTTAACTCATTTGTGTGATTTTGTTACTAATTTGTTGGTGTGTTGAAGAACCTTTGTTCTCCTACGCTGTTACCTAGCCCCGGGGTGTAGCTGTGTAATAGTGGCAGGGAGAAATTGTCTTAGCGGTGTACTGCACCAGAAGCCGTTTCACAAACTCACAAACTCGACCTTCCATAACAACAGTGGCAACTCGGCCTCCACATCAGTAGCGACGAGACCTTTACAAAAGGGACAAAAGAATCTGTGTTAATGTTCCATCGGATAAAAAAACATTGGTATTATCCTGTGCGAATGTTGTTCCTTGTTGTCCTACCAGTCAACAAAGTATCAGCCTGGCTAAAGTGTGTGCAGCATCATCGCAATGGTAACAAAGAGTGTGGTTCTGCTTGGGAGGAATGGTCAACTACTTAAATTTTGTAGCACCATTCACAGTCGAATTTGTAATTAGTTTGTGTTTCTGTCTGTGCGTTTTCGTGGTGGAGAAACTGATGGTAATTTGTGTTTTAGGGTAACGGCACTGGTGTAATGGAGCCGAGAGTTTGCCTGGGTTTGGCCTGCTTAAAAAAAGCACCAGTTTAGCACGAGCTCGTGGAGAATTGGGAGAGGAAGCGCTGTTCACTGCGCCTGAGCGCTGAAAACATACTGAGTGAGGTAGCGTAGTGGTTAGCACACTGGACTCGCATTCGGGAGGACGACGGTTCAATCCCGCGTCCAGCCACCCTGATTTAGGTTTTCCGTGATTTCCCTAAATCGCTCCAGGCAAATGCCGGGATGGTTCCCTTGAAAGGGCATGACCGACTTCCTTCCCTCATCCAATGAGACCGATGACATCGCAGTTTGCTCTCTTCCCTATATATTTGTTCGGTGGTCCCGTCCGGTGTGCGCGAGAATGTAGAGTACTTGGAAGATAGCAGACCCACTGGTACGCAGATACTCCGCGTTCAGGCACTAAGTCAGTCATTGGATTAATAAATTTCACTATTTGAGGCAACTTGAGTGCACGCCTGCACAAAGAGCCAACAGCGAGCGATTGCTGACTCAGTCTATGCAATTCGAGTGATATAGAGACTACTGAAGACGGTGGCAGGCCTACCCATAGTACCCTTAATGAGACTGGTCGTGGCACTGTAAGTCAAGTATCTTCTCGTGTTAACTCTGAATCTTTTGCAAGGTTGACGATTTCATGTCTGTTTCAGAATTTGTCAGTGCTGTCTATAGATGAATTACAAGAAATGGTTTTTGACACCTTTTAAGAAACACGCAGATGCACTTGGACTTCCCCATCAGATGATCCTTCAGTTGATGTACCCGCTGAGCAGAGGCTTGTCTGAGGTACTGGAGATTCGGGAAACGTTAGGCGACTTAAGGAGAAAGGCTGTGCGAGACAGAATATCACCGCGAGTTAGGGTCGAATTGGTGAATAAATATTTTCTTCCCATCCAGGCCCGTGGCGACACTATACAAATACATTTACAAATATTACGCCTTTCCAAGTACCATTCATGATCAATAACACAAGCACTACTCCCAGAGTCTATAAGAGCATGGACATGTCTATGATTGACGTATGGGCAAACAAATGGTAAGTAGTGATTAGTTACCGCCTTGATGCGGTTACACCGCTTGGGTCGAGAAGTACCCCCAGAACGCCGGACCCTTTGGTGTCAGCCGTTCGGTCGCCCACTACGCTGTATGGGACGCTGGCACACAAAATGACTGATATCGCCACAAAGAAAACAACTTTTAGCCTTTGGTGGAATCGGCTGCGATTGTGGTTGCTGTATTTTAATTGCCGGTAACTGAGAGGAAAGCTGTTGACATTATTTTGAAAAGCATTTAACCTGAAGCCAGGTCACTTCTGATTTTTTGCAGATACCTACCACCTTTTCTGTGTTAGATGAACTGGTCTTTAAAATCGAGAGTATACGTTTCGCCGATGCGAGGCACAGTTTTGGAAAACCAGCGAAACGGGAACATACTGAAAATGTTAGGAGTGAAAGGGTCAGGCAGCCGATTCCACCAAAGGCTAAAAGTTTTTTTCGGTGTGGCGATATCAGTCATTTTGTGTGCCAGCGCCCCATACAGCGTAGTGGGCGTCCGAACGGCTGACCCCAAAGGCTCGGGCTTTCTGGGGGTACTTTCCGACCCAAGCGGTGTAGCCGCGTCACGGCGGCAACTAGTCACTACCTACCATTTGTTTGCCCATATGTCAATCGTAGACCTGTCCATGTCTTATAGACTCTGGGAGTAGTGCTTACGTTATTGATCATGAATGGTACTTGGAAAGAGGTAGTTATTGTTAAGTCTGCCCCCTTGCGAAAGACCCTACAGAGATGTCGAACTGCCAACGGTCAGGTGTCGCTTCTACTGGGTTGTTTGCGGGGAAGCGTTGAAATAAAGGGATTTTTACGGCCGTTCCAATTAATAGTAGTCGAAGCATTGTCAGTTACTTTGTTGTTGGGGGTGTAATTTCATGCACCGAACAGGATTAATTCTTGATTACGCTAGCAAGTTTTCATTCAGATTCTATCCTGTTAGGGACTTTAAGCTGTGTACTTGCCAGCCTCTCCAAGGGGTCAATATTCTCGCGGCGGATGATACTCAGTTCCAGGTGAGTCATTTGCCGAGGTGAGAAGCTAAAGCTCTGTTAGAAGTACTCGGGCTGTTTCCTGATATGTTGACTAATAAACTCTGAGTTACCAACAGGATTCAGTATAATATCAGGTTGACGGACGATATTTCGGCTCACCAACCTCTGTACCGGTTGTCTTCCTCCAAAATGAAAATTTTGCTGCAACTGATCCACAAGATGCTTCGTGACAGCAAGACACGGGCTTCCACTTCTCCGTATGCGTCGCCCATGTTTCTTGTACTGAAGGGGCAAGCAGGTAGTCAGCCGGTCATGGATTATAGAATAATTAAATTATACAATACTTAACAAGAAAATCATCTTAGTCTGTAACACTACCGGACTTGCATAATCATTCTCCCTGGTTTGCGGAAGCTCGCTGTTTTACGGTCTTCGATTTGGACCAAGCCTACCAGCAGATTCCTCTCCCTGAGGTCTCTGAACATAGCACGGCATTTGCACTGACTGGAACCTATACGAATTGTCGTGTTCCTTTCGAATTATCCACCGGAGCGGTAGTATTGTCACGTCGTTTACACTCTGTTGTCGGTGTCGTGGAATTCAGATCAATCAATTTCTTGGACGATGTGGTCGTATTACCTGCGAAGTAGGTCCCTCGAATTGTGGGTCCATGCGAGGTCGTCAATGTACTCAGCCCAGTCAGCCTCTCAGTACGTAACTTCGTCATGAGTAAAGTTTCCAGGGTGTGGGTTCCACAGATTAAAAATTTAAGCTAGGGTGTTAAAATTTACCAAAGGTCTCTACCCTTACTCACCATATTCACGGAACGATTTTCATTTTAAATGGTGGAGGTTGGATCGTGCTGGCTCAGATCGATCACTCGATGGAGTAGCTTTGACGATTCGCCATTCGCCACGCCAGGCGGTTTGACCGGCACGTGGGTAGGCAATTGGAGACTGTTAGAGAAGGCGGAAAGAGCAGCTGCGGCGCGAGGAAGGTCTGTCACCGCCAAGTCCTGACATATCAAACTCTTCTTCGTCGGGTGGAGTCCTCATCTACACGAGGAATTCTTTTTGGCCAATTGCGGGGTGATGGTACACTTTGTAAGTATGCTTGCGCCGAACTTGTGGACACCAAGATTGCCCATTCGCTACTGATTCAGCAAATATTTTGGTGAACTCTCACTGTTCTAGCTACAGAACTCTATTTTTCAACATAATCTCCGTTCAATGCGCCGGCCTCATGCCACCTTGTTGGGAAGGCCTTTAGGACCGCATGGTACCATTCTACTGTTCGACATCAAAATCAACGTCGTCCTGCACCAATAACCTCCCCATCATCCACGTACTGCTTCACGCGGAGTGCTTCTTTCATTGGGACAACCAGATGGAAATCTTCTGTCAGGCGTTTTGGAACCCAGTGGGAATACACCTGTCAGTATCCCAACTGGTGGACGAGTGTGTCAGCACTACCAACCGGGACGTCCAGCTGTGCAGTGCGTGCAGTGAGGTGTTTCATCGTGATCTGTCCATCACCTCAAATGAGAGGGCTCGCACACTCCAACACCACAGGAGCCACGGCCGTGTGGGGCCGCCCGGCATGAGGGAGATCGTACATGTCTGAGCGACCTTCTTGCGGTGTTGACAGACGCCTCGCCCTATAACTCACTGTACTTTTGTTCACTGCCATGTCCCCGTAGACATTGCGCAAGCGGCTATGAATATCTGGGATGCTCTGGTCTTCCGCCAAAAGAAACTGTGTCCTCTATTCGAAATGCACCTCTGTTACGGAAGCGCCATTTTGAAGGCTACTTATAGCGCCGCCACTTACCAGAACTTCAAGAGTCTGTAGGAGCAGAAGCGGAATATTGCAGGATGTACCACAACAAATTCCGCATTTTTTCAACCGAAACTGTCCGTGAAAAAAAGTGTTCTCTTAGTTACTGAAGGCCCCAGTAACAATACATACCAAGTGCCGATGTCTCATTTTACGTTTTTAAGCTGAAACGGGTCGAGTATTGCGCACCAATTGTAAGACATATAAAATATTTATCACGTGTTTCTGGAGTAATGATTCATGAGACAGTTCTACAATGACTTCACAACAAATAATCTGTGCTTAGTTCTAATCTTTTCTTTTCTGGATATGTACTACACTTAACAACATGGAGTATTTGCTTTACTCCCTTATTATTTGTAGTATCTCTTCATTTCCTACCACATTTGCCGAGTTCGTTTTATATATTCTGCTATAATACCTCTGATTAAGGTTTCTAGTGCCCACTTCTCCTGCTACAAAACTACACTACTGGCCATTACAATTGCTACACCAAGAAGAAATGCAGATAATAAACGGGTATTCATTGGACAAATATATTATACTAGAACTGACATGTGATCACATTTTCACGCAATTTGGGTGCATAGATCAGTACCCAGAACAACAACCCCTGACCGTAATAACGGCCTTGATACGCCTGGGCATTGAGTCAAACAGAGCTTGGATGGCGTGTACAGGTACAGGTGCCCATGCAGCTTCAACGCGATACCACAATTCATCAAGAGAAATGCCTGGCGTATTGTGACGAGCCAGTTGCTCGGCCATTGACCGGACCTTCTCAATTGGTGAGAGATCTGGAGAATGTGCTGGCCAGGGCAGCAGTCGAACATTTTCTGTATCCAGAAAGGCCCGTACAGGACCTGCAACATGCGGTCGTGCATTATTCTGCTGAAATGTATGGTTTCGCAGGGAGCGAATGAAGGGTAGAGCCACGGATCGTAACACATCTGAAATGTCACGTCCACTGTTCAAAGTGCCGTCAATGCGAACAAGAGGTGACCGAGACGTGTAACCAATGGCACCCCATACCATCACGCCGCGTGATACGCCAGTGTGGCGATGACGAATACACCCTTCCAGTGTGCGTTCACTGCGATGTCGCCAAACACGGATGCGACCATCATGATGCTGTAAACAGAACCTGGATTCATCCGAAAAAATGACGTTTTGCCATTCGTGCACCCAGGTTCGTCGTTGAGTACACTATCGCAGGCGCTCCTGTCTGTGATGCAGCGTCAAGGATAACCGTAGCCACGGTCTCCGAGCTGATAGTCCATGCTGCTGCAAACGTCGTCGAACTGTTCGTGCAGATGGTTGTTGTCTTGCAAACGTCCACATTTGTTGACTCAGGCAGCACGATCCGTTACAGCCACGGGGATAAGATGCCTGTCACCTCGATTGCTAGTGATACGAGGCCGTTGGGATCCAGCACGGCGTTCCGTATTACCCTCCTGAACGCACCGATTCCATATTCTGCTAACAGTCCTTGGATCTCGACCAACGCGAGCAGCAATGTTGCGATACGATGAACCGCAATTGCGATAGCATACAATCCGACCTTTATCAAAGTCGGAAACTTGATGGTACGCATTTCTCCTCCTTACACGAGGCGTCACAACAACGCTTCACCAGGCAACGCCGGTCAACTGCTGTTTATGTATGAGAAATCGGTTGGAAACTTTCCTCATGTCAGCACGTTGTAGGTGTCGCCACCGGCGCCAAGCCTGTGTGAATGCTCTGAAATGCTAATCAGTTGCATATCACAGCATCTTTTTCCTGTCGGCTTAATTTCGCGTCTGTAGCACGTCATCTTCGTGGTGTAGCAATTTTAATAGCCAGTAGCGCATTAAAGTAATTCTCCCCAAATTTAGGAATACATTAGAGATCTTAAACAACGGCGCGTTTAGCAAGAAAATGTAGTTATATGAGGAACTAGGCTTAACATTTTTCTCCCGCGTGCGGTTTTGCGCTCTGGAACTCCACTTGCTGACAAAAGTTTAACACGTCAAGAAAGAAACTTTATTCTGCGAACAGCAAAAACCGCCTGAAGTCTCCAGTGACATTTTGCTGTATGAAAAGAGCTCCTCGTTGTGAAAAGAAGACGTTATTCCGACGACAGGTTTGCACAGAAGTAGGTTTCCGGCGGTTTGAGGCGCTCTCGGGCGCCTCATTAACATTCCGGGACAGCGTGCTAACATAATGAGCACGGCGGCCGAACTGCGCAGCCCGCAGCTGCAGATTCCTGCCGCCAGCCTCGCGCCGGCTCCTCACTGGCTTATCTGCGCACTGTTTGCAGCGTCGTTATCGGCGGCCCGCAAAGAGCGCGACCTAACAGCACTCGGCGACGCTGCGCTGGCAGCTATCACGCTCTCGTTCACATCGACTGCGCCGGCGTTAGTGCCACTTACCGCCCTGTTAGCTCTGATTTACTCGGCGGCGGCATAATGAATTCGGAACCTCAAGCTGCAGCGACTGGGAAATTCTGTGAAGGGAAGCAGTTTTCTTTGTGGAGCCGGCCGAGGTGGCCGAGCGGTTCTAGGAGCTACAGTCTGGAAACGCACGACCGCTATGGTCGCAGGTTCGAATCCTACCTCGGGCATGGATGTGGGCGATGTTCAAAAATGTTCAAATGTGTGTGAAAACTTATGGGACTTAACTGCTAAGGTCATCAGTCCCTAAGCTTACACACTACTTAACCTAAATTATCCTAAGGATAAACATACACACCCATGCCCGAGGGAGGAATCGAACCTCCGCCGGGACCAACCGCACAGTCCATGACTGCAGCGCCTTAGACCGCTCGGCTAATCCCCCGCTGCTGCGTGTGATGTCCTTAGGTTAGTTCGGTTTAACTAGTTCTGAGTTCTAGGAGACTGATGACCTCAGAAGTTAAGTCCCATAGTGCTCAGAGCCTTCTTCTTTGTGGAGTATGGTAGAAATGCTAATAGTTCCTTCCTGTCTACCGACAAAACGAAAAAGAAGTTCTTGAAGTCCCCAAACACATTTGATTACATACTTGACACTAGGAAAACTTTTTTTTCCCTATACTCTGCTGGCGGAAAAATAGAGTGAACAGTAACAAAACCGACCAACTGGAGGGACAGATTCCTGACTAGAAATGGAGGGAAAAAGATCCAATGTACATGTGTCCGGAAATGCAAGGTTGCCACAGCAGACGGAGCTGACGAATAAAAGTTCCTCTGACCACGTGTCGTGTGTTCCTTGTGTGTTGCAGGCTGTGTGAGTGACGCAGCGTACTGTAAGCAGCAGAATGGTCAGGTATTCATGTCGGGAACAAGCCGAGGTGGTGTTTGTGTAAAGCCAAGCAGATGGGAACGGTCGAGAGGCAGCACTACTATATCAGACGAGTATCCTCATGTATCATTCCACGAGCATCTACCTGCTTATATGGAGCGGCATCGCTTGTGCTCTCACCAGGAGTGCATTTCTTGATGTGGACTTCATTGCTCCTAAGCATGTGCATACACAGTGGTATTGTAATCTATCCAGTTTCTCTAACACTCTGCATGTCACGTACTTACAATTGTTTGTTGTTGTGTTGTGGTCCTCAGCCCTGAGACTGGTTTGATGGACCTTTCCATGCTACTCTATCCTGTGCAAGTTTCTTCATCTCCCAGTACCTACTGCAACCTACATCCTTCTGAATCTGCTTAGTGTATTCATCTCTTGGTCTCCCTCTACGATTTTTACCCCCCACACTGCCCTCCAATACTAAATTGGTGATCCCTCGATGTCTCAGAACATTTCCTACCAACCGATCCCTTCTTCTAGTCAAGTTGTGCCACAAGCTCCTCTTCTCCCCAATTCTATTCAATACTCCATCATTAGTTATGTGATCTACCCATCTAATCTTCAGCATTCTTCTGTAGCACCACATTTCGAAAGCTTCTATTCTCTTCTTGTCTAAACTATTTATCATCCATGTTTCACTTCCGTACATGGCTACACTCCATGCAAATACTTTCAGAAACGACTTCCTGACACTTAAATCTATACTCGATGTTAACAAATTTCTCTTCTTCAGAAACGCTTTCCTTGCCATTGCCAGTCTGCATTTTATATCCTCTCTACTTCGACCATCATCAGTTATTTAGCTACCCAAATAGCAAAACTCCTTTACTACTGTAAGTGTCTCATTTCCTAATCTA
The DNA here is from genome assembly GCF_021461395.2 of Schistocerca americana. Classification (NCBI taxonomy): domain Eukaryota; kingdom Metazoa; phylum Arthropoda; class Insecta; order Orthoptera; family Acrididae; genus Schistocerca; species Schistocerca americana. The sequence continues at coordinate 804,373,311 of NC_060119.1, forward strand.
ATTCCCTCAGCATCACCCGACTTAATTCGACTACATTCCATTATCCTCGGTTTTCTTTTGTAGATGTTCATCTTATATCCTCCTTTCAAGACACTATCCATTGAGTTCAACTGCTCTTCCAAGTCCTTTGCTGTCTCTGACAGAATTACAATGTCATCGGCGAACCTCAAAGTTTTTATTTCTTCTCCGTGGATTTTAATACCTACTCCGAATTTTTCTTTTGTTTCCTTTACTGCTTGCTCAATATACAGATTGAATAACATCGGGGAGAGGCTACAACCCTGTCTCACTCCCTTTCCAACCACTGCTTCCCTTTCATGCCCCTCGACTCTTATAACTGCCATCTGGTTTACGTAAAAATTGTAAATAGCCTTTCGCTCCCTGTATTTTATCCCTGCCACCTTTAGAATTTGAAAGAGAGTATTCCAGTCAACATTTTCAAAAGCTTTCTCTAAATCTACAAATGCTAGAAACGTAGGTTTGCCTTTCCTTAATCTTTCTTCTAAGATAAGTCGTAAGGTCAGTATTGCCTCGCGTGTTCCAACATTTCTACGGAATCCAAACTGATCTTCCCCCAGGTCGGCTTCTACCAGTTTTTCCATTCGTCTGTAAAGAATTCGCGTTAGTATTTTCTGCTGTGACTTATTAAACTGCTAGTTCGGTAATTTTCACATCTGTCAACACCTACTTTCTTTGGGATTGGAATTATTATATTCTGCTTGAAGTCTGAGGGTATTTCGCCTGTCTCATACATCTTGCTCACCAGATGGTAGAGTTTTGTCAGGACTGGCTCTCCCAAGGCCGTCAGTAGCTCTAATGGAATGTTGTCTACTCCCGGGGCCTTGTTTCGACTCTTGTCTTTCAGTGCTCTGCCAAACTCTTCACGCAGTATCGTATCTCCCATTTCATCTTCATCTACATCCTCTTCCATTTCCATAATATTGTCCTCAAGTACATCGCCCTTGTATAGACTCTCTATATACGTCTTCCACCTTTATGCTTTCCCTTCTTTGCTTAGAACTGGGTTTCCATCTGAGCTCTTAATATTCATACAAGTGGCTTTCTTTTCTCCAAAGATCTCTTTAATTTTCCTGTAGGCAGTATGTGTCTTATTCCTAGTGAGGTAAGCCTCTACATCCTTACATTTGTCCTCTAGCCATCCCTGCTTAACCATTTTGCACTTCCTGTCGATCTCATTTTTGAGACATTTTTATTCCTTTTTGCCTGCTTCATTTACTGCATTTTTATATTTTCTCCTTTCATCAATTAAATTCAATATTTCTTCTGTTACCCAAGGATTTCTGCTAGCCCTCGTCTTTTTACCTACTTAATCTTCTGCTGCCTTCACTACTTCATCCCTCAGAGCTACCCATCACCACGATAAAATAAGGGAAATCAGAGCTTGTACGGAAAGATATAGGTGTTCATTATTTCCGCGCGCTATACGAGGTTGGAATAACAGAGAATTGTGAAGGTGGTTCGATGAACCCTCTGCCAGGCACTTAAATGTGATTTGCAGAGTATCCGTGTAGATGTAGATGTAGATGGACACCAACCACATCACACAATATTTCAAGCTCTTTTTGAGCGCCTGTGTGATTATGGGTCCTTTCAGACAGACGAACGTGCACGGAGGCGGCAGACAGTGTGTACGCCAGATCTGGAGGACCGGATTCTACAGGATATGGAGGCAAACCCTAGTAAAAGCTCCAGGCAAGTGCCCCACCAACATGGTGTAAGCCAAAGTACGACTATGTGTATCCTGCATGACAACCGCTGCTATCCCTATCACCGCAATCACATGGAGGCCACTTTGAACATCTGTTCTGACGTGGATGCGATGCCGCTCTGTACTATGTTCCGTGACCATCTGTTGTCGTTGCATGCACACCGTCCATTTCTGGACACAGGTTCACAGAACCTGTTCTCTTCTATTTCTAGTCAGGAATCCATCCCTGTCGTTTGTCGTTTTTATTGATGTTCACCCTGCATACAATTTTGTCCATTAAAATTGCAACATCATGGAGGTGGCCTGCAATAAATGTCAGACTGCCTTGGAGTGCACTAGATGCTTCCATATGGTTAGCATTTCACTGCGACTGCTCTAGGTAGTTACAAATTTGGAAATTTGTGGTAAGGTCTTATGGGACCAAACTGCTGAGGTCATCGGTCCCTAAGCCTACACACTGCTTAATCTAACTTAAACTGACTTACGCTATGGACAACACACACACACACCTGTGCCCGAGGGAGGACTCGAACCTCCGACGGGGGGAGTCGCACGGACCGTGACAAGGCGCCTGAGACCGCGCGGCTTGCTAGTTACAAAAAATCGCCTACATTATCTATAGGCTGTCCTTGAGGGAATGGTCAGTATACAAGACTATGATAGGAAAGTTCATTTGAAGCGAAAAGCATCATGTCAACGCATGCCCTATTCCGAATCGTTTCCATATAGAACATACAGGGTGTTTCAAAAATGACCGGTATATTTGAAACGGCAATAAAAACTAAACGAGCAGCGATAGAAATACACCGTTTGTTGCAATATGCTTGGGACAACAGTACATTTTCAGGCGGACAAACTTTCGAAATTACAGTAGTTACAATTTTCAACAACAGATGGCGCTGAAAGTGATGTGAAAGATATAGAAGACAACGCAGTCTGTGGGTGCGCCATTCTGTACGTCGTCTTTATGCTGTAAGCGTGTGCTGTTCACAACGTGCAAGTGTGCTGTAGACAACATGGTTTATTCCTTAGAACAGAGGATTTTTCTGGTGTTGGAATTCCACCGTCTAGAACACAGTGTTGTTGCAACAAGACGAAGTTTTCAACGGAGGTTTAATGTAACCAAAGGACCGAAAAGCGATACAATAAAGGATCTGTTTGAAAAATTTCAACAGACTGGGAACGTGATGGATGAACGTGCTGGAAAGGTAGGGCGACCGCGTACGGCAACCACAGAGGGCAACGCGCAGCTAGTGCAGCAGGTGATCCAACAGCGGCCTCCGGTTTCCGTTCGCCGTGTTGCAGCTGCGGTCCAAATGACGCCAACGTCCACGTATCGTCTCATGCGCCAGCGTTTACACCTCTATCCATACAAAATTCAAACGCGGCAACCCCTCAGCGTCGCTACCATTGCTGCACGAGAGACATTCGCTAACGATATAGTGCACAGGATTGATGACGGCGATATGCATGTGGGCAGCATTTGGTTTACTGACGAAGCTTATTTTTACCTGGACGGCTTCGTCAATAAACAGAACTGGCGCATATGGGGAACCGAAAAGCCCCATGTTGCAGTCCCATCGTCCCTGCATTCTCAAAAAGTACTGGTCTGGGCCGCCATTTCTTCCAAAGGAATCATTGGCCCATTTTTCAGATCCGAAACGATTACTGCATCACGCTGTCTGGACATTCTTCGTGAATTTGTGGCGGTACAAACTGCCTTAGACGACACTGCGAACACCTCGTGGTTTATGCAAGATGGTGCCCGGCCACATCGCACGGCCGACGTCTTTAATTTCCTGAATGAATATTTCGATGATCGTGTGATTGCTTTGGGCTATCCGAAACATACAGGAGGCGGCGTGGATTGGCCTCCCTATTCGCCAGACATGAACCCCTGTGACTTCTTTCTGTGGGGGCACTTGAAAGACCAGGTGTACCGAAAGAATCCAGAAACAATGGAACAGCTGAAGCAGTACATCTCATCTGCATGTGAAGCCATTCCGCCAGACACCTTGTCAAAGGTTTCAGGTAATTTCATTCAGAGACTACGCCATATTATTGCTACGCATGGTGGATATGTGGAAAATATCGTACTATAGAGTTTCCCAGACCGCAGCGCAATCTGTTGTTGAAAATTGTAACTACTGTAATTTCGAAAGTTTGTCTGCCTGAAAATTTACTGTTGTCCCAAGCATATTGCAACAAACGGTGTATTTCTATCGCTGCTCGTTTAGTTTTTATTGCCGTTTCAAATATACCGGTCATTTTTGACGCACCCTGTATTTAATGTGCATTTGTTTTTGGGATAGTAGCGCGCATGTATATGTCTTATCCAGGCGATCACTTTGGCGTTTTATTCTAGCCCATCCTACCAGTAGCTTTAATCTCTCTGCTCGGGAGGTCTTTCCGGCATGAAACTAGCTCTTTGTGTTGTGTCTAGACAAGACAGCCTAGACACAATGAGAGGAAGCCGAAAGGTACGCGCTAAGCTAAAGCAGGATGTAATGAATGCTATAAAGAAAAGTACGTAGCTTCTGGAATACTTAACTTTAATCCATCCTTTTGGTACATCTGGAGATTGTGGCGATACAAGTGAGACTCCATAAATACATGCAATAAACTACTAATGGCGCCTTGCTAGGTCGTAGCCATGGACTTAGCTGAAGGCTATTCTAACTATCTGCTAGGCAAAGGAGCGAGGCTTCGTCAGTGTAGTCGCTAGCTACGTTGTCCGTACAACTGGGTCGAGTGCTAGTCCGTATCTCGAGACCTGCCTTGTTGTGGCGCTCGGTCTGCGATCACACAGTGGCGACACGCGGGTCCGACATGTACTAATGGACCGCGGCCGATTTAAAACTACCACCTAGCAAGTGTGGTGTCTGGCGGTGACACCACACTTTGTACTTTCAGTTGTCCTTGGTGTGTTGTGAGTGAAGTAGTGCATGCGATGAAAGTGTATCAGAGAGCAGCATCCGTTAACTGCGCTTGTACACGCGCTGGCTAAAATTCCACACTCCAACTCTAATGAAGAACATGCAGATATAGTGCATGCTTACGGCATCTGCGTTGGTAGTGCTCCTGTTGCTTTCGAATTCCTGGTTGCAGGGTGTTTAGCAGAGTTTCCAACACATTACGTGAAACAGGGATTGTTCTAAGTTCTCATATTTTTTCGGAATATCTACTTCAAGAATCTGTCCAGGAACAGCAACAAGTTGTTGAAATCACGCAGCATATTGCTATCACCAGCACACGGCGACTTTCTGCACGTATCAAAGTCCCACGAACTCCTGTGGCGAACATTTCATGCAGAAAACTTATACCCATTTCACTTACAGCACGTCCGCTGTCTTCACACTCGTCACAATGCCACACGACCTGAATTTTGTAACTGGTTCAATGACATTCGTCATTTGCTTCTATTAACACTAGTCACTGATGAAGCGTCCGCCTCGCCATGCAAAGGGACCCGGGTCTGATTCCCGGCTGCGTCGGAGATTTCCTCCGCTCAGGCACAGTGCTGTGTTGTCTTCATCATCTCATCCCCATCGCCCGCAAGTCGCCGGAGTGGCTTCGCCTAGAAAGAGTTGCACCAGACGACCGGTCTGCCCGTCGGGAGGCCGTAGCCCTACATTTAATTTCACTGATGCAACAACGTTAACACGTAGTGGACTCAACACGCACGTAACAATCATCGATGTTGGCAGGAAAATCCACACACTGCAAATAGCCATTCCTCCAGTGACACCGCCGGCCGGTGTGGCCGTGTGGTTCTAGGCGCTTCAGTTTGGAACCGCGTGACTGCTCTGGTTCGAATCCTGCCTCGGGTATGGATGTGTGTGATGTCCTTAGGTTAGTTAGGTTTAAGTAGTTCTAAGTGCTAGGGGACTGATGACCTCAGATGTTGAGTCCCATAGTGCTCAGAGCCATTTGAACCATTATGAACCAGTGACACAAATACCTAAGAAAAGATTGCGCAGCAGGTTTCTCATCCAAAAATCACATTCCAAAGTTGAGAATTTGTTATAAGAGCTTATTTGCTTTCTGTATGAATGTAAGGAGATAGCAAGTGCCGAAATATGCCAGGATTATCGCACTATCCACTTTACAGCTCGTACACCGAAGTTGCTGACAAGAATATTTTGCAGAGGAATGGAAAAGAAAATTGAGGATGAAGATCAGTTTGGCTTTAGGAAAGGTAAAGGCACAAGAGAGGCAGTTCTGACGTTGCGGCTGATAACGGAATCAGGACAGACGAAAATTCAAGATATGTTCATAGGATTTTTCGACCTGCAAGAAACGTTCGACAGTGTAAAATGCTGCAAGATCTTAGAAATTCTGACGAATATACGAGTAAGCTATTGTGTAACATCCGTCTGGGCCCACCTTCACCGACTCTCAGCGCCAGCAGATTCCATGTGGTGAGCTCCCGCGTCGCATACACTGGAGGCATTCTCCAACCACACAGGAGGTCGGCAGAAGGGTGCCCTCTCCTCGCTTAAGAATGGCCACGTTGCCAAGAGGCTGGCGGACAATGAGTGACAGTTGTATAGCACATGCTGGATGCTGGCAATGTTTCGTTATCACGGTGCATATGTACACATATTGTGATAAAGTGAGTGATGTGGTACCAACTGGCCATCACAATGGAAGCAGACAAATGGATACTAACAACAAATGCCGCCCATACTGTCGTAGGCCAGCAGCCAGCATTATGCTTGAAATAGGTATGTAACATCTGGAAAACCATCTGAACGTGAGCCTGAATAGTTTCGAAAAACGGTTCGTGGAATGAATAAACAACTATTTCAAAAAAGTGACTGGTTGCATTTTTATGTATAAACATTATACAGCCTAAAATGAATCTCGGTAATTCCTCCTTTTGAGGTGAAAAGGAAGAAGGTAGAAAATAGGTCTTCGTGCCGCTGAGCGACGGAAGAAGTGGCTTCCAGGTGAATACAGTGACATCTATGGGTTACGGCTCGATTTTATAATCGGTAGTGACATACTCTCGAGCAGAGCAACGATCGTGGATTGGATCACAGAAGTCGTGGTCAGTTTATTCGAAGGTCCGGTCGCGTAGGGTGCAGAGCGTACGAAGGGCATAATTAATTTAGTAAAAGGTAAGATGGACTATCCGCTAGGGATTAGCCGAGCGGTCTAGGGCGCTGTAGTCATGGACTGTGCGGTTGGTCACAGCGGAGGTTCGAGTCCTCCCTCGGGCATGGGTGTGTGTGTGTTTGTTCTTAGGATAATTTAGGTTAAGTAGTGTGTAAGCTTAGGGACTGATGACCTTAGCAGTTAAGTCCCATAAGATTTCACACACATTTGAACATTTTTTTAGGATGGATGAGGAAATTTTCGTAGGTGAGCCACGAGAGCTAAAAGTTGATTTATTAGAGGGAACATGGTTTCCAGATGAGGCTAGTCGTGCAAGTCGTGATGAGAATTCCACGGACACAGATTGCGAAAGAGAATCTGATGGACATCATGGTAGTGGTTTAGAGACCCTCACCCGTGTACTGTCAGATGCCGTTAAACAGTACGCTCCCGTGATATACGCTCCTGTGATACCCTAAACCGCCCATGTGAGCACAAGAGACGTGTAGGGACAGCAGGTACAAAGAAGTGTTATATGGCTGCTTTCACGACAACTTCGGAATGCAGAAAACATATGAAGGTACCACCGACGTTGATGAAATCACGAGAAAGACGCCAATTCCTGAGACACACTAGCCCACGCAAAATAGGAAATATCCACTCTGCACGGAGAGCGTAGTCATGAAAGGCAATCAGTCATTGAGCGGCAATGCAAATTTAGTCCGCCGAGGGTGAGACAGTGCGGAATCAAAACGACATGGGTTCTCTTTCATCCATCGCCAAACATCGGCCTTCCGACAGCGTGATATCGCAGCTTGGGCCACGCATCCGACAAGTGTCAGACAACGCTGAGATCGTACCTGGGCTTCGTCGCAAAGCCGCAGGTGCCGATGACGGCAGACGATTCGCGCAGCACGGCTCCGAGGCGATGCGCCGTACCAACGGAGCACCTGCCGCCGACAGCACTACACAATGAGTGATCACGAGTAATGGTGAGATGACTCGTCGCCCCTCCTCCTTCCCCTTAACAACTGAGTCGTCTAGGGTCCATGACCAGTCAAAGTGACCCTGAGATTTTATATTTTGTTTTGTTTCGTGTAAATGGTACTGAAATAAATACATTTCTTTCATGTTTCAATCATCTAAGCAATCTGTTCCATTCGTACATCAACCCCTTAATCTCATAACCTTTCAATTATTTTGATGTCATTCAATTTTTGGCTCCCAGTTTGGGGCGATCTCATTGGTAATTTACATGTTATGTGATGTTACAAGCAATTCCTCAGTTCAGTACACTATAGAGAAAGACGATTAATATGCAGTATGTACAAGAACCAAGAGGGAACAATAAGAAAGGAAGACCAAGAACAAAGTGCTTAGATTAAAAAGGATTAAAGACCGGCTGAAGACGGGTTAAGGACATAGAATTAGCCTTTCACCCCTACTGTGCAATGTATATACCGAAGAAGCAATGACGGGAGAAAGGAAAGGGATTAAAATTCAAGGCGAAAGGATATCAATGATAACATTCGTTGATGTCATTGGTGTCCTCAGTGAAAGTGCAGGAGAATTACAGGATCTGTTGAATGGAATGAGTACAGAATATGGATTGAGAGTAAATAGAACATAGACGAACGTAATGAGAAATAGCAAAAATGTGAACAGCGAGGAGGTTAACATCACAATTGGTGATTAAAAAGTAGACGAAGTTAAGAAAACCTGCTCCCCAGACAGCAAAATAGCTCTTGACGGATGGAGCAAAGAGGACAAAAAAAACAAATTAGCACTGGCAAGAAGGAGATTCCTGCGCAAGAGAAGTCTACTGTTATTTAATATAGGCAATTATTTGAGGAATAAATTTCTGAGAAATGACGTTTGGAGCACAGCATTCTATGATGGGGAAACATGGACTGTGGGAAAACTGGAACATAAAGATCAAAGCATTTGAGATTTGCTGCTACAGAAAAATCTTGAAAATTAGGTGGACAGATAATACAAGGAATGAGGTCGGTCTCTGCAGAATCTGCGATAAAACGAATATCTGAAAAACACTGACAAAAGAGAGGGACAGGGTGGTAGGACATCTGTTAAGACATCAGGGAATAACTTCCGTGGTACTAGAACGAGCTATAGAGGGTAAAGACTGTAGAGGAAGACGGAGCTTCGAATACAGCCAGCAAATAATTGAGGACATACGGTGCAAGAGCTACACTCCTGGAAATGGAAAAAAGAACACATTGACACCGGTGTGTCAGACCCACCATACTTGCTCCGGACACTGCGAGAGGGCTGTACAAGCAATGATCACACGCACGGCACAGCGGACACACCAGGAACCGCGGTGTTGGCCGTCGAATGGCGCTAGCTGCGCAGCATTTGTGCACCGCCGCCGTCAGTGTCAGCCAGTTTGCCGTGGCATACGGAGCTCCATCGCAGTCTTTAACACTGGTAGCATGCCGCAACAGCGTGGACGTGAACCGTATGTGCAGTTGACGGACTTTGAGCGAGGGCGTATAGTGGGCACGCGGGAGGCCGGGTGGACGTACCGCCGAATTGCTCAACACGTGGGGCGTGAGGTCTCCACAGTACATCGATGTCGTCGCCAGTGGTCGGCGGAAGGTGCACGTGCCCATCGACCTGGGACCGAACCGCAGCGACGCACGGATGCACGCCAAGACCGTAGGATCCTACGCAGTGCCGTAGGGGACCGCACCGCCACTTCCCAGCAAATTAGGGACACTGTTGCTCCTGGGGAATCGGCGAGGACCATTCGCAACCGTCTCCATGAAGCTGGGCTACGGTCCCACACACCGTTAGGCCGTCTTCCGCTCATGCCCCAACATCGTGCAGCCCGCCTCCAGTGGTGTCGCGACAGGCGTGAATGGAGGGTCGAATGGAGACGTGTCGACTTCAGCGATGAGAGTCGCTTCTGCCTTGGTGCCAATGATGGTCGTATGCGTGTTTGGCGCCGTGCAGGTGAGCGCCACAATCAGGACTGCATACGACCGAGGCACACAGGGCCAACACCCGGCATCATGGTGTGGGGAGCAATCTCCTACACTGGCCGTACACCACTGGTGATCGTCGAGGGGACACTGAATAGTGCACGGTACATCCAAACCGTCATCGAACCCATCGTTCTACCATTCCTAGACCGGCAAGGGAACTTGCTGTTCCAACAGGACAATGCACGTCCGCATGTATCCCGTGCCACCCAACGTGCTCTAGAAGGTGTAAGTCAGCTACCCTGGCCAGCAAGATCTCCGGATCTGTCCCCCATTGAGCATGTTTGGGACTGGATGAAGCGTCGTCTCACGCGGTCTGCACGTCCAGCACGAACGCTGGCCCAACTGAGGCACCAGGTGGAAATGGCATGGCAAGCCGTTCCACAGAACTACATCCAGCATCTCTACGATCGTCTCCATGGGAGAATAGTAGCCTGCATTGCTGCGAAAGGTGGATATACACTGTACTAGTGCCAACATTGTGCATGGTCTGTTGCCTGTGTCTATGTGCCTGTGGTTCTGTCAGTGTGATCATGTGATGTATCTGACCCCAGGAATGTGTCAATAAAGTTTCCCCTTCCTGGGACAATGAATTCATGGTGTTCTTATTTCAATTTCCAGGAGTGTATTTTGAGATGAAGAGGGTAACACAGGAGAGGAATTCGTGCTGGGCCGCATCAAATTGGTCAGAAGACTGATGACAAAAGGAAGAAAAAAAGAATAACAAATGCCAAGCAGCAAATATCGGGATTCTACAGTAGTGGATCATGGAATATGAAGATTGGTTTATCGCTCAGTCATTTTGTTGCTCGTGTTGGCTAGGAGCCCACGACTGTCATCCCTACACTGAATCAATGGCGTCAGGAGGGCCACACCCAACGCCGTGCATGATCTCAAGCACGCCACGTGACTACCGCCCGAGAGGACTTTGTTCGCTCTGTTGCGCAGACACGTCATGAGACCTTGAGTCACAAATGGGCTTGTTTGAGAAAAACAAGAATCCCTTGGGACTATTTGACGATGTCTGAAAGACCGCGGACCGTGAGCACGACGACCATTGTTGCGGTATGCGTTGATGCGGAAGTAGAGAGGGACGGGCCGACAGTGGTGCACCCATGACCCAAAGACAACAGCACCGGACACAGGAGTGGCAGCACATCCTCTTTTCATACGATTTCAGGTTCCTCGTACAGCATCACGTTGGAAGTACTGATGTGCGGAGGACCCGAGGAGAGCGAACATTGCTAGACTACACTCGTCATTGTCTACAGGTCCAGCATCTAACCTGGTAATATGTGGTTCCATTTTGTACACACATCATCACCTCTAGCTCTTAGAGCAGGTGATTCAGACAGCAGCCATTACATTTCTGGCGTGTTAAAGCCAGTGTCGAGATCTACAACATGTTATGCAAGATCGAATGCTGCCCCTGTTGCCCTGGCTTGCCTCGATGCTGAGGGTGTTGGACTGTTGGTCTGGACACCATATTCTCCGTGCCACTCACCAGCTGCAAATATCTATCCAAGCCGACCTCGGGGAAGATCAGTTTGGATTCCAGAGAAATGTAGGAACACGCGGGGCAGTACTGACTCTATGACCTAGCTGAGAAGATAGGTTAGCAAATCTAAGTTTATAGTATTTGTAGAGTAAAAGAAAGCCGACCTCGGGGAAGATCAGTTTCAATTCCAGAGAAATGTAGGAACATGCGAGGCAGTACTGACACTACGACTTAGCTTAGAAGATAGATTAAGAAAACGCAGATCTAAATGTATAGCAGATGTAGAGTAAGAGAAAGCTTTTCACAATGTTGACAGGAATACACTCTTCGAAACTCTGAGGGTAGCAGGGTAAAATACAGGGAGCTAAAGGCTATTTGCAATTTGTACAGAAACCAGACGGCAATTATAAGAGCTGAGGGGCATGAAAAGGATGCAATGATTGAGAAGGGAGTATGACAGGGTCATAGCCTATCCCTGATGTTATTCGATCAGTACATCGAGCAAGCAGTAAAACAAAACAAAGAAAAATTAAAAGACGGAACTAAAATTCAAGGAGGAGAAATAAAAACAGTGAAGCTTGTAGGTGACATTGTTATTCTGTCAGAGACAGCAAAGGAATTGGAAGAGCAGCTGAACAGAATGAACAGTTTCTTTAAATACGGATAGAAGTTGAACATCCACAAAAGTAAAACAAGGACAATGGGTTGCAGTCAATTAAATCAGGTGAAGTTGAGAGAATTGGATTAAGAAATGAGACACTTAAAGTAGTGGATGAGTTTTGCTGTTGGGCAGCAAAATAACTGATGATGGCCGAAGTTGAGAAGATATAAAATATAGACTGGCAATGGCAAGAAAAGAATTTCTGAAGAAAGGAAGTTTGTTAACATTGAATATAGATTTAAGTATTACTAAGCCTTTTATGAAGGCATTTGAATTGAGTGTAGCCTTATATGGAAGTGAAATGTGGGCGATAAACAGTTTAGGCAGAAAGAGAACAGAAGTTTTTGAAATGTGGTGCTACAGAAGAATATTGAAGATTAGATGGGTAGATCACGTAACTACCAAGGAGGTACTGAATAGAATTGGGAAGACAAGAAATTTGTGGCACACCCTGACTAGAAGAGGGGATAGGTTGATAGAGCGTGTTCAGAGACCTTAAGGGATCACAAACTTAGTATTGGTGGGGAGGGTGGAAGGAGGTGGGGGGGGGGGGATAAAATCGTAGAGGAAGACCAAGAGATGAGTACAGTAATCAGATTCAGAAGGATGTAGGTTGCAGCAGTTATTCGAAGATAAAGAGGCTCACACAGGACAGAATAGCATGGAGAGCTGCATCAAACCTGTCTTCAGACTGAAGGCCACAACAACAACAGCTATTATACAAAAAAAAGATGAAAAAAGTACAAGTAAACAATTAAAGTTTCTGGAGAATACAACCAAACCGCATCGACTGAAACAGGCTTTCGCGTGTTCCTCAGTTCTTGCCTGCTTCCCAGTAAGCAGCCCATGTGTACTTATTTTAGGGAGACAATGAAGGGTAATTTAACACATAATAACATGCCTTATACACGTAGTGAGAGGGGCATGTAAATTAGGTGGCAACATAAAATTAAGAAGTTGTTTCATACAGAGCAGATAGAAGCAGACAACGATATTTTGATAACGTTGGTAGGATTTGCATTGTTAGATTGTGGTGCCGTGATTCCAAGACGTTTGTGTTGAACATGGTTACGACTCAGAAATGCTGAAATGTACCGTATAATATCCTAAGACTGCCCGACTTTGAATGAGGAACGTCTTGATATGATACCATTCCCAGTTGCGTTTTAAGGCTTAGTTGGCTCTATTTAAATCTATGAAAAGAAATGACGCAAGGTGTGGATTTAACATGCTGCCACTGACTACGTCATTACACACGAGGCATGAGCTCACATAGGATAAGCACGGGTACAGCTATAGTCCACGTCTTTAAAGCAAATCATCCGGCCGGTGTGCCGAGCGGTTCTAGGCGCTACAGTCTGGAACCGCGCGACCGCTATGGTCGCAGGTTCGAATCCTCCCTCGCGCATGGATGTGTGTGATTTGCTTAGGTTAGTTAGGTTTGCGTAGTTCTAAGTTCTAGGGGACTGATGACCTCAGAAGTTAAGTCCCATAGTGCTCAGAGCCATTTGAACCATTTTAAAGCAAATCAACTCGATTTTTGCCTTAAGCAACCTAGGCGGCCGGGAGAGGATTGAATTGCAATCCTCCTGATTGCGACTCAGGGCCGTTAATCAATGTAGCGCCTTGCTCGCTGCAAATGCATGATGGTACTGGTCGGGAAATTTTATGTACCTATTGCGATGAAAATTGCATCACATAATACATAGAGGTGTTTAGTGACATCATTTCGGTGTTTAATTAATTGGTAGCCTTCCAAATCTATTCATGAATAAATTTATTATGAATTTATTCAACAGTTCTCTTTTTTCATGGATTAATCTTGAGCATATTGCACTCAGTAACCCTTAAAAACATACATTCATATCGCTGAGCATTCGAGCACTTGGAATCATATCGATTCGCATTAACAGAACGCTGTGGCCTTCGATCACTACGAGCTTAAATTTGATTCAGTGTAACAATTCTATCACATGCGTTAGAAAAGAATATATTATGTACATATTTATAAAGGAGTATACGTAAAATATGTTAATTAAAGCAATTCAAAAACAGACTTATGACACATACCTGAGTGTAACAATTTGTAGGGTTATGAAAATAGAATGCACAAGATTTGCAGATGACGTGGTGATTTTTGCAGAAAAAAAAAAGAGACATTAATTCTAATGCTAAATCACCTGAATGAAGCCTGTGTAGCATACGACATGAAAATAAACAAAAAGAAAACGAAAGCCATGGTTGTAGGCTTAAAGAAAAGAAGAGCGAAGTGTAAATTAGGGCCAGAAATCATAGAGCAGACGGGAGAATTCCAGTATTCAAGAAGATGGATTAGCGAAGATATTCATTGTGAACAGAACATCAAAGTCAGAATGGAGCTGGCGAGAGAGGCAATTCAAAATCATAAAAGACTCTTCGCGAGGGGTTTGAACACGGAATTAAGGAAGCGATTAGTTAAATGCTTGATGTGGAGCACGGTCTTTCACGAAGCAAAACATGGACATTGGGAAAGGAGGTCGAGAGGAGAATTATAAGTTGTGAAATGTGTATATGCCGCTGAATGGAGACGATCAGTTAGACTAATAAAGTCAGCAATGAGGAGTTACTGATAAGAGTTTTCTATTTCCACTAGCGACCACAACAGTTTTTTTTATACACACTCATGACAGCTCTTGTCTGTTAGCATCGTTTTTCCTTGCGTTTCGAACTTCATCTTTACAGTAACACCACAATATGCGCAGATATCTAACACTAAAGAGTATTTATCACTTATATAGGCTGACAAGAGTACTCTGTAAAAACCATGAAGATGAATAACTGATCGTAAAATCAACAGTCGTGAAATTCGTAACACCCTCTTCCCCTTCCAAACAAATCATTGTTCCATTGATTCATTAAGTAGGTTAAGAGGTAGTTTAATATAGAGTATTGCTTCTGCATGATATACACCTGATGTTGACTGGTAACCAGTTCAAAGTGTCGCATTTTAGCGTTATCATGAATCAGTGGTATTGTAACGAATAGTGACTGGTGGCGTAATTAAGTAATAATCGTTGAAGTAAACAGTTTTTAGCAACACTTACAAAAATGTGTCAGTATGACCCTCTAGAGATATTAATTTATACTCAGGCTCTGGCTATAGTTATTTGACAGTTTTGTCTGTTTGTGCGCGTGAATTTTAAATTGAAAGAATATCACGGTGTGACTGTGAAGAACTGGTTTTGTTGTATTTATATCTCTGTCTTTCACTTTAACCAATAATTTAACTGACAATACCTCAACAAACGCCCTTCGACTTAGCACTTTCTTCCACTGTTCTCTCAATTCTTACTGCAGTAAGAAGAGTCAAACTCCACTGAGGGCATTCTACCACGTGCTGTCACTACTATAATAATAACGCGACTGCATACATGGGGTCTACAAAGAAAAAAACGGACTGTTTTGGAAGGTCTCTGCAGCAGTTACCTCTTCTTCGTAACCAAGTACTCAGAAGTTCAGAAGCAGTTCGTTGGAGCTGACCTTGCTATATACCCACTTTCCTACTAGTGGAGCTTGTTTGAATGTTAATGAAGCAGTAATATTATCGGCTTACGAAATTGTCCCTTAACTTTCTCCTAGGTGTCGTAACTTGCACCTGCCGTGCATATAAAAGAGGAGATGCCCACTGGTGTAAAAGCTTGCCGTAGCTGCTTCTTGCTGGAACAATTGACTTCCTCCGACTTTATGAATTTTATACAGTTCACTGGGTTCTCAAGTGGTCCTGTCCAGTGCTGTGCAAAAACCAATTATTTTTTAAGGCTACTGTGCATTTTTTTTTTCGAGGAATCAAAGATATGTATCTCTTTTCTATAACTGACGAAACGTCACAAAGATAACATACCTCATTCACAATGTTAATTATGTTCCCTCAGCCGTCGTCATTTAATGCCAAATTTTCACAGTATAATAATGGGGCAATAGAGGAACAAGAGCAAATAATTTATTTAAAATGGCGGCTGGGTTTTCCCCATGGCTGTGAAATGTGTTAAGCCCACATAAGCCCCCAACCCACCTCCCGCATCATCTCTCTGCTTCTGTCCGCTGTGGTGGCTATAGTTATTTGACTGTTTTGTCTGTCTGTGCGTGTGTGTCTTTAAAACTGAAATGCAGCAGCAACAAATCCAATATTAGCGGTGAACGCCGTAGATTTGTAGAAGACAAACTACCACGTAACTAAATAATTTTGCGCCGGCCGCGGTGGTCTAGCGGTTCTAGGCGCTCAGTCCGGAACCGCGGGACTGCTACGGCCGCAGGTTCGAATCCTGCCTCGAGCATGGATGTGTGTGATGTCCTTAGGTTAGTTAGGTTTAAGTAGTTCTAAGTCTAGGGGACTGATGACCTCAGATGTTAAGTCCCATAGTGCTCAGAGCCATTTGAACCATTTTTGAACTAAATAATTTTGTTTTCGTAGATCTTGCGGTTATGGTGTGGAAATCGGAAAAATTCCACATGTTCATTTCTATAGTGAATTTCTCGCCAACAATTCCATTCTTTTCGCTCGTTACAACACAGATCCAGGGTTTTATTCTGGAGAGTGAGGAGAGACAGGAAAAGGAGGAGACTGCTCCTGTTGAGGTTCAGCCTTCTATGGAAAACCCACAGCCAGGACTGCCTTGTAAGTATTAAGAGATTCTGTAATTTGTTCTCGTAGTGGTAGCAGTCATAGTAGCGGTGGTTTGACGTTCAGGATTTTATGTCATGCTTGTTCATGTTACGAACAGGTCACATGTCAGGAATGCAGGCTGAACTGGAGGCAATGCTGGAGACTGTAAAAGAACAACAACAACATTCTACGGAACACCCTCCAGCACAGAATACTCAGCAGCAACAGTCGCGTAAGTATAGGAAAAATCATCTCTGTAGTAACCGTGTAATCTTTCTGTATGTATGTCTAATTCAGCGCAAAAAAAAATCGTTTCCACTTGTTACAATAACCATTCTGGAGGTGCTTGACTTTATAAACAGGCAGCTGGAGACTGTTCGCCAGCAATAACATGTGCTGTAACAGCCTCCAGCAGACAATGAGACATAGGAGCAGCTTGTAAGTAGAAATAAATAACAAAATATGTAGTGCTAAACTATATTTCGTTTGTGTGCATAGTATAAGAGAGAGAGGAGGACTTTCTCTAACAAACTGGTGTATTGTCACAGCCCGCGACTGCGGCTAGGCAGCACCACAGGCGCCAGTAGGTCGACAATCTACTCCAGAGACGGCGTATAGGCCAGCGATTTCCGCACCAATAAGTCGCAGCAGTGGCGTCGCCGAGGGAAGTAATACGCGCCGACGCCACAGCAGAGCAGGCAGGTCCATGACAGCTCCACTACCGAGAGGACCGCCTTCTTTTTGTGTATTTCGCTCCGCATCGTCTGCTTCTAGCGAGTCTACACCAGCCCGTCTTCAGTGTACATTCTAGTAGGGCTAAAAATGCTTACTATCCAGCCTTATCTCATGGTGTAGTATTTGAACTTCAACTGATTTGTACAAAGTTGTGTACTCGCCAAGAATGCATATGTTCTTGTCGCTAACGTAGAGTTTCCCTGATTGCACTGTAAATAGTTTAGAGCGGCGACGAGTAAAATGGTTCAAATGGCTCTGAGCACTATGGGACTTAACATCTATGGTCATCAGTCCCCTAGAACTTAGAACTACTTAAACCTAACTAACCTAAGGACAGCACACAACACCCAGCCATCACGAGGCAGAGAAAATCCCTGACCCCGCCGGGAATCGAACCCGGGAACCCGGGCGTGGGAAGCGAGAACGCTACCGCACGACCACGAGATGCGGGCGCGACGAGTAAAATCTCATTCTGCACATATGTCAAAAGTACGATACAACAGCTGGCGCCGAGGAGGGATTGGATCTGCGCAACTCACAGGATTAATTTTTGTATTCGACCACCCGCAGCCCTCGTTAATTGTTATTTACTTCTTGCTGTTTCCTTCTATATGTTAAGTACATTAGTGTGTGGACTTTTGACTCAAGACGGACACTACTACTGAGATGAGTGTGTCGTTTTGTGTGGGGTGACTAAGCCAGATTCCTTACAGACATGGCTTCCGTCACAAGACGGTTTTCTATTCAATTACACGGCGAGCAAATCCAGCAGTTGCTGCAAGCCGTCGGCCGCGGTGGCCGAGCGGTTCTAGGCGCTTCAGTCAGGAGCCGCGCGACTGCTACGGTCGCAGGTTCGAATCCTGCCTCGGGCATGGATGTGTGTGACGTCCTTAGGTTAGTTAGGTTTAAGTAGTTCTAAGTTCTAGGGGACTGATGATCTCAGATGTTAAGTCCCATAGTGCTCAGAGCCATTTGAACCATTTTGCTGCAAGCCGTGACCCAGCTAACACAACAACAGGAGCAGCATCTACAACCAGTACAGCAGCCTCAGCCGCAGCCTCCATCAGCCATTCCACCATTCCGCAGTTTCAAAAAACAGCATGAGGACTGGTCGGCATACTTAGCTCAATTGATGAATCACTTGGTGGGACACTGATACTGCAAGGTACGAAGAGCAAAGTATTTTTTTCTTTCCGTAGTGGGCACCAAAGTTTACAGGCTCCTAGCGAAATTGTTTCCTGACAAACAAACAGAGCAGTTACTTTGAGACTTTCGTTAGCAAGTTAACCACTTACTTGATGAACAAGCACTGCTGGCTGCTGCTAGGTTCAAGTTCCTCCGCCTTCAGCTGGGAGCAGGTAGAACTCATAAACAGAGGATCACTGAATCAAAAGGTTTAACTAGTCGTTTTTGTGTCGTTGTGTACAATCATACAGTGATGTCATGCTGCGTGATGCTATAACTCGAAGTATTTGTGACGATACAATTCGTGCTGCTATTTTCAAACAATCTGATCCTTCTTTAGACACAGTGCTACAGTTAATTGAGGCTCAGGGCACTTATGATTCTGCTAAGTGTGAGATACAATGTCAGATATCAAATAACTGCATAGTGACAGTGTTAGTAATGCTGTAGAACGTAAACAGTCCCGCACCCGCCCGGCCCGTGTGGAAGAGCGTGTGGCGTCACACACATAGACAAACAGCGCCATGCCGGTAGGCAGAAAAACATAGCAAAGTCTTGCCCAAAGTGCTTTAGTCGCCTTAAGCGTGCTCAGTGTCCAAGTCGAGACGCTATTTGCTATTTTTGCAACACAAAAGGTCATGTTCAGGCAGTGTGCATGAAAAAGCTCCGTAGACAGCAAATTCCCAAGCAACATGCCACTAAACCAATTCAAATCATCAGTGTTGTCATGGCACAGCCAGCCATGGAATAGTGCGTTCCGTTGGCTGTACTAAATGTTGTGAATGGTCGCTCAAGTACAAAACTTAGCAAACACCAGTCGGGTGAGTTTCATGTTCTAAACAAGTCACGCCGACGCAAACACAGATACACAACTAAATCTTTTCCCACTTCACCTGTCATGCATTGTAGTAGTTCACAGCAACAGGCAGAAAGTGATAGTTTTAAATGTGGAACGTAATTGGGACAAGGTATTTGTTACTTTGACAGTAGCGAAGAAAGGTGTCAAATTACAGCCGGACACTGGTGTTTCAGTTGCACTTCTGAACAAACGTACTTACGAGCGATTAGGTTCGCTACTACTGTGTCCAGCTACGCATGTGTTGTGGGCTTAAAAATGGCAGAAAATTCCAGTTTTAGGAACTTTCAGTATGTCAGCTACTTTTTAAGGTATAAAGAAGAAAGATGTATTCACAGTACTTTCTGCCAAATCTTCGCAGAATATTTTTTGCTTAGATTCTTTTGACTTTTCGGATTTCCGGTCCCCAAGTCAGTTTGCAGATTTTGACAAATGTGCGTACAGACAAGCTTCAAGCACTGTGTGACAAATTTAGTGAACATTTTTAGGACGGTCTCGATTGTGCTATCAATTTTTTGGCTCATGTGTCACTCAAAGACAATGCCCAACCAAAATTTCGTCGAGCTAGGCAAGCTCCTATTGCCATTAGGGAACAGGTCGCTGAACAATTACGGTAATGACAAATTGACGGTGTCGGTTCAAAATGGTTCAAATGGCTCTGAGCACTATGGGACTCAACTGCTGAGGTCATTAGTCCCCTAGAACTTAGAACTAGTTAAACCTAACTAACCTAAGGACATCACAAACATCCATGCCCGAGGCAGGATTCGAACCTGCGACCGTAACGGTCTTGCGGTTCCAGACTGCAGCGCCTTTAACCGCGCGGCCACTTCGGCCGGCTGACGGTGTCGGCAAGCCAATCAGTGCAAATCAGTGGTCTTGCCCATTAGTCCACCTTCGCAAACCTTCAGGACGTCTTCGACTGTGCGTTGATTTTAAGGCGACTATGAACTCTGACAGTGATAGACACGTACTGCTATACTGCTGCCCCGCCCAGAGGTACTGACTGACAGATTAGGCGAGGTTCGTTATTTTCCCAAGATAGACTTGGCAGAAGATTGCCTCCAATTGTCTTTGGATGAATACTCAAAGAAATTTTTTGTGATCACCACTCATCTGGGAGTATTTGGATTTAAACGAACTTCGGTAGTGCCTCAGCACTAGCGATCTTTCAACGCTTTTCAGAACAAGGTACCTTCTTGCGAAAATTACCTGGATGACACTGTCGTTTCTGAACGTTCTGCAGAACAACATTTAGCCCATCTCGAGTGCCTCTTTCAAATACTGTTATCAGTAGGCGCCAAGTGTCACAAAGACAAGTGCTCTGTTTTCTAGACGGGAACAGAATATCTGGGACACGTCATTAATGTGCAGGATATTCACCCCACGCAGACTCATTTGCGAGGCATCAAAGATTTACCAGCTCCCAAAAATCTGAAGGAACTGCAAGCAGTGTTAGACAAATTGAAGTACTACTTCAAGTTCATTCCTCACTCCTCTCAGATTGCAGCTCCGCTGCAGAAGACGAAAGGATGTTCCATTCGTGTGGACCAAGGAACGTCAGTTGGCTTTTGATCAATTGAAAATGACGCTCTTTAGTAACACGTGCCTCATACATTTTGATCCAGCTAAACCAGTGGTGTTAGAGGTTAATGCTTCTGTTGGTCTAGGAGCCATTCTGTCGCATCGTGTCGGATCAACGGATCGACCGACAGGATTTGCTTCCAAACCTCTGACTAAGACTCAGGCAAATTATTCAGACTGACATTATTCAGACTGAAAAAGAAACGTTGGCGATCATTTATGCAGTGAACAAGTTTCATCATTATCTCTGTCCGCCCCGATAGTTTTGCAGGACATAAGTGGCAGTGCCCCGTAGGGATGGCTATGATTTTGATTTATTTATTTTTGTTATGTAAAAAAAGAAGGTAGCTGAATGGTCAGACTAACTGACTGCCGTCCTAAAGGGCCCGGGTTCGATTCTCGGCTGGGTTGGGGATTTTCTCCGCTCAGGGACTGGGTGTTGTGTTGTCTTCATCATCATTTCATCCCCATCCGGCGCGCAGGTCGTCCAGTGTGGCGTCGAATGTAATAAGACCTGCACCAATGCGGCCGGACCTGCCCCGTGAGGGGCCTCTCGGCCAAAGACGCCAAACGCTGATTTCCATCATTACCTCTATGGAAGGAAGTTCTACTTTGTCGGATCATAAGCCACTCACTTCACTCTTCCACTCAATGAAGCCTGATCCCCCACAAACGGTGCAAGAATTGCAACGATGGGCCTTATTGCTGTCGAACTACAACTACGAAATTTTGTACCGCCCTACAACTCAACATTCCAACGCCGATGTATTGGCAAGGTTACCGGTGGACTCCTCCGAAACATCGTGTTGTCAGATAGGTGCTGTAGATGCTTCTGCTGTCCATAGTTTTCCCATGGACTTTCGTCACATAGTAAGGAGACACCTGCTGATGCAGATTTAAGCATTGTGCTGAAGTAGATGCGCACAGGGTGACCAAGGAGAGTGAAAGACATTGTTCAGCCGGATCGATACTTGGATCACCGTCGAGCCTTGTCAGTACAGCGTGGTGTTTCACTGTTACACACTGAAAATGACCAGGTCCGGGTCATCATCCACGCACCCTTCCGTAGAAAATTTAAAGATCGTTGCAACAGGGACACTGGGGTATTGTGAGAACTAAGCAGCTTGCTCGACGCCATTGTTCTTGGCCACGGATGGACGCTCACGTTAAAGACACGATGACACGCTGCGCCGCTTGCATGGTGCAACAGGCGGCTCCGCCTAAACGGTTTTTGGACTGACAATGTCCCAGCGGTTCATGGAAACGCATCCACATTGATTTTACTGGACTTTTCTGGAACACACGATGCCTTTAGTCGTTTTCCCTTTGTGGTTCTGATGAACTCTATGATATCGGCCAGTACTATCAGAACACTTACCTCACTTTTTTGCATCGAGGGCTTCGTGTGAACATTTAAGGCTCAGACGAGTAAATTCCATGGAACTCGCTCTTGGGAGCAGGCCTTGCAACTGTTCCTGTCCACCTACGTGAGCCGAACTCCTGCACAGCTGCCGGCATCGCCCCCTGCTCCATCTGCTGCGACCACCAGCGAGGAGTACCAGTCGATACAGACATTCTCATTTTAAGATCCAGGACACAATACTCTTCAGGACCTTCTGGCCCACAAAGCGATGGCAACAGAGGACCATTTCGCGTGTCCATGCACACATGTCCTCGGTTTCTTCTCCTATAGGGTTGCTGCTCAAAAGACAACGGAACCAACTTTGCCCTCTGAGACTGTGATGTTACTGCTGCTGCTGCGTTTCGTTTTACAGATTCAGCACACAGCCAGAAGCCAGGTGGCGACCGTCTGTAGTGGACCAGGTGGCAGATGGCATCTCAGACCAAAGTGCTTCCCATGGAGGTGAACGTGCCCTCAGCCCTGGTGCCTTCCTTACAGCGATTGGGCGGGGGGTGGGGGGGGGGGGGGGGGGGGCAGGTCCTCCTGCGTTAGAGACTCCAGCTCAGCTATGGATTTAGGTATGCACACTCCCTGTAGTTTGCCAGGCGTTCACGTGGGGGCTCAGAGTGAATGCTGGGGTGCTGTATTAGACCTCCCCCTCGCCGTCGATTTGCACCGCAATCAAGACACGACCACGGGCGGGAGATTTTGGGGAAGTGGGGGGGGGGGGGGCGGAGGAGGTGGAGGAGTAGCAGTGTGGCGTCGTAAGCACAGCACAGACCACCAGACAGATCACCACAGGCGTCGATAGGTCGACAACCAACTCTGGAGGCGGCGTACAACCCAGCGAATGCCGCGGCAAGAAGTCACATTGGTGACGCTGCCAGCAGAACGGGCAGTTCAAAGTCAGCTCGACTGCCGAGAAGATGACTTTTACTTGTGTACTTCGCGCTGCATTCTCTGCTTCCAGCGAGTCCACAACAGCCCGTCTTCAGTGAACATCCTAGTGGGACAAGAACTGTTTATTATTCAGCCTGAACTACTAGTGTAGTATTTGAATTTCAGGATCTGCTGCCTGAGCTGATATGTACAAAGTTGAATACTTGTCAATAAATGTGTGTGTTCTACCACTAATCGTTATCAGTGTTTCAGTTTCTCCTCGTTCTCCTGCACTATGAAGTGCACTATAAATAGTTGAGGGCGGCGACGAGTGGAGTCTCCTTCTACGGTTGTATCAAAAGTACGATACAACAGGCATAGTTGACCATCAGCTGTAAGGTAGCTCCGACTCTGAGAGGTCGAGATTATCTGAGAGCCAGGGTGAATCAGGTTTGGAGCTACCGTTACCCGAATGGGCCCATGCAGTGTCTAATGATTTGACGGATATGATCACCTCCTGGCACCAGAATGATATTAGCGGTGCTGCTCATTCAGGTAAATTGTTACATTCTCACGTTTTCTCTCTTTGCAATGGTTTTCTTCCTCCTTCTACAGCCGACGCGCCTGTGTGTATAATTAATGTACTTTTCCATTCAGCAGCTAGTCAGCTGGCCGCACACCGCCGCGCCGGCCACAGAAACAGCGGCGCCGCAACCCGCAGCCGCAGCTAGGATGGCCGGCATCTCCACGATCTGGCTGCTCTTTCTGGCCAAGTCAGGGGTCCGGTGCTCCACATTGGCGTCCTACGCCACCGCCATCGCCTTCGGTTATTTGTAGTAGTAGTAGTAGTAGTAGTAGTCGTAGCAGTGATAATGATATGGCCAGTAGCAGTCTCCTCTCCTTCCCTATTGCAAACAGCATGTCAGAACTAACCACACAGTGATCGAGGGCGCTTTTGATGAGCGCACCTCGTTTACAAGGATCCAGCAGGGTGGTACAAGGACGTTACATGTTTCCTGTTGGAGTGCCATCCTGTAATCGAGAGAGAGAGAGCTCATCAAACTCGTAAATGATTCA
This sequence comes from Schistocerca americana, assembly GCF_021461395.2. NCBI lineage: Eukaryota > Metazoa > Arthropoda > Insecta > Orthoptera > Acrididae > Schistocerca > Schistocerca americana. Next base: position 804,397,664 of record NC_060119.1, read on the forward strand.
CGATACACACCCATGAAATGCAGCGCCGTACTATGGTGCAAACTATCGCGTTCACCCAAAGAGGAAGGTGCTCTCGATGAGAAGTATATCTGGGGTGAGGGAGGGGGTGGTGTGATATCACAGAACACCTCAATAACTGACTAGTTCCATGAGCTCACCTTGGGTGCTATGACGACCGGGCTTTCAGAGATGGACGGTAGAGGATCTGGTGCCGCGACTGCAACGGTCCCAGGTTCGAATCCTGCCTCGGGCATGGATGTGTGTGCTATCCTTAGGTTAGTTAGGTTTAAGTAGTTCTAAGTTCTAGGGGACTGATGACCACAGATGTTAAGTCCTACAGTGCTCAGAGCCATTTGAACCATTTTTTAGAGGATCTGGTGAAGCACTTAGCCCTGTTCTAAATGTTAACATTCACTCACATTTCTGAGACCCAATAAATGAAGAGTCCAACTATATCACGCTACCGAAATATATAGCTGACAAGAAGGCATGTATTAATGTCCACAATAAAACGGACGACGCCTGCTTCGCGTGGTCAGTGCTGGTTTGTGAAAGAAATCAACATCCAGAGCATCCTAAACAACACAATTTTGGTGATAATATTTGTGGGTATTACAACTTTGATGGTATTGATTTCCCCCATCAAAATTCAGGACATGCGCAAATACGAGAGGCAGAATGAGAGTATTTCGATTAACGTTTTTGGCCTGAAGAAGAACAAGCCATATGATGATGGCGATAACAACGGTGTAATCACCTACAAAGTGGTCAGACCCCTCAATTTATCCGAGTTTACAGGTCAGTGCAAGCTGCATGTTAACATGTTGCTAATCCAAGATGAATACGAAGATCAACACCATATGTGGGTCAAGGATATCTTCCGATTCCTTTCCTCCCAGTAGAATAAACATAAGAATTAAAAGCATATTTGCTACAGGTGCCTCAACTACTTTTCCTCAAGTGAGTCATTAGCAGAGCATACTATTGATTGCTCTTCAGTGAATGCGACACGTGATGAAATGCCAACAGAGGGAAACAAATTTTTACAGTTTGAGAACCACCACTACCAGGAGCGATGTCGGCCATGTCTCTTTGTAATTTATGCTGACATTCTACATCTACATCTACATTTATACTCCGCAAGCCACCCAACGGTGTGTGGCGGAGGGCACTTTACGTGCCACTGTCATTACCTCCCTTTCCTGTTCCAGTCGCGTATGGTTCGCGGGAAGAACGACTGTCTGAAAGCCTCCGTGCGCGCTCTAATCTCTCTAATTTTACATTCGTGATCTCCTCGGGAGGTATAAGTAGGGGGAAGCAATATATTCGATACTTCATCCAGAAACGCACCCTCTCGAAACCTGGCGAGCAATCTACTCCGCGATGCAGAGCGCCTCTCTTGCAGAGTCTGCCACTTGAGTTTATTAAACATCTCCGTAACGCTATCACGGTTACCAAATAACCCTGTGACGAAACGCGCCGCTCTTCTTTGGATCTTCTCTATCTCCTCCGTCAACCCGATCTGGTACGGATCCCACACTGATGAGCAATACTCAAGTATAGGTCGAACGAGTGTTTTGTAAGCCACCTCCTTTGTTGATGGACCACATTTTCCCAGCACTCTCCCAATGAACCTCAACCTGGTACCCGCCTTACCAACAATTAATTTTATATGATCATTCCACTTCAAATCGCTCCGCACGCATACTCCCAGATATTTTACAGAAGTAACTGCTACCAGTGTTTGTTCCGCTATCATATAATCATACAATAAAGGATCCTTCTTTCTATGTATTCGCAATACATTACATTTGTCTATGTTAAGGGACAGTTGCCACTCCCTGCACCAAGTGCCTATCCGCTGCAGATCTTCCTGCATTTCGCTACAATTTTCTAATGCTGCAACTTCTCTGTATACTACAGCATCATCCGCGAAAAGCCGCATGGAACTTCCGACACTATCTACTAGGTCAACTTCCGACACTATCTACTAGGTCACTTTCAGTGCCTCCTCGCTCCTGTGACACGATGTGAAGGGGATCTTACAGCCTCACACGCGTCCTTCACTGAGAAACAAATACTATATGCGGTGGTGTACCAAGTGGTATGTCACTTTGATTCTAGTCTCAGCAGCCACAGATCATATGTTGGGCACAACCCTGCAATTTGGTTGCTAACTGAGCTCGAGAAACTTTTATGGAAAGTTGATAAGCTTAGTGCTAACATTCCCATGATCAGATCGCAGGAGAATATTGATCTGTACAACAGCGTGGTCCACTGTCATATTTTTGGGTTGCCGTTAGATTGGAAAGCAGAAACTCCTCACAGGGACCATTGCCGTCTTACGGGGAAATTTAGTGGCGCAGCTCACATTACACGCAACTTGAAGTATCAGTTACCGCGGCAAATACCTGTTTTCTTCAATAACTTGAGTGGGTATGATACTCACTTTCTTGTTGAGCACTTGGCTGATCCCAGTATGAGGTGTCCTGCCTGAGAGCGTCGAGAAATATATATTATTCTCCAAATAAATGACGTCTAGAGTTAGTCTGTGCTTCATCGACTCAATGCGTCTTATGCAGGCAACACTCCAGAAACTTGTTGAAACAATGTATCAAGGTTGCATGCACATCTCTCAAGGTGCTTTTCCTCAAGATGTAAAGTTTCAACTTGCGACTGTGAAGGGGGTTTTCCATATGAGTATGTCGATAGTATGGCGAAACTCGACGAAATAAGGCTACATGCATTTTCACGGGCGATGCCATAAAGGGTGCGGAGTGTGAGCATGCTGCGAAAGTCTGTCAAGAATATACATACTTTTGGCAAATACGCAAGGCTGTACATGGACACAGTCTTACGTTTTCCCTTGAATGTTTTTGAAAAATTACGGACCATATGTATGGCCACATACAAACTCTACCCTGCCTTTTATTACACAGCATCGGGGATAACTTGGAATGCAGTGCTCAAGGAAACGAAGAAAACCATCGAACTATTGGCCGATATGGAGATGCTTCTTTTCTTTGAGCGAGTGATCCATGGGGGACTTTTCCAATGTGTCCATAGGCCAGCCAAGGCAAATAACCTACAGATGGGGGGAAACGGTCAACCCATCCATTGAGTTTAGTTATAACATATATTTGGATGTGAATAACTTATACAGGTATGCAATGCAACAACTGCTGCCGATTGGTGGGTTTCAATGGGTGCCTGAAGAAGAGCTCAGTGGATTACGTGATGTATTTAAAAATGGTGGCGTGGCAGACGATTCTGATGTAGGGCATGTTGTGGAGGCAGATCTTGCATACCCTGTTAGTGTGCATTATGCCGATTTGCCACTGTGTCCAGAGCGACTACTTTCTGTGAGGCACAGGTTCCATCCCTAAGCTGATGCCAATATTGGGGGCAAACAGAGGTACATTATTCACTATTGTAACCTCCAGCAGTGTCATCAGTTAGTGATGGTTCTGATTGGAACTAGGTCCATTATCTCCTTCAATCGACAACTCTGGTTGAAGGACTATATTGATTTAAATACCGCTCAGCGGGCTTCCACAACACGTTATTTTGAAAAAGATTCTTTTAAATTAAGTAACAATGTAATTTTCGGCAAAACTGTAGAAAATTTAAGAAACCACTGAGATATTCTTATTAGAACCACATTGGAAGGGCTTTATGGCATAAGGAAATGTATCGCCGGACCAAATTTCAAATATGTCACCATATTCAATAAGAACTTTGCCGCTGTGGAGATGGCGAAGATTGTAGTAGAGTTCACAAAACCTATCTATGTCGGGATGTGCATAATACACCTATCCAGACTCCACATGCACCGCTTCCATTATGAGTTCACGAAAACTCATTTCGCTAGTCCAAAATTACATTATATGGTTACAAATAGCTTCAACTGCTGAGTGAAAAACTGTGATCAATATGAAGTAAGTAGGTACCACAGCAATGAATTCGACACGTGCTCATACACAGCCGATAGCCCTTACGGTACTGTTCTGTGGAACAAGGTTATCGGCCTAATGAAAGACGAGGCAAATGGAGTGCCAGTTGTGGAGTTTGTAGGTCTAAGAGTGAAAATGTATGCGTGTAGCACACTGGGAAGTGCCACCCATAGATGGGCTAGGGGTGTGTGTCACGGTGCGTTAAGGACCCTCATGGCTGGAGATTAATTGAGGTGCCTGACAGCGATGTTCGTGGTGCTGTATGTGTTTTGTTGTGGGAGCAGGTGATTCATGACAGTGGCCTCTGCCAAAGACTTACAGCAAAAATGTCTAAAATTATATATCCCGTGCTCGAGCAGAAGCAAAGACGTGGTATGTGGGTAAAGTTACATACTGACAAAGTGTGAAAGAAACGAAGTACACACAGATATGAGGTAAAATTTCATTTATTTCTCGTTAAACTTAAAAGTAATTTTACATTTTCATAAGCAGACACAACACTATTTTCACACTTCTTCTTGAGTAGACGGAGCAGGCACCTACAGAATTCCAGGTCTCGAATAGCAGCGAACTTTATGATTGTAAGCATGCATGTGACTTTCTCCTCACCTTTGAAATAGGTGAGGGTATCAGTGTGGTCAAATAATCAAAGCTGATGTCACATTATCTTTATAGGCTATACCAGGATCATCCCCTTTAATTCCATGGTAAAAATTTGATAGCCACTTTGCACTCCTCTGTGTTTTAAAACACTTCACGCCCTTGAAAGACCTCGGTGACGCAATGTGTGCTGAGAACGTCTCTATTATACCAGCATCTTCTGTGTACACTACGAATGCAACATCTTTAAATATGAACTGTCCGTGCTCTTCATCACGGAAATCCTGAACGTTCACAATGATGTTTAAACCTTGAGATGCCGCTGTGAAATGCTTTAGGTATGGCACAGCAATTTTTCATTTATACAGCTCGTTGCACAACACCAGTGAGTGGATAATATTTAATCACATGGTCATGTAGAACTACACCATCCGCTGCAGTGTCTTCAAGCAAATTGGCCACAGATTAAAATTCAGTTGTCACATCTATAAGCCCTGATTTAGTTATTTTGTTCTGATTTGAGCAGTATATTACGATGATTAGTGCCAGATTCTTGAATTTCCATGGAATGAGTACACATCCTTATTCTTCATAGTAATAAGCACAGAACCGTGCATACATATCAAATGCTACACTGTAAACATTTTCATTCCAATGCAGGTGTAAATTATCATATGGGTAGAATTCAGAGTTCAGGTAGACTCTGGCACTAGTTAACCCAAAGTTACCAAATCTGATGGAATCTTTTGCTATATTCGCCCTTCTGTTGATCTGGAAAGCAAGTATGATGGATATAGGTGTCTCCAGTTGAGCAGAGGTTTTAATAGCCCATGTTTGACGACTTGCAGTCAGTGGGTACTCACAAACCTCCCATGGACGGAAAGAAATGGTAGAAATACACCAGCATTCAGAACTTTTAAAAGCTTCAAACACTGCTTATCCGATACCCCGATGTGTAGCATTTTCCGTATTGTTTTATTGATGGTGATCTCGTTCCCCTCATGTGCACCCTGCATGTATGAGTTGTTATCCGTTGCACTCTGTACAAGAATCGGTTCCTGTTTAGTATTTTTATAAGTTCTTGCATGTTTTCACAGTATCCCATAAGCTGCTTTAGAGGTATAAGCGTCGTACACCTCGTGTACTCTTCAACTGTTCTACCCATTGACTCATCTATGAAACATCCAGAATTTTCTAAATAGTTCAGATCCAAGAGAGAAGCAGAGACATAAGTTTTAAGAGTTGATGCTATGGCTACAATGCGTGTATGGTCAATCTCGACTCTATTGAGTTCATACCATACCTCACGAAACAGGAATGCTAAAGCACTATGGCTAAGCTTCAATCCCACTATAGCAGTACCATCCCTTTCTGCAAATGACCCATCTAGATATATGATACCCCTGCATGGCAGGGTTGAGGCGTCTTGATGCTGGGTGACAATCCTAATTTCATCAGTCTTGTTAAAAGTGGATGAAGCATAAGGTATATGCAAGAAGTATTTCTGGCATATAATACGCTCTCATATACTACTGCTTTAGTCACATCGCCAGCACGACGTCACCGCGAGGTTTCAGACCTGCAGATTTAAGGACTTATAGTTGATTCCGTATTTCTAGACTTCCGGAAAGCTTTTGACACCGTTCCTCACAAGCGACTTCTAATCAAGCTGCGGGCCTATGGGTTATCGTCTCAGTTGTGCGACTGGATTCGTGATTTCCTGTCAGGAAGGTCGCAGCTCGTAGTAATAGACGGCAAATCATCGAGTAAAACTGAAGTGATATCGGGTGTTCCCCAGGGAAGCGTCCTGGGACCTCTGCTGTTCCTGATGTATATAAATGACCTGGGTGACAATCTGAGCAGTTCTCTTAGGTTGTTCGCAGATGATGCTGTAATTTACCGTCTAGTAAGGTCATCCGAAGATCGATATCAGTTGCAAAGTGATTTAGAAAAGATTGCTGTATGATGTGGCAGGTGGCAGTTGACGCTAAATAACGAAAAGTGTGAGGTGATCCACATGAGTTCCAAAAGAAATCCGTTGGAATTCGATTACTCGATAAATAGTACAATTCTCAAGGCTGTCAATTCAACTAAGTACCTGGGTGTTAAAATTACGAACAACTTCAGTTGGAAAGACTACATAGATAATATTGTGGGGAAGGCGAGCCAAAGGTTGCTTTTCATTGGCAGGACACTTAGAAGATGCAACAAGTGTGGGATCCTTACCAAGTGGGATTGACGGAGGACATCGAAAGGGTGCAAAAAAGGGCAGCTCGTTTTGTATTATCACGTAATAGGGGAGAGAGTGTGGCAGATATGATACACGAATTGGGACGGAAGTCATTACAGCAAAGACGTTTTTCGTCGCGGCGAGATCTATTTACGAAATTTCAGTCACCAACTTTCTCTTCCGAATGCGAAAATATTTTGTTGAGCCCAACCTACATAGGTAGGAATGATCATCAAAATAAAATAAGAGAAATCAGAGCTCGAACAGAAAGGTTTAGGTGTTCGTTTTTCCCGCGCGCTGTTCGGGAGTGGAATAGTAGAGAGATAGTATGATTGTGGTTCGATGAACCCTCTGCCAAGCACTTAAATGTGAATTGGAGACTAATCGTGTAGATGTAGATGTAGATGTAGTTCGCACATGTTATCACTTTGTGGTTCTGTTGTGAAGAGTCGTGATATGTGTTGCGCACGTCGGTTTTCTTTCTGAACACTGGCACATCTCAAGTGCCGTCTGGTTGAAGGTCGCAGCTGCCACTTCCAATCTCCCAGCAAGGTGGTGTCTTTCATTGTCACTGAGAGGTTGGGGGTGGGTTCACTACAAGTCCGACTGACTGGAGTTCACTGATGGTCTCTACTCATTCGACAGCACTGGTGGTTCCGCTTTAGAGGTAGTCATACAACGATTTCCTTGCCACGAAAGCCGACGAGTTGAGCAGCATGGTCCACAATATGAAGGTCCATGTAATCCAATGTCTGGACTGTTACTGAGAGGTGTATAGTGTTGGCAAGGGTCTCAGTAATCTTATACCCAGTTCCAGACGACGGTAAGAATCTATATATTGTATAAATCAATCTATTTTTTGAGATAGGAGTTTCTTGCCATGTTATACTCAACATAAATTATACTGACAGGAAGTATATCTACCGACTGATCAGATCCATAAACTTTATTAGAGTCATTCTTCAAAACATGTCTTTTGTGAAACCCAGAAGCCATCTTATTGATCCTTTCTGGTTAAAGTCAATAGTTGCATCCGCTGTTTTTATTTCAGATGTAAATGTATTGACGTTTTCACATAGAACAATCCCTTTTCCAAACTGTTTTAAAATTTCGTTTAAATCATCAATATGGTATGCACCGGGTTCTATTTTCACAATTTCTTTTCGCGCATTAATTTACAGATCAAGTTTATTGTTAGCCACTGTGAAATTCAGAATGCTGTTGTATGTCTCCAGTCCAGACAATGCAATGCTCCACTCACCATTGCTTACATCAATCAGTGAGAAGTAATTTGCGCATAATGTATGCGACTGTTCTTTTAAAGCCAAAGTATATGAAACTTCACCTGAATCTCAACAGATTAGTGGATGCATAATGCACCTCCTTATACTTATTTCTTTGTAAACTTTAGGAGGAATATGATGGAGAGATGTCCACCCAGGTAAGAATTAAAGTCTTGATAGCGATGAAAATTGTAGAACACTCGTCTTCTGTTGGTGAAGTAATGTTGTAACTCTTCTTGTGGTTGCAGGTCTACTAATGAGTCGAAATAGAAGACTTTATTTGTATTTTTCTTAACATACCCTCCCCATGGGATTCCATGTTCTTCAACAACATCTACATTTTTTTTTTTTTTGTCATCAGTCTACTGACTGGTTTGATGCGGCCCGCCACGAATTCCTTTCCTGTGCTAACCTCTTCATCTCAGAGTAGCACTTGCAGCCTACGTCCTCAATTATTTGCTTGACGTATTCCAATCTCTGTCTTCCTCTACAGTTTTTGCCCTCTACAGCTCCCTCTAGTACCATGGAAGTCATTCCCTCATGTCTTAGCAGATGTCCTATCATCCTGTCCCTTCTCCTTATCAGTGTTTTCCACATATTCCTTTCCTCTCCGATTCTGCGTAGAACCTCCTCTTCCTTATCTTATCAGTCCACCTAATTTCCAACATTCGTCTATAGCACCAAATCTCAAATGCTTCGATTCTCTTCTGTTCCGGTTTTCCCACAGTCCATGTTTCACTACCGTACAATGCTGTACTCCAGACGCACATCCTCAGAAATTTCTTCCTCAAATTAAGGCCGGTGTTTGATATTAGTAGACTTCTCTGGGCCAGAAATGCCTTTTTTTGCCATAGCGAGTCTGCTTTTGATGTCCTCCTTGCTCCGTCCGTCATTGGTTATTTTACTGCCAAGGTAGCAGAATTCCTTAACTTCATTGACTTCGTGACCACCAATCCTCATGTTAAGTTTCTCGCTGTTCTCATTTCTACTACTTCTCATTACCTTCGTCTTTCTCCGATTTACTCTCAAACCATACTGTATACTCATTAGACTGTTCATTCCGTTCAGCAGATCATTTAATTCTTCTTCACTTTCACTCAGGATAGCAATGTCATCAGCGAATCGTATCATTGATATCCTATCACCTTGTATTTTAATTTCACTCCTGAACCTTTCTTTTATTTCCATCATTGCTTCCTCGATGAACAGATTGAAGAGTAGGGGCGAAAGGCTACAGCCTTGTCTTACACCCTTCTTAATACGAGCACTTCGTTCTTGATCGTTCACTCTTATTATTCCCTCTTGGTTGTTGTACATATTGTATATGACCCGTCTCTCCCTATAGCTTAACCCTACTTTTTTCAGAATCTCGAACAGCTTGCACCATTTTATATTGTCGAACGCTTTTTCCAGGTCGACAAATCCTATGAAAGTGTCTTGATTTTTCTTTAACCTCGCTTCCATTATTAGCCGTAACGTCAGAATTGCCTCTCTCCTCCCTTTACTTTTCCTAAAGCCAAACTGATCGTCACCTAGCGCATTCTCAATTTTCTTTTCCATTCTTCTGTATATTATTCTTGTAAGCAGCCTCGATGCATGAGCTATTAAGCTGATTGTGCGATAATTCTCGCACTTGTCAGCTCTTGCCGTCTTCGGAATTGTGTGGATGATGCTTTTCCGAAAGTCAGATGGTATATCGCCAGACTCATATATTCTACACACCAACGTGAATAGTTGTTTTCTTGCCACTTCCCCCAGTGATTTTAGAAATTCTGATGGAATGTTATCTATCTCTTCTGCCTAATTTGACCGTAAGTCCTCCAAAGCTCTTTTAAATTCCGATTCTAATACTGGATCCCCTATCTCTTCTAAATCGACTCCTGTTTCTTCTTCTATCACATCAGACAAATCTTCACCCTCATAGAGGCTCCCAATGTATTCTTTCCACCTATCTGCTCTCTCCTCTGCATTTAACAGTGGAATTCCCGTTGCACTCTTAATGTTACCACCGTTGCTTTTAATGTCACCAAAGGTTGTTTTGACTTTCCTCTATGCTGAGTCTGTCCTTCTGACAATCATATCTTTTTCGATGTCTTCACATTTTTCCTGCAGCCATTTCGTCTTAGCTTCCTTGCACTTCCTATTTATTTCATTCCTCAGCGACTTTTATTTCTGTATTCCTGATTTTCCCGGAACATGTTTGTACTTCCTCCTTTCATCAATCAACTGAAGTATTTCTTCTGTTACCCATGGTTTCTTCGCAGCTACCTTCTTTGTACCTGTGTTTTCCTTCCCAAATTCTGTGATGGCCCTTTTTAGAGATGTCCATTCCTCTTCAACTGTACTGCCTACTGCGCTATTCCTTATTGCTGTATCTATAGCGTTAGAGAACTTCAAACGTATCTCGTCATTCCTTAGTACTTCCGTATCCCACTTCTTTGCGTATTGATTCTTCCTGACTAATGTCTTAAACTTCAGCCTACTCTTCATCACTACTATATTGTAATCTGAGTCTATATCTGCTCCTGGGTACGCCTTACAATCCAGTATCTGATTTCGGAATCTTTGTCTGACCATGATGTAATCTAATTGAAATCTTCCCGTATCTCCCGGCCTTTTCCAAGTATATCTCCTCCTCTTGTGATTCTTGAACAGGGTATTCGCTACTACTAGCTGAAACTTGTTACAGAACTCAATTAGTCTTTCTCCTCTTTCATTCCTTGTCCCAATCCCATATTCTCCTGTAACCTTTTCTTCTACTCCTTCCCCTACAACTGCATTCCAGTCGCCCATGACTATTAGATTTTCGTCCCCCTTTACATACTGCATTACCCTTTCAATATCCTCATACACTTTTTCTATCTGTTCATCTTCAGCTTGCGACGTCGGTATGTATACCTGAACTATCGTTGTCGGTGTTGGTCTGCTGCCGATTCTGATTAGAACAACCCGGTCACTGAACTGTTCACAGTAACACACCCTCTGCCCTACCTTCCTATTCATAACGAATCCTACACCTGTTATACCATTTTCTGCAGCTGTTGATATTACCCGATACTCATCTGACCAGAAATCCTTCTCTTCCTTCCACTTCACTTCACTGACCCCTACTATATCTAGATTGAGCCTTTGCATTTCCCTTTTCAGATTTTCTAGTTTCCCTACCACGTTCAAACTTCTGACATTCCACGCCCCGACTCGTAGAACGTTATCCTTTCGTTGATTATTTAATCTTTTTCTCATGGTAACCTCCCCCTTCTGCATGCTCATGTCGTTGATCATCGCTGATTCTTCCGCCTTTACAATTCCACATAGTCTTTGGTAATGTGTCCCACACAGACAAAAAAAAATGGTTCAAATGGCTCTGAGCACTATGGGACTCAACTGCTGTGGTCATAAGTCCCCTAGAACTTAGAACTACTTAAACGTAACTAACCTAAACACATCACACACATCCATGCCCGAGGCAGGATTCGAACCTGCTACCGTAGCGGTCGCGCGGTTCCAGACTGGAGCGCCCAGAACCGCTCGGCCACTCTGGCCGGCCCCACACAGACACTCTGTGGAATCTTGGGATACTGAATTTTTCCCAACAAACTTGAGCAGGATGGCTAAAGGACTATTTTTTATTTATGAAGAGACCTAGTCCTTTTTTGTATGATTGGGTATAGTCCTTTCTGATAGCTGCTGCTTCCAGCATGCAGTTATGCCTTGTTGCCTCCTCTAGATGCACCTGAAAGTTCTGGGCGTTCTTGACTGTTCTTGCAATAGTTGCAGCACCACCAGCCAATGAACCCACAGCTGAGAGCGCTGCAAGGGCAGGAATGAGAAGGGGGATAACCCCACCTGACGTCTTGGGTGTTAGGAGAACCCGGTGTGCTTTCACCAGTCCTTTATACTTCAGAGCGCTTTAAGATACATACATTGCTGTCAGGATACAGTTTTTAACCAGTCTTTCTTCGTTTTCTTCTTCATCTTCTTCTGCAGCGTTCATAACTTGCTTTGAATCGAACCCAGGCCGAACTTAATTTCACCACACATGGTTTTATCGGCTACAAATGGTGGAATGCACTGCACTACACCAATATTCTTCCTCGCACGTATTGCCTTTTCTTTATCAGTTAAAATTCGTCTGCAGTGTGACGTCCTGCGAGATCTTTATGTTTTGCATATGCAATGTCATGTTTCAAATTCGCATCATCCAGCAGGTTAATACTCTGATCAGCATGTGCCAAACCACAATCATTAATCCCTGGAATCTGCAATTCGACAGGAATTTTGTCGATAATGCCACCACCTCTTATAACGTGTCTCTTATCATGCATGTTATGCTGCTGTGCTGGTTGCGCTCTGATGCTTCACCCACCCAAGCATGATACCGACTACATCAGGTATTCGCATGCAATGGGTTTTATAGAAAAACCTTGTAATACTATACGTAGCCCTATAGCGCAATAAGCATTTACCGACTGTGCTACAATGGCTACATATAATGAGAAGGTAATAAAGTAAGAAGAACAAAAGGTTTATGATAATATATTTTATTTACACTTCAGTAGTCATATGTAAGATGTAGTACATCAGCAAAATGCACAGGATCTTTCTTCACACCAGTACAGTAGTTAGCAAATAACGGTTTCTTTTACGCACAGAATTCAACGTCTATTTCCCTCAAACTGATGGATATTCCTCTATCTTGTTCTTTTGGTCTCATGTTGATACAGTGCTCTAAATCGTCTACATACACACACACTATATGTATGGAGATAGTTCACAATATCTTTATATGCACTTTGAACATAAGGTAACCATCTGGCATCTGTTCAGTCTTTCCAACACAATGGATAGCAGCATACATAGACCGAACAAGTTTGTAATGGTAGAACGCTGTGACTGACCACCTGATATCAGCATGACTGCAGCACTGCTATACAATGATGTTGTAGATAAGATCCGGCTGGCACAGCAAATCTCCAGTGGAGAGTAGGATGGATCATACTCTGCAAAAATCTGCTTATCGATGTAGGGTTCTGTATTACACAGTCCATCCCATTTCAACTCTGTAAATCTCACTTTAACACCTCTCAGTACATTTTCAATCTGCAACACAACTCGCCAATCACTGTCCACTTATGCTTCTACACCAATATTTAAGGGCTTTGAGGCTCTGGCTGTTACATTATAACTTGCATTGATTAGCGACACCAATATTTAAGGGCTTTGAGGCTCTGGCTGTTACATTATAACTTGAATTGATTAGCGTCAGAGCACTGGGAGGAAATGGCAGTTTCTCATCCATCACATCTTGTAGTAACACTGGAATGTTCTAGGATGGTGCATGTGTCAGAGACCAGTACTGACATGCATAGAATGGAGTAGGACCACAAGCACACTTATTTAGAGGTTCAGGGACTGGCTAGGTGTCTTCGTTACACAAATCGACGAGTGGAATGAATAACAGCAACTCATTGACTTGCTCCAACATACTAGCCAGATGCGCTACAGCATCCCACAGTGTTGCAAATTCCAATCGGCCTGATGTCGCTGCAGGTCTTGACAAGTTGCTGGCTGCCACTTCTGCTGGTCTGGACATGGCAGAGGTCGCTGGAGATTCTGACAACCCGTTGGGCGCTGCTGCTGGTCTGGACACCCCGATGGGTGCTGCTGCTGCTTGTCAAACCATGCAGGAAACCACTGAACAAAGAAGCGGGTGAAACAATAAGCATCCACAGAGAAAAACATGAAGTTGAACAGGGAACCGCTGTATGTGGTAATAGCAGCAAAGATATGTAATGGGTACTAGCTCTTCCACTTCTTCTGCAAGACAGAGGTAAATGAAGATCTCTGCTACTGTTGAAGCTTCATGGCTACTAGTGCTCTTCTGTTGGGACTGCTGCATATGCATTATATCATCCTTGTTTCCACGATTACGTGACTGGATGTAGCATTCCAGCATTCCTATTGACCTTCCAGTTGTCAGATAGGGAGGTATGAATGTTTCGTTCCTATTAGTTTCCTGAGAGGAAGTGGTGGGAGATCAAATCTCACTTCAAGCACCCTCTGTGGGAGTTTTGTGAACTAGTCCAGTCGGTCTGGGACTGTTGGTGAAGAAACCAAACAGACACACACATATATTGATGGAACGTTTAAAAATAGGTACACAGCTGCAGCGTAAGCAACCATCTTCACATGTTGTGAAATCTGTCTTGAACCCATCACGATACATCACCATTATTTGCTGAAAAGTATCCTTCTTAGGCTCATCGATTATATTTCATTTCCAACCCTTGTGTAAGGAGCTAATGGACGCAGTTCTCAGCTATGTGCTTACAAGTAGTACATCCATTAAAATCCTCCCTGCTCGTCACCAGCATCTCCTCAACTGAACACACTCTGAACAAGCTGACTACGCTGGGGTGGATAAGTGTTCTGCTTCTTGCACTTTTCTGACTGACAGGACTGTTCATGAAACGTATACATTTCTAGCACTAGCATCTATCGTCAAGAGTTGTGAAATGTAACATCAGTCCATCTCGATGCATCTTCATTGTTTGATGAAATGTATTCTCATTCTTAAACTCATCCAGTTTCACAGCTTTCCAGGCACAATGCAGGGAGCTATGGATACAGTCCTCAGCTGCGTGATTAATATAGCTGTTGAACTCTTCCTTGTCCAACACGAACATCTCCTCCACTGAACACATCACACATACAATAAAGTAAACACTTATGTCCATCCCACCCAGCAGCTGAGCGCAGACTGAAGCTTCCTCACTAGCAGAGGATGAGAGAGGGACTTGGGAGGTGGAAATGATGGAAGGGAGGAGTGGGAGGGCGAACAGCGCCCTCTGGTGGATGTGATGCAAATGAGCTCAAGGTTGCCACTTCGTTCTTCGCAATCAGACTTGTTTCAACACGATGCAGGAGTCAGCACCACTTAAGCACTGTGGCGTTGGATGTTGCTTTGTGCCGGCCGGTGTGGCCGTGCGGTTAAAGGCGCTTCAGTCTGGAACCGCGTGACCGCTACGGTCGCAGGTTCGAATCCTGCCTCGGGCATGGATGTGTGTGATGTCGTTAGGTTTAAGTAGTTCTAAGTTCTAGGAGACTTATGACCACAGATGTTGAGTCCCATAGTGCTCAGAGCCATTTCAACCATTTGATGTTGCTTTGTTCCGTCCACTTCCACCAATTCAATAGGACTGTTCCCCTTCAAAAGTGGAAAATGATTTATCCACGACTAAGGGACCCGTGCTAAGCTTCCGAACTTTTATAGTTCTGAAAAATAACAGTATCTGAAATGAGTATAGCAGTTGAGATAGGGATACTAGCGGGAATAAAGAGAAGACATTTTTAAAAATGAAGCGAAGGATGTGAAATCAGAATCATGAATTTAGGATACATACTTGTAAGTAAATATCCATTTACATTTCCATGTGTCAAAAAATGTGATTTTCATTAGGAATGTTTATCGCTTCACGCACAATGGATAGAGATCAGGGGCTGTCACTATGGCCACTTAAACTATAACTCGGGAACAGTAAGCACGTCGGCTGTAGTAGCAATAGGTAAATCAAAATTCAGGGCCACAATGACAAATATGTTTCTCGTTTTGGGAAGTATATTCGTTTAGAAAAGTCACCTTGCATAACTGTCGCAGCGGTCACGGTTACCATCTATGACGATGTTGCATACAAATCATCCGGTTCATAAGTACTTTAAAACAAGTGAAATGGTATTTGCAATAAGATAATCTGAAAATGAAGTCTCTTATTCGTGCTTAAATAGATAGCTTCGTAAAATTCAGGTATGAAGTTGGGCATCCAAGATGCCCTTTTGACTATGACAGTTAAAAGTCTCTTCAATGTTACAATTTTCCACATAATACGTTTTCGCGCAAAATCGGTACGCAGTGTCCGAAGCCATTTAAAAAAACCTTTATAATGATACTTCATTCACACGTGTACGTTTGGTATGTGATGAGAAACAGGAATGTTTACTTGAGAATTAATACATATGATGCTTTACTGTACCAGTGGGCAGCGCCATTTTGTTTTGGTTCCCCTATCGGCGTGCTGCGGCACTGTAGCGCCGGGATTTCAGTGTGCACAACCACCGTAACCATGTACCTAGAAACAAATAATAAACAATTAATTATGTAACTTCATTTTTTCTAAATAATAATGAAAATTTTTTGAGTAGCTCTCGCATAAGCGTTACGATATTATCACATATGAAATCCGATTGCTCGATAATTATACTCGTGATTAATTACACCATATATTCAAGAATTTTTTTTCATTGTACATAGAAGGAATTTCACTCTGAGTACTTCAGCTCTACATTTATGCCTTTAGTATGGAAATGTCGTTATAAGGAGCAGGAAGTTTAATATCTTTTATCACAATATATTTGGCTTTATCAGCACAACTTGATCAAAAACATACACACAGTTACTGTTATCATCAGAAATCTGCGACTTCTGCTGATATCCAACTAAAGCTGGATATAACGAAATTCGACAATACAAGCTTGGAAATATACGTAATTTACTTGGTGACTGAATGGAAATTTAACATTGGGTTTCCGTCTGGAATCATCTTCACGTTTGTTCAAAATATATTCAAGTTTTCAGGACGTCAATCTACAATACAGTATTTGAAACGTGTCAGCTTCTGCTTAATCCTACCATATTTTCCCCGTGAAAATACCGGGACCTCTGAAAATCTGTAATAAACTAATCAGCAGTTTCTTAAATACTGTAACATGTGTGTGTCTCAGTATGTAAAACCAGACTCTTCTTAAATTTCTTGTAGAAATTGCGGGAAAGTATGAAGTCAACTCTCGATTATTGTAATTAATGTGAAAGCTCTGTATTCTTCAATATCTGAGCTTTGATTTAATGACACCCGTTTAACAAAAGATGTTTGTACTGGGAATGTTTTACATTTTTAAACACATGTTTATATGAAACGAACAACAGCAGAATATCTAATAATGTGTGAAATACACTTCACAACAGTTTAAAAATTTTATTTATTTATTTACTTAGTTACTTTTTTTTCAGTGAAAAGAGAAGAAGAAACCATCTTTCGTTTGTCTCATTTATTGTGCTGCAGCCTGCACGATATCAAAGTTCCCACTCTGTGCAATCGAATAGTATGTGGCATTGCAAATTTTATATTAATTTCTTAACTAAAATTTTTATCTTCGAGGAAACGTTATTTTTATTTTATCTTAGTACGAAAGGTGCATTTACGTGCAGACATAACAGCAGTGTTCACACAAATGACAACACACCACATCAAGACTACTTAAACTTTGTAGTCTGTCTTCTCACCCCTCAGAAGCCTGCACGATATCAAAGTTCCCACTCTGTGCAATCGAATAGTATGTGGCATTGCAAATTTTATATTAATTTCTTAACTAAAATTTTTATCTTCGAGGAAACGTTATTTTTATTTTATCTTAGTACGAAAGGTGCATTTACGTGCAGACATAACAGCAGTGTTCACACAAATGACAACACACCACATCAAGACTACTTAAACTTTGTAGTCTGTCTTCTCACCCCTCAGAAACCGCTAAGAAAAGCAAATTGTTCCTGATTTTGAGTTTCACGAAAAACTAAGTGTCGAGTCAGACATTAAAAAGAAGAAAAAAAACTCGTTAGTGATGATCCTGCAGATTGGTGTGTCAATGAATCAACAATCGACATTCTTTTACAACGTGGCATTAATCAAAATTGTAAAGGTGATTTTTCTAATTCAAGAAGATCAGTAGGCGATAAAACCAGATATTTGAACATAAATGTATTTCACCGTAAACTTTTAAATGGTGAATCAACTTTGCGTGATTTTGTATTATACTCATGTAGCGCCGGTGCCGTTTTTTGTGCACCACGTAAATTATTCGGAGGTAAGAACGCGATTGCTACTAATGGTACTGCAGATTGGAAAAATATTTCTAATATTTTATCTCATCATGAGAATTCACTTGAACATAAAAATTCTGAGCTATCACTCTTAATAAGAAAAAAGTGACTTGGAACGATAGATAATCATTTCGAGTCATATGTTGAGACAGAAAAAATGTACTGGCCCAGTGTGTTGAAAAGGATGTTTGCAGTAGTGAAGAAACTAACAAGTCGTGGACTTCCCCTACGTGCACACATTGAAATTTTCCACCCATTACGTAATGGTCAATTTATGATGTCTCTTGAACTTATAGCCGAGTTTGGTCCTTTTCTGGCTGAGCACATTGAACGATATGGAATTCCAGGGCAGGGACATACAAGTTATCTTTCTTCCACAATCTGTGATGAAATAATAGAGCTTCTTTCTGAACGAATAAAAAGAATTATCATAAGGGAAATAAAACAAAACATATATTTCTCTATAATACTATATTCTACTGCGAACATTTCACATATTGACCAATTATCTTTCATATTAAGATATGTGAACGAGAATGGTGAACCTGTTGAACGTTTCCTCCTGTTTTTACCAAACTCGGGACACAAGTCCGAAAACTTACCTGAGACCGTACTAAAAGTCCTGTCTACAAATTCCATTGACATTACTGACTGTAGAGGCCAGTCGTCTAACAACGCAAGCAATGTCAGGAACCTACACTGGTTTGCAGGCACGCATTAAAGAACGAAATCCGAAACCTCATTATGTGCCTTGTGCAGCACATTCTTTGAATTTAGTCGGCACTAGCGCTGCAAGCTGTTGTCAGGAAACATGTTCAATTTTCAAAGTAGTGGAAAACCTTATAGTTTTTTCTCTGCTTCGGCACAGCGCTGGGATAAACTTCTTTCTTTCATGAAACAAGGAAGCAAAACGGTAAAAAGTTTATCTATAACACGTTGGTCAGCAAGAGAGGGAGCGTGTGTAAGTCCACATGAAAACCGGGAGGGCGTTATCAATGCCCTCACACACATTACCAAAAATACGATTGAAAAACCACTTGTGCGAAATGAGGCTTTTGCTTTATTGAATCAACTCCGCAGACTAGAAACAGTGTTAATGACGACAGTTTGTAAGGATATACTCCAGAGATTTAATAGTGTAAATCTGAAATTGCGAAGTGTAAATATTGATACTAAAATAGTGCATGAGTTATATGAATCACTTGTCGAATTTATTGCATCTATTCGTGGCATGTACGATTATTATGAGAATAAATCCATGGAGTTTGTGATTGATATAGACTATGAATGCACCTACAGTAAGATCAGGAAAACGCGAACTTCGTGATGACGAAGAAGCGGAATCTGAAGATATTTTTCTGACTGGAAAGGAAAAATTGAGAGTCCAAACATTTCTCCCGGTACTCTATAAATTGTACGCCGAATTAGTGAGGAGGAAGGAAAGCTATAGAGCACTGTTGGACTACTTCACAGTTTTCAGTAACTTTAAGAGCAGTTCACCTGACGACATTGCTGAACGTGCAGAAAACTTCAAGCGTCATATGACAGATCTAGAGCCTTCCTTCCCTAGTGAATGTGTACATTTCGCGGAACTTTTGAAATCTTCTGAAATTAGTGATATACCAGTCTAAATGAGTAAATTTTTACGTAAAGAGATGTCACAGTCCGTGTTTCCGAATGTTGACATTGCTCTTAGAATATTTCTATATATGGCACTTACAAACTGTTCAGCAGAACTCTCGTTTTCGGCTCTTAAAAGACTGAAATCGTACCTACGTTCTACGTTGTCTGAGGAGAGATTGAACGCCTTGTCCGTTCTTCACATCGAAGCCGACCCCCTAACCGTCTGAACGATGAAGATACGATCGACGAGTTTTCTGCCGTCAAAGCCAGACGCAGACTTTGCTGGCTGGTGAGTTTGTTTATTTATTCATATTAGTTTTAAAAATTTAAGATTATAATG
Source organism: Schistocerca americana (assembly GCF_021461395.2). Taxonomy (NCBI): domain Eukaryota; kingdom Metazoa; phylum Arthropoda; class Insecta; order Orthoptera; family Acrididae; genus Schistocerca; species Schistocerca americana. The sequence continues at coordinate 804,417,624 of NC_060119.1, forward strand.
TGATTTTTATTATAACTTATAGCACATTCATTGAATTTAGAAACTACGTATTACCTGTTTATTTTACAATTGCCGATGGCAGATTGCGGAACTAAACCTCGTTTACGTGCAGACGTGACCGAAGGCACCCGACAACACTAAACGGTACCCGAATGACCCAGGCCGCTCGGAGCTGTACATTCAGTGCTGAAAGGTATAGTTATCGCGGAAGTATACGTTATCGGAAAGTACGCTCAGCTGAACAAGTGTTAATAGATGACGTAGTTAAGTTTTGTCGGTAAATACGTAGAAGCTTTGCTAATATCGTTAGAAAGAGCTATGGTGAGAGAAGTAGCTGCAGTACAAAACTGTCCAGCCCTTACATGGATTAAAGGTATTGTGTACACTTATTACGCAGCGTCTAGCTACACAGACCCTAATGCTTTACACGTTAACTATTAGATTATGAAACAAATTTGATTTTTCCGCAATAATCTGTAAAATTATGTAATAGTAATTCAGTTCTGTGTTTATTCGTCTGCATTTAGTTATTATTTCGTGCAGCGATATCTCTGTTTCATTTTTATTTCTTACGCTTTCCTACAGATTCACGTTTTTTTTAATTTTATTTTTTTAAAGTCTACTACACATTCAACTTATCAGATCGTAAAACGACAGTTTAATTATAATTTTGAACGCATCTCTGTAAAAGTACGTATTGATTTCTAATGTATGACACGTTCGCTTTAATTTTTAGATCGTAACACAACTTTTTTTATTTTCATTTTCAACGGTTTCGTATAAAAGAACATATTAAAAGTGAATGTGTAACAATAATGCGTTGTCTCCTACACGCTCTGCTGAATTTTTAGACCATAAAAGAAAAGTTATTTTCCTTGTGTTCGTTTCTGTTGTCTTTCGACAGAATAATGTGTTAACACAATGCAGGTTTAAGTTTGTTTCATTCGCTACCGTACACCAAGTACAGTTCAGGAACCATACTACATTTTGATTGAGCACAACTAGACCGCTGATGCGTCCTTCAGAACAACGAATAGCACAGTACGGAAACAGCTCACAGCGCTCCCACACAAAACGGCAATTGTGAAGTGACCGGGTAATAGTTATTATTTAAAACATGTTTTTTGGGGAGGCGCATATAATATGGCGTGCCTAGGGGCGCAAAAGTTTTAAATCCGCTGCTGGTTGGATGGCTTTATTAAAAGGAACAAACCTTTTTTCAATGGACTACAGCCTTCCTAAGAGACATTTAACGAACAGAGGTACGAAATAAATAGCTGAAAACAAAATAGAAGAAGATGCTGTGTGTAAATGCTATCGTCTTCGCTTAGAATCTAACACGCGTTTCACTTTGTTAGTGATTATGTACATGTTGCAGTCTCATATGAGTAATCCCGTTCTTTTCTGTTCATGGAATGCAGCTTAGAACTTGGGAATGTTCTGTTACAATGTACTGAACCATAGAATGGAAATATTTGTATGAGCTGTTGTATGCTGCTCTTGAATCTTCTTTTAAAACTTAACTAATACCATTTCCCAAACATATGTTCTGTAACAGGAACAATTATTGTCAGCTTGGATGCAAATCGAGTATCTTAATTAAGTTAATGGAAAAACTAGTTGTGAAAACATGCATTGGTCGCCTCTCATGGTACAGTACCTAAAATAAGGACATAATGCTTTAAAATATCCAAAGGAATCGGTTTTGCAAGCGGAGACCTTTGTCTGTGGTGTATGCAACGCCGGTATATGAAGAAAATCACATTCAGTACCAGCACGGATACGATCTCAATCCACACCTTACAAGGAAGTAGCCCTTTCTCCCCTATGCTTGCCTTTAAAAACCATTGATTACTATATATTGTACGTCCAAGTGCTTTTACATGTTTTTCCTTCACACTAGACTTCCACCCAAACAAAGCGTAACGTGCAAATAACAAACTCCCCATCTGGCGATGCGCCAGATATAAGGCGGATGGTTTTCCGGATTGTACTTTCTTAGTAGACGAATTATCCTCAACAGCCAGAAAACATCAGAATCCGACAGCCCCGGTTAGGCCTTAGTTCGTGAACTACTGTGAGGCAAACTTTCATTGATTCTCTTTTTACTATGACTTTGAAGTGCTGCTGTAATCTCATTGATCATTGAGTAATGCCCACTTGAATTTTCCTTATTGAATAGTAAAGGTTTATGTAACAAGCTGTTTCTTTATTGCCCCTCCCGCTTAAGGTTCGAGTCATCCCTCGGGCAAGGGTGTGTGTGTTGTTCTTAGCATAAGTTAGTTTAAGTAGTGTGTTAGTCTAGGGACCGATGACCTCAGCAGTTTAGACCCTTAGGTATTCACACACATTTGAAGAGTTTTCTGTTTCTTTATTCTCTTGCCAACAAACAAACTCTCAACTCTGGGAAGCAACTAGACAACCAGTCTACAACAGCTACTTGTCGTTAGAGGTCTACAACTTGTTCTTTAAGCCTTGCAGCCGGTACGGTGTTGGTCATCTAAGTGCCTCGAAAACAAATACTGAGAACTGTAAGCTTCTACTGAGTCCAACAGATTCTTACCCAAACTCCATCTTCGTCGCAGTGGTATGTCACAGGGTTCAGCTCGCCTACTTGTTACTTAACCGTTTTTCCCGATCTTTTCTTAATTCATGTGAGGTAGCAAACAGGTAAAACCTTAATTTTAATGCAGTTTTTTCGTTCCAATCAGTTTACATCGCATTAAAAAACTCTAATAGTTCCTTCATCTACGCGAACTTAAACCCTAATCTTCCTCCCTTCAAGAGGCTTGTTGTTGTTCTACTCTTCAGTCCAAAGACAGGTTTGATCCATTTCTCCGTGCTAGTCTATCTTGTGCAATTCTCTTCAGCTCTGCACAGCTACGATAATCCACAACCATCTGAAACTGCTTACTGTACTCGAATCTTGGACGGCCTCTGCAATTCTTACCTCACACTTCCCTCCGTTACCAAGCTTACTATTCCATGACGCCTCTCGTCCCTTCTTTTAGTCAGGTTAGCCATCAACATCTTCTTGCCCAGTTCAGTCTCCTTATTAGTTTTACCGATATACCCGTCTAATTAATAGCATTCTTCTGGAGCACAACATTTAAAAAATTGGTCAGGTGCAACTAGGACTCGCACACTCAGCGTTACGTACACACTTAGTTATGTATATTGGTACACTATGAGATCAAACGTAACCGGACACCCCAAAAAGCATGCGTTTCTCGTATTAGGTGCATTGGTGCTGCCACCTACTGCCAGATACTCCATACCAGCGACCTCAGTAGTCATTAGACATCGTGAGAGAGCAGAACGGGATGCTCCGCGGAAATCACGGATTTCGAACGTGGTCAGGTGATTGGGTGTCATTTGTGTCACACGTCTGTAAGCGAGATTTCCACACACCCCTAGACATCCCTAGGTCCACTGTTTCCGATATTATAGTGAAGTGGAAACGTGAAGGATCACGTACAGGCCGATCTCATTTGTTGGCTGTTAGAGACCGCCCACAGTTGAAGAGTGTTGTAATGTGTAATAGGCAGACATCTATCCAGACTATCACACAAGAATTCCAAACTGCATCAGGATCCACTGCAAGTACTATGACAGTAAGGCGGGAGGTGAGAAAACTTGGATTTCACGGTCGAGCTGCTGCTCATAAGCCACACATCATGCCGGTAAATGCCAAATAAATGCCAAACGATGCCTCGCTTGGTGTAAGGACCGTAAACATTGGACGATTGAACAGTGGATAAACGTTGTGTGGAGTGACAAATCACCTTACACAATGTGGCGATCTGATGGCAGGGTGTGGGTATGGCGAATGCCCGGTGAGCATCATCTGCCAGCGTGTGTGATGCCAACACTAAAATTCGAAGGCGGTGGTGTTATGGTGTGGTCATGTTTTTCATGGAGAGGGCATGCACCCCTTGTTGTTTTGTGTGACACTATCACAGCACAGTCCTACATTGATTTTTTAAGCAGCTTCTTGCTTCCCACTGTCGAAGAGCAATTCTGGGATGGTGATTGCATCTTTCAACACGATCGAACACCTATTCATAATGCACGGCCTGTGGCGGTTTGGTTACACGACAATAACATCCCTGTAATGGACTGGCCTTCACAGAGTCCTGACTTGAATCCTATAAAACACCTTTGGGATATTTTGGAACGTCGACTTCGAGCCAGGCCTAACCGACCGACATCGATACCTCTCCTCAGTGCAGCACTCCGTGAAGAATGGGCTGCCATTCCCCAAGAAACCTTCCAGCACCTGACTGAACGAATGCCGGCGAGAGTGGAAGCTGTCATCAAGGCTAAGGGTGGGCCAACACCATACTGAATTCCAGCATTACAGATGGACGGCGCCACGAACTTGTAAATCATTTTCAGCCAGATGTCCGGATACTATTGATCATATAGTGTAGTTCATCTATCCCGGGAATCGTGAATGTTGAAGATTTTTGCCTGTTATCGATATCGATATTGACAATGCATCTGCCCCGGGAATACTAGCCCATAAGAAAATCTCTACAGTAGTTCCTGAGACTATCTCGGACATACGAAATGAAGCGAGTAGGGAACTTCAGTTTATATCTCTAGAGAGAGGGAAGATTTCATAAAATAGTTTTTGTTTGCTTACTAAAAAATGATTTCAACTTAACATTTTATATTTTGCATGCAGTAATATTCTTCTGCTGTGCTTTTGACGGATGATGACTGCAATGTAAGTTCTAGTGGCAACAATATATTTTTATGTAATATGATTGCAGTTTAACAATTTTCGAATTCTTTCCCATTACTTGGCATGTGGAATTGCGCTTCTTGCCGAATGTCATGATTCTAGGTGAACGGGAAGTATCTCACAGGTTTTGATGAGTGAGTTTGCGAGAATCAAAATATGCGACATAATTGGCAGTATTTTTTAATCGCGTTAAAATATATTCTTAAATTTTCTAGACCACTAAGTCACCGTAGGCCTCAGTAAGCGACATAAATTGCAACTATGTGCGTCTACCTCTTCCTGAGAAAAGGGTTTCTTAACAGTGGGACAGACACACAGACGGACAACAAAGCGATCATGTACCGTTTTCTTTATTACCGAATGAGATACGGAACCCTAGATACGTGTATTCTCTTCTTCTCTGAACTTTTATCGTCCATGTTACTTACATGGATACAGTTCAGACTAATACTTCCAAAAAAGACTTCCTTTTATTTAAATTTACTTTCAATGTTTTCTAATTTTTCTCTTTTCAGAAACCGTTTCCTTATTATTGAAAGTCTGCATTTTACATATTCTCTATTTCGGCCATCGACAGCTATTTCACTGACCAGATAGCAAAACTCAGCTGCTGCTATTACTACCCCATTTCGTAGTCTAATTCTTTCAGCATAGCCTGATTTAGTTCAACTCCATTTCATCACCACTGTTCTACTGTTGTTGATGTTAGTCTTATAACCTCTTTTTAAGACACTACCCATCCTATCAATTGATCCTTCAAGTCCATTGCCATCTCCGACAGAACTACTATGTCTTCAGCAAATCTCAAAGTTCTTGTTTCGTTTCCCTACTTTAACCCTTTTTTCCTATTTCTCTTTGGGTTTACTTAACAACTGAGTCGATCAAAGTTTAAAATTAAATCGGGCCCTTGTGAAATCTACATCTGCGCAAACATATTGAATCAGGGAGAGGTGTCGCAAGCAGCAGCGGCAGTTTTAACAACGTAGTCGTATCGCGTCTTTCCTATCCTCCTACCAAAAACAGATGCAAAAACGTCTCTTGCCATTTACGACCTTTCGCGCTGCTCCCTAAATTTGAGTTTGCAGTTTACACGCGGGGCATAAAGCGATCTCCTCCGGGAGCAATAAATCACGTGACTAGCTACCGGAGTGCGTAGCGGGAGTCTCAGGTCGGCAACCCTGTTATTCATCCAGGTTTTTTTTTTTTTTTTTTTTTTTTTGCGACGAAGCTTCCACATCATTGATCAGAGTTCCTTCTAAATTATTTACGCGCGGCGAAAAATGACGAAGACCACGCACACATAGTGATGCAGTTTTCGGTGGCGCCAGACGTGTTTGCTCACCAGCTCCGTCGTGTGATGGCACCAGCAGCAGTAAATTTCAAAGGGGAGACACGCACTGAAAACTGAACTGCACACTGTTATCGGTCGTTAATCAGCGCGGGAAAGCCTGCATGCATTTATGTTAAGCTTGCACGTAAATCATCCGTAAACCCAGCGTCATGCAATTTTCAGCTTTATTAAACGCTATGAACCTGTACTTTCCGGCTCTGCAGCCGAGTTGGTGTTGAAATTTTCAACCGGTTGAACACGAGGGATTTTAAAAACTTTTCTGCATACAGTGACATGAAATTTCAGGTAGGTAAACTTATTCATTTAATAAAGTTGTTGTCAACATTGATTCCTGATTTCTTTATTACTGTGAAGCGATACAAAAGTTTTAATCACTGAACTCTAACAGCTATCTTCGTTAGCTGTACAGACGACACTACTCGACACCCATTTTGCATCTGGGATATGATATATCAGTTAGTATGTATTTTGGTATTTAGCATCTGAATCTACCTTTCAAAATTTTCTAGCATGTAATATTTTTGATGGATTTCGAGCATGTAGGGTTAACAGCGGGACAGTAACTTGTATTTAGCAGTTTGATGTAGAAAACAGCCAGAGTTGCAATATTCAATTTCTTATGTAATTGTTACTACCTAAATTCACTTTCAAATCATCCAAACGGACAAAACGGTATATTCTGTAATAACATACAGACCATGTTAAGATTGTGTATATGTTTATATCGAAATCAAGTTTTTCGATGAACGTGTCGTATTTTTAGAATGGTGAATGAATGTTTGTCCTGCAGTATTCATTGAAAAACTTGTCTTTGGTATAAGTGTATGTACAATTTTAACATGGTATGCATGCTCTTACGGAATACACCATTTTATCTGTTTATATGATTTGACAATGGGCTCAGGAACACGAAATTAGTCATCAATTAAATAAAAAAAGTTGTAAGTTTCGCTGTTTTTTACATCAAGCTGAACAAACTAACATTTGTTACTTTTTGTGGCTTTTTATTCTTTATTTTATGTGTTTTGAAGTTTACAGTCCTTTTGTATATAGGAAGATCTGCAAATGGTCACTAGACGGCGGGCGTCGTAAGGGTTCTCTTGTCTCACTTATCTCGGCCCATCAGTTTTTGTGCGTTTTGTTACCTCTGTGAGTGTCTCTTTTGAGAGATAGTGGGACGTTGTGATGTTTAAAACTTACACTTAGTAAAAATGGCAATTGACAAACTACGGCGTTTTCTAAACTACCCCGACAACGTTTTCTATTTGTGTGGGAAATTCATTGTAAATCTCACACAATACAATAACTGACTGATTTAAGAAGACTGTATTTTGCTTGTCCCGTTGATGAGAAAGATAACACACATTCTTTAGGCTGAAGAGCGGCGTACTAAGCTGCTGCCAGCCCGCCCCCTTGAGGGGGAGGGGGGGGGGGGAATCGAAACCCAATAAAGAAAAAAGAAAAAAAAGACAAATATAAAAGATTTGCGTGTGACATTTCCTGCATATCCTGTACCATCAATATAGCACAATTGTTGAAAGGAAAACTCTGAGCCACTATATTCGCTGTCCCAATATTATGGGTGTGAGCATGAAGACAATCTTTCAGGCTGTTCGTATTGCCCCACAAATATTGCACGGTTTTCAAGCAAAACTAGACATAAAGTTTTCAAATGTATTTACAGTGTATTTGCAACGTTTGATACCAAACCCACAAACATCGAATTAGTTGCTTCGTCCTCCTTCGGGGCAATAACACAATATCGCTTTTTGGGCAACAGAAGAGATTATGTGTTTCCATTGTGAGTAATCTGTTAGACCGCTACAAGTATACGGGGTGTAGAAAGTCGCTTAAAATTCACTTTTTTCTTCCCACCCTGATTTCGTTTAAGAAAATTTGGGATCACTAAATGACAATCAGGTTGAACGCTTTCACCAAGACATCTGTATGATGGAATGCCGTAATCAAAGTCACAGCAACGCTTCGATGATGGGTGACTACTGTAGGGGTCTTCCTAGGGAGAGTGATGAAACGACAAACCAAGAAAGAGCATCATTGTGATATTTTTCCAAGGCCAAACAAGTTTAAAGTTGAAAATATCTTGTGAACTAATTTAGACCGTCTACTGGCGTCATTTCCGTACATTGATATTAAATAGTATTGGGCTGTAAAGTTGTGAATACGTTTTTTTTGCTTTAAATTTTGCCTCTATTCGCCAGTACTGTTTGATTCTGTTGTGTCTCTAGGAAACGTGACACGATAGAGAAAAATTGATTTTACCAGTGAATTCAGCACCCAGAAATTAGGTAATTACAAGCCAGATGCAGAGAGACAGTTTAAATTTGTTGACTAGAGCTATTTACAAAAAACTCGTTTTTCCAGCTATATATGTGAAGCCGCTTGATACTCTGGAGACACTTTCTCACAGCCACTCTACAATCTATAATCCGTGTACTCTCATAGGATAATAGTTTCGTTCTGTTGTTGCTCCTAAGGGTTTGCCATCTTTTCAATGGTTTATGGTATTTTCATCAAATATTTGGACTTTAGTAGAAACTAATCAGATACTTGGATTTTAATAGAAATTATGTAAAACGTGCAGTTCTGATAATATGAGAATCAAAGATGTCGCACTGTCGTGTAAAGGAGTTGTGCTTGGGAAGTGGTTTAGCAGTATCGGCAGCAACTGCTAGTTGAATAGCAGTGCCATCAGCACCCCGTGGAAGAAGGATTGGCAGCCTAGAGTGAACCGAGGACTGTCCAGTGAGCCAATTCGAGAGACACCGACCTGTTAGAATACGATTTCATTTCAATCGAAGCAAAACTACTCTCTCCGTAAATCAGATAAGTAGTAGTTGTTGTAGGAGCAGCAGCTTTATTCATCTGTAGATCTCTTTTTACAAGGGTATAGGACATTTCAAAGTATTTACAAGTTTAAATCAATTTAAAATAAGCTCATTTGTGTACACATATATTTACAGACTTCTAGTTAGAGACAATCATTAGATTCCTGGTATACAGTACTTTTTTTACAAATAACTTATTAAATAATGTAATGCCACACTGTTCGCTCATTTCTCACTATCAGTCACTGCACACACTATACACACATTGTTTCATAACACTTCACTCACTACACACACACACACACACACACGCACACACACACACACACACACACACAGACACACACACACACACACTGGTGATCTCTGGGCCATTTTCTGTACCGCAACTTCCCATTTGCTATCCTGAAAAACTGAGTCAGCATTCCTCCATAATGAGTGAGATGTTGAGCTCAGAAAGAGGAAGAGGTGTTAGTATTGTGCTATGCATAGCTTGGGGGCAAGAATTTCTAGAAAGGAAAGAAGAAGGAAAAAAACCACAAAGTGAAAGTGTTATGTGGAATGTTTGATGTTTTATAGTCATTATTTTATTATTTATTTGTATGATATTTTTTAACAAACCCCTACTCTGTTTTATCTAAGTAATCCTTCAACATGTAAAATGTATTGCATAACAGGTACTTTTTAGCTGCCTTTTTAAATAAGTGTATTTCTGCAATTTCTTTAATCTCTTTTGGTAATTTATTCTACAGTTTTATTCCTTGGTAGAAAATGCTGTTTTGAATTTTATGTTTATAACTTCAGCATATTTAGTGTTTTAATGGAACATAGCTCTTTTCAAGTAATAATTCATCAACAGATCGAAAATATCATCAGTGATTGGATATCTATTGCTGGACAAAGGCGTCTCTAGATCTTTCCACACGTTTTCGTCTTCAACCATATCCCTGCTGCTCCAGCATGTTTACTAATATTAACTATCTTCTTTTGGTAGTCATCTCGTTCCATTCTTATTTATCGATAACTGGCAAAGAACTATCTTGGTCCACATACGATCCGTTAGCCTGACTCCATTTTCCGCACACCTCAATTTCTTTTTCACTGCAGTATCAGTTATGTCCTCCACTTATAGCACATTCCCTGATTAGTTGGTATGTTTTCCCGTCTATCCTAACAATTCTCAACATGCATGGCTCCGTTACTTACTTAACAACTCTTTGTCAAAATGTGTTTCGCGTGAAAAGTCCCAATTTCACAGACATAAATCAAAACTTTAGTCGAGACAGCTTAAGAAGTTCCTTGACAGCTCGTAGCGCTGTTGCCAGCTTTCAGCTGTGAAGCGCTTACCGCTGCAGGCGAAAACAGTAGCCGACTACAATGAGGCGTTGCCATGGAGAAGTTTACGTTATAGCTTGAGGTAGGCCCTCGAAGGTGCCGTGTCCATCCCGCTGCCTCTGTCAGAGATCTACTGACGCCGACTAAATTATAGTAACACATGTTGATCGCAAATTATCAGTCTGAAGCACAATGGCAGGTTCGTTGTGAAAATTCTAATTAGTTTACCAAAAGCACTACAGGTCATTTCTACTACTCTATTTGTCTCTTTTGTAGTCTACCTATCCATTACCGTCAACTTCCCTAAAAAACAGGTTTTCCTCTTCTTTCCTAAGCTACTATGAACAGTGTAGTAGACACATTATCATAAGCAAGATAGACACGAAGCCAAATCCACGACAGTAGTAAAAGTGTACATGCACTCTCTGCAGATGATGACTGAAATAATGTATGATGAGGCAAAGGAAATTATGCAGATACTTAAAGGAAAGAAAATTTGATACTAATGGGTGACTGGAGTTCGGTAGCAGGAGAAGAAAGAGAAGGAAAAATAGTAGTAGAACGTGGATTGAGGGAAACGAAAGGAAGAGGAAGGCAACTGGTAGAATTTTGCAGGGAGCATAATTTAATCATTGTATACTTAGAAAAGAATCGAAACGCAGGGAGATTTCAGAGATTTCTAAACCAAATATTAAACAATAAGACATTGTGTAGTATCTCAGTACCATTTTTACACCTCCAGCGTAGCAAGAGTCAAGTTTTTACGGTATAGTTTTAAGTTGTTGTCCTCTACGATATGTAGAGAACAAGGACGACCTTATGCCGAAAACATCAAGCCTGCTTCCGCCATTTACCTGGGTCTTGGTGAAGTATTCATATTGCAGTCCTGCTCCCCGGTCTCACTTAAAACAGGATAAAACGTTCGTCTGTTTTGCAGCGAAGTGCACCATGCTCGACGAGTGAGAACTAGCGTTAAAAAATTAAGTTTCCAACTGTCCCATGATGAGCATTCATCCACGAAAGTACACTGTTTCAAAGTACATATTGTAAACTGACTGTGAATTCAACGCATTAACGCTAAGTGGTTGGGTTTAACATAGGGGTTTAATGGAAAAATAGGCTTCTGAGGAACAGGCTTCTACGAAACAGTCTTCTAAGACTCCCCGAGATGGCGACAGGCTTCAGCTGACGTCTGTGCTCAGCCCCTCGTTTAACCTCCTTGACAGTGAGGCAACCGGAGGCCGTGAAGTGTGTTCGCTCTTTGGGCGTTCACGTGTCGAGAGGCGAAGACGACATTAGAGGGATCAGTTGCATTCATCAGCTCCTTGATTTACAGGCTTTCGTCTCAAGCTACGCAATATAGAACTAGCCGCCATTAAAAGAGGCATAAGCATTACAATATTATTGTGGAAAAAGAAACTTAAGTCAAATGTATCCAGTACTATATACGTTCTCGAAGTAATAATAAACCAAAAAGGTAAAAGAAATATATGTTAATTAATCCATTTAGAAATTTGTGTTCCCATATTAATTTGCTACATATCAACAGAAATAAACAATCACACTCCTCTACATCTCTCTCGCTCGATGCAAAGAGGCTACATGGTGATTTAATTAATTGCAAGTTGTATGACCCACAGCATTATCTTATCCAAGCCAGATAACGCTCTTTCATGATACAGACATTCCAGGTTGCAAATACAGGGAGGAGATACATAAGGTGTTCTGACTACAGTTTATTGGTTGTGAACTGCAGACTGAAATTTAAGAAACTGCAAAAGGTAGAAAGTTAAGGAGATGCGACCTAGGTAAATGGAAGAAACTAGAGGCTGTTGAGAGTTTCAGAGGGAGCATCAGGCAATGTTGGACTAAGAGGGGGACAAGGAATACAACACAAGGCGAATGGGTGGCCTTGAGAAGTGAAATGGGGAATGCAGCAGCGGATCACATAGGTAAAAGGGCTAGGCCTTTTAGAAATCCATGGATAAGGCAAGAGATATTGCATTTAATTGATGAAAGAGGCGACATAAGAAGCAGTCGAAAGGGAATACAGTTGTACAGGAATAGACTGACAGAAAGTACAAAATGGCTAATCAGGAATGGCTAGGGGAAAAATTCAGGGATGTAGAAGTACGCACAACTAGGAGAAAGATAGATGCTGCCTACAGAAAAATTATAGAGATCTTTGGAGAGAAAAGAAATTCAGCTTCATGAATATCGAGAACTCAGATCTCAGGCTACTACTGAGAAATGGCTCTGAGCACTATGGGACTTAACATCTGTGGTCATCAGTCCCCTAGAACTAACCTAAGGACATCACACACATCCATGTCCGAGGCAGGATTCGAACCTGCGACCGTAGCAGTCGCGCGGTTCCGGACTGAGCGCCTAGAACCGCTAGACCACCGCGGCCGGCTACTGAGAAAAAAAGGGAAAACTGAAATGTGGGAGGAATACGAGGGTCTATACAAAGGAAAAAAATTGAGGACAAAGTTGTAGAACAAGAAGAAGAAGTAGGTGAAGATGAGATGGGAGACACGATACTGCCAGAATATCTTGACTGAGTACTGGAAGATATAAGTGGAATCAAGGTTCCTGGAATATTCATTCACTCCCATGACAAAATTATTCCACCTGGTGTGCAAAATGTATGAGAGAGATAAAATACCCTCAGATCTCAAGAAGAATGTAATGTCCCCAATTCCAAAGGCCGGCCGCGGTGGTCTCGTGGTTCTAGGCGCGCAGTCCGGAACCGTGCGACTGCTACGGTCGCAGGTTCGAATCCTGCCTCGGGCATGGATGTGTGTGATTTCCTTAGGTTAGTTAGGTTTAAGTAGTTCTAAGTTCTAGGGGACTGATGACCACAGCTGTTAAGTCCCATAGTGCTCAGAGCCATTTTTTGAATTCAAAGGAAACAGGTGTTGACAGGTGTAAAGATACCGAAATGTCAATTTAATAACCCATGGCTGCAAAATACTGACAAGTATTACTCCATCTGTCGGAAGAGTTTCAGGACAGGTTTTTTTATTTCCTAGTTTGCAATACTAAAAAGGAACAAATGTTGTTTTTAGCTACCTGGTATGTGTGCGTCCCTGGAATGACCTTGGCCATCTTTCTACTCAAACTCACTAGGCAGCAGGGCTGTGTTTAGCAACACACTGTTTGGGTTCTTTCTGCATGAGAGTGCGAGACCCCATAACTGCTTTATCTGTTACCGAGTACTGTTATTGCCATCCCACCTAGGCCATATTCGCCAGATTTTCTACCTTGCGATTTTTTCTTGTTTCCACGACTGAAAAGCCGATTGATAGGAAACCATCAATATATCGCAGACATCCAAAAGGCAGGGACAAATGAGCTTACAAGCATCACAGTTGAAAATTTCTCTGTTTGGTTGTAAGACCTCCAGATACGTTGGCAACTATGTATAGATAGCTAAGTGCACTACGTCGACAGGAGCTAGGTCGTTAAGTGGTAAGTGCAATTTTATATGTTTAAAAAAAACCTGTCATGGAACTCTTGTGACAACGGGAGTGTTTACAGAAACATGGGAAAACTAATCAAAGCCAGCCTCTGGGAAGATCAGCTTGTGTTCCAGAGAAATGCAGGAAAATAGAAGGCAACGCTGACTCCATGATCTATCCCAGAAGATTGTTTAAGGAAAGGCTCACCTACTTTTATAGTCTTTGTAGGTTTAGAGAAATCTTTCAACGTTACTGACTGGGCTTGAGTCTTTGAAATTTGGAGAATAGCTGGGATAAGACACGGGGAGCGAAAGATTATACAGCGTAACACTGATTCTGTGGCATGGGATTTATTATTCAATATCAGGTAATTTTGGTTTGCTGAATACGAAAGTAACAATATTCATGTTGAACTGACTCTACTTTTGGAGATGAAGGCAATCCATGTATACTGGAAATTAAATTATAAAAAAAGAGAAGACTATTTTTGAAACGTTCATTTTAAAGTTATCAGATTTCAAACAAAGTGCTAAAAATGAGCAAGGAATAATGAAATTAATCATAACTATAAAAAAATCAATAAGAATTAAGAAAAACGTTTCGTATGGGATTTTCCTCAGCGTTTTTGGTTCGGACAGTCTCTCTGCAAGTTCCAACAGTAGTCTGCCATCGTATGGCGATCCCAACGGCCTTGATATCTTTCCAACATAATCTTGATGTTCTGGTGGAACTGTTCCCCTTGTTCTTCGCCCAAGTTGTCGGGAAATCTATCTAAACTACTGTGTGAAAAATGCAATTTGACACTCGTATTAGCTCCTAGTTTTTGGAAATTCTGGACCATTTTATTTACTATTTCGGAATATTCTTCAGCTTTGTGATTCCACCAAAAATATTTGATAGCTGATACAATACTTGTCCATGCATCCAATTCAACTTGAGCGGTGTGGTATGTGAAATCATGGTTGTTTATAAGAGTACAGATTTGTGGCCCATCAAAAAGTCCTGCTTTTAACTTTTCTATTCAGAGACCGGAAAATGACTGAAAAATGTATGTTAAGCAATCGTCATTCCTATCTAAAGCTTTAACGAACTGTTTGACTAATGGTTCATGAACGATGTTATCTTTTTCTATAGGTAGGTTCATTCTCTGCGGCCAGTTTTTCCTGCTCCAATGTTCATTTTTCGCACGACTGTCCCATAGTCAAAGAAAACAGGGATATTTGGTGTTGCTGACCCAATAAGAAATGCAACATTCACTGACCACTGATGTTGATGGAACGAGATTGTCTCTAAAGCAAGTTTAACGTTTTGATATTCTTCCTTGAGAGTAGTTGAATGAGCTATTGGGTACAAAGCTACTTTATTTCCGTTACGCAGTAATACACATTTAAAACTTTTTGTTTGAACTATCTAGGAGAAGTCGCGAGTCTTTTGGTTGGTTACTGGAAGACACTTTAAATTTGAAAGTCTAGAATTATCAGTAAATGTAGGATTTCATTTGTCTCGTTAAACTATGGAAGATTGTCGCGCTCTTTAGTTCGATAGGACGTTATTGATACGCCAGGCTGAGAGCGATGTTTTTATTTTAGTCCTGACGCAAGAAACTCAACACATTTCTTAGATAAATTTAAATCTCGAATCAGGTCGTTTAGCTCACCCTGAGAAAAGCCTTGCAGTGTAGGGCTGCGTTCTTCGAACTAACTTTCACTATTGCTTTTACCCTGACCGTCTAGCATTTCGACATCATCACACTGATAGGAGGTAAATACCGACATTGGCAAATCTTCACTATGCAAGGTTGGTGACTTGCGGATTATACGCTTGGGTAAACACAAGGGCGCTTTTTATGTCGATTCATACTTTTTACATTCACAGTACAAAAATAACAGACATCGAGATTGTTTCTTGGCTCTGTCCATGTCATTGGTATTTCAAACGGAAGTCCTTTTCGTCCTGCATGACTCCAATCGAAATGACTCCACGCCAAGCTTTAACACCGTTGTGTGGAGCCCAACATTTATCTTGTTGTCCAAATGGTTTTCCAAAATATGCCTGATAACTTTGTTTTCCAAAATCATTTATACCCCGTCGTTGCTTTTCTTGAAAATACTTTCCACATATGTAGCAGAAATTGTGGGGGCTGTGAACAGACGACTTCCCTGAAGAACTCACACTTTGTGTAACAAAAATGCCCAAACAGGAAAGTTGCGTGAAGTGACTGACACTGTATCAGGTTTGTAGAAATACTGTAACGAATGTGTAACGCAAGAAGCTTACCTGCACAAAATAATAACGACTGAATTCCAAACAACAAAAACTCACCTGTGAAATGGCTTATAATCAGGGTGCTCTCTGTGAGAAGCAGAGATAGTTAACATAGTTTGTCAAATGCACATGAGATGCCATCTGTCGGATTCCTGTCGTAGTTACCAAGACAAAGGCAAAACCCCATATTGAGTCACAGGCCATATTGAGTACAGTTACCTTACTTCGAAAAAGACACGTTAATGAGGGTAGATTAGTAAGAAACGTGTTTTTTTTATAGAATGGTTTATTATGAGAACCAGAGTCTATTCAAACAAAATAATTTATAGGATAAGTACTTTATCATCAAACGTATCTAAATAGACTCCGTTGACTTGCGGCACAGAAAATTTTTCTTTTGTTCCCTTGGGTTTATCTACCTGTAAAGAAACTAGACTGTAGTTACAAGAGTTGAAGTACAGGAAAAGGGAAGTTGTAGTTGAGAATGGGCAACAATGTGTTGTAGCGTATTCCTGACATTGTTTAATGTGTACTTTGAGCAAATAGTAAACGAATCCAAGAAGAAATTTAGAAAAAGAGTTGCGTTAGTTATGCAGAGCCATGCACAGCATAGATTAGCTTGGAGGAATGTATCAAACCAGCCTTTAGGCTGAAGATCACAACGACAACATGTTCCTATCAATCTCCCGATCTATCACACATTTAAAGACATCTTTTCTTTCATTAGTTAATTTGCGACCAGCCATCTTCATTGAGAAATGTGACGCCCATTCGATGTAACATTCCATGTATTATCTACATACTATTGGGTCGTTCTATGGTTACGGACTTAACATTTGGTACAATTAACATTGAAGTAGTAACATAAAAATAAAAAAACAAATAGACCCGAATATGAAAAATATACAGCGAAAATCTGATGATGTGAGCTGTGTTGATTTGTCACTAAATAAAGGAATATGGAATGTTACAGATTAACGAAACCTTCACTTCTCATGGAAATGCCCTATTATTATTTTCATTTGTTTCTTCTGCAAATTTTTTTCATCTTTCTTTACTTCCTGTCGAAGATATTTTCGAGTAGTTCTGAATAAATCGGCATACTCTTTCAAGCTTCTGTTACAGTTTTCTTGTAACTCTAATTTTGTCTTTAATAACTGTCTTGTTATATTTGCAATTTTCTTTTCCTTCCCCTACAACAAAAATTTTATTTTGGTCATAAGTACAGTATCTTTCTTACATAACTGCGTTCACATGTTCCAGTCAACTGGTGTTCAAAACAGCTGTTTTCGTAACAGAATAGAGGAAGCTTTTTCTCAGCGATTCTGTATGTCTTTTGTGGTGCCGAATAAGAATTTTATATTTGCTGCCTTGTGCGAAGTCGCCTAAACAAAGAAAAACGCAAAAAAACTCAAAATTTTCGCACTTTTTCAGTTTTCACTTAGATCTCGCAAACTGTGGCCTCAAAAGTATAGTAGAAAAATTTTCGTATGGAAAGCACTAGACGGATCTGATTTTCTGACGAGCGGTAGCACCGCTACAGCGCGCTGAAAGGCAAAGACATTGGCCCTTCTGCGAAAACTTCGAAATCACTCACTACTATCCCCTAGAATTTGAAAAACATGCACATTAGCAACAACAGCTCTTGTACCCTTCGAATACGTTACATTTACTACAAGAGACGTCTGTAACAGTCAATTTGCTCATAAGGGTGAGGGAGCAAAGCGGAAATTAACGAAAAATGCTCTCTACGACCTGCAGACAAACGGCCCGTCTACACCTCATCGGCAATTTACGTCCGGTGTATTATTTTGAAAAGAGGTTGTTTTGCATGGATCAATGAAAGAGCCTGTTTGATGCAAATATTAACAAATTATATTTTCAACACATTGGGTACGTGACACCGAATACAAAGAAGAATATGAAATCTGTATGTAGTAATGTACACATACCGTGAAATGATTGAATGCCGAGCCCAGGATTGAGTCCTCACTTCGAGCAGGTTCTCCATCTGGAAAAAAGAGGGTATTTAGTGATACAATATAGACAGAACTACCTATATTTGAAGAAATACCTGTACCGATGACACGTGCGCAGTTTTTTTGTCTCCCTTTGGCTGTTGGTGGCGCAGGCAATGTTTCTTCGGCACCAGAAGGACCAGGTGAAAGATCCTGGACAATGGAGGGTCCAGGTAAAGCATGAGGGGCTGTGGAAGGTCCGGACTGAACTGTGAGTTGGTGCTGTTCTTCAACTGCAAAATGGTAATTGAGTGATTAATGTTGTGATGGAGAAAAATTGATTAGGAAGGATACATAATGCTGTAAAATTTACGGGCATTAGTATTTTCCATCGCTTCAGCTGGTTCAGGCAGTGGTACTGCAAAGGACTCATCCAGGTCATCTTCACCTTCCATATTAAAATTAAATTCTTCTTTTATGTGGCCATATTGTCCGTAGTTGCTTTGCAATTCCTGGGGGTATTATCGTTCCGTCGTTACAACTATGAGAAAATGCGTGTTTTTTCTCATCGGACGTGTTTCGCCTTTCTGAGGTAAAGCGTCATCAGTGGCCTGTAACTAAAAATATTTACAATTTGATTTGTTTTTAAGATAGAAAAACAGTTCGTTAACAGTTTGTTGGTTTTTACTTACGGTGATAATTGCTTGGTTTATCGCCTGCATTAGGAAATGTCTACTAGCACGATTTTGGTGCCTTTCTTCATTACACACTGACACTTGTAGTCTAATTTTTCTTTACTCTGCAGAACAATGCATTTCTTACGTTTCACACAGCACCCTTTTTCGTACACCTCTGTTTGTTGTTTATTTCCATACTTCTAAGTGTGTATTTAAGTATTTTGTTTTATAGTGTTGCCAACATAACTTTGCCGCTAGTTTCTCTTTGATCTATACTTTTTTCAGTTAATTGTATGTGTGTTGTTCTGTTTAATTATGTTGCTGTGTTTATGTACTGTGCAGTAGTAAGGAACGAGTAATGATTGAGTAGTTTTTTTTTTTAAATAGGGGGAAAGGGAGAGGCATAGATAAGTGGGCATAAGTGCATAGTAATGCGATGAAGAGTGAGATGTAAATTGGGGGAAGGGGTGGTTGAGTGGGATTTAGGATGAAGGATGGAAAAGACTCCTCGCTTTTTGGACGATTTTTAAATTGTTTTATGTAGTGTTGGTTTCCAATCGTTATTTGGTCATTGAGCAACTGTTTATTTTGTGTTAATGCTATGTGTATGCGGAAATTTTCATGGAGGACGAGGATGTGTTTGTCTTTACTGATTCTTATGACGTTCATGTTTTTTTCAGTATTGCTTGGTCTGTGGTATTCCTTTTTTAGATGATCTGCAAATCTTGAATGGTTTGTACTATATTTCAGTGCTTTGATGTTTTCTGTTTACCTTGTACCAAATGTCCCACCAGTCCTTCCAATGCATGTTTTTTGCAATCTCTGCTTCTGAGCTGATAGGTACCAGAGTGTTGGTATCTGCCAGGTTTTTATTTCAGTTTTGGGATCTGCTTTTGTACTGAATTGTTTGTTTTGTACGCTATGTTTATGCCTTGTTTTCTTAATATGTTATCTATTTTATGTGTGAATTTGTTGTTGTAGGTCATTGAGTGCCATTTCATTGTGATAGTGCAGGTTGTACGTCTTGGCTTGGTTTGGTTAGTTTTTTAATTATTTATGTCTTTATTTTTCTGTTTAGTTTGTATACCATTGTTTCTTTGTGTCAATTTTTAATGCTATTTGTTTTATAAAGATTAGCAGAAGTGTTTAGGGGGATCCTATTCAGTCTGTTTGACATGTACCTGATTGTAGCCTGTTTCTGATTTCGCAGGTGAATTTTGGTTACATTTAAGACAGTGTTACTTGTTGTAGGTTTTCCGTATACGTCAAATCTGTGCTTGTTATTGTCTTTCCTTACGGTTATGTCTAGATAGTTGAATGAGTTTTTTTGTTCTTCTTCTACTGTGAACTTTATGTCTTTGTGTACAGTATTTATGTCTCTGTGTAGTTGCTGTATTCTGCTTTTATGTTCGTCTATGTGTACCCGTACCAGCAGATGATGTTCTAACTATTCTTTTTTATTATGTCTTCAAATATTAATTTTTCTAAACGATGTTTCCTAATGTTCCTGAAATAGGTGAACCCATGAGTAGACCTTCTTCCTGTATGTGGTACTACTCATTGAATTCCTAATAATTTTGTTGTCTTATTAATTGTACAATTTTATTGTTTCATCTGTGTGTTCGTGAGGTAGTTGGTTGTGTATTTTCAGGTTTTCTTCAATTAGTTTTATCGTTTCATTAACTGGAATGCAATAGTGCATACTTTCTACACCAAGGAGAGCAGTTTTGCTGTGCTAGAGATTTTAACGTGTGTTACATCTTCTACTAGCTAAGAGGTATTTCTTATTGTTCTGTCATTTCCTATTTTATACTACTGGGTGAGCTGCGACTGCATTTTTTTTTGCTAGTACGTATGTGGAAGTTGCTCCGAAATTCACTATCGAACGGATAGGGTAATTTTCTTTCTGGACCTTTCGTTGACATCTCACGTTGGGGGCTTGCGGATTTTTCTGCACAAGTCTGTTTCTCTCTATCTGTAAATGCATACTCTATGTTTTAACATGTGTTTGAAATCTGTTATTTGTGTTTGACTTTAACTTTTTTATGTCGTTTTTGTTGATGAATTCTTCCGTTTTCTCTGCACACTCTTTCATTTTCATGAAGACAACACTATTACCTTTGTCAGATTTTGTTATAATGATGTTTTATGCTTCAGTTTTTCTTTGAATTTTTAAGTTTCATTTCAACACAATTATTTTGTAAATTTATTGTTCTCTTTTTAATTTCGGTTGCTGTTTTTTCTTTCTTCTTTTATTAATTCCCTAGTTAGCCCTGTCTCTACATTGCTGTTGTCATTTCTTTCTTCTGAAGTTAGAATATATTCATATTCTAAATGAGGTCTTCTATTTGTTGTTCATTTGCTGATGACTCAACATTGGGATTTAAACATTTTTCTTAGAGCTGTTGTTCGTTTCCATTTAGCGTTATGTCTGTATGATTGCCCACCCTTGGATAGAAATTATATATGTGAATGTATTTGTTGTTATATGGTTTTGTGTGGACAATTTGAGATTTACAATTTTCTTGTTATGCTTCAGTCGCATTTTGTTTACTGATCTGCATGTGCAGCATTCGACTTTTTCCATGATGGAAGATAAAATATCAGAATTATTTAATTTTTGTGCTATCTGAAGGTGAATGTCGTATAATTCTAGTGTAGTGTCTGTTTTTTCGTATATGGTGACTTAATTTCGTGTTTCAGACAGTCATTTTTAGCAACCTGTCTGGCAACCTTTGCTGCTTTCGAACTGCTTTTGATCTTTACATTTGTGTATTTGGCATAAGAGCATTACTTTTACACTGGTTATTAAATCTTATGGTTTCAACTGTTTGATACAGATTAAATTGAATCTTCTTAAACTGGTAATAGAGGCCATCTGCGAATGCTTGTCACGGTGTCGTTAAATTCTTCATTTGTGGCCATATTGTCCTAGTTGCTTTACAGTTCAATAACTGTATTTTCTCTCCATTGTTATAACTACAAGAAAATGCGTGCTTTTTTCCCTAGTCGAGTTTCCCTTTACTGATGCAAAACATCATCAATGGTCTTTAATTAAAAATATTTAGAATCTGATTTGTTTATAAGATCGAAAAACAGTTCTTTCACAATTTCTTGGTTTTTCATTGCGGTGACTACTGCTTGGTTTCTCGCCTATATCAGGAAATGCCGTCTGCTAGGTCTTTTGTGTTTTTCTCCTTCACACACGGAAACCTATAATCTAATTTTTGGCTGCTCTGCAGAACCGTGCTTTGCTTACGTTTCACACAGTACCCTTTTTCGCATACCACTGTCTACGGTATATTTTTACACTTCTAAGTGTGTACCGTGTTTCGTAGTGTTGTCAACATAACATTGCAACTAGTTTGTCTTTGACCTGTACTTTTTTTAGTTCATTGTATGTGTGTTATTCTATTTAATTCTGTTGCTGTGTATTTATATACTGTGAACGAGTAACGAAGGCATAATGATGGAGTGTTTTTTTTAAGCAGGTGGGGGAGGGAGAAGCAAAGATAAGTGGACATAAGTGCATAATCGCGTGGTGGATAGTGAGTTGGAGGAAAAGGTGAGGAGCAAGAAGTAAGTTGGAGGGAAAGATGAGGAACAAGAAGTGAAAAGAAATTGGAGTGAGTAGGGGGGGGGGGGGGTTGAGTGGGATAGAAAAGACTCTTTTCTTTTTCATGTTTTTTTTCACTTATACTATACACAAAAACATAATGTTCACAATAGAAGAAGAACCAGAAAACTCACTTAACTTGATGGACATAACCATAATAAGAGGCAATAATAAACATACATTTGACATATGCATGCACAGGAGGCCAGCATCGTCTACATTTGGAGGAGGGGGGGGGGGGCGGTGGGAAGAGAAGGAATGGAGTGGTATCGTGGAGCACCTCAATCACCACATGGCTTGAAGATTTCGTCTTGACCGCTATACGAGACAAGTTTTCTGAGACGGAAATTAGACGCTCACGTACAGCACTCAGCCATGTAATACACTTCAACATCAATACACATGTCCACGAACCAGTCAATGGAGGGTGTAGTTACATAAAGCTTCCTGATGATACAGAAGTTAAGTGGGCATGCATTAATGTCCAAAATGATCAGTATTGCTTCGTGTGCTCAATCCTAGTTTCCGAGAGAAATTATAATTATAGTGATCACCTGCAGTATACAGGCCGTGCGGAGTGGCCGCGCTGTTAGAGGCGCCATGTCACGAATTGCGCGACCCCTCCCGCCGGAGGTTCGAGATCTCCCTCAGGCATGGGTGTGTGTGTTGTCCTTAGCGTAAGTTAAATTAAGTAGTGTGTAAGTCTAGGAACCGATGACCTCAGCAGCTTGGTCCCTTGGGAATTCACACACGTTTGAACATTTTGCAGTATACATCTTGATACAGCATAGTTCTTAACGTTCGCGAGTTTTATAACTAATTGTATCTTGTTTTTCGCTAAACCCCAGGGAATACCTAAATTTGAGGCAGAGAATATCAATATATTGGTTCATATTTATTCCATGGATAAGTGCAAGAGAGATGATGATAAAGTTTCGAACAGAGTCGTTAGACCCGTCCATTTCTCAGAATTTGCTGGTCTACATATGATGCATGTGAATATGCTATTATTCTCAGATGAGAAAAACAAGGAAATAAGGAGAAAGGCAGCTACATTACTGTTGGATCAAGGACGTGTTCCCCTTCTATTCTCCCAACTCAGTAAACACAGTCATCAGAACGTTTTATCTTAAGGAATCTGAATGCCTTTTCCACAAGCGAGTTTTTAGAAAAGCATCAGGTTGGTTGTTCTACCAGGATGTTATAATGCTCACTGAGGTGACCAAATTTTTAAAGTTTAGGAATGCCCACCCGTAGGAGCGATGCCTCTTTGTAGTTTACGCTGATTTAGAATCGCTCGTCGCTCCTGTGGCACGCTGTGAAGGTGACCCTATAGCCTCGCTAATTACCTTCACAGAAAAACACGTACAATATTCAGGAGCGTACCAGTTTGTATGTATGCGTGATACAAGTCTTAATCATTACGGATCGTTTGTTAGGGATATCCTGCGATTTGGTTGCACACTGAGTTCGAAAAACTTTCATGGGAAGTTGATAAGCTTCACAGTACCAACATCAGCATGACCAAGTCAAAGGAGAATAATGATTTGTATGAAAAGGCAGTTGACTGTCATATCTGCAGGCAGCTGTTAGACTGGAAAGCGGAAACTTCTCATGAGGGTCGTTGTCATCGTAAGGGGAATTTCCGCGGTGCTGACCATAACACATGTAACTTGAAGTACCAATCACTACGACACATACCCGTCTTTTCCAAAATCTAAGCTGGTATGATGCTCACTTTATCACTGAGCATTTGGATAAAATTCGGTTAGAAATATGATCAGGTCAGTGCTCTGAATCAGAGTGTCAAGAAATATAATTCATTCGCGAAACAAATTACGCCAGGAATTACGCTCAGCTTTTTGGACTCATTACGGTTTAAGCAGACACCACTCCAGAAACATGTTGAAAAGCGGCCCTAGGAGGATATGCACATCACCCGATGTACTTATCCCAATGATGCAAAGTTTCAGCTTCTGACAAGGACGGGGGTTCACCAATAAAAGTATCTGGATTGTATGGGGAAACTTCGCGAAACCAGACTACCCAACATAACCACGTTCTCCAGTAACCTTATAAGGAATGCCATATCGGATGCAAGTATGAGCATGCTGTGAATGTTTATCAGGTGTTTAACATCTCAAATTCAAATTGAGGTGGATATACAAGACTTTACATGGCCACTGCTGGGCGTTTGCTGGTGGATGTTTTCGCGAAATTCCGGAATGTATAGGTGACCACATATTCTCTGGATCATGCATTCTATGATACAGCACTGGGGTTATCTTGGGATGCCATGCTCAAGAAAATGAATGTAACATCGAAATTTTGACTGATGCTGATATACTTCTTTTCTTTGAGCGAGGGATCTGTGAGGGAATTCGCCAATGTTTGTATAGACAAGCCAAGGTGAATAACCCATGTCTGGGTGAGAGGTTCATTGCATGCCATGATTCGGGCTGCACCAAGTATCTAGATGTGAATAACCTATATGGGTATTCCATGCAACAATCGCTGTTGATTGCGAGTTTCGATGGTTGTCCACATCCGAATGCAAGGGAAAAATCAAGGGCGTGGTGACTGATTCTGGTGTAGGATAAGCTGTGAAGGCAGATTTCGATATCCTAAAAATTTGCGCAGTGTGCAAAGTAATTTTCCGTTATGTCAAGACCAACTAGTTCCGTGGAATGGAACTATCACCAAGTTGATGACAACGCTGGGCAACAAGCAGACATATGTCATGTATTACTGAAATCTCCAGAAATGTCTCAATTTAAGGATGAAGCTCACCGCAGTTAAGCGCGCTATCTCCTGCAGGCAGTCACCCTGATTGAAGGAGTGTATTGATTTAAATATGAAACAGATGGCGTCGGGGAAAAAGATTTCGAAAAAGACTTTTATAAATCAATGAATACTGTATTTTTCAGCAAGACAGTGGAAATTTTGAGAAAATATTGCGAAATTCTTGTTATGTTCTATTGGAATTGGCGATGGAACGTAAGGAAGTGTATTGCCACACCAAATTTCAAATGAGTCATTATCTTCAATAAGAACTTAGTTGCTGTGGAGATGTCTAAGACTGCAGTAGAATTCATGAAACCTGTGTATGTGGTATGTGCTTACTAGACCTGTCCAAAATCCGCATGTACTGATTCCATTCCAAGTTTGCGAGACCTTATTTCGCTGATCCTAAGTTGATTTGTATGGATACCGATAGCTTCATTTACTGGGTGAAGAACTGTGGTCCATATGAAGTAATGAGGTGCCATGGTGAAGAATTCGACACATTTTCATAGATGGTCGATAATCCTTACGGTATTTTCATAGAACAAGAAGATTATTGTCCTAATGAAAGACGGGGCGAATGGGTCACCGATTGTGGAGTTTGTGAGTCTAAGATCCAAGATGTATGCGTATCGCACATGGGATGGTGCCACCCAGAGGTGGGCAGAGAGCGTGTGTCATGCAGGGTCAAGGGTCCTGGAGGTTGAAGAGTATTTGCAGTGCCTGTACAGAGGTGTTCTTGGTGCTCCACACGACCACTGCACCTGGCGTAGAAACTAGTACATTGTTTCGACAGTTTGTCGGTTCCTGATTATAAATGAGTTATTTGTGATGTTGGGATTGAAACTCACCCGTAATCACAATATTCACTTGATGAGAATGGTGGTTGATGAGAGGTTCCTGCCTGCAATAAATGCTCAAACACCTGTGCAAGATTCCTCCTGTTTTTGTTTCAACAGGTAATGTCCAGGTGAATTTAGAGTATCTATCAGTGACCATTAAAATAGACTTGAATCCATTATTTGCATGTGATTATTCCCACATATGTACAAGATCAGCTTGCCATAAGCAATCCAAACCTTTAATCATAACATGCCTATGAATGTTTGTTGTGTGTGCTGGTTTGTGCAGTTCTCGAACTACTGTCTCCTACCATCATTCAACTTTCTTGTTTCATCAATAACAAGAACCCTATATTTTGTTTGATTCCAGTAATCCCCACCCATCCTTACAGATTCATTGAATGACATATCAGTTCCTACATGGACTTGGTAAATGCGGATTAAACTGAAATTCTCTTGTTTGAAGGTTATAATGAGGTTTGTATTATCCTTCACCAACTGTTTGGGGATTCTGGAGTATGTTTGATTCAAATAAGATACAGCAACACCCATATGACGACCAAAATAGAAATATCATCATCAAATATGAACACGGTGTCTGGCTTTACTTTTTCTGATGGAGGGATTTTACTGCTTTGACTGGATGTCATATATGTTACACCATCAACACCCTATCGTATTTTCTGCAGCAGCTGGTACTTTGGCTGAAACAAAGTTTTTGAGAACATGTATACATGCTCAAATCAGACCCCATCTGGGTGTGTTAGCAGTGACGTGAGAACATTTGTCTTGCCACAACTGGATGGACCTACAATTATTATCGTCCATACGTTATTAGGGATGAGTATCCCATTGTTCTTCTTCCTCTGGACTTCTTCTGCATCATCACAGGACCAGTTGCTTACAACAAAGTTCTGATGCTTCACTCACCCTGCCATGATAGAGACTTCATCAGGTATTGGCGTGCAATGGATTTTTATAGTAAATACACTCCTGGAAATGGAAAAAAGAACACATTGACACCGGTGTGTCAGACCCACCATACTTGCTCCGGACACTGCGAGAGGGCTGTACAAGTAATGATCACACGCACGGCACAGCGGACGCACCAGGAACCGCGGTGTTGGCCGTCGAATGGCGCTAGCTGCACAGCATTTGTGCACCGCCGCCGTCAGTGTCAGCCAGTTTGCCGTGGCATACGGAGCTCCATCGCAGTCTTTAACACTGGTAGCATGCCGCGACAGTGTGGACGTGAACCGTATGTGCAGCTGACGGACTTTGAGCGAGGGCGTATAGTGGGCATGCGGGAGGCCGGGTGGACGTACCGCCGAATTGCTCAACACGTGGGGCGTGAGGTCTCCACAGTACATCGATGTTGTCGCCAGTGGTCGGCGGAAGGTGCACGTGCCCGTCGACCTGGGACCGGACAGCAGCGACGCACGGATGCACGCCAAGACCGTAGGATCCTACGCAGTGCCGTAGGGGACCGCACCGCCACTTCCCAGCAAATTAGGGACACTGTTGCTCCTGGGGTATCGGCGAGGACCATTCGCAACCGTCTCCATGAAGCTGGGCTACGGTCCCGCACACCGTTAGGCCGTCTTCTGCTCACGCCCCAACATCGTGCAGCCCGCCTCCAGTGGTGTCGCGACATGCGTGAATGGAGGGACGAATGGAGACGTGTCGTCTT